>NC_141689.1:1667258368-1667976363 GCF_964263255.1 Lissotriton vulgaris
GGTGACCCTGGCGGGTCCGAAGGTGACTTTGCACCAGTTGCAGGTACTTGTGGGTCAGTTGAATTTTACGCTGCGTATCATCCCCATGGGGCGCCCTTTCTCGAGGTCTATAGCCAGAGCAATGGTAGGTCTTGTCCAGAAGCACCATCGGGTACGATTGAAAGCGGGGGTTAAGGATGACCTCAAGGTGTGGCGCGATTTCCTGAGGGACTTTAACGGGCGGGTGGTGTGGCACGCGCCGCCGGTGTCCAGCATAGAGCTTGGCCTATACACCGATTCGGCTGGAAGCATTGGTTTTGGGGCGATCCTGGGTCCCGCCTGGTGCAGTGCGGCCTGGCCAGCGGCTTGGCACTCGGCAGGCTTGACGAGGAACTTGGCCTTCTTAGAGCTTTTTCCCATTTGGGTGGCAGTTACGGTCTGGGCAGAGCACTTCAGGAACAGGGCAGTGACTTTCTGGTTGGATAACATGGCAGTGGTTCAGGTTATCAATCGGCAGGGGGCAACTTGCCCACATGTTCTAAGGTTATTGAAGCTGTTGGTGTTGGCATGCTTGAGATTGAATTTAACTTTTAAGGCTGCGCATATACCAGGTGTTGATAACCATGCTGCTGATGCTTTGTCTCGTTCCAAGTTGCAGGACTTCCAGAGGTTCCATCCGCAGGTGGAAGAGCGCATGACGACGTTCCCTACGTCACTGTGGAAAATAGGAGCCCCGCTTTAGCGGGACTGGTAGGTGCCGCTCTGAGTGATCGCACCAAACGTGCCTATCAGTCACAGTTTAACGCTTACAGATCATTTGTAGTGCAGACAGGGGCTGCGGGGATCTTTTCTACTGAGACGATCTATGCCATTTTACAGGCTTTACGGGATCAGGGCAGAGCAGTAGCATATGCTAGGGCTTCCCTTTCAGCGATAGGCTTCTTTGCTAAACTGGCGGGGGAGCGGGACCCTGGGACATCTTTCTTGATCAGGAAGGCTTTAGCAGGGAGGGCCAGATTAGATGGGCCACGGCGGGACTGTTGTAGGCCTTTGGATCTCCCGACCTTGATTGATATTCTGGGGGTGTTGCCTTCTATCTGCGATTCTCCGTTCGAGGGAATCATGCTGGGGGTGGCCTTCTGCCTGGCCTTTTACGGGGCATTCCGTCTGGGTGAGATAGTTGGGGCCTCCAGGCTAGACCATGGGGGGGCCTGCAGTTCCGGGATGTCTCCCTTTCTCAGAGGGGGGCCTAGTGCTGTTGTTGAGGCGGTCCAAGACCGATCAGGCAGGAAAGGGGGTCACCATTCGTTTGCAGCCAGCACCGGGGGTGGCGGCCTGCCCCGTATCCCGTATGCAGGCGTACCTGGCCCGACGCCCAGCTGGGGGGGGTCGGCGCTTTTCGTCCATGAAAATGGGGATTGCCTATCCCAATTCCAGTTCAAGGCAGTCTTCAGCTTGGCTCTGGGAAAGCTGGGACTGGGAGCAGCGGGTTACTCTTCACATTCCTTTAGAATTGGCGCTACCACTTTGGCGGCTAGGGCTGGTCTCGCCCCTAATGCGGTGAAAGGCATAGGTCGCTGGACGTCCGAGTGTTATAAGCGATATGTAAGGCCAGAATTGTTGTGAAAACATGTGCGTATTGTGTCTAACGGTGCCATCTCTCTCCTTCTGATTAGTATACCCGCGTCGGTGGCATGGGTACTCGGGCACTCTTTTGTACGTCGCGTGGCGGTGCGCTTGTAGCGAGGACAGGTGGTGAACCGGCCGGATTGGGCGAGACCGAATTCCTGTGGCATGGCATTGGAGGGATGCGAATCCAGCATTTGAGGCGAATCGTCGAGGAGCTCAGGGCACAGGAGCACAAGTCACCTGACTGGATTATCTTGCACTTGGGAGGCAACAACATGGTCGACAGAGGACGCTTGGCGGTCAAAGAGGCCCTACTGGCAGAATTTGCCTGGTTGGGGCATATGTTTCCATCAGCGAGGATTGTCTGGTCAGGCATGATATCACGCAGGACATGGGGTCCAGGAGTGCGTCCCAGGTCTTTGAACATTTCCGTAAGACGACTGAACGGCGAACTAGCAAGGTTGTGCTCAGTGAAGGGCCGCTTGCGCTACCTTCAACACCGTATGATTTCTGGAGAAGTGATGTACCACCAAGATGGGGTACATTTGTCGGACTTAGGAACAGACACTTTTATAAGAGAACTTTGGTCATTTATTCTGAACGCAGGTGGGGAGGGTGTCAGACCTTTGGGCCTTGGCCACCCTTGTGGCGGAGAAGAGATCTGCGATCAGTAACCAGTGACTAAACAAAATGGATGGGAGCCCGCCTGTCGGACTCCATAGGCCAGCTCTGAGGGGGGATATGGTAAGCTCTCCGCTGGGAGGAAGTGACCACCGGCTGGGGAGGCTAGGGCGACAGATTTCGAGCCTCCTGGGCGTCCCTGGGCAGCCTGGTGGCCGAGAGGTGGGCCCTGGTAATGGCGAACAAGGATCGGAGGTCGGGACCCACCACTCTAAGGGGCAGGTGCACGGCACCTGGCGTAGGATACCCAGTTGCGAGATGTGAACCAGATGGGGTTCCTCCCTTAGGGTTGGGAAGGTTGAAGGAGCATGATATGCTCATAAATGTAGTTATAAATGTAATTATAAATATCAGATATGCATGTTATTTGCTTGTCATGTTTATACAATGTTGTGATTAAACATGGCCTTTTTAACCCCACCTGAATCTCTTGGTGATTTCAAATGTGGGGATTATGCATGTCTATGTCAATCGGGAGGAGGGGGCATATCTGGAGGGTACGGGTCCTATGACAAGCGCAGAGAATCATGATGCGCGCACTTAGGACCCGGCCTCTCCGGACCCCGCCCCTGGTCTTTAGTGGTTGGTCGGACGGACGGCCCAATCGGCGTCCGGCCGACCCCCTTCCGGGTTAGGCGATATCGCGTGACCTGGGGGTCAGGGGGCGGAGACCTTTGGCCTATTTAGGGGCAACTCCCCATGACTGAGGTCTCTGTTCCCGCTATCACTCCTGGATACCTGACTGCACACGCCGGCACCTGGCCATTCTCGTGTTCCAGGCCGGCTTTCCAAAACTCTCACCCACCCGTCCCTTAGATAAAATGGTTTGAAGGGCGTTCTGCGGAGAAGAGACCTGCGATCAGTAACCAGTGACTAAACAAAATGGATGGGAGCCCGCCTGTCGGACTCCATAGGCCAGCTCTGAGGGGGGATATGGTAAGCTCTCCGCTGGGAGGAAGTGACTACCGGCTGGGGAGACTAGGGCGACAGATTTCGAGCCTCCCGGGCGTCCCTGGGCAGCCTGGTGGTCGAGAGGTGGGCCCTGGCAATGGCGGGCAAGGATCGGAGGTCGGGACCCACCACTCTAAGGGGCAGGTGCACGGCACCTGGCGTAGGATACCCAGTTGCGAGATGTGAACCAGATGGGGTTCCTCCCTTAGGGTTGGGAAGGTTGAAGGAGCATGATATGCTCATAAATGTAGTTATAAATGTAATTATAAATATCAGATATGCATGCTATTTGCTTGTCATGTTTATACAATGTTGTGATTAAACATGGCTTTTTTAACCCCACCTGAATCTCTTGGTGATTTCAAATGTGGGGATTATGTTTGTCTATGTCAATCGGGAGGCAGGGGCATATCTGGAGGGTACGGGTCCTATGAGTTCACGTGAATCACGTGACCAAACAAGCACGCGCATCAGCCTCCCTCCCTCCCTCCTAATTGCATTTTTTCACGGCCGCCACCACATCAAAGGGCTTCTCCCAGGGTTTGCTCTGCGGCTTCTCCTCCCCTAATTATTCATGGCTGGCCAGTGGCCGGCCGTACTTTCAGTTTCCCGGCCGCTCTTGTTAGGTCTGGGTGTCTACAGCACGGCTACCAATTCCCTCTGCTCTTCACTACTCTCCCTCCCTTCTCCGTCCTTGCCCCCTCACTACTCGCTTTGCCTCCACTCTTCCATTACCCAGGTTTCTTTACTTTGTTTCTATGTAGCACGTTAAATTTAGTTTCTGTATACACTCTCTCACTCCCTCTGTATTCAGCTTTGCCACTGCACTTAAGTTGCAACAAACACTAACCCCTTTCCAACACCACGCTTTTTTCCTTAGAGCCGATATCATTTTTTAACCAGTTCCGTTTTTATGTCTCATGCTTCTTGTAACAGGCCGTGTTTGGTTGAGATCTGCTTGTCCTTGTTGTTCTCTCCGGCGATAGTTTGTGTCATATTTGAGCACGCAGCCTTCGGCTGTGGAATGCAGTATTGCATCGAAAAACATTCCTGCAGAGCTGGCAGCCCCCGCACCAGGGCTTCTGCCTTTCTTCACCACTGGCTCATGTTATGAGCAGGGGTTCCCCTGGTACTACCGCCACTTTACATTCCTCCCCCCCCCTTCTCCCCCATCTGGTCACATGTATGCACCACCCTTGCCCCCTTTAGCTCACGCTTTCCCTCTTTTCTGCTGCCCTTCCTTCTCGGAGCTGCCGCCCTTTGCTTGTGAATAATTGAGGACCAGGCTTTTATTTCAGTTACTTTGGTGTATGCAGTTTTATGACGCACCAGTGTATTTACATGTAGACCATGCATGCGCGCTCTGGACAGGCCCAGCCGCCTGGAGCATTGTCGCATCCCTTGTGCACGCTCCCTGTGACGACAACATTATTGGAGGAGGGACCGCATCCTCCTTTCCAGGCGTAGCCTGGTCCGCCATCTTGGATGTGATGTTCTGGAACACTGTGACTTTCAGGTCCTGGTCAGGAGTATGTGGCCCTTCTAGTTTCCCAGTGCTGCACGAACTCCTTACTTCCTGTTGATTGTGAGATCCTTACTCTGTTGTGTACTCTTAAGTTCACACGGGGAAGAGCCACAAATTCGATGTCATTCAACCCTCCCCCCCCGTGACATCCGTATCCCAAAGGCTTGCTGGGAGTGAATAGGAATGAAATCATTGCTCTTTGTGGAGCTCCTCTCGATGCCGTATGGCTCGGAGAAGGGCCCAAGGTAGGGATGATGCTTGACATGCCTTTAAAGGAGGGGTCGATCCAGTCCACCACACTTCCTTTGACACCCGTATCCTTTAATCTGCCCACTAACATTTGATGGTGTACAATGTTGAATACCTCTGAGAGGTCCAAGCAAATGCTTGCTGCAACTCCTTTATGCACTCTAGTTTTCAGGCCACCCCAAATGGAGTTACGCGGCCCATGCCATCTCATGCCACTTCAGTGCCACGGAACTCAGTGACATCATGATTCGGAGCCTCTTGACTCAAGCCTCTTGATATCATGCCAGAACTAAGTGACCTAGGATGGCTCATAGATATCAAAGATGTCTGTGTGGTCCTCAGTGACACAATGGGGCTCAAAGACATCATAATGTAGGGGTGGGGGACAGTCAAATGACAACATAAAGCACAATGACCTCACAACGTACAGGATAGGGCCTTAATGTATTCTGCTTTGTGACATCCGCGTACAATTAGGTGACACAGTAGGGTGTACTGACACCACTGTATAGTCTAAATGACACCGCAATACAGGCCTCTGTGTTGTCACAGCAGGGTTCAGCTGAACAACGGGGCTTGGTCACACCACACTGAACATGTCAGTGGTATTAAAACCTACATCTCAGTTACATCTCATTAGGATTCAGTGACCTGGCAGGAATCTGTGACATCACAGCAGAATTCAGTGGCCGTAGAGGTAGTCAGTGACTCAACAGGACTGGGTAACGTCACAAGATTGAGCTTCTTTACTGGACAAAATAGCTGAGTGATGTCACAGTTGAGGACTCTGTGGTGCCCTAGCAGGATTAAGTGATGTAGGGTTCAAACACCACAACATTGGGCTCTGTGACATCATAGCAGAATTCTTTGACAGCTCAGCGCAGATGTCACAAAATAGGTCAGTGACACTAGCAGAATTCTCTGACCCATCAGGGCTCAGTAGTATTTCTTTGGAATTCCTTGACAAAGGCAGGCACGATGACATCACAACATGAAGCTCAGTGGCATCAGATCCGTGTTACCAAATAGTGTGCACCAGTCTCGAGTTTTGTTGATTTATAATATATGGTTTATGAGCCGTAGATAAAAAATATTCTAGGAGTATGAACGTTCCTAATAACAATTCTGCAGCACAGGTTGTTCTGTGCAGTAATAGAACATATGTCTATAAAAAGTAACGCAGTGTTTTGTGAAGTTTGCCTCTTCACATCAGTCTTGTGAAAATCCTTTCCATCTGAGTTCGAGTCCTCCTATCTGAAATGCAGATCTCATTCTCCATGCCATTCCCACTTGTTTCTTTTTGGCTACTTTCTGAACGGGGAAATATATATATATTTGACCCAGGTACTAAAAAAAAATATATAGAGTTCTCTCTCCGTTCCCACACGTTTTCCATTGACGGTTGGCTGCTTCTCTTAAAGACGTGGGGGAGGGCAGACTGAAGTCGTTAAGCAAAGAAAACAAGCACTGGCGTTGCCAATAGGTTTCGCATTTGGAAAGTTGGAGCTATTGGTTTTGTAAATAACATTTTATCAGGGCCGGACTGGGAACCAAAACCGGCCCTGGCAAAGTGCTCAGCCGACCCCCTCCCCACTGGGTTGGAGGGGCCGCCGAGCTCTTTGCTGGGGCCGGTTTTCGGCCGATTTTGTTACAGGGCCGATTTTGCAGCTAAACACATGTAACAAAAACGGCCCCCAGGGGCCCAAAACCAGCTCCCACCCGTGCGGCGCACCGGGGAATTGCCCGGTGCCCGCTACGGCCAGTCCGGCCCTGCATTTTATATTTATATATTGTTATTGACAATGCCAATAACGATATATACATATAAAATGTCATTTACAAAATCAATAGCTCCAACTTTCCTACTGCGAGACCTATTGGCAACGCCAGTGCTTGTTTCTCATTAGTTCTTCTCAGTTGGTCATTTTGCTTAACACATAGAAGTACTGTTATTACGATGGTGCCATCTATTGGCCAGGCACGAGGTGGGTTTTTTCGTGGTTTAGGAACTCGTAAAAAATGTAATTGTTTGCAATTGATCGTTGTTTAGCCTTCGTGGTTAAGGGATTCGTCTTTTAGGCAGTAGTTGTTTAATCATATATTCTTAAAAGAGGTAAGCGTTCTACATCTTTGTTATATCTCATTGTGCTATATTCTTTCTGTTCATTTTTTCCTTCAACCATGGTTCTTCTGTCCCCCTCCCCTCACCTGCTTAGTATACTCTTTAGAACCTTTGCCTCACAGCATTCTATTATTTAAATTGGGTGGCAGTAATATCTTGACTAAAAACCTAACTTACCTGAACCTTCGTCTTCATTTTTAAACTTGCCAACAAATTTCAGAACAACAACAGTGTCCATTGCCCACAAGCGTCATCCTACAGCACCTGCACCACAAAGTGTGCTATGGTTTCACCTATTCTCAACCTCACTACTGTGTTCGGGTCATTAGTCAAATATTGTGGAGTGTATCCATTTTCTTTCTGAGATTTAGCACTGAGACTGTTTGGCAATCAAACCTCCTATTTGGCATTGATTCAAACCTTTTGTTCTTTGACTGCGCTTCACTTACCTTTCTTTGCTTGCCTGACCTTTGCATCCTGAGAAGCACAACATTCTTGGTGGGCATCAGAACCTAGATGCCTTTGGTGGTGACCACTCCTCTGCTCCAAAAGTTTTCTATGGGTGCTACCACTGCTCTAGGGTTGCTGTAGTTAGCAAGTACTGCTTGAAGAGAGATCCACAGCACCACGAAGTTGTGAAAGTAAATCAATTCAAAATTTGCAAACATACGTGACAAGAATTTTCAATTCTATTAAGGACAAGGAGGCGAGGATTATGCTTTCTCATTTCTTTAATGAAATGCTCAGCAGCCAATAAAAAACAACCAAAACTACATTTCCCATGAACACTAGGGAATGACCATAGAGACTACAGTATAAAGGGTCCCAACATTAGTCCTTCTTCCTCTTTCTTTGGGGAAACAGTTCAAGTTCAAAATACAATCCAATGTAGAGCAACAATAACAACTCCAAAATTGCCGCAGAAATCCAAAAGATCCGGAAGCAGGCAGTAGAAGAATTCTGGGTCCGTGAGCCAGGAGAAAGATGAAACTCAGCAGGAAGTCGGTCAACTCTACTTCGGGTCTGAACCTGAAAGAGACACAGAGCCGTAACCTCCAAAAAATGCAAGAGAGTCAAATGCAGTCCAGGGGGGGGGAAAGAACAAGGAATAAGAGAGATTTGCAATAGTATCAAACAGATTACAGTACATAACAATGCAAATCAAATACAATGGGTGGGATAGTCCTCGCCTCCTTGTCCTTAATAGAATTGAAAATTCTTGTCACGTATGTTTGCAAATTTTAAATACTATGTCAGGACAGGACGCTCCGATTATGCTTGTTCAAAGCTGATCCACCACCACAGAAGCAATACTACTACTGTGGAGAAGTGTGGCTCAATGGTTAGCCCGGGACCAGGGAACCTGAAAGAGACACAGAGCCGTAACCTCCAAAAAATGCAAGAGAGTCAAATGCAGTCCAGGGGGGGGGGGGAAAGAACAAGGAATAAGAGAGATTTGCAATAGTATCAAACAGATTACAGTACATAACAATGCAAATCAAATACAATGGGTGGGATAGTCCTCGCCTCCTTGTCCTTAATAGAATTGAAAATTCTTGTCACGTATGTTTGCAAATTTTAAATTCTATGTCAGGACAGGACGCTCCGATTATGCTTGTTCAAAGCTGATCCACCACCACAGAAGCAATACTACTACTGTGGAGAAGTGTGGCTCAATGGTTAGCCCGGGACCAGGGTTCAATTCCCCGCCTCGGCGGGTCTTGGGCTCAAATTCCACGGACCTGATAATTCTCGCCTCGGTGCCTATTCCAATCGTGGAGTCCCACTCTGCAACTCTGGGCAATAGCTTGCTTAATCTCCACAACGGCCCCCACAACGCTAAGGATGCCTGGCCTCCACCTTGGAGGTGCCCAGGAGTGGACGCCTCACAGGGAAAGCCAGGATGGGTTCCACAGCGGTATTCGTACAAGCGCCTTGAGACACTTGCGGGTGAGTAGTGCGCTATACAAGTATCAATTTACAATTCACATTTACTATCAATTGGTTTGTAATAAAACGTTTTGAAAACTGAATCAGAAGACCAATCTGTGGCCTTCATAATGTCAAAAAGGGTGACACCCATGGAAAAAGCTTTAGAAGCCATTGCTCCACGAGCAGAATGTGCACCAAATACAGACACATCAATGCCCGCCTCGGACATAAGCCAACGCACCCAGCGTGCCAGAGTAGCTGGAGTGACAGGGCGAAATGGCTTCTGTAAGGCAATTAACAATTGACCCTGCATGTCTGAACGGAAAGAAGCAGTACTCACCTCATAGTCTTTAAGGCATTGCACAACACAAAGGTTGGGGTGAGTGGGAAAAGACGGATAAGTAATGAAATTAGTATTAGATTTAGTCCGTCTAGAAATACGAAAAGTAACACCCTCCGGTGTGAACCTGCGGCCCGCAAGATCTAATGCGCGGACATCCGACACACGTTTACAAGACACAAGGCACAACAACATGGTCAGCTTAGCAGACAATTGTTTACGGGACAACAACAGATTGGAAGGCCAGGCCTCCAAGAACCACAGGACAATGGAAACATCCCATAAAGAGACGTACTTAGGAGCGGGAGGCTTCGCGAGACGAATACCTTTAAGTAATTTGGAAACGAATGGGTGCTCACCAGAAGGCTTGCCATCAATCTGGATTTGGCCAGCTGAAATAGCGGAACAAAAATTATTGACTGTCCGATAAGCCAGACCGGAAAAGGCCAAGGACGCCAAAAAATTAAGGATCAAACAGATATCCGCTGAAACGGGATCAACTTCCCGTTGAGCACACCAATCACACCACCGCTTCCAAGCACCTTTGTATCGTTTGTGAGTATTGGGAGACCATGCCTCACTAATGAGTTTGGAAGCGTCGCTAGAAATGCCTGGGATCGTCCAGCGATCCCCGAGATCCGCCACGCCAGCAGCTGGAGAGAGCCTGACAGAATGAGGGGATGCGGATCTTCGAGAGGATCCAGCAAAAGATTCCACTTCTGGGGAAGAAGGAGAGGAGGCTCGCAACACATTTCCAGGAGAACCGGGAACCACGCCTGAGCCCTCCAGAGCGGAGCAATCAGAATCACATCCGCTCGAAATCGCTTGGTGTAAGCCAGAACTCTGGGGAGCATCATGAATGGGGGAAACGCATAGCACAGGGTCGATGGCCAATCCTGAAGAAAGGCATCCGTGGCTAGAGCTAGCGGATCCGGTCTCATACTGTAAAACAGCGGAAGTTGCGTGTTGAGGCGAGAGGCAAACAGGTCTATGTGACACTGGCCCCAACGCCGAAGAATGGAACGGAACACTCGAGGGTGAAGCCTCCAGTCGCTGAAATCCCGAAGATGCCTGGAGTGCCAATCCGCAATTTGATTGTTGCTACCTGGAAGATACTCTGCAATAACAGTGATCTTCTGCTGAAGGCAAAAATGCCAAAAATCCTTGGCTATCTCCGCCAACACCTTGGACCGAGTCCCGCCCAGCTTGTTGACATAGCGGACTGCGGACACGTTGTCCATCCGAAGAAGAATGCAGCAACTGGTTTGATGGGGAGAGAAACATTTGATCGCAAAAGAACCCGCTAGGAGTTCTAGACAGTTGATATGGAGAGACAACTCCTGAGGGGGACCAACGACCCCCCGTCGAGACAGGACCGCAACGGGCTCCCCAACCCCATCGACTGGCATCGGATACTATCACTAGTTCCGGCGACGCACCGAATAGGGCTCGACCATTCCAGGCCTCCATGTGGTCTAGCCACCATTGCATCTCCCATTTCACTTCCTCCGTCAGAGGAATCCGGTCCGAGTACCTGAGGCCTTTCCGGAGATGTTGGATCTTTAGACGTTGCATTGCCCTGTAATGCAGAGGGCCCGGAAAGATCGCTTGAATGGAAGACGCCAACAGACCTACTACACGTGCCAACGATCTCAATGACACAGTCGGTCTGGAAATAACAGATGTTAATTCCCTCTTGATGTAACGAATCTTTTGGCCGGGCAAGAGGAGCTGGCAAACAACCGAGTCTATCCGGAAACCCAGAAAATCTATCGATTGAGACGGAGTCAAAACCGATTTCGAAATGTTGATCAGAAAACCGAGAGATTGCAAAAGACCGATGGACCACTCCAGATGTTGCAGAAGTTTGCGCGGACAATCCTCAATAAGGAGAATATCGTCCAAATAAACCTGACACCCCGAGCTCGCACATGTTCCACAACTGGTCTCAGTAGTTTTGTGAAGCACCATGGTGCTGACGAAAGACCGAACGGGAGAACCTGATACTCGTACCAAACTCCCTGCCACTGAAACTGGAGAAACAGACGATGAGGCCTGAAGATCGGTATCGACAGATACGCGTCCTTGAGATCCAGTCGGACCATCCGGTCCCCTTCGCGCAGGAGATCCCGCAAGAGATGGATGCCCTCCATCTTGAAGTGCCGGTAGACCACCCCTCCGTTGAAGTCTTTCAGGTTGAAAACCAGGTAAGACCCGCCTCCTTTCTTCTCGACCAGAAAGACTGAACTGGCGAACCCCGTTGGATGACGGACGTTTGGAAGAATCGCCCCTTTTGGAGAAGAACGCGTATTTCCTTCGAGAGGCAAGCTTGATCTTTTTGGGAAAAACTTAAACAAGGGGGAGGACGGGTCTGATGCATAGGGTGATAGAACTCTATCTTGAACCCCTGTACGGTTTCTAGCACCCATGCATCGTTAGAGATCATGCGCCAGTTGTCGAGGAAAAACTGTATTCTGCCCCCCAAAATCACATCGCATGCATGAATCAGGCTCACCTGCAGAGTTGGGGTCCTGGTAATGACCTTGCTGTCCTCCGGAACGGCCTTTACCATATTGTCCTTTTCCCTTGCGGGAGGGGTAGAAGTTTGCTCTAGTGGAGTAGCCGGAGTCGTCTCCACCACCACGCTGAGAGGAAGCACCTCGCTGGGACTGTTGGTTTGACCCACAGCCGAACGAGCGTCCACGATGTCGTCCGGCCTTGGCAAAAAACGGACGCATAGCCCGGCGTAAAGAAGCCTGCGCCTTGTCAATGCCACTGAAGGTGGATACAAATTTTGTAAGTTCCTTTAAGAAAGTTTGTCCGAACAAAAGACCTTGTGCCTCAGGACCAGACTCAGAGCTGGAAAGCTCCGCAAGTTTCGGATACAACTTTAACAAAATGGAGCGGCGCCGCTCTGATGAAGCTGCACAATTCGCATTTCCCAATTGGCAGATAGCTCTCTGCGCCCATTCTATTAGTTCATCAGGATCCACAAGAGCCGAGGCCTCCTTTGCCTGAAAGCCAAGATCCAGAATTTTTGTCAAAGGACCAAGCAAATCCAGTAATTTGTCTTGACAAGACCTCCAAGACCGACAAGCCCCTTTTTTGGATCTTTCGCATATTTCTTTAAATATGTGACCATCATGGGGTCTACTTCTGGGGTCTCCGCCAAATGATCCGCGAGATCAGGCCTCGGGCATTCAGAGCGGAGTCTGGCTCTAACTGAAGCATCAAATGGTAGGCGAATATGTGCTTGTACATAAGCTGCAACAGCAGGCGAGGGCAACCATGAGGAAGAATTTGGGTGGACTATATCCGCCGGCTCAAAATTCAACACTGACGGGCGCTCAGGGGCTTCAACAAAATGCTCCTTGCGAGCACGCTTTCTGGGCGGGGGAGAATCTTGTTCAGAAACGGAAGTATGAAATTATCTGAAAAGTCGGTGTCCTGAGGCGCAGAAGACTTCGAAGCCCCAGCCGCCAAAGTTTTTGCCAATTTTTGGAAGTCAGATTTGTGGGGATTGACAGGTGATTTTGAGGATTTCTTGGTCGAAGGCAACCAACCCTGTTGCTGCGCATATTGATTGAGATGACGCTTAAGTGGGTTAATGGCACGAACTAGTGCCCTATTGACAGAATGTTGGACACCCTTGTCCAATTCCTCAACCAAATTATGCTCCAAGAAGCCTTCATCCTCATCCCCATAATAATAGTCATCATCTTCTTCATAGTATTCAGCCATGATACACAAGTGTATACAATTTATGCCCACAAGATAACTAAATAAATAAATATGAAGTGTCAAGGACACAATGCAAGGGGGAGTGTGAGAACCCCACAGCAGGCCAAAAGAACAGGCAGAAACCAGTCTTTAACGAAATTAAAGTGTGGAGGGAGATAAGCCTGCCAAGTCAAAACACACTCTAGGCAGACCCTATGCAAGAAAATCACTAACGAAGCCTTTTTCCAGACTCCAGCATCGCACGGGGTTACATTTCACCAGGCTGTGGGCATGGAAACACGACCTTTTCAACTCAACCGGGGCTGAAGAGAACCAGAAGCCGGAAATGAAGCAGCGCGCATGCGCAGGACTGCTGCCTGTGAAACGCCGCCGGCTCGAGAGCGCTCGCGCTCCCCGCGTGAGCCAGGAACCCCTACTCCCGCTCCACAATCGTCCCTGGACAACACACCGGCGCCCGGGCCCAAACGGAGGTGTTCACACGCTCCCAAAGAAAAGAACACGCTGACAGAACGGGCAGAAAGCGCAACACAACGCGGAACACTTCAAAGAAGCAGTAAACACAGCGCGCAGCAATAATGCCAATGGTTAAGCACAAGTAAGCGCAATAAACGTCAATAACATAGCAATTAATTTGAAATGACAAGATAAACAGATAGAGGTACTTAACTGGCTGCGGAGCAGCAAAGAAAGAGGAAGAAGTACTAATGTTGGGACCCTTTATACTGTAGTCTCTATGGTCATTCCCTAGTGTTCATGGGAAATGTAGTTTTGGTTGTTTTTTATTGGCTGCTGAGCATTTCATTAAAGAAATGAGAAAGCATAATCGGAGCCTCCTGTCCTGACATAGAATTCCTTCTTCCAGTGGTATTCCAAGTGAGCCAATCAGACAGCATCTTGCCAGGTCCCCTGCCAACCGCCAACTGCTGTTCAAAGCAGTTCATGTTCTAGGACTTAGGTAGGAGCTGGAAGATGCACAAGACAAACATTCCATAGAAGGTTAATTACTAATATTAACAGCATATAACAATACAAATACAGAATACAACAAGGTTCTTTCCAAGCTGCCAGCATCCTGAGTAGAAGAAGGCTTTCTGCACTTGTGTAAGAATTGAACTCGTCTTGTGACAATGGATGAGCTGCGTTGCCATCCTCAGGTAGAGTAGATGAAGCCACACCGAGGATAAGACCTACAGGAACCGTGCCTCGGGCACTTGGAGGGAAAAGGTAAGACTTCATTTCACATTGTGTGATAGTCCAGTCATAAGTGGCGGCCATTTTGAAGTGGTGTGCTATTCTTCCTTGGTCTACAATTGAATCTCTTCATTTACTGCAAAACACATGCATAAAGTTGGAACTTTTATGGCACATTACTCTGCAACCCATTTCCTACATTTTTTTTAATCTTTTTTGTCAAATATGTAATTTGACCCCCCACAGAAATGTTTCCAATGCAAAGGATGATCCCCAATCCAAAAGAAAAGATGGAAGGAGGATTGTCTGACTTATGTAATAGCCATTGAGACCAGTAAAATGCCTGTAGAAAGGAAAAACAAGTACATTCTACTTCAATTTCAGGGACCAGTGCAAGTGCTTTTGAGAGCCATTTCCAGAATAGTTCCTGCTGAAGGGAAATGAGATATAGATGAATCTGATGAGGAAATGAGGACATTTGAACACAGATTCGGGTTTTCCATTAGGGTGGCTGTAGAGAAATATCACTTCTACACCAGGGAACAAAAACCCAACGCAACTTTCAGTTAATTCCTTAATGCACTAAGGGGTTTAGCCATATCCTGTAATGTTGGGGCATCTGTGAATGAGATAATTATATATCCATTCATTTTTAATAAAAACTGAACAATATTCAGGAGACATTATGGGTGAGCTCAAACTGGATGAAATGATAACCAAATCTAAAGTCATTGAGCAATTAGACTTGTGAGTCAATAAGGTCAATGAAGATTGACTTGATAGTAAACATCTAGAGGTTTGTGCTATGGAAGGTCATAATTTGAAACTTTGAAAGAGAAAGGAGGTTTGATGATAAAGTGGTGTGTTACAAATGTAGAAGCTTCTTCTATGTTGCTTCTATTAAAGGTAGGTTTCTCATAAGTATAATTTAAATAAACATTTTTGTAAATATTACACATTTAAAATTAAAAAAAAAATCTGAAGTTTAAATTTAAAAAAATATTTCTACCCAAGGTAAAATAATATATACATTATTATTCATTGTCCGTTAAAAAGTATAAAAAGTGATGTATAGAATTCATTTGAAGAAATTTAATCAAGGCTTAGAAAAAAAAGTATATTAATTTATAAAACAAAAAAGGTTGTCAAAATATTTTATTATTAAATAATAAATGTTTTTTATTGTTATATATTTTTGAAAATGTAATTATATTTTATTATTTTCTTAACTATTTCACATTTTTTAAATGTAATTAAATGTAACATTATTTCCTATGGGGGCTTTGTTTGAGTCGCTACCTAATTATTTGAGTGTTACAGTACCAGTGGTTGAACCATTTGTGCTGCTGGACATACTCAAGCTCTGGAGTAGTTTACTACTGTTTTGGATCCCTTTTTGGCTCTAGTAACATTGAAGTGCAGTTGGTGAGTAACAATGAGCTTCCTCTTTTGTGGGTAGGTGCATGTCCCTTCCCAAACCCCTCCGTAAACTTTCCCAAACCCCTGTCTAAACGTTCTCAAACCCTTGTTTACTCCTACCTACACCCCTCCCATTTAGTAGTGAGTATTACCCTTTTTCCAACCCCTCCCCCGGGCCCTCCCATACTTACTACTAAGTAGTAGTAGTATTTTATTTGTGTTTTGTTACAATTCATTACAATAAATATCACAAATAACATAAAAATGTGAACACGATGTACAGCTACTTTCCTTCTGATAATGTTAAAAATAGTATGCGTAGATAAAACATACATGAGTATTTAAAATGCGAAGAAAAATTTAGCAAACCTTAACATGAACCAAAGTTGAACACATGTTTATTGCTCCATGATCCCTTAAACTATTTCAAGAAATATAAAAAGAACAAAATATTTAAAATGTGTGTTTCGTTGTAGCCTCCACATTAGAGACAATGTACTGCTGTCTAGGCTGAAAGTAGGAATTCTGAAGGTACCCTGAAAGTTTACAGAAGGACACATCCACTAATTCCCTCATCCAAATCGAGTTATAAAGTCCCTTTCTGATGACCCTTTTGCAGTTGGGTTTCTATATTTTCAGCATGTCTTTAATCGGATGTAAGTTATGTTTTTGATTGACGCTAGAATATCAGAAACGGAAAAAGGGAAAGTATTCACGGAGCTCTTTATGAGGTCCTGATAAATTACACCCCTCAAGGTGTCCTCATTTGAGATGGCACAATCATTGAAATAATTGATTTTATGAGATAGATAGAACAGTGTGACAGATGGCAGGTTGCCCTCTAACCGAATCATTGAATCAGTGGTAAAGGGCGGAGTTTGAAAAGAGATTTCACAGTTTGTATATACATGGTTTCCAGTTTGCCATGATTCTTCTCATTAAGCAAGATGGATGGGTATGTTAAAACTGGAAAGAGTTTTGCTTTCAGAGTGTGGATTGTTGGGCTTAAGCATGGGCGAATTTTGCGAATCTCGCGTTCGCGAATTTTGCGGATTTGCGAACTCGCAATCCGCAAAATCCGCGAATTCTCGCGAATTTGCGGATTTTTTTTTGTGTGTTTGCACGGGTTTCTGCCAGTTCGCGAGGGTTTTTTACAATGTCGCAAATTGCGAACTTACCTGTCGGGTCGCAAGTTTCGCGAACTTGTTGTTTCTACGTGTCCAGCCTGTTTGGGACACTCTTCTTCATCACTGCCACTCTCTGTCACCACTGCCACTCTCTGACTACTCATGCCACCCTCTGGCCCACCCATGCCACCCTCTGTTTCATCACAGCACCCTCTGGTTGTCCAGTCAGTGTACATTATTGTGGCAACGCAAGCACACCTTCCCTGCCTCAAGTGACCTGAATTAATTTGGGGCTGATTAATGTGTCACAGAATATTTTTTTAGCTGGCACCTGCTTCCTTAGTGCTTCCTGATTAGTGATCTTTTGCACTTGCTAAGTGCTTTCATTGTTGCAAAATTAGTTACAACACCTGCCCTGCCCCAACTGACAATAATGCATTAGGGGCTGATTAATGGATTTGAACTTCCAGCCTGGCTCCTGCTTGTCTCCCTTAGCTGTAATTCAGGACCTTTGTGGCATATGTGTAACTATTCTGAGGTTCAGAGCAGGGTCACATAATAGTTTCAACTGGCAACTGAACTCTGGAGGGGCCCCTCAGGAAGCACTACAGGAAATGGCTACTAATGATGAGCCTGAACTTTTGAACCTGGTAAGTAGTTACTTTCAGTTTTGCTAAGATCGTATTTCTGCAATTTTGCACTTATTCGCGGGGCGCGAACTCACGCGAACAGTGCGAACAGTGCGAGCAAAATCCGCTGCTCGCGGATTTGCGGATTTTGCGGGAGATTTGCGAATCTTGCGGATTGCGAATTTACCGAAAATCCGCAAAATCCGCGAGCGAAACGGATTTTCCGCCCATGCTTAGTTGGGCTGATTGTTCATCCACCGTATATTCGTGCACACTTCTTCATGGCTTCAGTTTTCATAGTTGATTTAGACTTTAATTTGCCAGATATTGGGAAGCGGTTAACTTGGTGTCCAATGTAAAGCTTAGATAATCCTAAGTGACTACAGTATCAATTTTGATGTTGGTCTAACTTCCAGTTAAATTTCCCTGTCATCATCCCAAAAGAAAGAATTTTAGTCTTTGTGATGTTAGCTGTTGAGCCATTTGTTTGGATGAAGGAATTTGGTGCTTTCAGCTGATTTGTGAGCAAATAGCAAGTTCATCAGCGTACGCTAAATTACCTATTTCCCAATTTGGGAGGAAAAAAGTTTGGTTTATGAATGTAAGCGTTGTTATACGAAATATAACTAATACGTATACTAAGTAGTAAACTTACATGTTTAGAAAAGATAGGAGAGTTGGAGATTTACACTTGTAAATTTGTGAATAACTTTTTGTGGTACTTTAGTAGTACTACTGCGGTATTACTAAATGTACTTACAACTGCAGTTTGTGAATAGGCACCAATGTTTGTAGGACTAGAATTTAATTTTTTTAATGAAAGTTTTAAATATATTTTAAATAAGAAGTGTTTTTGGAACATTTAGTGTTCTCAGTAATGGTGGCACTCCAAATAAAATGTTCTTAGCCCAATGTTTGTTGTACTGGAGTTACAGTAGTAAATTCACCCGCCCCAAATAAAAATTATAATCATGTTCTCCTATTTCTTTGGACTGGAGATAAATAGTAAGTATGCCTCCCTGCAATTATATGACTTCACCCTATTTCTTGGGCTTGAGTTAGAATAGAAATATGACCCCACACCCCAGTGAAACTCACTTTCCCCAATTTTTACTGGATATAGAATGGTTAGTAAGCCTCCCATGCCACCCAATTATATACATTTTCCCAATGTTAGTTGAACTTAAGTGAGAATAATGAATGCCTGCTTAAATATATGCACTTTATCTAATCTCAATTGGAGTTAGAATAGTAAATCTGCCAATAGACACACTTTCTCCAATTATAGTTGTAGTGGAGTTATTTTGGTCATTATTTTTAGTATATTTTTCCAAATAAGTTTTTATTGTGTTACTTTACAGTATGTGTATAGGTATGTATGCGAATGTATTGAAAATAAGTTATTTAAAAAGTTTTACATTTTTGTTATTCTAAAAATATATTTGTATAGTAGAAAATAAAAGATAAATGTATTTTTTAAGATATTTACTTTTATTTTTAAATACAGGTTTACAAAATTGTTCTTTTCATAATCTGTGTTTTTTTACTTTACACATTTGGTAATTTACGAAAAGCTATCGTTTTTTAATATTATACTTTTATATTATAATTGTTTTTTTTAAGAATAGTCACTAAATACATTAATGATAAAAAATTGTTAAATACATTTTTTTTAGAAAATTGCCATTTATTTTTTAAATGATCATTCTTTTTCATTAAATAATCCTAATGCTATATTTTAAAATGATATTAGTAAAAAAAATCCTCAATAATTTGTTTTTTTATATTTTTATTTCTAATGTTAAAATTAACATTATAGTAATCTATATTTCTGTAGATGTTTTTAAGATTAAGATTCGTAGGACGATATTTTGGAATCTAAAATGTTGCTATTTTCATCATTAATTTAGAGTTCACAATATTTTGGTAGCCAATATTTTGACCTCTAAATTTTGAAGTGTCAATATTTTTGTTTCCCATACTCATTACTAAACCCATGCTTCCTAATAAATCTATGTTAATTTTGTGGATAACTTAATGTGGAAATTATGATAACATGTTTACACGCATTCCATCCAAAACTAAGTTATTTTCCCATTTGGCGCACTAAGTACACCAGGTATGCCCAGAAGTAGGTCCCAGGCTCACCGTGCCACTGGAATCAAGCTGTAACTGGCTGAAGATCCCTAACTTGAGTCAAACCATTCCTGGGATGCTTGTGTTCTGTTTCAGGGAGGACAGGGGCTGTAATATTCCAATGAGGAGCAGGCTCAAGACTGATTCACATGTGGGTGAGTCCAAACTGAGATGGCATGGTGAGCAAATTAATGTGTTGGACTGCTACCCGAGCTATTGCCAGAGTTGCCAGCAGCCTCCCATCACCTTTTGTTTGTTTTACACTCACCAGCCACTTCTACAGCAGCTTGTTAACACTATAGTTGTAGCACTTTCAGTGCTGCTTTTGCCAAGGAGAACCTAAGCATATGTATATGGGGACAAGACCCAGAGAAAATTCTATGATTAGCAGAACTATAACTGCAGAAATAAAGCATTGATTTATTGAATAGTACCATGAGCTTGACTTTTAGCGGGAAGTAAATGTTTATTTTCTGTATCAGACCCTTTGCACATGATGAGGTTTACAACACCATGTGTGGAGACGGATATTAAAAGGGCCAATGCTAAATGTGATTCCGAAGCTTTTCCAAATAGTTATGAATTTGCCATTTGTCACATACTTCACCCTTTGGTACATAATTTACATATCTAAAAGAATGATTTGACCTCAAGCGAACTACAAATTGTCAAAACTGCTGCAAAGGTTACTACTCCGCACCTGACAAACAGCAAAAGTGAACTGGTCAGCTTTCAGCTTTTAATAGCTGCCTTACAACATTTAAAGTGGTGATAATTTCACACAAAAAAAGTTAAAATCTCCAAATGTTGCGCCCGGAGAAGGATATTTAGGGCATGGTTATGAATGGGCCCTGTTGATCACCCCCAATAAAATCTTACATCAAGATGTTTGGAATTTATTGAATGTGATAATTATCCCTAATTTCATTTTTTTTCTTTTTTAGAATAACATGCACGTTTTGGTGCTCAGCACACCAAAATGCATACCTTGATAAACGCCAGACCTTTTCCTTGCCAAATTCCAGCAGTTTGACCTGTTGAAATTTAATCAAGGGTGTAAACTTTATCACTCTTGGTAAGTACCAGGTGCGATTAACTTTGCATCACTTTAAACTGCGATTGCTGCACATGCATGTATTTGTGCAGCAATTGTAATTCAACTGGGCACGTGTAATAAGGCCCTTAGATGTAGCTGCAAAATGGTGTCAAGAATGAATCCTTCTTAGTCATGAATTTTCTTTATTTCACTAATCACACAGGTTCGTTTTGGCACTATTTTCAGAGTTGTAGACACTTCAAGAGTGCATTCTGAATTATCAAGAGTGCAATCTGAGTTTACAAGTATCCCAAACGTCTTGAATAGTAAAGTGTCTCCTTCTGATAGCAACATTTATCCCAAATATGAAGATACAATATTGTCCTGCGAGGCTATTTCTTAAGGGAAGAAGATGGACTATTGAGTGAACATAGGCTAAATTCGAAACTGAAGACCTGCTTTTTAATAACTGGGATGTTTCAAGTGGATGAGGCATATGTTTATTACATGAAGTGCATACATATAGGACTTTCTCTGTAGAGCACTACATGCTCATTTTATAAATGTCTTTTACTCTGGAAAGCAGAAAGTACTTAGGTAAAAAAAAGTGTTCCTGTCTGTTCATGCAAGACAGTATTATTAATTGTTGGAGAATATATTTAGAATTAAATCTGCAGCATTTATGTAGATTTCTTTTTAAGTTTAGAGCTTTGGAACCCTTTTTGTATGAGTGAGCTAAACAAACTAATAGCAAATAATGTGTTGCATCATTAGCCTTTAATTGGATGACACCTTGTAATTTGCCTTCCCCTGCTAAATACTTTAGTCAGGTTTTGGACATGGGGTGGTCCTGCTACATAGCTCCAGTGGATGAGGCCGCAGCTGGAACTGAAATAAGCTTCCTGTGGTGTGCCAGTACCCTAGATTCAAATCTAAAAAAAGTGAATGTGTCAAATACTGTGATTCAGTTAGAGTTTGCTACACCTAAGAAGCACAGCCTCACTCGGGCCTGGCTCCTTTGGCAGTTCCATATTTTCAAATAAAGCCTCTCTTTTAGGATCAGGATACATTTTCATTTAACACTAGACCTACTGTGGTAATTATTTTTATAGTGAGGGTTCTGAAAAGGTATTTGCAATTAATCATATGGAGATTTTTTTAGTGTGTAGAGAACAATATATATGTATTTGCTCTTTGTTACAGACGATGCAAAGTTGTGAAGTCCAGACAACCACCATGATAAGGACTGTTCACACGATCTCTTGTACTAATAATGGAATTAGACCTCTGCAATGTAGTGATCAATGAGCGAATGTGTGATAATTCGTAATTTCTCTTAATAACACTATATTGGTCCATATGCATTTTCATTGCTGTACCATAAATATGTATATATAATATGCAAAACAGTGTCATTGTCTGTCAACACACACATTAACCAGCCTAGATCAACCCAAGCAATACCATAGAATTGATTAAATAAAAAAATAGGAAAGCAACATGTACTTTATGAAAATTAGATATTTTATTTATATTGTTCAACAAGAACATAATTATGTCTTCCTTACAGAAAATACATACTAGAATAAACTCTGTGAAATATACAAAAAAATACACAACTTCCGTGAAATCTTGCTTTGTAATAAATAAAGGTTAACACGTGTGTGGCTGGTGGGCATAATGATGCTTGTCAGCTGGGGGTTTGAGCTTTTTTTCACTCCAATTGTATTCTTTTTCTAAAAAGAGAGTGTCTTTTCCCGTGAAAGGTCGCGATTAATAATGTATGAAGCCAACCTCCTTCTCGACTTTTCCTGTGTTTCCTGCACGTTTTTTCGTTTGGCTGGAGGTTGGGCATATATTTCCACTGTCATATTCAGGCCTCACAAAGCCTACAAATTATACAATGACTCCTAACCTGGCCCTGCAGCAAAGCAACGTTTCCACCCTCCTATAAATCATATAAGACAGATGGCAAAATGGCGAAAACCGGGATAAAAGAGCACGATACAAAAGGCATTGTGACGGAGTCTACTAAAGAGAACAAAGTGCACATCAGAGGGTAAAAAACTTGGATTTGACAGATAAAATTCCCATAGCCTCCAGTCAAGAGTGGGAATAAAGCAGATGCCTCGCATGTGAAGTCTGTGGAGAATGACATTGTTCGTCTGACAGAATGCAGATGCTGTCGTTACAGTCCTGTCCGTCAGACATTAACATATCTGTGGGAGGCTGAATGATGAAGTGGGGGCTCACAGCAACGCCTTCACCCTCAAAAGTTGGGTGGCCAGGTACATGCACACGCAAAAAGCATACATTTCCATTTTTGTGCGTAGAAAAATAAATACAAAATACAATATTACAGTTCGTTTTGTGTATGGGGGCTGAAAAAATAAATACAACGTATACAACGTATTAAAATTTGTACTGGGTCTGAAAATTGAAATAACAAAAATAAATAAAATATACAGTGTAACACTTCGTATTGGTTAGAGAATGAGGAACCTGTGCACGGTGTATATCTCAAGATTTCTTAACAAATATTTTGGAGAAAAAAAATCAACTGCAGCAATACAAAGTATCCCTAAGAGCAAAAGTGAAAGAACAAATACACACTGATTAAATCGTGACCCCATTTCAACCCACCCATAAAAAGGCGGCACGTTTCAATAACTCATTTTTAGTACTTGGCTGGAGTTGGCAACAAAGGGAACTTTTTGGATGTTATCGCTGTAAGTTAATGGCAATGAGCGAAACAGCTAGAGTGTTATGGGCTAATTCAACATGTGTCAACTCGCCTACTCAAAAAGGTTTCATCTACAGCATATAATATTTGTGAACGAATCTAGGCAGGACCCCGGTACAGAGGTGCACCTCAAAGTAAGGCGAGTGCTCCTGGGGAAATGTCACCTAGCCGCAAAATTCGAGCGGCACCTTTGAAAACCTGAGATTTCCCAGCCATGATATCAACCAAAGGCTGGCTGGACTACTGGCAGGTGGGGATACTCCATGGCAGTCAGTTGGCCCTGAAAGCCCTCTATGGCAGTCGGTTTTACTACATTAGTAGAAGCCTGAGAGGGCTGTGGCGAGTGCTGTGACATGGAAACGCCAGCCTGGCATAAAAGTTCTGCTGGCATTGAATCAATATTGTAGGGGGCCATGAAAATGGCAGTCATGTTTCCGAAACTTGCGAGCCCCAGCCCATTGAAGGCAGTCTCTAGAGTCGTGCAGCCAAGCCCGCGGCCTGGTGTCTTTCTGGTGGTCAGTGCTGCCCCTCAGCGGGCGCTCTCTCCCAGCAGCCCGCCCGCGGCCAGGTAGTAGGCCGGGGTGGCGTGCTCCACGGGCGGGCTGGCCTGGGCCTGCTGCCAGCAGTCCATGTCTGAGGCCGGGCTCGCCGGGGAATATGCGCAGGACGAGGCGGGGGAGGAGCTGGCGCAGCTCCAGGCCTGGGCCGGGGCGCGCTCGAGCAGCGCCGCCATGTCGTGCAGCAGGCTGCCCCCGGCGCCGGGGCCCTGCAGGTCGGCCAGGCGCAGGGTCTCGGACAGCGCCCAGATGTAGTTGTGCGCGAAGCGCAGGGTCTCTATCTTGGTGAGGCGGGTGTCGGGTGCCGCCTCGGGGTTGGCGGGCAGCACCCCGCGCAGGGTGTCCAGCGCCGAGTTCAGGTTGTGCATGCGGTTCCGCTCCCGGTTGTTGGCTTTCAGGCGTCGGGTCTTGCGCACCTTCTGCACGAATTCCCCGCTCCGAGGTGCTCCCCCCTCCTCCTGCGCGGGCCGCCCGGCACGGCGTCGCCGCCTGTTTGTCGGGGCCTGCGGGTCGAGCCCCGTGAGTCGCGGTGCCTCCTCTTCGCTGCCCGAGCTGCTGCCGCCGGAGAGGCTGCAGGAGCCGGCCGGGGAGTAGCCGGCGCTGTAGTGGATGCTGCTGCCGGAGATGCTGTAGTTGCCGCTGTCTGGACTGCAGGTGGCGCTGGTGTAGCCCAGGCAGTCCGGCCGCAGCTCCTCCGCGCTGTACTCTGCCTTCATCAGCATCCTGTGGGGCACAAGAAAAGGACACGTTAATGTCTGCACAGTACCAGCTTTCTTAACACATTCACACTTCTGTTCACCCATGGTGAGCCCAGTCCACAAAACAGGATCCAAGAGGGTATTGTTTGTTTTTTAATACGTCTAAGGAAAAGTACAGCCCCCGCTCATGCCAGAACCTCTACGAATCACAGAGGAACGCAGACCTCAGCGAACAGACTGGCACTCGGTCCCCTTACTGCAGCATTGGCATACTGCAAACACTCTACAGTGCTCGGTCATACTGGACTCTCTGCGTGCGTCCTGCTAAATGTCAAACTTCGCGTGCAGTAAAGCATGCATACAAACCTTTGCATAATCATCAGTGGTATGTGCAAAGTGCAGCACTGTATCGTGTTACTCAATGCACAGTGATTGTGTGCGATGCTCATTGCACTGCTGATTGCTACTCCGTGTGCAGGGCAGACTATGCTCATGTGCGCCTCTGTATGAGAATAGATGTGGTGGACGGGATCCTATGCTGAATGCCACTTCGTGTGCATTCATATGCACTTCTGGATGTGCAATTGCTATTTCTTCGTGCAGGCTGCCTCTGTGCGTGGCCGAGTAAGAAGAGATGAGTGTGTGCTTTTGAATGTTGAGTGATGTGTAACGTGTCCCATTCTCCATTGCTGCATGTGAAACTCAACATGTATATATATTCAGTTCTTAATGTGCAGTACTTCATTTGTTGCACGAAGTGTGCAGGGCTTGGCGAAAGATGGATGTGACAAAATCCGTGACGTGCTAACCGACTTCATTTTCCAAACATGGGCATTCTGTTCTCATCTTAAAAAGCCCACCGCTAGTGCCCCCGTAGCGATTAGAGTAAACCAGATAGACCCAAGGTGGATGAGGACGCAGACCGGAAGGTTGGGTGGAATTAAAGCATGCAGGTAGGATCCTGCAGGGTTGGCGAAGGAGATCCACAGTTTATTATGGACGTGTAAAGCGAAATATTTCGTGTCAGAAAACGAGGAACAGTAGCTACCAACGGAAATGGTATTTAAGGATGATAGTCAACTTTCACTACTTGAACCGCCTTGAACCTAATATCTCGCACACGCGATTCGTCAGGTGTGCAGTTCAAAAGACTATCGGACAAAAATCAAATGTCTCCTTCGGACTTATCCAAACCTTAACATCCCTGCACAATTAGTACAAATACACATTGCACATGCCATTGCCTAAAACTCCGGCTGCTTGGCAGCACCAATTATGTCCCTGTCCTCGTGCACTGGCACGCGCTAGGTGTCATTAAATCACCACGGCTCTGCACTCACCTGGCAGTGAAGCTCGTGCTCCCGCTTTTTCCGAGTTCTTGACTGTTTCCGTGTAAGTGCAAACTCTGGGGATTGCTGGAGGTGCCCGCGTGTCCCGGCACGCGACTCCGAGCACAGCTGCTGGTGCTGATGAGAGTGATGATGGCGGTGCAGTGATGGGTGGCGCGCGCTGCTTTGCGTCTGGCACACGACCACGCTAACACCCCTTATATACCCGACTGGGGACAATCACTGCCGCATCCCCACATACCCCCTCCGGATTATTCTTTTCAATCCATTATCGCCAAGACTCGCCCCTCTCTCCCTCCCCCCTATCTCTTTTTTTTAAGCCCACCTCGCCCGCAAGTGAAGCGGGTTTTGTGTATTGTTTTTTTTCTTCTTTTTTTTAAAGGCCGACCAGCGCCGCTCTTTGTGGTGATTGGTGGGCTCGCGCTCGACTGGAGCGTGCCGCTAATTTATGAAATGAATGGTGGAGGGAGGGGGCAGCAGTCGAGGGCACCGCGGCCGTCCAATCTGCGCGCACGCTCGCGCGCCCCCCGCACCCCTCCTCCGGCCTAGCCACGCGCTCCCGAGCAACGGCCCCTTTCAACGGCTCATTAGGGGAGCCGTAGGGGCGGCTTCAAGAGCAGGCGGCCTTCCGCGCGCACAACATAAACAATGAAAGATGAGGCATCGCCTCCTGCCTGTCAGGCGGCCTTCACACTAGAGGCTAGGAGTGCGTGCGCGTGGGGGAGGCACGGGCATTATTTTAAAGCCCCCTCCACCCCAGGGTCTCTAGGGGCGGGAGCGTGGTGAGCCGCGAACGAGGAGGAAAGGAGCGTTTTTTTCCCTTTCTGGTGTAGTGACTGTCCTGGCACAACAGTTGCCACCTGCCGGTGCCCGTGGCCGGTGTTGCCAGCGCTGTCCCTACGGATTAGTCACCCGGGTGTGTGACGGAATTGCTTGGCCGGTCCCCCGAGGCTGCCCCCGCTGAGCAGCTGACGAGCTGCGTAATCCTGGGCCTTGTAGTAAAATGTGTGTGGACTTTTTCCAGCCGCTATGGGTGCCATTTGGCAAGGGTGTGCCGATTTTCCAAGTCAAACATTTTAAAACTAACGAAAAAAACCGTGCCGCTTTGTCGAATATAGAATCATAATAGAAAAGCGAAGGGCAAGGCAAACTGCCAGCGGTGTAGCTATCAGTAGTCAATAGAGTAGCGCGTGAGTCGCACCAGGCACATAGGTAGGAAGGTCTCAAGGCACCATAACTATGGCTGTTTTTAACTACGTATCCATGGGATAGAGTAGCAATCAACATGTGTTTTTATTACCCTATTAGAGGAAGTCAATTAATTAATATCTGAGGATGATAGCTTGAGGTGGGTCATTATCCCTACCCTACTTCTATTAGGACCCATAGCACACAGGGTATGCCACCTTGATCTGCAGTCAAGGCTAGATACTTCTAGAATATGATGATTTGCCACAAACGACCCCATCATTTTGGATTGGAAATAATATTTTGTGATATATTCATCCTCTAAAAAATCCAGAATACCTTTGCATCTTATGTCTTGAGGGCGAGATATATTCCTGTCCATTACAGGTAAGCCCAACTTGTACTCTTAAACCCTTTGCTTTGTCCCAGAATTCCTAAATCTTATTGTTCTTTTTCAGAGTTTAGACCCCGAGCAAGACAGAAAGAAGAATGAAGAGAAATACAGGAAGCCGTGACAAAAGCGCAAATGAAAAAGAACCTGCAAAAGTGAGTTAGAGTGACAGGAAATGTAAATTGGTGGAAGAAAGAAACACAAAGTAGAATGAAGACTGCAGCCCAAACGTTGAGCCTCTCTACTAATGTTTCGCAAATGAATCTCAAAGCCTCTGTTGACAGGTGGTGAAAGAAAGAGCATGCGGACTTAATAAACACTTTGGACTTTTTGCCTCTTACATAGGCACAACTGAGTTCAAACTTTTTCAGATGCAGTCAGGGCATAGTTTTTGAGTTCTGAAATTAGGCATATCGGAGGTATGCAGCAGTACGCGGACTTGCAGAAAATGTTTTCTAAGAGATAGCTGGTACCGGTTTTTTAATGTTGCAGTTATTGATACATCATAGTACAAAATATATATGAGCACCAATCTCAACACAATGCATTTGGAGAGCAGATGCAGAGCTGCCGAATTTGGAACTGGAGAACTGTGAAGTAATCCTTTATGCGAGTTGATTTGAAGAATCAAACGAAGCGGAAAGTATATTAAACCAGTGAGGTTTTTTTCTTGAAGAATGAACAGCAAATCACAGGAGCACGACTATTCCGGTAGAAGTCCAACTGCTGAATGCCTGTTTCAACAGTTGGATATTCTATGAAACAGACAACACGAGCGACGCACCTTCAAAGGTAAACGTACCTTGAACGACGCACCTTTAAAGGTAAACATACCTTGAAAGAGCGCACGCTGCAGAACCCAATTATACAATGCATGGAACAATTGACATGAAGAAAGGACAACATTAAATAAACTTTAAAGGAAAACAGCTCGTTACAAGAACCCGGCACGAGTCCCGGCGCATGCTCAACATCCTGCGATTCTGAGTAGATCACTAAATCTCCTCGTGCTTAAAAAAAATATGAATCTGACCTGACCTTGTGTAATGTAATCTGGTGCTCATGAGTGCTTGTTATATAAACTGGGGGAAAAAACAGTTTTCCCTCACAGCTGCCAATGGAGATTTGGATCTGTGTGTTGGATCTTGTGATTACCGTTGCACAAGAGCAGCCTCCTTATTTACTGTGAAGTTGACCTCCCTTGTAGAGGTGGAAGCACACCTTGCCACTGTAGACGTTAGTCAAAGGCACGAGGATGCGCTTCTCTGAAATCACAGATTTATTGACTTCCCCCCCTTAATATTGTTAAGATCGAGTTGTTGTGCATGCGATTTTTTATGGTCGGATGTATCTATCACATCTACCCAAGAGCCCAACTCGGCTTCCAGCTAGAACTGCAGTGCACAGGTAGTTTCTCTGTTTGTAAAGCCACAAGGATGTTTTACACCAACATTACATACTCTGACCTTCCTTTGCATAGACCCACGGGCTAGTATTGTAATAAGATGGGTAACTTGCAGAATAAGTTATGCATTTTTCAATCACAGAACAACTTTATTTTTTACGAAATGTGAACGATGGTGTAAATATTGTGAGAAATTAGGACTGCCTGTAACAATATAGGGGTTCCCTAAGGAGGAACTGTGTATTTTCTAAATCGCTGTGCACTATCCTAATTTCTAGGTTTCTCATTGGTCAGTATTATAGCCATGATTTATGGAAGATATTTTAAAAATAGTTTCGAAGGAACATTTCTTTGGACAGTAGAGAAAAGTGCCCCCACTAGTTTTATAGAGCTGCACTTGCAGCCCGGGTCCACTCCACTGGAGGGAGTCAGTGTGCCCCCTGGCGGAAGAAGGTAACTGCGCAGGCTGGAGCTCACCAGGCCCTGTGCTTGCTTGCACGTGCATAGCGTGAAGCGAGCACGTCGCTCTGAATCAGGCACATTCCACATGCACGATAACCCCTCCAATGAGCGACACTTGATATAATAACACAGCACCCTTTTTTCACAGTTAGAAGGTCGACAACTCTGGCCGTTACTCCACGTCCTCTCCTCCTTGAAAGCGGCACCTCTTCACAGATTTTAGCAACACTATGTCATTATTAAATTATTGTTTTTATTTTTATCATCGCTATTACGTGTTTGGCTTTTGTTGTTGCCTAAACAGTAGTTTTAAAACTCATAATAGAAGAGATCGATGCCGTGCATTTTAATAATGCTCACAGGAGAGGGCTTCGTGAAACACAAGAGAGAGCAAATAAAAAGGGCAATCGAAGAAAATGCAGCGCAAACGGAAAACCGCAGCACCCGTAGCTTGTAGGAATCCTGGCACCAGGGGAGCTCGAGGAATAATTACTCAAAGTCCGCCAAGGATGTCCCGAAAATAACGATGGTTTCGTTTTGCTAGATATTATATGAGACTCCAGGGTAGGTGTGAAGAATAATATCGCTATTAATTTACGGTTATCAATTATAACAGTTTATTGCAGATCGCACTTGTTAGTGTCACTGTAAACATTATTAGCTGTTTTTATCTGCAATACGTTTGCTGGTATGTTATGTTTTCTAATATCGGTATTATTGCCAGTGCTATTTTTGGAAATATTGGTGGTGTTATCATAATATGCTTGTTGCATGACGTTACCGTTAGCTGGGCACAGAATAACACGTTTCATACAACAGCCGCTTGATGCAGGAAGTCGCCCACCTGTTTGGATCCGTGCCGGGGCCCGCCTCTGCTTTGGCTCACGTAGTCCTTTGGTTATAAGATGCCACCACCTTGGCACAGAATATGTAATAGCACACCCCGCAGAAAATGACAGCACCCTGTGCATATGCTTGAGCTGACAATCAAACTCGCGCTCAGAAATGGCCGAAATGTGACGCAGCGCTTTAAAAAATTCCCAAAATTACCCGCAACATTGAAACCTCTTCTTGAGGAAAAAGTGTATGATTTGCATACATTTGGCGCACATAACAGTAGCTCGTCGATATTCTTGTCTACGAGGGTGCATTAGCAGGACAGCGCAGCGTGAGACCTCCGAGAGAAGGGTTGTCTTCTGCCTGAACTTCTTAATACTTAAGTGTTCTTAATACTTAAGTGTCCCCATTACTGAGTGCGCCTCAGCAGCCCTCTCTACAGAGAAGCTGCCACCTGTGTTGATTAGCCTTCAGCAGATATGTCCATATTACACATATTTTTAAGACATTTGTTTAGCGGCGTATTCCTATTAGTAAAGCTTTGCGGCGTTGTTCTAGCCTTCACCTCCACCATGCTGTCTTTATAGAATGTAATTTCAGCAACCACCTTAAACGTTTTATCTCCGATTCAGAGAAAAAATGCATACAAGTAAATTTCCTCACTCGCTCGAACGTGCCTTTAGGCTTTATTTGGAATCCATAACACTTTCCAAAAATATGTCTGGGGAGCTGAATCAGTTGCAGGTTTCCGGCCATACTCCCTGGAAAGTCATGTGACTTTTGAGTGGTATTGAACAATGTAATGAGTTTTATTAATCACGACGATACAGTTAATTCATCTTTTACATGATAAAAACAATGGGTTAAATAAACAACAAGGTAAAACGAGTAGACAGAAACCATGTACATAGTCAAAGGGGACCTTTTGAAAATCTTTTTGATCAAGTCTCCACTAATTGTTCTAAAAGATTGAGAGTACTGGTCTTGAAGGTACCGAAGGGTCAGTTGATGATGAGTACTGTGCCAGCTGTTTTCTTGTTGAAGTAAACTCCACCAGCTCAAGCCCCATTGTAAACGGGCTGAGCGGAATTGGAGAAAGTTATACCTCGAGTAAGATAGAGCTCTTTTTAAACAGGCTCTAGCGACCTACAAAGCCAAGATTAAACAGGCCAAGGCTAGTTTCCTAGAGGAATCACTTCTGCTAGCGGAGAATAAGTCCCAGACTTTATTTAAAATTTTGAAAAATTTGGCATCTCCCGCTAGTCCCGTCAATAACATTCCCGCCACCCACGCCTTATGTGACTCACTGGCCTTGGCCTTTGAGGACAAGATCACAACAATCCTGAATAATCTTGCCACATCGCCAGGCTCCATCGCCCACACCTGGGACCACTCTACCTCTATGCCCGCTTCTGTGATAGATGCCAGCTCTGCGCAATTGAACAGTTTCCCCTCGCCGTCCTTTGAAGATTTCTGTGCACTGGCAGATGGGGTATACTCGGGCTCGCCTCTAGACCCCCTTCCACCTAAATTCTGGAAACTTTTCCAGGAAGAGCTCTTCCCGACGCTCTTCTCCATCTGCTGTCAGTCCCTTGAGTCGGCAGGGGGTTCGTGACTGCTGGAAGCTGGCAGTGGTATCCCCCCTCCTGAAAAAGGACACCTTGGACCCCACTTGTCCAGCAAACTATAGACCCATTTCGTTGCTCCCATTCCCAATTAAAATCCTGGAGAAACTGGTGACTAAACATCTTTCCAGTTTTATGGAGAGCAACGCATGCCTGGACGTGGCCCAGTTTGGTTTCAGACCTGCCCATGGGACGGAGTCTGCATTGGTGACAGTGCTAGATGACCTGCGGAAGCGTGCCGACCAAGGTCGAGCCGCTTTTCTAGTATTACTCGACATATCGTCCGCGTTCGACACGGTCAGCCACACGATCCTGATTAGGAGATTGGAGGAAATAGGGGTATCGGGACTGGCTCTGGACTGGCTGATGTCCTATCTCGACAACCCACACCAAATGGTTGCCCTGCCGCCCTTTAAATCTAACCCCAGAAAGGTGGGGCAGGGAGTACCCCAGGGATCGGCCATCAGCCCGATCCTGTTCAATCTTTACCTCCGTCCCCTGATCCAGTTGATAAAATCTTATGGCATAGCAGTCACCAACTATGCTGATGACACCCAACTTGTCTTTGCGTTTGAGGGCAAGGAGGCAGTGTCGCAAGAGACTTTCCATCAGTGCATGTCCACGACGGCGGAATGGTTGAGTCGTAATTCTTTGCAATTCAACGGCTCCAAAACGGAGGTGTTGCATTGTTCCATGGACCAATCCCCTAGGCCTCTGCCATCGAATTTCTGGCCTCCAACCTTCCAGGACACCAGTATGCCGGCCCAATCAGTCAGAAACTTGGGGGTGATGTTTGACTCCAGTCTGCAGCTAGATATGTCGGTAAATAAAACAGTGGCCACCTGTATGGCACTTCTGCGAATGTTGCGGAAAATATTACCAATGCTCCCAGTACAATCTAGGACAGAAGTAGTGAGAAGTATCATCCTAAGTAGACTTGACTACTGTAACTCACTACTTCTAGGGGCACCAAAGACCCTGGTGGCAAAATTGCAACGTGTGCAAAATCTTGCCGCCAAGCTGGCTCTCTCGCGTAGTCGTTTTGACTCTTCAACAAAAGCACGTAGGGAGCTCCATTGGCTTCCAATCCCTCAGAGGAGTGAGTTTAAAGCCCTCTGCTTGGTACATAAGGCCCTTCATGGACAGGGTCCCTCTTCCTTGCAAAACCTGTTTTCCTGGTATGTACCTTCTAGACCTCTCCGCTCGGCCTCAGCATGTATGGTGACAGTTCCCAAGATTCTGAGGATTCGGTTGGGAGGCCAATCCTTTAGATTCACAGCGGCAAAATTGTGGAACTCTATACCATTTGGCTTACGCCGCACCAATGATTTTATTTCTTTTAAGAAGGCTCTGAAAACGTACCTGTTTCCCAAAACCTGTTAAAGCCCCTCTCTGCAAGCCATGCAACTGTCTAAACACTGTGTATGTATCATCTAAGTCTAAGAGCCAGGATACCCGAAGGGTGACAGTCATTGCGCTATATAAAAGCACCAATACATACATACATACATACATTGTGAGTTGTTCAGAAATAGGCTTAACTTCCCCGGGAGGGCTAATGACCTGTAGGCTAACATTGAGATCAGCTTAGCTTTGATTGCCACCAGGGCTGCTTCCCAGATTGGTGTGGGGATTGTACTAAATTTTACCCTCACGCACTACTAAGGCACTACTACTGTACTGTATATATATATATATATATATATATCCGTTCCAACTCCTACTCTCAGCCAAAGTGCAGAGTCCTCAACGTAGGTACAAACCACAAACACTGCGACAAGTTAGTTCAAGGGTGGTTTATTGCTCTTTAGTCCCCATCCCCATCTTCAATAAAATACTTTGAAATCGGGAAAAGCAGTAATGAAGGAAGCCAAGCAAGGTTTTAGTATGTTTAGGTGGAGTTTGGGGGAATGCGATCTTGAAGTCATACTCCTAAATATTTGTAGCTGGAATTTTTTTCCACCAATTTGCCTCCCAGATATCATTGTCCCCTTTTGTGTCCACCTCCGAAAATTACAATTTTCTGTTCTTTCTAAATTCACTGTCATGTGGTTTTGTGTACAGTAAAGGGCCAGCGCATTCAGCAAATTTTGCAGGCCACTTAGAGTTAAGTTCATCAATACTATGTTGTTGTAAAGATGAAATAATGAATAGGAAACGTTGCACTTAAATAATTAAGTGTTTATTTGTAAAGTCAGGTTCTGATACAGCAGCCCACAACAGACAGCTGCAGAGTCTTTGTCGTAACTGCCTAGAAAACAGTTGAAGGCAATAACGACGAAGGCATGACAGCGAGAGGGCATTTAAGCAATAACAGAGCGCGCAGACATGCTCGAGATATATTTAAAGGTAAACGCGCAAGTGACAAGTTGCTCTTAAAGAGAAAGAGCAACTTGCAACCTTAACACCATCCCCTTTATTAAACAAATAAAAGAACAAGTGATAATTAACATTCTAAATAAAAATATAAATAACACTTGAAAGATTAAACAATGCAATATAACAAATAAAATGTCTAACACATAATAAAAGTGTTTACATCAAATAAAAATCCTTGAATTTCTCAGGAACAGAAACATTGCGATGTGGTCTTTGAGAAACCATAGGTGAAGAGCGAATATCAGAAGAAGATTGCATAGCCAGTGGAGAATTGCAACATGTAGATGAACTTGGAATTACAGCAGGAGAACAATCGTTTGACATTGAATCTGTACATGAATCAGAGTTACTGTCAACATTAGTCAAAGATGAACTGTCAACACAGAAATCCATACCAGAGTTTGACCCATCTAAGTCAGAATCATAAAAACAACTCTTTTTGGTAGAAATGATCTTTAATGCTTGATCATTGGTAATTTTGACCAAACACCTCCTATTCCACCACCCCCTTCCTTTTAATAAAGCGGCAGTTTTAGATACTCGTATGAACTTAACTGGCAAAGTGAATTTAGACTCCCCTTTCTTAACTCTGCTGGGCTTTTTAATTAAAACCCAATCCCCAACAGAAAGCAAAATGCCCTTAGCATTTCTAGAATCATGATGATACAAAGAAACAACATTGTGTCTAGACTTAACAACCTCCTTGATCTTTAGCAAATCATTTCCATGGGAAACATTGTTAATATGCGCGTATCAAGAGAGAGAGAGAGGACTAGAAAGCTAGTCCGAGTCCCCGTAGTTTATATGTGTTATCAAAAGAGACTAGCTTAAATATGACCAATATTGTTAGGACTAATGATTAGATTTGTCATGAAGCCCTCACCCACCAACCTGGTTGGTGGAATGCTTCATCATAGGGCCCACCCAGTGACACCTAATGTGTCCCGGGTGTGCTGCGATGCCTGATTACAGCGGAGCTGGTATTTTACTGAGAGTGCTGTGTGAGGTGTAAAGTGAAGTGTGAGTTAAAACGGCTTGGCGAGGGTCCCAGTACCCGAGGGTAAATTAAATTTTAATAACTGGGCCCCCGTCAGCGGTAAAAATTTTAATAAGGTCCTGAGGAAAGCCAGATCTAGTTTAAGGTACTGGCTGAAACATGTCGACCAACTGATGGATGTAGGAGGTAGTAACGCGCCTCCCCTAAACATCCCCAAGCCTTATTTTAACCGCTGATGGGGGCCAGTTATTAAAATTTTAATGTACCCGCTTTGCCTACTTTAAAAGAACATTGACCGATTTTTTTGTGATTTGTTTGGTTTATATGTTATGTGTATATATATGTATTTATTATATATGTATTTTGTAAGATTAACATTTGGATGATGAACTAAAAAAATGAAAAAATCTAAAAATGTCCATAAAAGCAATTTGAAACAAAATAATAAGATAAAATAAAAATGCTTTTTACATACAACTAAACTCTGTTCATATGTATGATCTTGTAGTCGCAACTGTTTTCTGAGACAGAAGGAGAGTTTTGGCAGTAATCAATTGAGTGGTTTGCTATAGGTTCTTTCTTTTCCAATGTCAATTTTTTCCCTACGTATAGCAAACTAAGTATTTGTAGGGGTCCCCTGTTTTCCAAAGTATACCCCAGAGATACCTTTCAGAATGGTATTCATAAATTTCTGAAACACGCTTGCCGGAGAGGCAAGACCAAATGGCATGCGTAAGTACTTGAAAGCACCAAAAGGTGTGATAAAAGTCGTAAGGTCTTGACTCTCTGCGGCAAGCAGTATCTGGTGGTACACTGATCTAAGATCCAGTAAAGAAAATACTTTTGCACCTCCCAAATTTGCCAACAAATCGTGCACCTTGGGTAGGGGGTGGCAGTCAACAATGATTTTTTTATTAAGGGTGCGAAGATCCACACATAGGGCTCCATTACGATGTCGAGCGGATCGCCACCGCCATGGTGGCGGTGGCGATCCGCCCGACAGAAATGCCCGCGCACCACCCTTTTCCCCCCGCCACATTACAATGGCGGGGGGACCGCAACGTATGGAAACACCGCCCGCCACTTTTCTGCCCCGGTCGCATTGCGGCTGGGGCGGAAAATGATTAATATGGTGGCGGTGTCTATGAGACACCGCCAGCCATATTACAATGTCACGAGTGCAATGCCTTTCCGCGGCAGCAATGCCACCACGGAAAGGCAGGTGGTGTTCACTCTGAGGGCCCCCTGTGGGCCCCCGGAGTGAAGGCCAAAGGGGGGTGGCACACAGGGGGGTACTGTGGTACCCCCCTGCATTTACATAATCAAAGCGGCAGGCACTGCGCGGTGCCTGCCGCTTTGATTATGTAAATGATGCAAAGCATTTTTAGTATTGTGGCGGGCGGAGCACAGAGCTCCGCCCGCCACAATGCTATTAATACAGGATGCGCCCGCCACTATGGCGGGCACATCCTAATGGTGCATGTGGGACCTCCGCCCTTAGGGCGCGCGATCCCGATTTCCGATAGCCCGCCCGCCATCCTGATGGGGCACTTAAACTGATCTCATTAGTCTTTTTTTTAACAATAACAAGTGGACTTACCCATTCCGATGAGCCTGTGGCCGTAATGAGACCCTCCTTGCAAAGTTTGTCAAGCTGGGCTTTGAGATCTTGCCTCACACTAAGAGGGATAGACCTCACTTTATGCACAACTGGAGAAGCATTCTCCTTGAGCTTGATTAAATGTTCAAACTTTTTTATGTTACCAATTTTGTCACAAGAAATGTTGTCAAATTTCTTAACATTACTAACATTAGTTTCCATGTCACTTTCAACAAAATTAATGGACTGTTCTGCAAGCCTAATGGGATTGTCAGAACCAGGAAAAAGAGAAATGCCCAGTCTAGCTAAGTCCTTCCATCCAATTATGTTCTTACCTTTGACAGCTACATATATTTTCGTAGTTATTTTCCTACCCAAACATGAAAGGACATCAATGAAATAACCAGACATATCAATGTTGTGATCCCCAAATGCTTTAGGGTGAACATCAGCTTGAGATAGTTGCCTATCTCTCCAATTCTCCATAAACAACCAGTCAGGAATGATTGTAATTGGCGCACCCGAGTCAGCCATCATGTCAAGAAGGACATCAGATACCATTGCTTGGCAATAAGGCCCTTTGATTGATACCTCTTCCAAATTGTCATCTGATAATGCTAAAAACATTTTGTCAAAATCTTGTGCACGTGTTAGGTGTGACTTCAATAGAACTAACCCTCACAGTATTTTTAACAGATTTACACACAGACATAAAATGACCTAATTTGCCACATTTCGTACACCTCTTGAATGAATCTGGGCAACTGGGATTGTTCCCCAAATGATTGCGAGAACCACACCTGAAACAGAAATTGTTAGGTTTCTTAAAGGGAATTCTGTTAAATCTGCCCCCAGTATCAATGGCTGAAACTTGAAGATCCTCATTGGATACTACAGCTACTGACGAGCTTGGGGAAGAAAAATCATTAGCAATAACCTTTGAAGAAACTATTGATCTTTCTATCCCCTTAGCTATTTCAATGGTTTCACTCAATGTTGGGTTCATACAACCTAACAATCTCTCCTGAATTGTTTTTTAAACAAATTGATCCCTCAAACATGTGTCCAACACCGCCCCAAAATCACACGTAGATGCCAAATGTCTTAAAACAGAAATATAATCTTCTACAGATTCATTCATCTATTTTCTGCTTCCTCTTCATGAAATTGAAGTGTTCCAAAAATATACTGGGTTCTTCTGTAAACTTTCTGAATAAACATTCCATCCTTCTTGAGCGCCTGCAGGGGCTTGAATTTGCGGTAAATTATTGAAAACTTTTTGTCCCTCAAATCCCAAATGGCCATACAACAATGCACATTTCCTTTTTGCATCAAACTCATTATCATCATTGGCTATTAGGTAGTTCTGAAATAAATTAAGCCAATGTTTCCACGGAATTACAGGTTTACCTGGTGAAGGTAGAAAGTCAGCTATGTTTAGAAGCTGATTGTTAGAAGCCATGTAAAAATATGTGCCTTAAAACTGAATTATTACGATTCAGAAAAGAGGGTGGTGATGAACAGAGTGTCTGAATTAGTCACAGGAAATGAATGTAAATAAAATTAATTGGTGGTTGAAATGTGTCTGGCACAGAGAAGGTAGGCAAGTCATAGTCGAAATGTACTATTAAATTATCCAAAATAGGATTTTAGCCTTGTCTCAGTAGTTTATTCCTCTTAAATAAGCAATAAAGTAGACAAATGAGGAAATGGTGTACCTGTCACCGAAGAACAGGCAAATCTTACCAATTAAACGTCCTTACGTCAAGACCGGGACTGAATTTCTGATAAACCGTCTTTTAGACGGAGAAACGACGATCCTTTGCCACGTTGCTAGGCAACAACTCCTTCCCTCCTCCGGAGTTTAAACAGACCCAAATACCTGGAAAGAGTTAACGAAACCCCTCCGGTACACGTAGGAGGAAGTCGTCACGACGTCAGGGGGTGGGTCTTAAACTTCCTTCACTTGAATTGAGCGTCCTCCGTATCAGACAAAGGCTGGAAACACTTGCAGGTAAATCCGAAAAATATTTGTCATTGGTCGGTGGGCTGAACAAATCCTCCGTCGCCAAATGTAAAGATGAAATAATGAATAGGAAACGTTGCACTTAAAGAATTAGGTGTTTATTTGTAAAGTCAGGTTCTGATACAGCAGCGCACAACCGACAACTGCAGAGTCTTCGTCGTAACTGCCTAGAAAACAGTTGAAGGCAATAACGACGAAGGCATGACAGCGAGAGGGCATTTAAGCAATAACAGAGCGCACAGACACGTTTGAGATATATTTAAAGGTAAACGTGCAAGTGACAAGTTGCTCTTAAAGAGAAAGAGCAACTTGCAACCTTAACAGTCGTCTGAGTATTATAGCGACGTCAACAATTGCTGTCCCAGTTTTGGGGGATGAGAATGCGCATCATCCAGAAATTTGCTCAGATCATAGATAAACAGATTGAACAGAAATGGGGCAAGGACACACACTTGTTTTAGACCCTGCCCATTTCTTATTGCTGGGGATAGGCCCTTGTTCCTACGCCACGGCTCACCTTTGCCCAGGTTTCAGAAAACAGAAGCTTCACAGCTCATAAGACATTTGCCGGGTTGTTCCACTTTGCCAGTTTATGCCACAGTAGATTCCTGTCCATGTTGTCAAAAGATTTTGAAAAGTCAATTAAACTTGTATAAACATCTGTTTTTTCAGAGTGTTACAAGATTGTCGGTCGTACATGACTTGGGCCAAAAACTTGTTTGGTGTCTTGGTATCAATCTTGCATCTTCTGCCCCACATTCTAGTTCGTGTGATAGTATGCCAGCAAAGATCTTTGAGCTATTGTCTAAAAGGGTGATCATTCTGTAACTGTCTGGGTTCAAGTAGGGTTTTTTTTGTATATGGGGTGGAGAATGGACCCATGCCGAGACTCTGGTATATTGTTTTTTGGAAACAGAAATTAAACAGCTGGAGAAGTTGTTTGCTCCACAGTCCTAGATTGTGCTTGTAGATCTATGCTTTCAATCCATTTGAGCCCGGGGCCGGTTTTCTCTGACCTTCTTTGTCTCGGCGCCAATTACAATTTGTGAGAAGTGGAGGCTTGGAAAATCACTATTGTCAACTATATACCATGTTATTGAATCTCCAGCGTGGCGCAGATAGCCAATATGGGCTAACCAGGCCTGTAAAGGAACGTGGTTGCCTGCAGGGAAAGTCATGCCCTGTTCTAGTTGGTTGATATTTTAATGTCTGCTAAGGGGGGAGAGTGTGGGTGTTTCTTCTTTTTGCAGGAACATTTTGGTATCCCTGACACATTCCCTTCACAGTTAATTTTCCACTTTCAGGCTATGTTTAAAGGACCCCTTCCACATCCACGGCAGTACATTGGAATTACTTTTTGGGTGTAACCCATACAGGTCATGCCTCACAGTGACAATGACAGTAACCTCACTTTCACAGGCATTGTTGCACGTAGGCTGTCCACACATGTGCATGGTATGCAAGAAATTCTTATTCTTTCAGGCAGCAATTTATTGACTCATTTCTTTTTTCTCCCCCCTTTTTCCTACTCCCTTCCCTCTTTTACATTTCTTTTCTCTCCTCATTTCCTCGCCGTTCTTTCTTTTCCCTTCCCCCTCTTCCTATGTTGTTCTTTTTTCCTTGTGACAGGCATTTCTTTCCTCAGGCATTCATTATAAATTCTGATGATGATCCCTGTCAAGCGCCGAATTCTCCACAGAGGCAGAATGCTGCTAAGTCCCAATGCCCTCTTCCCAGAACACACTGCCTAAAATGCAGCTGCTCTAGAAAGGGGGAAGGGGGTAGGGACAAAGAAGAGACACTCTGATTGATCCTGGATGCCCTCTTCTTCAGTGGAGTTTTCTTGGGTTACTCCGCTGGTTGGGTCAGGAGAAGTTCTAATCCACAAAAATGGAGACAAAACTTAGAGCAACTCTCAAACTACTCTACACATTTTCCACTAAAACACCTAATGACCCCCTACCAGGTTCTGCAAGAACATTGCCTCTCTTCTTTTTTCATTAAGTAACTTCAGCTTAAGTAGTTATTTTGTCAAGGATACCTAATGCATAGAGGAGATACAACTTATAGATTAAGCACATCTTATCCTCCCCTCTCTTCAGGTAATGAGTACCATTATCAACAAATCCTACCTATTAATTAAGTTCAATATTCTTTGTTTAGTAGTGAAAATATCCCTGACTGTGATTAGTTGGTTAATAAAGAATAGTTCTTTGTTTAGTCACTGTTTCTTGCTTGGTTCTTCGCTGAACCAACAATGTGGAATTTTGCAGAGTCCAAGCAGCTCAGCTTCAGAGGGGAGTAAACGCACAAAAAAGGATAAAGAGAGGGAAGAAAGGAAGGAAAAATCAGGAAGGGACGCAAGGAGGCAGCGGAAGGAACTGAAGCGCGAGAGTGGAGATACTTCTGCACTGAGAACGAGTTCAGGCTCCTGACTGGCGCTGAAGAGCTAGAGTTAGATTAGTCTTACTTGCATGCTGCTGAAACAAATCTTCGCTCAGAAGGTCACTCTCAACCCAAGAGAGCTTAAACTTGCCGACTCCCCTTACTATGCTTCCGACCTTGGAATCTTCTTTGAAGTTTGAAACTGACACAGGATACTAGGCTTACAAGGCTTCTAATCGGAGAGCTCACTAGAAGACAAGACTTGTCGTCCATAAATTCTGCACATGGGAGAATTATTCCTCTAGAAAACTCGGAAACCAAAAGAGATCTCTCGGGGACATAAGTTTCTGAACAGGTTCCCAAACGGACTACAAAATTATGAACGTTGCGCTCCCGAAAATAACTAATTTTACAGAGGGATTACAAAACAGACTTAAACTCACTCAGGCAAATTGAAGTGCGCAGATGGAAGCGTATTCTCGCGACTCAAGATTTCAAGTCCTGCGAGGTTTCATAACTCAACACTAATTTATTTACAATTGTAACTAACATGGCGGCTATCGTAAGACTTGCTCAACCTACCTAACAATCAACCATGTGTTGTAGCTAGAAGGTTTAACAAAGACTCTGCGCCTCTTGCTTCTTCTCCAGACAATGGTATTTATTTGATTCCTGACAGTACCCCCTCTCAACGACCGATTAATTGGTCCTGGTTTTAAAGGGTGCTGCAAATGAGAACATTTGATCAGCAAAGGGGCACAGACATTTTCGGCTGGCTCCCAAGATAGTTCTTCCGGACCATAACCCTTCCAATCCACTAGATAAAACAACCTTCATCTGGCTCTTTTGAGTCCAGAATCCCTTTTACTTCATACTTAGAATGTCCCTGTATGTTCAAAGGAGGTGGTGGTTTACCTAAACGAACATGGTGCACAGTTTTCTACAAGAGGGACACATGAAAAACCGGATGAATTCTTAGATTAGGAGGGAGTTTGAGTTTGACTGATACTGGCCCCAACACTTGTTCAATGGGGTATGGGCCCAAAAAATGAGTTTGAAACTTCCTATCACCCTTTAAACGAAGTTGACGAGAAGACAACCACACCAAATCACTCACTTGATATGTTGGGGCTAACTTTCGATGCTTATGTGCCCTCCTCTTGTAATTCTCTATAGCTGTTAACAAATTGGATTCAGCTGCTTTATGGACTGAGGATACATTCTCCAAAAGGTCTTTGACTGCTGGTACCCCAAAGTCTCCCTGAAAACTAAACGGATTTGAGTATCGTCCAAAGTTAAAGAAGAACGGGGAATACCCTGTGGAAACATTTTTGGCATTATTGTGTGCAATTTCGGCCATCCAAATTAAATCCGACCACTCACCCTCCTGTTCCAGAAGGAGCAGCCGAAGATATTGTTCTAACTCGTGATTCACTCTCTCGGTCCGACCATCTGTCTCAGGGTGATAAGTGGTCGAGTGCCTAACATCCACTCCAAAACCTTGCATGAAGGCCTTCCAAAAGTGAGATACAAACTTTGGGCCTCTGTCGGAGATCTAAACCTTTGGGACCCCATGAATCTTGGCAATGTATTCACTAAAAAGTCAGGCTACTTCTTGGGCGGACGGAACCACTTTCACCGGTACAAAATGACTAATTTCTGTGAAAGTGTCTACCACCACTAATACTGTGTCATAACCTCGACTCAAGGGAAGATCAACAATTAGATCCAAGGTGACAGTATGCCAAGGAGGATTGGTGGTGGGCAAAGGCTGTAAAAACCCCAGAGTAGCCTGCCTACTGGATTTCCCATGAGCACAAAGTTCACAAGGCTCCACATATTCCTTAATTTGGGAGTTCATACCTGGCCACTAAAAACAACGTTGGATCAGATCTAGATCTTTAACACTCCCTTATGCCCAGCTAGGGTTCGATCGTGACAGTCTCCTAAAGCACGCTCTTGGATTTCGTTAGTGGGTAGATACAGAGCACCATGATGATAGGGCAAAGAATCCAGGATTTCTCTTCCTTCCTTGTGATTCGCCCATCCAGTCATTTCCGTCTCAGTCATTTGTTTGCCTACTTGTTCTTTATAATTGGATATGGTAAGAGAACACACGATTTTTGGTTGTGGATCTACAAAATGTTCTGTTGTCTTCATCTGTATCCTAGATGAGGCATCTGCTTTGCCATTCTTGCTCCCTGGAAGATAAGTGATCACAAAATCAAAGTCTGCAAAATAAAGGGACCAGCGCAATTGACGTGGAGTCAATGTGCTTAAAGATCTTAAGAATTGAAGGTTTTTGTGATCAGTAAACACTGTTACAGTATGTCTTACCTCAAGCAAGTAGTATCTCCACTCTTTGAAGGCATCTTTCACCGCCAACAATTCCTTCTCAGCTATTGTTTAGTTAATTTCAGCCGCATTTAACTTTCTGGACGATAAGCCACTGGATGCAGCTGCCCAGTGAATTTATGCTTCTGCGACAGGACCCCTTCAATGGCTTGATCGGTGGCATCAGCTTCCACATAGAAAGGATCAGCAGGATCGGCGTGAAGCAATATTGGGGCTGAGGTGAAACTTTCCTTGAGCTAATCGAAGGCTTGTTCTGCTTCTTCACTCCAATGACATTTTACTCCCTTCTTTAGGAGTCTGGTAATTGGTATGATCTGTGAAAATCCCAAGATAAACCACACATAGAAACTGGCAAAGCCAAGGAATCTCTGCACCTCTTTCACATCCATGGAAGAAGGCCAGTCAACTACAGCTTGTACCTTTTTTGTATCCATTGAGATTCCATCTGGAGACAGAACGAATCCCAAGAACTCCATGGTCTGTACATCGAAAGTACATTTTCCCAATTTTACATAGAGTTGGTGTTGGCGAAGTCTTTATAGGACTAATGTTCTGGATGTTCTTGTGGATTCTTAGAAAAGATCAGAATATCATCCAGGTAAACCACCGCAATCTTGTCGACCAATTTTCCCATGATGTCGTTGATGTCATTGATAAAATGCTGAAAGGCCGCGGGGGCATTACACATACTGAAAGGCATAACCTGGTATTCAAATAGCCGGTATTTAGTCCTAAAGGCAGTCTTTCACTCATGGCCTGCCTTCATTCGAATAAGATGATAGGCCTCACGAAGGTCTAATTTAATGAAGATCTGGGCCTCTTTGATCTGATCTAAAAGAACTGATATCAAGGGCAAGGGATAACATTTTTTTATCGTTACCCTATTGATGGCACGGTAATCAATACACATTTTCCCAATAGGCTCTGCGTATTGGAATAACATAAACAGCAGTCTAGATGTAGGACTGAGGTCATCTAGGTCTCTACTGACTATGTTAAACTTAATTTAGGTTTGCGTCAGCTAGCTCAGAGGACACTAGAAACTTTCTTGAATGAATAGGGATGGTTGAACTTCCCTGATTCAGACGAGAAGGGGTTCAGTTTCTGACAACCGCATAAACATGACAACTTTGCTCCCTCAGAATAAGAGTGTATCTCTAGAGTTGTGTGAAAACAATAGGCAGCTATTTCACTCAGTCAACCGTGCATACTTAGTTTCACCAGAGTGCAGAGAAATAGAGAGACAGGCTTTTTCAATAAAAAGGTGTTATTTATTGAGCAGTCTTCTTTCTCATGCAAGAGAAATGAATTGCCACAATTGCAATACTCATCATGAAGTAAAGTGCGTACAGTAAAAGTAGTATTATGAAATAATACTGTTAAAGCATTGACATGGTTTCTTAGCCATACGATACTTTAAAATGGATAAAATATATCCATACATAAATACATTGACTAACGTACTCAACTGGTGCTTCTAACTAAGCCTACCCCTGTATACTGAGGTTCCGTGACAATTTGAACCCGTGTTTTCAATGTTGTCGGAAATACATAATATTGGTATCAGCGAACCGCAAATGATCCATTTAGCATATCCTGGTGTTTTCGCTATGCTACGAGCAAGAGTACTCCTGTTATGAACACATTTCTGATCTACCCACGGCATCCATCTTAGATCATGGCAGCCATTTTGTGTTTCTTGCCCTCACATACGCAATAACCTCTGATCACTTCATTTCGATTAAGGACACGTAGCCTTAGCCGGAGATTCACCTCTTTCATGACACGTGCACCTTAACCAGATCACGCTGTAGCTACATGACTCGACAAAGGCTGCCTCCTCTGCCCGAGGCCAGCCCAACTGAACTGGTTCTCGTGTCCATTGTCCCGATCATGATTAGGCGGCCGAAGCCGGTAGCCTTGCCCATTTACAACCCACAAACATCCCTTATCCCACTTTTCTATCTTCCACACCTGGCTCCGATCCTTTCTTTCTGAATCTTTATTAGGGGGAGGTAACGAAATTTACGATGAGGCGGTCCGGCTCTTGAATGCAATATTGACAAGGGATTGTGATGAACTAGTGGGAACCCCTCTTCGTAATGTTTGGCATCAGATATTATCGATGGTTCCTGTGTAACGCCAAATATTTATTGTTTTAGACACAAAGGTTTCGAGAATGTATTACATGTGAAGAATTCGCCCCCAGCTAAAAAGTAGTATATAAGAAGCAACCCTCTTTGTACAAATGGAACAGGCTCCTAGACACTGCCCATGCGTAGTTTCTGTGACTTCTGTGTCCCTGCAGTAATAAACCTTTGGTCTTTGACGCCACCATCGAGAAGCCCGTGTTTCTGTTCATTTGCGCACCAAGGCAGGTGGAACTCCGGGGTCTTTGGGTGTTGTTCCCTGACACCTCTGGACGGAACCAAAAAGTCCAGAACTCCAATTGGCGCCCAACGTGGGGCGACGTCATTCGGTACCGGTCCAAAAGCCTGAAGAGTTCGAGAAGCTTCGTGTGAAGATTCCTGAGGGAGGCGCCCCACTTCATCGATCCCGGCATATCGCAAAAGTGGCCCGAAGTTCTCTTCCACGAGGGTTCCCGTTCAGGACGGCTGCAGTGGGCCGTTGCCTTGACCGTCGCCCTGTCTTGGACCCGAGGTGCAGTCCTTAGTACAGCGAAACGTGACGGGTTTCTCCTTGGTGACGTCTTCAGTGCCTCAGTTAAGTATTTAGTGGTTGCTAGTTGGTTACTTCGTGAGGGTTGTTAAAATCCTTTTTGGTTCTTGGTTTGGTTTGGTTTCGTAAGATTATCACTGGTTGTTCTGGTTACGATAATCTATTTGGTTTAGTTTGGGTATCGATACATCAGTTCGTTTTGGTAGGCCTAAATTCTTGGTTCAGGTGCACATATTTGTTTCTTGTTTTGTTTGTTTTTGTGTTCCGGACTGAAAAATGGTAAGTCGGAGAAATTGTATGTTGTCGTGCTTTGGTTGCAACAGTGACTCACGATTGGAGGACTCATGTCTGGTTCCTCCGATTGGGACTCCCTTATATGACTTGTACTGTAAACATGGTGTGGGTCCTATATCTTATAATGAGGTGTGGGTCCGCTACACTGAGAAAGATGGTGTCCTTAGTTGGCCACTGCATGGTAGTTTTGAACCCGAAATTCTTGATAATTTAGAAGCGAAATTGTTTAGGAAGAAAGCCCGGCCGGCAATGTTTGATTCTTTCCGTTACTGGCGAAAAGAATCAAAACAGAGAGAAATTAAGAGGTTAAAGAAAGAACAGAAAGAGCAAGAAGAGTTGACACTGGAGCAAGCGGCTAAGCAGCTGCAAGATAACGAGTGTGAGGAGGCCATAGAGGTGGCCATTAGAGAGCATAATTTAGCGATCGACAAGTGCTATCCTGCCTTGCCATCGAAAACAGCTAAGATACTAGAGGACCCCGAAAACGATCCTCTGTTGTCTTATCTGTTACGGTCACCTCCACCGTATGCACAAGGTGCTACGGCTCCACCTTTACCGAATGTTCAATTGCCGGTTGCTGGACAACCTGGTATTCCTGCTCCTGCCCCTCAGAATCAAGTTCCTGTACCTCCTGTGGTTAATGTGAATGTTCCTACGGCTCCTCCTCCTCCTGGGTTGCCGACTTCTATACCTGTATCTGTCTCGCTTACACCTACTGCTCCACAAACTATTTTTCTCGATACTCCTACTGTTCCGCTATCTGTTCCTACCTCTACTGTGTTCTCTACGTCTGCGAGTGTGTTGACTCCACTTTCTGTTCGTCGAAGAATCACTGATTCTGTTTCTAACATTCTGTCTCCTTTCTATAAAACTCTAATTAAGACTCCTACTTCTGACTCTGTTCAGAGACGCAGCCAGCATCCAAGCACTGAGGAACGGGGAATTTTAGATTCCACGGCTCTCAGATGGATTTCGAAGAGTAGGAGATATAGTACGAGAGACGTGCTAGATACATTTATGCAGTGGAAGGAACCAACGCAACGGTATGTCTTTGATGAGATGTGCTCGCTGTTACGTGAAGAGATAGAAGAAGATGATGTTGAATCGAATTTAGAAGACTTAATTAAGGTTCAGAAAGAGTTTGCTGCAGGTATGATAGTAGGTGAAAATATAGAAGAAGCGATGGAACTGATCTTAAGTTTTAGAAATGATCCATCTCTTCGTTCACCAAGAGATTTAGAGAAAGGTAAGACGAAGCTGAGTCGCCAATATCCAATGAGGGAGGTTCCTCCAATTTGGCGCGAAGCTGTGCAAGCTGACAATGTTAATGGTATTGTAGCTGCTCCGGCGCAATTCCAGAGAGTATGGATACACATTCCGTGGAAGCGAGCCGAAGTGCTAGCAGTAAAACAGGCCTTGCCAGACCCGCGTAAGAATCCTGCTGGATACTATAAGGAATTAACACAGACAGTTGAGGCTTGCATAATGAACTTAGCGGACATTGATATGTTATTTGGTAATGTAGTTCCTCAACCAATTTGGGCTAAAATTCGTAGAGAGAATCATCCAGTTGCCCTAGGTGGTGATTGGGCAGCTATCATTGCAGCGGATGGTCAGCAAACAGGTGGTGCAAAACCCGAACCCCTAATTGCTAATCTTCCAGGTAGGATAATAGACTTAATGAAGACTCTGATGCCCGCATTGCGTGTTAATTGGGACAAGTTGTCCGCATGCAGGCAGAAGAAAGACGAAAGTGTCTCCGACTTCTTCACGAGGTTCGAAGAGACTTTTGTAGATCATAGTGGTCAAGATATGAGCACAGAAGGAGGACAGAGACTGTTTGTCGATAAATTCGTGCATAATTTGTTACCTGAGTTATGCAATAAATGAAAGGATTCAGAGAGTGCGTGGGCTGTTTCTACAACTGCGCAAATACTTGCAACTGCACAGTATTATGAAAATAGGGATAAAGAGGAAAAAGAGAAATCAGACAAGAAAATGAAAGATTTAAAAACTAAAGTTCTTTTGCAACAGGCGTATCCGCCTCGCATGAATCAGACTAACACGCAGCAAGGTTCGTATCAACGAACAGACTATAGTTCACCGAGGCCACAATATCAGTGGAACCAGTGTGCGTACTGTAAGAAAGAGGGTCACTACAAGAATGAGTGTCCGATCTTAGCACAAAAAAATGCAACAGCAGCTCAGAGAGGTCGTGGTACTTTTGTGCAGAATTCTAGAGGTCGAGGGCGAGGTGCTATGCCTCCACAGACGAATGATCGTCCTTCCAATCACTTTGATCAGCGAAATGGACAGTCAGCCCAACAAAATAGATCTCAACAATATCTTGTTGAAGACTATTGTGAAGCGGATGAGGGATTTCAGCAAAATGGGTACTAGGACAGCCATGGACAGAGAGAGGGAGTAGTATCAGTTCCAGTGGATCAGAGTGGGCCTTATGTCGCAGTAGCAACATCAGGTGTAGTCGAACCGTTTCTGTTGGATACTGGTGCCGCAAAAAGTTCTATCATTCATGCGAAACTCCCTTGCGCACCTTTGTCTGGCTCAACAAATGTTTCCGTAGGTTTTTCAGGCGCCCCTGTTTACAACCCCATATCTGGCCCTTTGTCTATTTCTGTTGGACCGTGCCAATTGAAAGCACCCCTGATTTTGACGACAGGTTGTAATGAAAATCTGCTTGGTTTAGACTTGTTAAAACGACTATATGCGACATTGTACTGTTCTCCGGAAGGGGTACAGCTTACATTGGGTAAAAGAATCACCTCTCCGATGTACTTGACAATGGATGCACTCCCGCCGGAGCTGCGTTCACTCCCTGATTCTCTTTGGGCGACTGGTCCTAATGATGTAGGCCTTTTAGAAATACCACCATATGTAGTAACTTTGAAAGCAAATGTGAAGTTTCCAAGAATTCCTCAATACAAAATATCTAGTGAAGGTGAGCGTGCACTTTTATTGATTGTGCAAGATTTAATTAAGAAAGGTGTGGTTGAAGAAACTAGAGGAAATGTTTGTAATAGTCCTGTATTACCGATTTTGAAACGAACTGATCCTACAAAGCCTCCAGTGTATAGGTTTGTCATCGACCTCAGAGAAGTCAATAAGATTGTGGTCCCGCAGTTTCCTGTGGTTCCAGACATTACTGCCTTGTTAACATTGATTCCTGCTACAGCTACTTGGTTTTCAGTTATCGACTTGAAAAATGCCTTTTTTAGCATTCCGATAGCCGAAGAAAGCAGAGATATTTTTGGCTTCTGTCTAGGAGGTCGCAGTTTCAGATTTAAACGCGCTCCACAGGGCTACTGTGAGAGCCCATCTATTTACAGTCAAGCATTAAAAAGCCAGTTAGATTCCTTTGTCCTTCCTCCAGGTTCTGCTCTAGTACAGTATGTAGATGATCTTCTAGTGGCTGCCGATGACAAGGAAACTTGCAAAGCAGCTACGGTTTCGTTATTGCATCATTTGTCTAATTTGAATCACAAGGTATCACCTTCAAAAATGCAATACTGCTGCCAAGAAGTGACCTACCTAGGTCATCTCTTGTCAAAGGAGGGAAGGAAGTTGACCCCAGAGAGAATAAAAGCAATTACGCAGATGAGTGTTCCCCGCACACAGAGAGAAGTACGTGCCTTTTTAGGTATTACCTCTTACTGTAGGCAGTGGATCCCAAATCTTTCTCTTTTAGCAAAACCGTTGGTAGCTTTGACTGGGAAAAATGTTCCGAGTCCGGTGCCATGGTCTGATGAATGTCAGGAGAGCTTTTCTGAGTTACGAAATGCACTGTGTTCAGCTCCTGTATTGGGTACACTCGATTATAGCAAGCCATTCACGCTCTACGTTCACGAGAGAGAAGGTTGCGCGTTGAGTGTTCTGACACAGAAGTTTGGTGATAAACAACGCCCCTGTGCGTATTTCTCATCAACATTGGATCCGGTAGCTAGAGCGTTACCTAGTTGTTTGAGTGCTACAGCGGCAGCTGCGGCTTCCATTCGACAATCTGCTGGTTTGGTGATGAACAACATGCTAGTGGTCATGGTTCCTCATGCGGTGGATACACTCATGAACCGAACCAAGACACAACACCTTACCAGTGCGAGACTATCTGGTTACGAGCTGACATTACTAGCGAGTCATATTCAGATCAAAAGATGTAATGTATTGAATCCAGCAACGCTGTTGCCGGCTAATCAAGAGTCGAGTGATTCCGAGCCACATGATTGTTGTTTTAGAACGGAGGAAGAGACAAAAGGACGTATTGACTTAAAGGACACTCCATTATCAGATCCAGATGGCACGTTGTATGTGGATGGGTCATGTTTTAAATTGGAGAATGGTGATGTGACTGCTGCTTACGCAGTAACGACTTTGAAGACGATTGTGGAGACTGCAAGAGTGAGTCAGAATTCTGCCCAAGCTGCAGAATTAATAGCTTTAACCAGAGCGTGTGTTTTAGCTAAGGGAAAGAGAGTGAATGTTTTTACAGATAGTCAGTACGCATTTGGCGTGGCCCATAGTTTTGGCCGGTTGTGGAGAGAAAGAGGTTTCATTACGTCCCATGGGACTAAGATTCAACATGGTCAGCTAGTTAACGACCTGTTGGAATCTCTAACCTTGCCGACTGAAGTTGCGATTGTGAAGTGCAGTGCTCATAAAGCAATCTCGGATGATGTTGGTCGTGGGAATGCTTTTGCTGATGAGACCGCTAAACAGACAGCTAGAGACATGATGAGTAGAATGTATGTTGCTACGTCCGCAAGGTGGATTGCTGAATCTGGAATGTGTGAGGATACAATGGAAAGTGTGAAAGAGATTCAGAAAGAGGCAACTGAAGAGGAAAAACGTGTATGGAGAGAGAGTACGGGCAAGTTGGATTCGAATGGGTGTTGGATTGATTTGACAGAACAGCAGCGTTGGATGTTGCCTGATGCGTATGTGCTTGCAGTGGTGACGATGGCGCATGGAGTAGCGCATATAAGTTCTAAAGGGATCTGTAAGATGTTGGCTCCAGTCTGGAAGAATGATGGGATCAATAAGTGTGCAGAGAGAGTGGTGAAAAATTGTATGGTATGCCTGATGCATAATCCCGGCAAGGGAACTCCAACTCCTGCTGGTCACTTCGCTCCTCCTTCCTGCCCCTTTGAAGTGATTCAGTTAGACTTCATTCACATGGATCGCTGTAATAATCTGAAATATGTCCTGGTGGTAGTTTGTGCTTTTTCCAGATGGATCGAAGCATACCCACTAAAGGACAATACTGCCCTATCAACTGCCAAAATTCTTCTCAAAGAATATTTCCCTAGATATGGTATGCCACGGATTGTATGGTCAGATAACGGAAGTGAGTTCATAGGGAAAGTTATGCAGAGTGTGTGTGCCGGTCTGAACATAAAACAGAAGTTTCACAGTGCAAACCATCCCCAGTCTGCTGGTTTAGTTGAGGGTTACAATGGCACCCTCAAACTAAAACTAGCCAAAATTCAAGCCTCCACAGGTTTGTCTTGGCCAGACGCACTTCCTTTGGCTTTATTATCAACGAGAGCAACTGTACATTCTAGAGTGGGGCTTAGCCCGTATGAGATCGTTTTTGACCGCCCGGCAAATATTTGGGGTGTGCCGAGACCTAAAGAGTTTCGTTCTCTAGAATATCCTATGTTGATCGACTACCTTTACGACTTGACTGCTAAATTGAGTCTTATTCACCAACAGGTTTTCGATACATTGCCAAAGCCTCCGGAGAGTCCAGGGCATCAGCTGAAACCCGGCGACCAAATTGTAATCCGGAACTTCGCGAGGACGAAGAATCTTCAGCCCAGATACATCGGCCCTTTCCAGGTCCTGCTTGCAACGAGAACAGCAGTTCGTGTAGCTGGTCGCAAGCATTGGGTGCACGCATCTCATGTTAAGCGTGTACCTTTGCCACTTCCTTACGACGACTGGGTGAAGAAGGGAATTGGTGCCTCCGAATTTGAACGCACACCAAAGTTCATCCCTTTCAGCGATGCCGAATTGATTACTGACACTCCGAAATCTGACTCTCCTCCTGAAAAGACTCCTTTGAACTCTGAACATTTGTCCCCTGCATCAGAAAAACATTTATCACCTGCGAACCTGAACACTACAACAGCTACCAGTGATACGCTATTTGCCGATCAAACAGTACCTGCAAAGCAAAGATACAATTTACGACCTCGTAAAATGGACAAATAAAGCAGGCAACTGCCTATTGTGATATTTTGAAATATTGAACTTTTGCCTTCAGCCAGGAAGTTTGCTATTGTTTTATTGTTTTTAAAATTGCCTTGCCGTCTGGGTAGCCGTAGGGTCGTGGCTGTGTGCTTAGTTGAATCTGCGGGGGTCTGACACAAGGTCGATCTTTCTGTTGGTTCTGGGAACTCCCAGGGCTGATAGAGGCATTTTCATCTACGTACACATCATCAGTGGTCGCGAGCGGATTGTAGAAGATGGAGCTTCCTGCGCTGCAACGAGAAAATGTGATTTATGTTCGCAGAAACAGACTTTACAGAATTCTTCACAGCAAATGCTTTTTGATGCAATGTGCCATTACATTTTTAATTGTTTTGATAACGTTGGTGGGTGGAATCGTTTTCGGTATAAGTTTGATTTTTGTGCCAGTAACTACAGTACCTCCCCTTAATCCTGTTACTTCTACTGTTTCCTCTATACACTCTTTTCACTCGTTTCCTGAACATGAGCAAGCTCGACGCTCAGAATTCATTAACAACACTTTTGTACAGCTCTTGCACCAACACCAACTGGTAGTTAACACTACAGACTGCTGGGTGTGTGGCTTGATACCCCACACTATGGATAAAGGCATTCCCTATCTGGTTTTGCCTTTCAGCTACAATGGATCATTTCAGGCCCTTCAAACCATCTTTGCTTATGCCCTTGAGAAACCTATCCTCCGCGTCCACCACGTTCCACTAAATATAACTCTGCCAACAAAGCCTTAGTCCAGGGAATTATTGACATGATCAAGGACGTCAATAATACTCCATCATACCCTAGAGACGAATTGCGAGTATATTTAAGTTGGAATTCTTCAGAGTATCGCCTTAGTTTGGGAGAAAGCAGGCGTAAAAGCTCAACTCCAATCTGGGTCGTACCTCACCGAGGTCAGGTCTGTTTGCAAGGTAATGGGAGAAATCCGAGAGCTCAGCTAGGGAGGAGTGAGTGCGTAGAGACTTATGTGTTTCCGGCTAACTCTTCCCCTGCTTTCCTTACTGCTAGGGGTACCTACTTCATCTGTCGAGACCGAGCATATACATGGTTACCTGCTGACTTTTCAGGTTCATGTTATATTGCTCGATTGTTGCCTCCAACATACACTGCTTCATCTGACTACCACAGGACCAGAGTAGCGAGAGGTGTCTTCAGCAAGGAAGATACCGCTGGTCAGGAAGCTGGAGACTTCTTCAAAGGCTTCCTTCCGTTCTGGGGGCCTATGGCCAATAGTAGAAACATACGTCAGCTAACACGGGTAGTTGAATCTACTATTACCGAAACTGCTGGTGCCCTTAGCAATTTGACAGCTGAGCTTCAGGCGGATAGACTCATGACGTTGCAGAACCGTATGGTTCTAGATGTTATACTTGCAGATCGAGGTGGGGTATGCAGAATGATCCAATCGAGCTGCTGTGTCTTTATTCCTAATAATGCTCCAACAGTCTACGAGGCGATCTCTAAGCTACACAAGTTTTCAGACTCTATACACGTAGACAAGGGAAACTGGTCCTTCATGGAATGGTTTTGGACTCTTATATCAGCGTGGGGATGGAAAGTTCTAATGGTCATTTGTGTCATCTTAGTATTCCTCTTCTCATGCTGCCTGATTATTCAGTGTGGTCCAGCCCTGTGTAGCCTTTGTGCTGCAACCTGTTTTAGGAAACCACCTGCGTTTGGAGAAAAGGCACGAGAAAGGATGATGATACAACAGCATGTCACTGACCTGATGAGCATAGAACTAGATTCTGACATAGACTGAGTAATTGCCTATGTAAGGGCAAAAGGAGGGTCTGAGGTTCCGTGACAATTTGAACCCGTGTTTTCAATGTTGTCGGAAATACATAATATTGGTATCAGCGAACCGCAAATGATCCATTTAGCATATCCTGGTGTTTTCGCTATGCTACGAGCAAGAGTACTCCTGTTATGAACACATTTCTGATCTACCCACGGCATCCATCTTAGATCATGGCAGCCATTTTGTGTTTCTTGCCCTCACATACGCAATAACCTCTGATCACTTCATTTCGATTAAGGACACGTAGCCTTAGCCGGAGATTCACCTCTTTCATGACACGTGCACCTTAACCAGATCACGCTGTAGCTACATGACTCGACAAAGGCTGCCTCCTCTGCCCGAGGCCAGCCCAACTGAACTGGTTCTCGTGTCCATTGTCCCGATCATGATTAGGCGGCCGAAGCCAGTAGCCTTGCCCATTTACAACCCACAAACATCCCTTATCCCACTTTTCTATCTTCCACACCTGGCTCCGATCCTTTCTTTCTGAATCTTTATTAGGGGGAGGTAACGAAATTTACGATGAGGCGGTCCGGCTCTTGAATGCAATATTGACAAGGGATTGTGATGAACTAGTGGGAACCCCTCTTCGTAATGTTTGGCATCAGATATTATCGATGGTTCCTGTGTAACACCAAATATTTATTGTTTTAGACACAAAGGTTTCGAGAATGTATTACATGTGAAGAATTCGCCCCCAGCTAAAAATGTAGTATATAAGGAGCAACCCTCTTTGTACAAATGGAACAGGCTCCTAGACACTGCCCATGCGTAGTTTCTGTGACTTCTGTGTCCCTGCAGTAATAAACCTTTGGTCTTTGACGCCACCATCGAGAAGCCCGTGTTTCTGTTCATTTGCGCACCAAGGCAGGTGGAACTCCGGGGTCTTTGGGTGTTGTTCCCTGACACCTCTGGACGGAACCAAAAAGTCCAGAACTCCAATACGAATCCCAAGAACTCCATGGTCTGTACATCAAAAGTACATTTTCCCAATTTTACATAGAGTTGGTGTTGGCGAAGTCTTTATAGGACTAATGTTCTGGATGTTCTTGTGGATTCTTAGAAAAGATCAGAATATCATCCAGGTAAACCACCGCAATCTTGTCGACCAATTTTCCCATGATGTCGTTGATGTCATTGATAAAATGCTGAAAGGCCGCAGGGGCATTACACATACTGAAAGGCATAACCTGGTATTCAAATAGCCGGTATTTAGTCCTAAAGGCAGTCTTTCACTCATGGCCTGCCTTCATTCGAATAAGATGATAGGCCTCACGAAGGTCTAATTTAATGAAGATCTGGGCCTCTTTGATCTGATCTAAAAGAACTGATATCAAGGGCAAGGGATAACATTTTTTTATCGTTACCCTATTGATGGCACGGTAATCAATACACATTTTCCCAATAGGCTCTGCGTATTGGAATAACATAAACAGCAGTCTAGATGTAGGACTGAGGTCATCTAGGTCTCTACAGAGGCAGAATGCTGCTAAGTCCCAATGCCCTCTTCCCAGAACACACTGCCTAAAATGCAGCTGCTCTAGAAAGGGGGAAGGGGGTAGGGACAAAGAAGAGACACTCTGATTGATCCTGGATGCCCTCTTCTTCAGTGGAGTTTTCTTGGGTTACTCCGCTGGTTGGGTCAGGAGAAGTCCTAATCCACAAAAATGGAGACAAAACTTAGAGCAACTCTCAAACTACTCTACACATTTTCCACTAAAACACCTAATGACCCCCTACCAGGTTCTGCAAGAACATTGCCTCTCTTCTTTTTTCATTAAGTAACTTCAGCTTAAGTAGTTATTTTGTCAAGGATACCTAATGCATAGAGGAGATACAACTTATAGATTAAGCACATCTTATCCTCCCCTCTCTTCAGGTAATGAGTACCATTATCAACAAATCCTACCTATTAATTAAGTTCAATATTCTTTGTTTAGTAGTGAAAATATCCCTGACTGTGATTAGTTGGTTAATAAAGAATAGTTCTTTGTTTAGTCACTGTTTCTTGCTTGGTTCTTCGCTGAACCAACAATGTGGAATTTTGCAGAGTCCAAGCAGCTCAGCTTCAGAGGGGAGTAAACGCGCAAAAAAGGATAAAGAGAGGGAAGAAAGGAAGGAAAAATCAGGAAGGGACGCAAGGAGGCAGCGGAAGGAACTGAAGCGCGAGAGTGGAGATACTTCTGCACTGAGAACGAGTTCAGGCTCCTGACTGGCGCTGAAGAGCTAGAGTTAGATTAGTCTTACTTGCATGCTGCTGAAACAAATCTTCGCTCAGAAGGTCACTCTCAACCCAAGAGAGCTTAAACTTGCCGACTCCCCTTACTATGCTTCCGACCTTGGAATCTTCTTTGAAGTTTGAAACTGACACAGGATACTAGGCTTACAAGGCTTCTAATCGGAGAGCTCACTAGAAGACGAGACTTGTCGTCCATAAATTCTGCACATGGGAGAATTATTCCTCTAGAAAACTCGGAAACCAAAAGAGATCTCTCGGGGACATAAGTTTCTGAACAGGTTCCCAAACGGACTACAAAATTATGAACGTTGCGCTCCCGAAAATAACTAATTTTACGGAGGGATTACAAAACAGACTTAAACTCACTCAGGCAAATTGAAGTGCGCAGATGGAAGCGTATTCTCGCGACTCAAGATTTCAAGTCCTGCGAGGTTTCATAACTCAACACTAATCTATTTACAATTGTAACTAACATGGCGGCTATCGTAAGACTTGCTCAACCTACCTAACAATCAACCATGTGTTGTAGCTAGAAGGTTTAACAAAGACTCTGCGCCTCTTGCTTCTTCTCCAGACAATGGTATTTATTTGATTCCTGACAGTACCCCCTCTCAACGACCGATTAATTGGTCCTGGTTTTAAAGGGTGCTGCAAATGAGAACATTTGATCAGCAAAGGGGCACAGACATTTTTGGCTGGCTCCCAAGATAGTTCTTCCGGACCATAACCCTTCCAATCCACTAGATAAAACAACCTTCATCTGGCTCTTTTGAGTCCAGAATCCCTTTTACTTCATACTTAGAATGTCCCTGTATGTTCAAAGGAGGTGGGCCTCTCTTCTTTTTTCATTAAGTAACTTCAGCTTAAGTAGTTATTTTGTCAAGGATACCTAATGCATAGAGGAGATACAACTTATAGATTAAGCACATCTTATCCTCCCCTCTCTTCAGGTAATGAGTACCATTATCAACAAATCCTACCTATTAATTAAGTTCAATATTCTTTGTTTAGTAGTGAAAATATCCCTGACTGTGATTAGTTGGTTAATAAAGAATAGTTCTTTGTTTAGTCACTGTTTCTTGCTTGGTTCTTCGCTGAACCAACAATGTGGAATTTTGCAGAGTCCAAGCAGCTCAGCTTCAGAGGGGAGTAAACGCGCAAAAAAGGATAAAGAGAGGGAAGAAAGGAAGGAAAAATCAGGAAGGGACGCAAGGAGGCAGCGGAAGGAACTGAAGCGCGAGAGTGGAGATACTTCTGCACTGAGAACGAGTTCAGGCTCCTGACTGGCGCTGAAGAGCTAGAGTTAGATTAGTCTTACTTGCATGCTGCTGAAACAAATCTTCGCTCAGAAGGTCACTCTCAACCCAAGAGAGCTTAAACTTGCCGACTCCCCTTACTATGCTTCCGACCTTGGAATCTTCTTTGAAGTTTGAAACTGACACAGGATACTAGGCTTACAAGGCTTCTAATCGGAGAGCTCACTAGAAGACGAGACTTGTCGTCCATAAATTCTGCACATGGGAGAATTATTCCTCTAGAAAACTCGGAAACCAAAAGAGATCTCTCGGGGACATAAGTTTCTGAACAGGTTCCCAAACGGACTACAAAATTATGAACGTTGCGCTCCCGAAAATAACTAATTTTACGGAGGGATTACAAAACAGACTTAAACTCACTCAGGCAAATTGAAGTGCGCAGATAGAAGCGTATTCTCGCGACTCAAGATTTCAAGTCCTGCGAGGTTTCATAACTCAACACTAATTTATTTACAATTGTAACTAACATGGCGGCTATCGTAAGACTTGCTCAACCTACCTAACAATCAACCATGTGTTGTAGCTAGAAGGTTTAACAAAGACTCTGCGCCTCTTGCTTCTTCTCCAGACAATGGTATTTATTTGATTCCTGACAGTACCCCCTCTCAACGACCGATTAATTGGTCCTGGTTTTAAAGGGTGCTGCAAATGAGAACATTTGATCAGCAAAGGGGCACAGACATTTTCGGCTGGCTCCCAAGATAGTTCTTCCGGACCATAACCCTTCCAATCCACTAGATAAAACAACCTTCATCTGGCTCTTTTGAGTCCAGAATCCCTTTTACTTCATACTTAGAATGTCCCTGTATGTTCAAAGGAGGTGGTGGTTTACCTAAACGAACATGGTGCACAGTTTTCTACAAGAGGGACACAAGAAAAACCGGATGAATTCTTAGATTAGGAGGGAGTTTGAGTTTGACTGATACTGGCCCCAGCACTTGTTCAATGGGGTATGGGCCCAAAAAATGAGTTTGAAACTTCCTATCACCCTTTAAACGAAGTTGACGAGAAGACAACCACACCAAATCACTCACTTGATATGTTGGGGCTAACTTTCGATGCTTATCTGCCCTCCTCTTGTAATTCTCTATAGCTGTTAACAAATTGGATTCAGCTGCTTTATGGACTGAGGATAAATTCTCCAAAAGGTCTTTGACTGCTGGTACCCCAAAGTCTCCCTGAAAACTAAACGGATTTGAGTATCGTCCAAAGTTAAAGAAGAACGGGGAATACCCTGTGGAAAACTTTTTGGCATTATTGTGTGCAATTTCGGCCATCCAAATTAAATCCGACCACTCACCCTCCTGTTCCAGAAGGAGCAGCCGAAGATATTGTTCTAACTCGTGATTCACTCTCTCGGTCCGACCATCTGTCTCAGGGTGATAAGTGGTCGAGTGCCTAACATCCACTCCCAAACCTTGCATGAAGGCCTTCCAAAAGTGAGATACAAACTTTGGGCCTCTGTCGGAGATCTAAACCTTTGGGACCCCATGAATCTTGGCAATGTATTCACTAAAAAGTCAGGCTACTTCTTGGGCGGACGGAACCACTTTCACCGGTACAAAATGACTAATTTCTGTGAAAGTGTCTACCACCACTAATACTGTGTCATAACCTCGACTCAAGGGAAGATCAACAATTAGATCCAAGGTGACAGTATGCCAAGGAGGATTGGTGGTGGGCAAAGGCTGTAAAAACCCCAGAGTAGCCTGCCTACTGGATTTCCCATGAGCACAAAGTTCACAAGGCTCCACATATTCCTTAATTTGGGAGTTCATACCTGGCCACTAAAAACAACGTTGGATCAGATCTAGATCTTTAACACTCCCTTATGCCCAGCTAGGGTTCGATCGTGACAGTCTCCTAAAGCACGCTCTTGGATTTCGTTAGTGGGTAGATACAGAGCACCATGATGATAGGGCAAAGAATCCAGGATTTCTCTTCCTTCCTTGTGATTCGCCCATCCAGTCATTTCCGTCTCAGTCATTTGTTTGCCTACTTGTTCTTTATAATTGGATATGGTAAGAGAACACACAATTTTTGGTTGTGGATCTACAAAATGTTCTGTTGTCTTCATCTGTATCCTAGATGAGGCATCTGCTTTGCCATTCTTGCTCCCTGGAAGATAAGTGATCACAAAATCAAAGTCTGCAAAATAAAGGGACCAGCGCAATTGACGTGGAGTCAATGTGCTTAAAGATCTTAAGAATTGAAGGTTTTTGTGATCAGTAAACACTGTTACAGTATGTCTTACCTCAAGCAAGTAGTATCTCCACTCTTTGAAGGCATCTTTCACCGCCAACAATTCCTTCTCAGCTATTGTTTAGTTAATTTCAGCCGCATTTAACTTTCTGGACGATAAGCCACTGGATGCAGCTGCCCAGTGAATTTATGCTTCTGCGACAGGACCCCTTCAATGGCTTGATCGGAGGCATCAGCTTCCACATAGAAAGGATCAACAGGATCGGCGTGAAGCAATATTGGGGCTGAGGTGAAACTTTCCTTGAGCTAATCGAAGGCTTGTTCTGCTTCTTCACTCCAATGACATTTTACTCCCTTCTTTAGGAGTCTGGTAATTGGTATGATCTGTGAAAATCCCAAGATAAACCACACATAGAAACTGGCAAAGCCAAGGAATCTCTGCACCTCTTTCACATCCATGGAAGAAGGCCAGTCAACTACAGCTTGTACCTTTTTTGTATCCATTGAGATTCCATCTGGAGACAGAACGAATCCCAAGAACTCCATGGTCTGTACATCGAAAGTACATTTTCCCAATTTTACATAGAGTTGGTGTTGGCGAAGTCTTTATAGGACTAATGTTCTGGATGTTCTTGTGGATTCTTAGAAAAGATCAGAATATCATCCAGGTAAACCACCGCAATCTTGTCGACCAATTTTCCCATGATGTCGTTGATGTCATTGATAAAATGCTGAAAGGCCGCGGGGGCATTACACATACTGAAAGGCATAACCTGGTATTCAAATAGCCGGTATTTAGTCCTAAAGGCAGTCTTTCACTCATGGCCTGCCTTCATTCGAATAAGATGATAGGCCTCACGAAGGTCTAATTTAATGAAGATCTGGGCCTCTTTGATCTGATCTAAAAGAACTGATATCAAGGGCAAGGGATAACATTTTTTTATCGTTACCCTATTGATGGCACGGTAATCAATACACATTTTCCCAATAGGCTCTGCGTATTGGAATAACATAAACAGCAGTCTAGATGTAGGACTGAGGTCATCTAGGTCTCTACTGACTATGTTAAACTTAATTTAGGTTTGCGTCAGCTAGCTCAGAGGACACTAGAAACTTTCTTGAATGTATAGGGATGGTTGAACTTCCCTGATTCAGACGAGAAGGGGTTCAGTTTCTGACAACCGCATAAACATGACAACTTTGCTCCCTCAGAATAAGAGTGTATCTCTAGAGTCGTGTGAAAACAATAGGCAGCTATTTCACTCAGTCAACCGTGCATACTTAGTTTCACCAGAGTGCAGAGAAATAGAGAGACAGGCTTTTTCAATAAAAAGGTGTTATTTATTGAGCATTCTTCTTTCTCATGCAAGAGAAATGAATTGCCACAATTGCAATACTCATCATGAAGTAAAGTGCGTACAGTAAAAGTAGTATTATGAAATAATACTGTTAAAGCATTGATATGGTTTCTTAGCCATACAATACTTTAAAATGGATAAAATATATCCATACATAAATACATTGACTAACGTACTCAACTGGTGCTTCTAACTAAGCCTACCCCTGTATACCTGACCTAAGCCTAATACTTGGGAAGGAGTGAGTAAGTAGCAGTTTAAGTTAAGTTGGTTAAGATTGTTTTGCCAAGAATCTGCATCAAGAATGCTCTTAAGGGTTTAGTCAGCTCCGTACCTTGATAATAGAATGTGGGAGGTCTGGTATCTCTTTCCTCAGGACTCGATCTTCCAGCAACCTGCAAGGGTAGGCTGGAAACACCAGAGCTGGATTTTCTCGGCTGGAGAAAAAGACAGTGTCTCTCTCAGTGCGTCAAACGGGAGGGGCGGCTTTCGTGGGCTCTCGCATCAGCTGGGCTCTCGGGCAAGTAGATGGCCGCTCTGCTCCAAACCACTGTGTGTTTGCTTAAGGCAACTGTTAGTATATTTATACCTGAAAGGTGCCGGGTTTGACGTAAGGTTGGACAGAAGACGTCACTAAGAACTAACAGTTCTTTCTGGACTCCAGGAGTTCTTGTTCAAATCAAAACAAAAGCAGGGGGGATTTCCCTGGCTGCTGGAGGCTTGGTTTGTTTAAAGAACGCGTTGTGCTTTCTAGGAGTCAATGGGAGTAGCCGTGCTGTGCTTTGGACTGCATGGGCTATTACTGAATATGGATATGATTTATGCCTTTATCAGGATATTATTGATTATAACCACATAAGGGCATGAATCGGGAATATCGAATTAGGGTCCTAGATATAAACACAACACCCATTCCACGGATTGATGTCCATCATTAGTAAAAAACTAAGCAATATTAAACATTCAACGATGTATGTGTGTTTTCCAACCCACCCCAAAATACATATTTTGCATTTGAAATGGTATATGGTAAATACACGAAAATGAGTGTTGGTACTGTACGCTTTTCAAGCAGTGTTATCATTCAGATAAATGCATATATATATCAACTGAATGAATTGCGAAAAATACACATGAAATGGCTCTGAATACAGAAAATAAGGTCGAGACCATTCCATCACATATTTATACAAAATGCTGTATATGTGCTAGAGGCTGAGGTAAAATATTGTCTCTAGTATCCTAAAAATAGAAGCTATGTTCTCTAAGAATAGTTCTACTTTAAGCAGAGTACCATGTGCCCAAAAAAGTAAATATTTTGGAAAATGGACAAAATAATTTCGCTTTCAGGGGAAAAAATAGTTCCAAATATTTTCGGTAGCTTTGTTTATCAAAACTGAAGGCTGAATTCAGAGTTCAGGGAACGCTGTGTGCTTGTTAAAAAATTATCATTCTTGTTGCTCAGGGGAGAACATTATTTCAGACAGACTCGCGAAGAATTGGTCTACCACTTCAGGTGAAAGTTCGACCAAGTTCGAAAATGCTGCAACTGTGCAGTTTTCTGCGTGATTGCTGTCATCGATGTTTGGATCAGCAATGCTCACAGAAGGTTGTACCTGTTTGGTGCTTCTTTCCTCTCGTACCTCACCGCCACCTACTCGTAGTGGTGAAGTCTCAATGAATGCCGTCATCAGAATGGGTAGCCGCTGGGGACAACACGATGCATGAAATCCTTTGGTACTGCTGATGGAAGTGTAAGACAGACGTCCAACACGCATTCTTCTCCGCATAGCAGACATTGAAGCACAGGTAAGATGCAATTCTGCCAGATTGGTCTGAATGAAAGAAACCAGGTTGTACTCAGATCTCTTAGCCGGGCCAATCCGAGGACCTTAGTGATACGGTCTTGGTATCGTATTGCTGGGATCGTTTCTTCCATCGTTGCTGGAGTCTTGTCTGTGGATTGGCTTACCATATCGGTGCAGAAGGAGCAAAAATAAAATTCCTGCCACGAGTCCCAAGATTAAGGGTAGGCCGCCAAAAAAAGAATGGACAAAATTCGGGAAGATGCCCAGAACTGTTTCAAAGACTGCTAACAGTCCCGAAAAAATTGTCTTAAATACATGTGCGATGCCACTGGTATCAGACATGTTTAAGATTTGGCTTAGTATTTCTATGAAATGCACAGGGCAATTTGTCGATAAAAGGGAATGTATCTCTGCCGATGTCCTTGCCACTTGCAGATCATACATTTCTTTGGATGACGTTAAAGGCACAGTTGTCTGTAAAAGCATAGACTTCAATCTGCTTAAAGTATCAATTCGAATAGAAGAGATATTCAACGAAGGCCATAACGCAGCCCCAATATCTGGGTTGCTGTGTGGATACGATACTTGCATACAGCAAACGGCCCTGGAAGTTACAGTTGTCAGATAGGCTTTTCCTGGCAGCATGCCACAACAGCTGTGGTCACTTATTAAAAAGTAACTGCCGTTAGAAAGTGGTCTAAAAAATGTCTCTATCTGTCTTGCAGGCGTGCCATGCAGGTGACATGAAAGGTTATTCAAAGACCCTTCGCAGGCTCCATGCAAATTAATACCTTCACACATAAGTGTACCGCTTAGTGATTTTTTACAATTTTTACCTCCTTGTTCCCTTCACTATAACATCTGTGTGTATAAGGCAAATCCCAGGTTGATTTGATGTATTCTTTACCCAACCTTTCATACTGGCCTGCAGGTATATACTCTTGGCAGTATTTAAACTGGAAAGTTGTTATCGGAATTGTAATCGTTCCATGTATGATCCATTCAATGACAGGTCCCTCTGACATTGACAATGGTAATCTCTCAAGTTTTTCAATGCTCAGAATCGTATAGTCTGCTCCTTTTTGTGCCAAACTGATTTGTTTATCAGTAAGGTTAAAGATACCGAATAATGACGTTGTGTTGATTAAACGCCATGGTACATAGCCTGAACGCAGATTTTGCAACGTCCAACCAAGCTGTACAATAGAACGTAATTGAGACTGACCATGTTGTAACATTAGTAAGTCCTGTTCTATTATATCAACAGCAGATGATACAATGCTGTCCAGTGAATATGTTCTGGAGGACAGAGTTGATAACCCATTGTCCACTACAGAAAGTGATTTTTCCAAATTTATACGATCCATTTCTCATATTTTTTCTGCTGTTTCAATTTGCATTACTTTCCAAGCTTCGTTGTACGTAGCGTATATACCGGCCGCTATGAAACGTTTTTGACGCTGTTTGCGTGGTCCCAATATGAAATCACGCAAGTCAGCACCGTCTTTAAGTAAAGTCAAGTGTTGCTTAATTCCAGCCAGTGTGGATTTCTCTAGCCACTCAAGGCATAGTTTCCCTACACTATATGTTGTAACTATCCCTGGATGTTCTCTCTGGGAGTATCATGGGTCTGGTCTGGTCATTTAGAACCCCTGTGTTTTGTTCAGGAATCTATCTTGACAATTATTCGTGTCTGTTGGCCAGATCAACCACTTTTTCCAATCAGGATGTGTTCTGTTTTGGTGTAAAATATGGGATACGTCAATCTCCACATCTGTAGTGCTGTCACTATCAGTTATGGGTTTCGGAATAGACGGTGTATTTAACACCTTGGCTGCATGGGTTTCCCTTCCTGTGCTAACATTCTTTGAATACCATTATACATGACAAGCTCAGCTCATCATAAGCACAGCTCAACCGTGCCTCATGACGAGCTGAGCTCGTCATGAGCAGCGAAGGGGTTAAGTCTTTTATCTTAGCTAGGCCAAGACAAGTAGTTTGTTGAATTGTGTCATTCAAGAATATCATTTGTTCTGGGATCATGCAAGCCCTAAATAATGCTTCTAGGCCTTGTACTTGCCAATCTTTGGAACCCCAGATTGTTTTTGTTTCAATGGTGTTTTTCCAAAATTCGAAACCAAATGTAGACATTTTGTCATAAACTTTTTCTGAATAAATCAATTTAGTATTTGTCAACATTGTTTTCATTCCTGTCCTAGTTATTATTTTAAAATAAAACGTTTCTGGATCACTATTATTAAACCCTGAGAAGTACTGGAATTTCTCATAAAATGTTTTCGAACTGCTTTTTGTAGGAGTTGGACAGTGTTCCCATTGGTTATAAGATAAAACATTTCTAGGCTGAGCAGTTTTATGCAAATAGTGATCACCATAATGATTATAACAGTATAACTCTTCATAATTCGATGAACCCTGTAAGTAATCATGTTCTGTAAAGTTTGCTGACATTACTAAATCTGACATCATATTATTAATGTTTTCAAAGTCCCAATCATCTGAGAATGTACTTGGTGTCACAAAGTCACTTAATGAAACCTTAAACTGGTGTAGATATTTCAAGAGCTCAACCGGGCCAAAAATGTCATAATCAGTTCTGTCCCATGCTACCCCACCGGGTATTGGATTGGCTGAGATGTTTACTGATGTCAGTTCTCTTTTCTCGATGTGGGAGGATGTGTGAGGCTTTAGGACCAAGTTGATGTTCTGACTTGCTGTGTCCATTGTACTGCATTTTCCATCAATGAATTTTCCCAAACATAGAATCATGATGAGCCAAAGCAGGAGAGTAAGTACACCTAGCACAATCCAAAATTCAATCTATGGTGAAATCAGATATGTTTCTTTTAGTTGGTGAAAAAGTTCAATTACTTTGTCTTTGAAAGTTTTTGTTGGAGGCGTTTCTTCATGCTCGCTTGGATCTTCAGAGAAGTCGTCGAAATTGATGAAGTAGCCAGATGCAGTTCTGTCAATTGTTGGATTTTTTTCCGGATTTTCATTTGCTTTTGCATTTTTCTTTGATTCATTAGCATAGTCAGAGGCTACATCATTGTAGACTGGTGTTTCTTGACGAACTGTTGCAATTTGGGTATCAAGAGGCACTAGTTCCATGGCATTATTGCATAGTCCTTTGTTATTCACTGCAGGTTTATCAAATGTGATTAGGCTCTCAGTATGAGCCTCTTGGATTGTAGCACATTTCGGTATTCTGCTATTTCTTAGGAGTCCACTTGGCCTACTACTTATTATTGGCCACATGATTGTGGTTTTACCAGGTTGATGGATACAACTCTGTTCTCCTTTTTACCAGCAAGGGGCGGTAGTACAACTGATCTTGTTCCGCTGATAGTTAAGACAGGTACTGCTTTTCTGTAAGAAGGCCCAGATTCCTTCTTTACCGCGATCTTCTCTCTGACCAGATCCCAAAACTTTGGAATCCAGACAGGTCTTGCTGGAACAGGTGGTTTTTCTTCATTGGCTGTCGGCTGTTGTTTCAACTTTATGTTACTCAGGTTTTTTCTTGTTTCATTTAAATCCTGTAAAACAGCCAAATGATCCTGAATGAGCATTCTAGTTCCGAACAATAGTTCGTATGAAGTGAGACCTTTTAGAGAATTTCTTGGCAGATTATTAAGACTACGTTGGACACTTGTTAAATGTTTGACCCACCCATCACCCGAACCTAATACCCTCGCCGTTATAGATTGCTTTATGTCCCAGTTTTTTCTTTCCACAACCGCATTTTCCTCAGGATGGAAGGGAGAAGAGTACCGCAATGCCCCTGCTGTTCATGGCCTCTTTGTTAGCTCGAGAGCTAAACGCAGGACCCTGATCAGAATGTAGCATGCCAATTGCGTATGTGCCGATAAAGACTCGCAAATCTTTCATAACAGTTCTGGCGTCAGCCGAGTGCTGGGGTCTACATTTTTAAGTGAATTAAGTCTTTATTAATTATGGGACACATTTTTCCGGCTGGATTTCTGCGCTATAGATAGCCTGATGCTATCAAATAGTGGTATCTGGGTTGTTGGCTGGTCCGGTTCACAACTGCGATCTCTGTTGCAGTCCTCATAGTTTTTTGCAAAATTGTAGATATCTATGCTCATTCCCGGCCACCAGTACCCTGATTGTAGTTCCATCAGAGATTTCGGGATCTCTTGGGGCCTCAGACCCAATCCCATATGTGCTTCTTGTAGCAAGAAGATTCTCTGGTTCGTGTTTGGAATTACTCTATCCCCCACTCCAGGGATTCGAGCAAACGGAACGGAGTTTGCATCAATTATGTATGTATTACTGAGTGGATAGTTGAGAGGTAATGCTGCATAATCGCCTTTTAATGAGGCTTTTACCGCCAGCATGGTTTCCCCATCTATTTGTTTTTCTGAACGCTTTTCAGTGGCTACGGAAGCCAGTTGAACCGCTTCTGCTATGGCTATGGCTGTGTTAGCCAATGAATTCCCTGCAACGGGAACGCCATCATGTCGATGACTCAGTGCGTGTATCACGTGAGTCTTTCGTAGTTCTTTCTTTAAAAGAACTACTTGTTCCCAAAGTGTTTTATGCTTTATTGTGGCACCTGTGTCATCTTTGTAACCGTTTTTACTCCATGTCTGTATTTCACTGTTGTAAACAGACGCAGAAATACGAATCACACACTATTAGTGTGGGTAATTCGCGATCGGCATTTTCAAGCGCCATCTTTAAAGATCTTATTTCAGCTCGCTGAGCTGAACAGTTTCTGAGTGATTCAGTTTTGGTAATCATTGGTTTGAATTTACCCGAGCGCCAGCGACCTTTAACAATTGCGCACGCTGCATTGTAGGATTTTTTATCTACATCGTAGTGGTGTGCAAATCTGTCCATATAGATTACGCAGGTGTATTGTTCCAGAGGCAGAATTTCAGTTGGCAGAGGATATTCTCGTTCATATTCTAGATCATCTAGTTTTTTCAGTTTCGGGTCAAAATAGTATTTCACGTCTTCTGTAGCAAAAGAATTTTCCCATTCTATCCATTTTGGATCTAAGGCCACTGTAATCTGATTACGTGGACTTGTTAATGCCTCAAGGGCTGATTCTGCTGAAAAAACAGCTATTCTTTTGCCTTGGGCTAGGGCTCTTTCTTTTGCTACAGCAGTTTTACCCGCTGTCAGAATTTTTTCTGTAGAGCTGAATTTCATTTCAGCTTGAGTGTACAAATGTGATTTGTAAGCTATGGCTACCGTTTCTCCCTCATTAGAGGTCCGGTATGTAAATCCGCATCTTCCTGGGATTACGCGGATTTCAAGATTGCGTACGTTTTCGCGAGTTTGTAATTTTGTTTTAGTTAACATGTCTGTTTGCAATGATCTCAAAATCTCTGTGTGTTTCTGAGTCCAATTGATTTGTTTGAAATCAGATCTTATTAATTTATAGAGAGGTTTAACCCTCTCTGCATAATTTAGAATGTATGTTCTTCTGAAATTCAGGAAACCTAGTATTGATTGTAAATTCTTCAGCGTTTTTGGTGCTGGGAGTACAGCACATTTCTCTAAGAAATTGTCTGCCAGGCTCTTGCCTTCACTTGATAATTCATATCCTAAAAATAGGACAGTTAGATGGGCAAATCGTGACTTTTTAAAGTTGAATTCGTAACCCTCTGATGCGAACCCAAGTATTATGGTGCTCACTCTTTTTAAGTGAGTCTCCAGGTCATCATCTGTGAGATAGATGTCATCGACATAGGATAATGCCTCATCATCATATATTTGTAGTAACTCTGTTACCCTTGCTGAGAATAATCCTGGGCTATTCTTGAATCCCTGTGGGAGTCGGCAACATTGTTTTTGCAATCCCATTATTCAGAAAGCGGTCAAATACCTGCTTTCAGGTGCAATGTTTTGACAGAAGAATCCATTAGAGATATCTAATGTTGTTTTATATTTTTTGCGCACAATGTTATTCATTAGTGCTGCACTATGTGAGTTTTGTACTGCAAACGTTTTACAACAGGAGTTAAGGTGTCTGTAGTCCAAAACTAGACGATATGAATCATCTGGCTTGGAGACAGGAAACAAAGGATTGTTCATTTGAGAGGTGCATGTTTCGATCACCCCTTGATATTCAAGTTGATCTAAGATCTCCCTGACTTGCTTTTTAGCTTCTTGTTTAACTGGGTACTGCCTTTGTGCAGTGGGCTGATTTTTTAACTGGATTTTGTGGTGAGGCGAATCCTCATCCCATCCTACTTGATTTTTGTATAAAGCAGGAGCTTGAGCCACTGCCCATTTTTTTGCCAATGTGAATTTTTTATGAATCGGAATATGATTTGAGAAGGCAGGCATAATCATTTATTCGCCATGAGGGCACTCCCTGACAAACTCTGGTGGCCAGTCTTTCTCAGCTAACAGGATGTCATAGCCTTTAGAAAGTTTTTCCCAAAACAGACCTTTTATTTTCCTAGTTCTATCTCCCTCTATACGTAATGTTATTTCATATAATTTATGGGGCACACTAACTCGTGTGTCTGCAGTTTCCACCTGAATGTATTCATTCGTGTCCACTGTCTCCAGAAGATTCATCAGGATCTTGCGAGCTATTGTCACTTCTGCTGCGCTGTCTAGCATTGTCTGTGCCCACTCTCCGCTTTTCAGTTGTGTCCTCAGAATTCTCGGCATGTTTAATTTTAATACTTGCTACCTTCTTTCTGGGAAATTGTTATTTTTACTTTGATGAGCAGGTTCCTTGTCTTTGGACTTGACGTGCTCTTCTCTGTGTTCTGACCGTCCTCTTCTTTCCGATTTCTGTGAGGAAGATCGAGAAAGATTGAGTGAGAAGGATCGAGAGGGACGTGAATCAACAACTTAATATCTGTCAGGTTTTCTTATGTTATCCCTATCTCTAAGGTTATATCTTCTTTCAGAGGGTTCCCTTTGGGGAGACTTGTCTTCTCGGCCTGGAGATCTCTCTCTCCGCTGAGGAGACCTTCCTCTGGACTGGAAATGTTTTTCCCTAGGAGTGGATTGTTTATTACCATCACAACTCTTTTTTGGAGTTTTTAAATTATTTTTAATAAATGTTTTTTCAGGATTTTCAGTTAGTTGGGGTTTTACCGGTTTCCCACCCAAACTATCTCTTCCTAGCTCTTCATAGGATTTTTCTATGATTCTGGTGAGTTCAAATGGTTGGTCTGCTATATCAGTTTCCTTCAGATGCTGCTTCTCCTTTTATGTTGGCTAATAATATAGCTGAGACCTGCTTGAAGTCTTTCAGTAATTTCATACCCAGAGTTAAAGCAGGTTCTGGACCGTATTCATTTTGAGTTTGTCTCAGTACATCTGGTATGACCGCCATAGACGGGACACCATGTGTTTTTGTGTAGATGGAAGCAAAGACTGTGCCCCAAGTGTCACAGTCTTCCACATGTGGTGCGATCCCCATTGGAACACAGATAGTCAGAATTCTGTGTTTCTCAGTAGGAGTAGTATCTGGAAATACTGCCTCTATTTGAGTCATTTTTGTGCTAACCAGAATGGAATTTGTTCCCGTTTTGAGGGTACTTCACCAAGACATGATTGTATGTTCTGTGGTGTGATTTTGTTTGTGTTCCCCTGATGAGGGGTCAGCTGTGGAATATTAATTGTCGGTTGGACTGTTGAAGTCCGCATGACATTTTGGACCAATTGTATATGTATTTTAATTAAGAGTTTTAGCTCAGCTAAAAGTTCCTGGACTGACATTTTATCAATGTCTGGATGTGGTGTGTAGCTGGCTAGAACCGGCCACGTTGCTCCTGATCTACCTAGTGGCCCGAGCCTGGTGATGTGATTATTATGTTTTAGGGTGCCATTAAACCAAAGCAGTTGCTCTAGGTAATTTAGTGGGATTTCGATCTCCTCGAAAGGAGTGTATTCTCCCGGAGGTTCCTCTATTTTGTAATAGTGGAATTATTTTGTCACAGCGTGTGCTGCTGGAAAATGTATCCATGAAAAGAATACCTCTGTCTGCCGATATTCATGTGCCCCAACCACTAATATGACTGTACCACCTCGTGGTGTCCGTCCATTTTCTATAAGTGTAATAGTTATAGTTCTTCTTATGTTGACCGGAATGATTATAACACTCGGGTCAGTTTCTTGGAGGGTTGTGTCTTCCTCTAAGAGTCAAGCTGCTAAGGCTTCTCTTTCTCTTTCTTCGTCACTTTCTGACATTTTACTGACAAAGTTTTTTGTTGCAGATCAAGTTTCAAGGAAACAAAGATTAGGTGTACAATATTTTGGAACACTGTATCCTTCAGTGTTGATCAAACCAAAAACTAATACATAGGATTCTCATCCTACTAAGTTCCGGCGGATATTAACCTTTCACCCACTCCAGACGTCTATTGGAGTTTTTACAGGAAAAGGGTTCTGTGTGAAAAAGCACGACTGAGTTACTCTAGTGCTTGCGTTAGATTATCGCCTTACTAAACGTTGGGCGCCATGTAGTGTAGTTCCTATTTTCCCAATAGGCTTTGCGCATTGGAATAACATAAACAGCAGTGTAGACGTAGGACTGAGGTCATCTAGGTCTCTACTGACTATGTTAAACTTAATTTAGGTTTGCGCCAGCTAGCTCAGAGGTCACTAGAAACTTTCTTGAATGAATAGGGAGGGTTGAACTTCCCTGATTCAGACGAGAAGGGATTCATTTTCTGACAACCGCATAAACATGACAACTTTGCTCCCTCAGAATAAAAGTGTATCTCTAGAGTTGTGTGAAAACAATAGGCAGCTATTTCACTCAGTCAACCGTGCATACTTAGTTTCACCAGAGTGCAGAGAAATAGAGAGATGGGCGTTTTCAATAAAAAGGTGTTATTTATTGAGCAGTCTTCTTTCTCATGCAAGAGAAATGAATTGCCACAATTGCAATACGTATCATGAAGTAAAGTCTGTACAGTAAAAGTAGTATTATGAAATAATACTGTAAAAGCATTGATATAGTTTCTTAGCCATATGATACTTTAAAATGGATAAAACATATACATACATAAATACATTGACTAACATACTCAACTGGGTCTTCTAACTAAGCCTACCCCGGTGTACCTGACCTAAGCCTAATACTTGGAAAGGAGTGAGTGAGTAGCAGTTTAAGTTAAGTTGGTTAAGATTATTTTGCCAAGAATCTGCATCAAGAATTCTCTTAAGGGTTTAGTCAGCTCCGTACCTTGGTAATAGAATGTGGGAGGTCTAGTATCTCTTTCCTCAGGACTCGATCTTCCAGCAACCCGCAAGGGTAGGCTGGAAACACCGGAGCTTGATTTTCTCGGCTGGAGAAAAAGACAGCTTCTCTCTCAGTGCGTCAAACGGGAGGGGCGGCTTCCGTGGGCTCTCGCATCAGCTGGGCTCTCGGGCAAGTAGATGGTCGCTGTGCTCTAAACCACCGTGTGTTTGCTTAAGGCAACTGTTAGTATATTTATACCTGAAAGGTGCCGGGTTTGACGTAAGGTTGGACATAAGACGTCACTAAGAACTAACAGTTCTTTCTGGACTCCAGGAGTTCTTGTTCAAATCAAAACAAAAGCAGCGGGGGATTTCCCGGGCTGCTGGAGGCTTGGTTTGTTTAAAGAACGCGTTGTGCTTTCTAGGAGTCGATGGGAGTAGCCGTGCTGTGCTTTGGACTGCATAGGCTATTACTGAATATGGATATGATTCTTATGCCTTTATCAGGATATTATTGATTATAACCACATAAGGGCATGAATCGGGAATATCGAAATAGAGTCCTAGATATAAACACAACACAGGGATCCTTCTTTCTTCTGAATGAAGAATAACGGTGAAGAGACTGGGGACTGGGGGGTCTGATAAATCCGTTAGCTGAATAGCGGTCCAAATATTCTTTAAGGTAGATGTTTTCCGCTTCGGTTAATGCGTAGATCCTACTGTGCAGCAATACTGCTCCAGGTTCAAGGTCTATTGTACAATCGTTGGGTTGATGTGGAGGCAGTTTTTCTGCTTCCTGTTCACAAAACACCTCCTTGAATTCTTGGTATTCAGTTGGTATTTCAAAGGTGTCAATTACCCCAATGGATTCTCCACTAAAGGCAATAATGTGACCTGTGACAGTTCAGGGGTCTCTGTAACTGAAGGGAAGCAGTGTTCCGCACAAAATGGAGAATCCATGTTCACAGTCCGATTCTCCAAGTCAATAGTGGGATTATGTATAGAGAGCCAAGGGAGTCCCAAAGTTTGAAACTGAGGAGCATCAATGAGGTTAAACTGAAGGATCTCCCAATGCCCATTGGCTTGAATTAGTTCCACAGATTTGGTATGATGAGTAATCGGGCCAGAGGAGAGGTTAGTCCCGTCTACTGCCTGAACTGGTTCTTTTCTTTCTTTTAATCTCGCTTGAATTCCAATTTTTCTGTCATACTTAATGTCGAAGAAGTTTCTAGTGGCACTGGAATCAATCATTATGGCCACTCCAGTAATCTCTTGCTCCCGAAACTTCAGAGTCATTTGCAGATTCAAATGAGGTGCTTGAGTATTCATAATGTGATGGAATTCTGGAGTCGCTTTCTCACTTTTCGCCATTTGAGCTACCCCACCTACAGATGGTGTGGGCTTTTCCAAAAACAGTTGTCTTGGGTCTTTTAGGATAGTCCTTCACAAAATATCCGGATCCCCCATAATACATGCACAGCATCTTTGTTCTCTTTCTTCTTTACTCAGAGGACCTCGCACCGACACAATCTGCATTGGTTCACTCTCAGTGGCAGTTCCAGAGGTTTTGCTTCCTTCAGATCCGGTTCTATCAAATCGTGGGAAGTTCCATTTTTGGTCTCTAGTCTTCTCTTCCTTTCGCTCGGACCGACGGAAGTCAATATCTAGAACCAGATCCACTAACTCCAAAAAATCCGTAGGTCTATTCGGAATCTGGGCCAGGGTGTCCTTAATGTCATCTTGCAATCCTCAATAGAACAAAGCCGCTCGTTTCTCCTCAGGCCAATTAGTTTCCACCAATAATTTGTTGAACTGGGTTAAATGCGTTATCAGGTCTTTGGTTCCTTGGTGCAGTTCTAACAACTCGTTGTCAGTGGCCTGAGAAATCTTTCTTCTATCAAAAATCCTAAGAAACTCTGTTTTAATCCATTTAGAATGATACAAAAATGGATAATCTCGGGTAACTAAAGGCATGGCCCAATTGGCTGCATCCCCACTAAGATAGGACAAAATGAATGCTACACAGGACTGAGCATCTGGAAAAAGTGTGGGGCGACACATGAAGTGTAACGAGCATTGAGTAAGGAAGAGTTGGGCCTTCTGGGGAACCCCGCTAAACCTTTCAGGAGGAGCCAATGGAATAAGTGGGGACACAGAATGAACTACTTCAGCAAATGTGCGCGGATTGTGTTCAGGTAATGACCTACTAGACAAGGTTTGTGAAGGGAGAGGTGTGCTGTAGCTATCTCACTCACTATTTGTGATAACAACATGGTCTCTTGATGAGAAGCCAATCCATCTTGCTTCAAACTTTTAATTTCTTCACTAAGGGCTCCTAACTCCCGCTGAATCCCTTCCAACATCTCTCCTAAAGCTTTCAAACAAAAACCTTCTGCCATTTAGCCCGGGTGGAGGAAACTCGTGGGCACTTCAATCTGTCAAGCGACAAATTCTCCAAGGAGGCAGAATGCTGCTAAGTCCCAATGCCCTCTTCCCAGAACACACTACCTAAAAATGCAGCTGCTCTTGAAAGGGAGAAAGGAGGTAGGGACAGAGAAGAGATACTTGGCCTGATCCTGTATTCTCTCTTCTTCAGTGGAGTCTTCTTGGGTTACTCCGCTGGTTGGGTCAGGAGAAGTCCTAATACACAAAATGGAGACAAAACTTAGAGCAACACTCTCAAACTACTCTACACATATTTCCACTAAAACACCTAATGACCCCCTACCAGATTCTGCAAGAGCATTGTCTCTCTTCTTTTTTCATTAAGTAACTTCAGCTTCAGTAGCTCTTTTATCAAGGATACCTAATGCATAGAGGAGATACACTTCTAGATTAAGAATATCTTATCCTCCCCTACCTTCAGTTAATGTGTAACAGCATAAACAAATCATATCTATTAATTAAATTCAATCTTTGTACAGTAGTGAAAATATCCCTGACTGTGGTTAATTGGTTAATAAAGGATAGTTCTTTGTTTAGTCACGGTTTCTTGCTTTGTTCCTCGATGTACCAACAATGCGGAATTATGCAGAGTCCAAGCAGCTCAGCTTCAGGGAGGAGTAAACACGGAAAAAGGATAAAGGGAGGGAAGAAAGGAAGGAAAGATCAGGAAGGGAAGCAAGGAGGCAGGGGAAGGAACTGAAGCACAAGAGTGGAGATACTTCTGCACTGAGAGCAAGTTCAGGTTCCTGACTGGTGCGGCAGAGCTAGAGTTAGATTAGTCTTACTTGCATGCTGCTGAAACAAATCTTTGCTCAGAAGTTCACTCTCAACCCAAGAGTGCTTAATCACGCTGACTATCCTTACTGTGCTTCGGACCTTGGAATCTTCTTTGAAGTTTGAAACTAAAACAGGATACCAGGATAACAAGGTTTCTAGTCAGAGAGCTCACTAGAAGACGAGACGCGTCTTCCACGAATCCTCCACACGGGAGAATTATTCCTCTGGAAAACTCAAAACCCAAAAGAGACCTCTCGGGGGACATAAGTCTCTGAACAGGTTCCCAAACGGACAAAAAATTATGAACGTTGCGCTCCCCCAAAAAATTAATTTTACTGAGCGATTCAAAAATGGACTTCATCTCACTCAGGCAAATTGAAGTGCGCAGATGGAAGTGCATTTTTGCGACTCGGGATTTCAAGTCGCGCGAGGTTTCATTACTCAACCCTAATCTATTTACAATTGTAACTAACGTGGCAGTCATCTTAAGACTTGCTCAACCTACCTAACCTTCAACCATAGGTTGTAGCTAGAAGGTTTAAGAAAGACTCTGCGCCTCTTGCATCTTTTCCAGACAATGGTATTTATTTGATTCCTGAAAATCCCCATATTTCATTGAGGGATCGAAACGTCGTCGACCGTAAAGCACCATGACTAATACACATGTTTTATTGAGATATAAATACCATGGGCATGACACAGCATGATGTGGTGCTAATTTAATGTTTATGGCACCTTCCTGGAAATATATGCCAAAAGGAGGGGAGGTAGTGGATCAGATTGAGATCCAAGGGCTCAGATTGCCATTCACGTAAAATTGAGAATGGGAGGTCCAGCCACAGTCAGAGCCTCAAAAGACAGTAACTGACAAAAGCGACTAGGCTGTTCCTAGAAGAAGAATGAAGGGAAGGAAGAGAAAGTGGTCACGGGAAGGGCACGGGTAGTGCTCAGTGGAGGGCTATCCTGGGTATCCAATTTGTTGGATGTAATGGCCTCACACACCCTTGCGAGTGTCATGCTTCATCCTAGGCAATGCTCCTCTTGGGCAGGCGGTGCAATGCCCAACGGGCTCACCTCAAAGAGGGGCTCTTTGGCAGAGACCTTTTATCCAACTGCCTATGGGTGAAGTGAGGGTGAGGGGCCAGAAGGGAAGGGATAGTGTAAGTAAGTGAGTTTAAAATGTGGTACAAGGTACCGGAGATCAATTTATTCTGGTGGTCCCCTGCCACAAGTAAAAACAGTGGGTAGCCTGTGATCGAAGGAAATTAGGATTCCATGTCACGAACCAGGACTACATTGCATATCGTGAGGTCAACATGTTTCTCGCCTGCGCACAATGGCTGCGATTCTTCAGGACCTATTTAGTTACTACTATCTCTAACAAACATGACCTAATAAACTATCAGTTTATATTTACAGTTGTACTACCTGTATGGTACTGCTCTTGCCTAGGGGAGACAAAAGAAATTGTTACCATAGTTCAGTGACAACAAGTAACCCTTTTGTGACTGTGGTGGCCATCTTGGAAGGGACCACGGGGTTTAACAGTCTCCACAACAACGAGATTGCATTAATATACTTTGGCTAACCGGCCTCCCCCCTTCCCACTGTAACCTCTGTACACGTTATACCAATGGTAGTATCTTTTAATTATTGGTCCCTTCCAAGATGGCCACCACAGTCACGGCCGGAATCACGTGATGTGCAGGGCGGGATTTCCTCTAACGTGGACCACGCCCCCAACAACAGTTAACAGACCGCCGTGCCAGGCAACAACACTATCCGGACTCGGTAGTGATGGGTAGGCACAACGGGCGCTGACAGAGGCTGAGAGAAGTAAGTGGTTCTCCGTTGGGCTACACTCACACCCAGCAAACAACACGAGGGCGCGCTACGTTAACGCCGCTTTCTTTACACTGGCAAGTTGTGTTCTTTGACCTCTCTCTCCACTACTCCGGGTCAAAAAACAGTTACCTCCTTGAACGCCGCTTTACACTGGCAAGGTGCGTTCTTTGACCCCTCTCTCCACTACTCCGGGTCAAAAAACGGTAACCTCCTAACGCAAAACCCACACAGCGAGGAGGCGCCCCCTACCCAAGACCGTATGCACGCCGCTTTAATTCTTAATTTAATAACAGGCGGGGAGCAACCACAGTCCTTTCTCCCGCATACCCGTCCACTAAGCGGCATCTACCAGGGGGAATTAACATGCAATTCTGCGCCTGACACCGCTCATTTCCAGTGCTCTCTCGCAGTAAACGAACCACGCGCTGGGTTCTCTACACCATGGGATCACTGGTACACCTATGGTATTCACTATCTCTGGGATCAATAGTCTCAACGCAACCATCACACATCTGTCTCTGGGCCCACGAGACAGATTATTCCCCATACTGTTATGAAATCTCTTTTTTAACTTAATTCCGGATACCTCCTTCCTGCTCATTACACATAAGCAGACACCTTTTCTAAATATACAAGCAAACCATCCAACCTGCACTTTTGCTTGTTTTCCTTCATAGCCTTAAACCCCTATGGTTCCCCCTGGATGTCAAACCTACCGGGTACTGTTGACACCTGTACACCTTGACCATTAGGTGAGTAACAGGCTACCCTGGCCACAGGTTTTTGACCGGGGTCTCAGAAGAAACTGCTGCTGTTTTTATGTATACTGTGTATATGTGTTTTTAAATATGTGATATCAGATAATACATACTGGTCACTAATCACCACTAGTATGTCACCACTAGTATGTCACCTTAACCACATCAACACTGCGTGCTCACGGTCACAAAAGGGTTACTTGTTGTCACTGAACTATGGTAACGATTTCCTTTGTCTCCCCTAGGCAAGAGCAGTACCATACAGGTAGTACAACTGTAAATATAAACTGATACTTTATTAGGTCATGTTTGTTAGAGATAGTAGTAACTAAATAGGTCCTGAAGAATCGCAGCCATTGTGCACAGGCGAGAAACATGTTGACCTCACGATATGCAATGTAGTCCTGGTTCGTGACATGGAATCCTAATTTCCTTCGATCACAGGCTACCCACTGTTTTTACTTGTGGCATGGGACCACCAGAATAAATTGATCTCCGGTACCTTGTGCCACATTTTAAACTCACTTACTTACACTATCCCTACCCTTCTGGCCCCTCACTTCACCCATAGGCAGTTGGATAAAAGATCTCCGCCAAAGAGCCCCTCTTTGAGGTGAGCCCGTTGGGCATTGCACCGCCTGCCCAACGAGGAGCATTGCCTATGATGAAGCATGACACTCGCAAGGGTGTGTGAGGCCATTACATCCAACAAATTGGATACCCAGGCTAGCCCTCCACTGAGCACTACCCCTGCCCTTCCAGTGACCACTTTCTCTTCCTTCCCTTCATTCTTCTTCTAGGAACAGCCTAGTCGCTTTTGTCAGTTACCTTCCTGGAAATGTCTAAGTTCTTTATATGTATGTTTTGTTCTTCCTGTTCCTTTCTCCAGCTGCCCTCTGGATTTGGGCTTTTTGCAAAACATTCATTAAAAATCATTATGTATATGACCCTTTTCTAGGCTGCTATAGAAATAATTTTATTTTCTATAGAGAATAGTGTGTCTATTTTCTGGTAAGGGACCATCTCTATTGTTCCCAGTCATTGGACTGATTCCACTGCAAGACCGTGACAAAATAGGGAGAAGAAAAGACAGCTTTAAGCTAATATTTATGTATCAGGCTTTGCAAGACTTAGTGGCCAAATTGCAAATTGACTCAAGAGGAAAATGAGCACAGTGCTTGCAGAATGCTCACCTGTAATTTCTGCTAATCCTTAATGTAGTGCAGCTTCCAAAGCGTCACTTTAAATCTATCTTCTGGGCATATTTTGGGAGAATGCACCAGTAGTCATTTTGGCTCTAGACGAATGTGCACTGCATTCATGGTTGGATGTGAATCATGCAAATAATTACGATGTTTACACTTTTTAATGACGACATTTCATTAAGCTCACTTCAATGCATCGTACAAGAAAAAACATGACAATATATCTGATAAAAGATATCAGTCAGAGCCAATAGAAAAGTCCATGCTTTTGCGCGATCCCTGCATTTTCATGTCTGGATTCTTGGTAACTAGAAGACTGCTCACCAGTCACCCACCGCATGATGGGCTCTCACCCCAACATGATGAATAATAGGTTGGACCAACTTGTCATATCTGACTTTTAGAAAAGGCTACACTAAGGTTGAACAGAAATTACATTAGTAGTGTAAAAGTCAGATGTCTTACGTGGCCATCTGTATAAAGTGAATTTAAAAACATGGCTTCAGGATGCACATTGCAGCCCTGTACTGCCATAGCCAGAATCTACATCGAGCAAATATCAAAGCAAACAGATTTTACACTTTGAAAAGTACACTCCTCAAATGTTATTAAAAATAAGAAATATGCCATACCCCTGGCCCTGGCCAACCCTGAGGTGCCTGCCCTTTTTTGACAATTTTCACTTTGGTATCAGCAAAAACAAGTTTGGCCCAAGTGTGTGTGTGGAGTGGAGGTGGGGGGGGGGGATTCCTACCCTGCCCCTCTGTCTTTTTTTAGGACAGGGTCCTGAGTCCCGAGTCCTAAAATGGCTGCCAAATGGCTTTTTTGATGTGAGGCAGCAAATCAGATCTGATCTTTAGATATGCCGGTCTAATAGTACTACAGCAGCCTGATATAGCTATACCTTTTGAACCTAAATAGCTCAAAAACGACTGAACAGTTTTGCACCCAAATCACAAAAAGCACCCTTTCTGTGTAAGGATCTAGCTTCATCCCTTTGGCTGTAGCACTGCCTAAAATTCCCCTTGGGAAATAGCATGGGGAAAACGAGTTTTGAACACTCCCCCCTCGATTTTTCTTAGCCCCCATGGATCACCCCGAAACTTTGCCGGAAGGAGCTGAGATGTATGAACCTTTTTTCGGGAACTTTTATGAAGATACGTCAAATGGCACCAACGGTCTTAGTAGTCCAAAAAATCAATTTCCTATGAAAACACAGTGCTAACTACAAGTACACAGTGGCTCCTGCCACTGTGTGATTTATATATATGTATATATTGGGAAAACAAAGTTTAAAGTGACATTATAGCTAGGTATGTTAATAATATGTTACTTTATGTGAAAAACAGCCTCTAGAAATTCAAAAAAAGAGAACGTTTAAAGTGGCGGTATAGTTAGACCGTATAATAATATAATAACCATTGTTTTAAAACAAAAAAAACTGAAATTCACCAATTGTAGTTTAATGAACTAATCATAACTTGCGCCCCCTCCATGCAGTGAATATGACCTCAGATATTACTTCACTCATGACATGCTAAATGTTTTTTCAGTGAATTTCTAGGGCTTTCTTAAAGTAAAGTAAGATCTTATTATCATATCTAACTATACAGTCACTATACCCGTTGTTTCTTTCAGTGAATTTCTATTTTCTTTTCTCCATATTCACCAACTCCCTCACTGAGCATACCATTTAACCATGCACACTAGAGGTTGGATGCGCTGCCTATGGTTAACCCCAGTGGGAGCCCAAAACGTTAGCATGGGGTTGGACACGGGGCTTGGCCAGCAGCCAGGAACTGTGCCCCCTTTGCTGGAAACTGACCTACCGTTGCACACAGCCTTTCCTTATGTGGTGTGGGGTTGCACCCAACCCCTTGCATGCGTCAAACCCTCCAAAGGCAGCCAATGCCTTATTGCTGGGCAACCACTCCTGGTCATGCAACCCCTCACTTATACCTACCTCTCATTTAAAAAAAATTCTTCTGCTGTACCACTGGATCACACATGATGGCCACGGTGAGTCCACTGGACCGTGAGTTTTTTGTTTCGCTAACAACTTTGGCACCACTCGATGGACCTACACGAAACATTCCAAAGAATGTTCATCCACCTTGGCTTTTTCAGGGAAAGATTCACATAGATCCAATACATGGGCGTAGAAAAATGGGGCGGGGGCTTCCCAAAATGCAGTTTTACATTAAATTCCCATATGAAACTTTGCTCTCTGATAAAGAAAAATGCCAGAACGGAATGACACTAACTTTGGCAAAAAATTAGAACTTTACTCAGAAAGTGTTTATATTTTGATTTAGTGTAAATCTGTTCAGCAGTTTCACATGCTACATTACTCATAACATGTTCAATTACATCATTGATGAAATCACTGATGGCTTCTCAAATTACATCATTGATGACATCACTGATGACATCATCCAATGAATATGACAGTTTGCTACAGACGTCTGACACTAAAAAGCATTCCGCGAGCTAATTGTAGAACACATTTTCAATAGTTTCTGCATTGCTAAGAAGTGTAACCTTTTTCAAAATACTTGGCCTCCTAAGGGGGCTTGCATTTCTGGTGGGTGTGGTCTCTTTCTGAGCGTTGTCCACAGGACAAAGATGATGCATAGTAGCAGCTTCACCACCTAACAAGATTTGAGAATCTGTAGATGGTGGGCTGTCCTTAAAAAGTTGTGAACAAGATGATGGCAATGAATAGTAAGAGCTTGGCGACCTAATAGGGCTTGGACGTATGGAGGGAGTGCCCTCTCCGTGAAGAGTTCTGCACATGGTGGGGGCTGTGCATTGTAGGGTCTTGGCCACATAATGGGGCTTGAATGTCTGTAGAAAGTAGGTTCTCCATAAAGAGGTTTCATATGGTGAAGGTTGTGTGTAGCAAGGGCTTAAGCACCTAATGCGGCTTGGGTGTCTGGAAGTAGTGGATTCCCCGTGAAAATGTTTGCACATTGCGAAGGATGTGCGTAGTAGGGGCTTGTGTGTCTAGATGCAGTTGGCTACATTCCAATTATTCATATTTCAAAGGCTATACTGATTTGTAGAGCAAATTGAACAGCAGTATGGTGTATGGTGTCATCAATGATGTAATTTGAGAAGTCATCAATGATATTGTCGAACATGCAATGAGTTATGTAATATGCAAGGTCATAAGCAGTGCATGGCGGGGTGCAAGTTCTTATTAGCTCAATAAACTCTGGTAAATTTCAGTGTTGTTCGAGTTTAGAATTGTATTTTGTAACTGACATTTTCACCTAACGATAATGTCACTTTAACCTCTGTTTTTAGTGACTTTCTAGGGTTTAAAAAAAAATGTAAAGTGAGATATTATTACCAGGTCTAACTATAAAGTCACTTTAATCTTTGTTTTTTTCAGTGAATTTCTGAAGCCAAGGTATCACCACATCAATATATCAAAGGCAGGCCTACTGGCTTTGTCAAGGGGTACCCACAACAATATAGCAAAGCAAGCCTGTTGGTGTCACAGTCCTAGCAACAGCCAGACCTTCTATGAGATTTTTACCCTCTTTCCTGATAAACATATTTATTCTCAAGTATGGGTGGCTGTGCGTTCTTTTCAATAGGGTGATATAGTGAAAATCATTGGCCTTCTCAAAATTGATTCTTAACTGTCTGGAAACTTAGTGAGCAGCAGAACATTCTATAAGGCTCCAACCCTCCATTAACCCAGTGGGTGCACCTGTTTTTAATTAAAGATAATTGCTTTTGCCCTTATGGAAGTTTCTGGAAGTTCCTGTCAATTAACCTCAAACATTGCCTGGAGCTGCTCTGAACATTTCATGACCCAAAAAACCACCACTTACAAACACAACTCAGCTGCTAGCAAATTCTAGCATTTTCCTGGTCATGTGCTCTAAAAGGAAGCTGACAGTTTCTATAAATAGACCACCTTAGCCCATTAGTTTTGCTTGGTCTCAGTGCTATTCACTCACCTGTTTGCTGTGACTGGCTCTTCTTCAGCATTTCTCCAGAAAACCGCTCCAGTTTCTCCTGCATCCTGCTGCACTCAGTAGACCAGATGAAAAGAGTATAGAAAAACTATAATACAGTTCCAGCTTCAAGGTACTCTTGTTATACTTGCTCTGAAATCAGTAGCCTTTTTGAAAACATCTTTTTCTTGAGACACAATTTTGTAAGCACTCATTAACCATGCCTGACAGGGCTCTGTCAGACTCCAGTTATTCCTGGTTCCACAAGTGCTTTTCGTTTAGTCTTTAAGCTGGCTGTTCTCATGTAACTTGCAAGAATACTACTGCTTGTGATACAGCAAATCACAGAACTATTTTAGAATGCTCTGCTGGGAAATCTTGAGTGTTCAACTGTACCATCCTCTGTGAACCTTGGTGAGATTCCAATATCCAGTCAAGAGAGAATTTTGAAGACTTAGTCATCGGAAAGACGGTACTTTGTAGAAGTCTGTGAAAGGTATGGGTTATTACAAATGGGCTAAATAATAGAAAGTAAGAAAAATGGCCTCAGCAGTGTGCACTTACCTATACCCCTGTGCTTTGCAGGTACTCCCTGACCGGGTGCATCATAAGATCTGAGGCAGGTCCTTGTGAGGCTCACTGCAGTCACTGCGGGGGGAGTCCCCACAGCATGTAATGTCTTTCCCAACCCCAACCCCCTTCCCCCCTGGGGCCTGTGATCGATAAAGCATTACACCCTGGTGTTGAGCACCGACCCTAGGGGGAATCCAGAGATTTAGCATCGTCCCATCAGAACCAACTGGGATTCAGGTGAGTGGCTTGTTACAGTTGGCTTTGTCAAGGGGTCACCACCTTAATAGAACAGATGTCATATTATGATTAAACATTAAAAGCAATAAAATCCAAAACCATATTCAAAGGCATTCATAACAAGCATTGCAATGTTTGTCTATAAAATTTTAAATAAAACACATTTTCTAAACAACATTAAACATGTCATAGGCTTTCTTTTACATTCCTCAGACCACATAAGGCAGCCATAAGGCCAATCATAAATGGTCCATGCAGCCCTCAGTTGAAGAACAAACACTCCAGCTTTGGAAATGTGTAAAACACTAAAAGCCTTTCCTGGGGTCATGTTGTACACACAGCAGAAAACATAGAGTTGGGGGCGTGGCTTGAACGCCGCACAAGATGGCGGCTTAACGTCGGAGCTCCGCCAGTCGTCCACCGGAACCGGCGACTTTCTCCGCACACACCGGACCTTCGGAAGCGCTGATGACAAATTTCGTCGCCGGAACGTGAGGTGAGCAGGAATACCTGAGCTGCTCTCCTCTGTTCTGGCGGTATGCGCTGTTCTCGCCAGTGACGCGCTTCACCACTCGGCGGCCGCCATTTTCCTTCATATTTCAGCGGAACTCCCAGTCACCGAGCGCCGCTTTCATGCCTCAGCGTGCGTAACACGGATGATTCACGCATTGACTTCATGCTTAAACAAACCCCTCTATTGCATTAATCCTCACAATATGCGACTTTATTTAGTGGTTCTGATGCAGAAATACCGCTATTTTCTCTCAGCTCTTCTCAGCACTATTCCTCATGCCTCAAGCATTTCTCCTCACAAGTTGGCAGCACGCTACTCTATATAGAGCCTATTAAACCTTTCAAGCTGCATTAAACGTTTCATTCTGCAATTCAATGACATGTGGTGACAATTATATATCCACAACACTTTTTCTAGTTCTATCTGAGGAAAGGATATATGTTTTGTAACTGTCATTTGGTCGCTTCTCATCACTCCTCGTTGCAGCATATATACGCTTCTCATAATTTCTCTCCATAGAGCGTACCTCCTGCTGCCTATTTACAACATTTCTCTCTTCATAATTTTGTGGTGTCTTTGCTCTTCCTTCTCTTGCCATTTATGGGGAAGCTCCGCACCCTTAAACTTACAGCATCAAAAACCAAACCACAAGTTTCTTCAGACTCTGATTCCACGGCACCTACTATGGAGGAACCTACTCCCCTCAAACCAAACGCCGCTCACGGCGCAATTCCTAAAGCTACTCCATCCAGTAAACTTCTACAACCTGGTTCAACGAAGCGTTTGAAAAAAGACCCTCCATCTCCAGGCTCTTCATCACAATCTGCGTCAATGGATCTTATTCTGGAGGAACTTCGTGCACTCAAACCCTTCATGGCCGAAACCACTAAAACCTTACAATTTCTCCATGACAAGTGGTCTACTTTGGAATCAAGGGTTCTTTTGGTGGACAATCTACAGAGACTCTTCATTCCTCATGTGCAAAAATCTTGCTATTAGAAAAAGATGTCTCTCTCCTGAAGCGACAGTCGGAGGAGTTGGAAAATCGCAACCGGAGAAACAACCTACGCCTTTATAATCTTCCGGAACTTACAGAGGGATCCAATCCAACGGCTTTCTTTCAAACCTTTTTACCAAAAATCTTGGACCTTCCTCCTTCCACCTCTCTAAATATCCAGCGTGCGCACAGACTTGGCCCAAAAGTTTCCACTAAGCCCCGCGGAGTCATCATGCTGTTCCTTCAGTACACTGATCTCCTCCAAGTACTATCGGCAGTAAAGGCTAAAAAACAAGTTATGTGGGAGGGTCGCAGGCTATACCTTTCTCAAGATGTTGCTAAGGTCACAGCTGACCGTCGGAAGCAATTCCTGGATTTGAGACCACGTTTGAGAGCCCTTGGCGCCAGATATGGACTACTACATCCTTGCCTCTTCAAGGTGACCTACAAAGAAAGAACAACTACATTTGAAGATCCACTCGTCCTTGAAGAGTTCCTGCGTCGCCATGAAACCGAAACCATGGACACTGCAAGACCCGTCTAACCATTTTGTTTTATCTGTTTTGCCATGTTTTCTCATTTGTCTGACTCTACGTTTCCCTACCATTTTTTGTTTCTGATCCCTGTATATGACTGAGTGTCCTCCACCCTTGTATATCCTACCTCTTTTGTATAATGTTCTCGTGCTGCTTTATATTTCATCTACCATATGTATTTCTAATGTTCTCTTCTAACTTTTTACCTTCTTACAGATCCTCTCCCCGTGTTTCTTCATCCCGGTGTATCCGTACTTCCCTCCATTTAGTTTCTTCGCTGGTTCCTCAGGTGTTCGACGATGTGAGTCTCCGTTGTTGATGTCGTCCTCTTCTGGCGTCGTCATCCCTCAGTTCTTTTTGACTTGTTTTTATCTGTTATGATATTACTACTTTCTACATGCTTTGTTCTATATTTTCTACTGTTCTCTTTTTCTATCCCTTTATTCAACTCTTTCTCTTCTATCTCTTTACTATATTCTCTTTATTCTCTTCTGATCTCTTTCTCTTACACTTCTTGTTTCTTACATTCTTATTACTATTATCTTTCTTTTCCTATTCACTTTTCAATATTTCTTCTTTTATATCATTCTACTGAAGTTGCAAATTCCGAGTAGTTACTTGGAATGTTAAGGGGTTAAATAACCCCATTAAACGTCAACGTGTCCTAACCCACTTGACACGGCTCAAAGCTGATGTAGCTCTCCTCCAAGAATCCCACCTTTCGGACAAGGAGGCTAGCAAACTTAAACGTTGCTGGGTGGGACATGTCTTTCATTCTCCTGCTTTGGGTAAGAAAAATGGCACTGTTATTTTATGTCATAAAAAGTTAAATGTTTCAGTTATATCCCATGAAAATGATGATAATGGCCGTTGGGTTATTACTAACCTTCTTATTGATAAAATTCCTATCGTTATCTTCAATGTTTATGCTCCTACAGGTATTGATAAATTATTTTGGCCTGCTATTTCTGACAAATTAGTTACAATTAATGAGAAATATGTTATTTTTGGTGGTGATTGCAATCAAGTTCTGGACCCCTTTCTTGACAGAAATTCCAAGGTTAAGTTTATGCCCTCTAAGATGCATTCCCAGTTTATTACTTCTATTCGAAATTATGCTCTAGTTGACATTTGGAGACTATGTAACCCTGACCTTAAAGAGTACACGTTCTATTCCCCCACCCACCACTCCCAATCTCGTATTGATTACCTTTTCCTCAGCACATCCCTAGCACAATTAGCCACTCATTCAGACATTGGTTCCATTTTAATCTCAGATCATGCTCCCGTTTTTGTTGATATTGACCTTATCCCCTTCTCTCCTCATTCAGGACGTTGGAGATTTAATAACTCTTTACTCCTAGACCCCATATTCTCCACTAAATTTACAGCTTTTACCTCTGAATTCTTTGCACTAAATCATCTCCCTGGGTCTTCCTTTGTTACGGTGTGGGATTCCTTCAAAGCAGCTGCTAGAGGTTTTATCATCGATTTTGTTTCTCAAAAGAAAAAACAATCAATCACCAAATCAACTCAACTTTTAGATAAAATAAAGAAACTTGAATACACTTATTATAACTCTTCCTCTGAATCCTCACTTCGCGAACTTATTTCAGCCAAAATTGAGTTTAATAAGTTTACCACAAATGCGGCATCAAACTCTCTCCTTAAATGTAATTCCCGTTATTACGGAGGACAAAACAAAATGGGCAAACTTCTAGCTAACTATCTTAAAATACGCAAAGAAAAAACAAAGATTGAATCTTTACAAGGTCCAACTGGAGCTTCCTTCTTCAAAGACAAAGATATATTAGCTCAATTTGTCTCTTTCTACCAAACTCTATACACTCCTGAATCTATCCCTGATCCTGATGATCTTCTTGCTTATTTTCGAGATATTCCTTCCCCTCAATCTTCACATGTTGATTTTCAAACGTTAAATTTAGATATTTCCCCCTCTGAAATCTCTCATGCCGTTTCAATCCTACGTAAAGGTAAAGCCCCGGGACCAGACGGTTTCACCATTGAGTTCTATAATCATTTTTCTTCCCTTCTCCTCCCTAAACTTTTCTTGTTATTTCAGTCATTTGTTGATTCTGGTTCCTCTCGGGGAACTTTCCAAGAAGCATTAATCTGTCTACTACCCAAACCAGACAAAGATCATACTCTATGTAAAAACTATCGCCCTATCTCCCTGGTCAATACAGATTATAAAATTTTTGCCAAAATTATAGCTCTTAGATTAGATCCTCTATTACCAGAACTTATCGGTCCGGAACAATCTGGATTCGTTAAAGGTCGTTTGTCATCAGATAATTCTCGTGTTTTCTTTAACATTTTGAGTAGAGCCTCTTCTCTTACTTCCCCACTAGCTGCCATTTCTCTCGATGCCGAGAAGGCTTTTGATAGAATTGGCTGGGATTTTATGTTTCAAGCTCTTCGTTGGTTCGGTTTCCCACCTAAATTCATTTCCCTTATCTCTTTACTTTACTCTAGCCCCCATGCCTCCATTTTTGCTAATGGCATCACTTCTGATTATTTTCCCCTCCAAAGAGGAGTTCGTCAAGGATGCCCTCTATCTCCTCTTTTGTTTATTCTGGCTTTAGAACCCTTTTTAACCAAAATTAGACGTGACGAGAATATTTCCGGTTTTCATTATGGTCCCCAACAACAACAAGTTAAATTATCGGTGTACGCTGACGATATTTTATTTTACTGCTCAGACCCTCAAACAACCCTTCCTTCCTTCCTAAATCAAGTCTCCGCTTTTTCTAATGTATCTGGCTATAGACTTAACACGGACAAATGTGAAATACTACCCCTGAATCCCTTATGTCTAAAACATCTATTTGACACCTCTGGATTCTCCTGGCAACCCTCTAAGATTAAATACCTAGGTATTTGGTTCGCCCCTCGTCTCTCTGATACCCTCAAATTTAACTTCGAATCCCTTTCTACTAAGCTCACTTCTTCCATCAATCGTTGGAACCCTCTCTTTCTTTCCTGGTGGGGTCGCCTGGATTCCATAAAAATGATGCTAGCTCCTTTGGTCCTATACACTATTTCTATGATTCCCATTCGCATCCCTAATCACCATTTCAAATCAATAGATTCTATTTTGTTGAAGTTTTTATGGAAAGACAAAAAATCCAGAATAGCCCTCTCTGCTTTAAAGAAGGACAAATCTTTGGGTGGAGTCAAATTTCCCAATTTTAAATCATATCATACTGCCTTCTCCTTAAAACAAGCCTTGCGTTGGCTTTCTTCAGATCTTCCGTATTATCCTCCACTTTGGTTGACACTAGAATCATCTTTCCTTCACCCTTATGAATTCAACGAAGTTCTTTCCTTCTCCTCTGACATCACCTCTCTCCGATCTCCCATCATTTCTCATACACGTTCTCTTCTGCAACCGTATTTGATATCCTCCTACCCTTCTGCATCTTCTACTTATACCCAACCTATTTTGCATAATAAACTCATTAAAATTCATAATCGTTCACTCTATTGGAAATCCTGGCATTCCCGTGGCTTAAAATGGGTTTCTCAACTTGTCTCTGACTCTTGCCCTCTTCCTTTCCACTTACTCCAAACCCAATTTTCGTTACCTTCCTCTTCTCGCAAACAATATTTATCTCTGATCCCCGCCCTTACCCAGTATCTTTCCTCCCTCCCTGCCACCAACACTATTCCTATACTTCACCTTTCCATCTCAAATGCTCTTGACCAATCCCCATCTGCCTCTTTTCTTTATAAATCCCTCCAAGCATCTATTGATCGCACTAAATCCAAGGTTGAGTTGGCATGGGAGGTTGATTTGTCTCAAAATTGGCCCCCTATTCTTTGGGATAAAGTTTGGTCTAAAATTCAAAGTACATCTAGAGCTGCCAATACTACCCAAACCTTATTTTTTATCTATAATCGTACATTATACACTCCCGCGATTTTGTCTTCTTTCTCCCCAGACACTTCTCCCACTTGTTGGTCCTGTCCCTGCCCTTTGGCTGATTTGAAACACATGCTCTTTGAATGCCCTCCCATTCTCCATTTCTGGCATTTAGTTTGGTCTCAAATACAAAAAATTTTCAAACTCACTCTCCCCTTTTCAGTCCTTCACATTTTCCTAGGCTCCCTTTCCCCTGATCTTTCTGGACCCCATCATAAACACAAGCTAATTGATCTCCTGATAGCCATTGCTTTCCATCATATTACTTCACATTGGAAACAGGCTAAGGATGTTTCCTTCTCTGCATGGTGGAATGCAGTGTGTTTTAACCACCGTCTAGACACCAATTTTGTCTCCCCTATTTCCCTAGCAATTAAACGTGACCTTCTATGGCTTCCCCTCACCGAGTATTTATCTAGAATTGCCAGACCATCTCCCACTTCTCCACCACGTACTGTTGAAGTTCAAAAACCACTGTGAATTGTTTATCTTAGTGTATGTAAATTTATTAATGCATCCTAATTTTCTTTTTTCTTTTTTGTCACTTCTACGATGTATGATTCTCATGTTTTTCCCCTAACCCTCAATATTTCTGCAATTTTTAACTTCCATTGTTTTTGTTTCACATTATTTCTTTGATCAATCTTATTCTGTTGTAAGAGAGATTTCTAGTTTTTATAACTTCTGATTGTTTCTTCATGTACTGTCTTTTCTTCTTTATGCCTTAATAAACTTCAAACTTAAAAAAAAAAAAAGAAAACATAGAGTTACTTTTAAAAATGTTTTCTTGGGAGTTGCTGCACTCCCTGTAGCCCCCCACGGCATTTTTGTAAGAAGACAAAGTATGCAAATTAGCACACAAAGGGCATTCTGTGGTGCTTGTTGCCGGTAGGGATGATTAATAAATAAGCGGCACTGGCCCCTTGTTTACTGTTACTTTTAGCAGCTTAGGACCACATTCTTTATTTTGTTGGAGTAGCCCGGTCCCTCTCAGGGCACCCACAGCTGTATATTCTTGGTAGCCACGGGGCAGCCCAAAGGCCCCCGAACCCCACCCTGCTGCCCAGGGAGCAACCATACTTTTCTTCTTCTTTAATATATGGGTGTCCCAGTCACCAGAACACTGTGGCTCATTGTGAGCCGCAGGAGTGGGCCCAAAGACCCTATTGCCATGCTGGCTCCCCAGTCAGCACCCCATCCTCAGGTGCTAGTGTGGAAGCCAGACATACTTGTATGTGCTCCCACCCGCAGGAACAATCTTTCTTTCCGCTCTACCGGGCGGTAGCGCTTTAGTTTCCCCTGCATGTCCTGTTAGTGGAAAAAAACAAGAACCATCTTTGGTGTCTCAGGGGATAGGGCCCTTGGAACCCCATACCTGTGTTGGGCCATGTGGAATGGCGTTCTTGTGGCCATTGTAATGTAAGATTTACTTGTATGCACTTTATGCTTTTAATTGGGTCCTTTTTACTTGCTGTGATTCAATATTTTCTTAATGTGTTGTGTTTTCGTGTTTTGGATGAGTTTTCTACTTCAAGCTCTCCGTCTGTTTCAGGAAGAGAGCACTTGTTCCTTACTTATGCCAGTATTTCCCTTCTTCAGAGAGCTCGCACACTAGAGCGGCCATTTTTAAAGTACTCACTCTAGTTGTTGGGAAGCAAATCCATTTGTAAATCGTCCATCCTATTTAAAAATTACTATCTCACATTTACACATTGTAATGTGAGACTGATTTGCATCAGTTTCTTTGAACGCTACATTTTATAGTTTTAAGTTCAGAATTTCAATCCCTTTTTACTTTCTGTGATTCAATGTTGTTTTATTGTTTTGTGTCGGACGAGTTTTCTACTTGAATCTCTCCAGTCTGCTTTTCTTAGAGAAGACCTTTTTGCCTTATTTCTGCCTCCATCTCTCCTCTTCAGAGTGCCAGAGTGCTCCCACACTGCAGTGGTCATTTTTAAAGTACTCACTTTAATTGTGTGATAGCATCTCCATTACCAGATGGTCCACCCCTTTTAAAGACAGCTGCCTTTCATTCGTGCAGCGGGTGTGCTTTCACGTGCCAAAGGCAAGCCCATCTGCACTCACTCCCATGGGCGGCTATATCGCCGGTGGTGCCCGTTGCGACAATGTTTGTCAGTGCCACCCAATGACCACCTCTGCCATGGATTCCCTCACTACCACCCTTTCAAAGTGACCCTCAAGTCTCCATAACAACTCTCTCTTAGATGCATTTAATTAGTTTTATAGTGCCACTCATACCAGTGTAGGTTGTCAGAGCACGTTATTTTACACAAACTCTACACAGAGACAATCAGTCATACATGTGTAAATCTGTGTATAGGAAATGTTACATAAGACAGAGGATTACAAGGTGTAGGAGGCACATGTCATCCCTACTAGTAGGCAGTATAGTTTAAGAGTGCTTTGTCTGTAGAAACACAAGCTCAGAATTTAAAACGTAACACCATTGTTGGGGGTTCTCTTTAATAATCAGAATTGATTTCTATCCAAATGAACCATTTTCCCAACAATAGGATAATGAAAGACTGGGGAAAAAATCACAACCCTTTAATCTATACCTTGCAGTTTGCATGCAGCTCTTTATTGACAATTAATAGCTCACTGTTCTATGTTAGGATTTTAACTTATAAACTGCAAGTAACAAAAGGATCTCTCTGACAAAACCAGTAACCAACTGACCTATTAACATTAAATGCACTTTATGATCTGCATGGTACACCTTCTTTGCAGTAGGCATAATAACATTCTCCAAAACTTTTCCTTGAGTTGAAACTTCTACTAGACAAACCGGAGTCATCTTGACATTTTTTTTGTTGCCTGAAAATTGCTGGAGTCCAGTAGCACGGCAGCAGGTGCTTTTAAAACCATAATATACTTTGAAGTAGACACCCCCACCCGAAGCCAGCGCCCAGTGTGGTCACCCCACCCTAGAGCCAACCCTGCTCACTCCATGCTCAGGGCCCAAAACCTTGGCGATTTGGATACCCATGGGGTAAGTAGAGACTTACTGGCGTTAAAAGTTGCTCCTCTTGGCAACACTCTGCCCACTAGTCTAGTTAATCATACGGAGCAAGACCACTGACTCATTGTCAGTGAAATTGCTCTCCCTCCCTCGCAGCTCCACCATTTAGTGAGGCCTTCCCCCGAACACCTGTGTTGGTGTTCGAGGCCCTCCTCCACCCACAGGTTTCACCGGCGCCTCATCCCTGGTGGTCCAGTGGACCTCTGTCTCCATTCTCTCCTTTTTCACTCGCTTCTTTCCCTCACTTCTATCTCCCCCTTCACTCTCCTTCTGGTCTTTCCTCCGTTTTCTGTCGTTTTCTCCTTATTTCAAGCTCCCCCTTCACTGCCTTTCCTCTGTTTTTCACTCGTTTTTTACCCTCATCTCAATCTCCCCCTTTCATTCTCCTTCTGTGTCCTCTGTGTCTTTCCTCCACTCTTTCTTGAACTTTTGCTGCCTTATTTGCACTTTTCTCTCTCTTTTTGCCTTTTTCCTTTTGCCTTTTTCAGCCTGTTTTTCCTTGCTGCTGCTGCCCCCACAGCCCTCCCCAGCACAACCAGTGCGACCGGCCCAATCCTGCTCCCCTCCCCACTCCCGCCTCCCAGCTGTCCAGCCCTACCCGACCCTTACTTAATGGCGGCCACTGTGCGGCTGCTGTGTGGGCGCGTCGCCAGCGTGCTCGATGCAAGCCCTTCTGTGCCCGTCCGCGACCCGACTGCGACATGCGACAGGAACCCTGGATCTCTGCACCGCCAACCCTACAACCCAGCAGCACTCCACGCTCTCAACCCAGGCCGCAACAACAACTGCAAGCTAGCATCACCACCCGACACCCATGGACCCTTCAGCTGTCACTGCTGACGGCACACCTGCAGCACTGCCTAGACCACAGACCCAGCGCAACCCGCCCGCAAGAACACAACCAAACCGAAGACCCTGCAAAGCATCCCCCTCAACGTCCGATCCCTCCACAAACACGCCAACAAAATCTGGGACCTCCTCGACAGCCCCACCCCAGACGTAGCTTTCTTTACCGAAACCTGGACCAACAACACCCCAGGACCAGACATCGCCATTGCCATTCCCCAAGGATACAAGGTCTCCAGGAAGGACCACCCCACCCGCCCAGGAGGAGGAATCACCATCGTCCACAAATCCACCCTCTGCCGGAGCACACTCCCTGACGAGCCCACAGACCTGATGGAACACCTTCACTTCAAGAACCCTTCATCTACCAACCCCCTGGACCCAGCGGACTTTTCGCCAACTTAATCACGGACCTTATCTCCCAGCATGCCATTGCGTCCAACAACTACACCCTACTGGGAGACCTCAACTTCCACCTCGACAACCAACTGGACCCCAGCACCACATCCCTCCTGGACAACCTCCACAACATTGGACTCTGTCAGATCGTGACCGAGCCCACTCACTCAGCAGGACAGACCCTCGACCCCCTCTTCACAACACGAAACTCCATCACCTTCAGCCACACCACCGAACTCCCATGGACTGATCATCGATGCGCCCACTTCACCTTCAGAACACCTACCATCCACAGACACCAGCACCTGCTCCCACGAAGAAAGTGGACAAGAATCACTGACGACCAGCTAACCTTGTCACTCAGCAACTCCACCCCAACCATCGCTGAAAATGACGACCCCAACACCGCAGCCCGAACCCTGCACAGAAGGATCTCCGACAGCACCAACACCATAGCCCCCTCAAGAAAAACAACGAAACCCATGCCAACAAAGCTAGATGGTTCGCTACAGAACTTCGAGAGTCCAGACGCACCTGCCACCACCTCAAAAAGGCCTGGAGGAACACCAGATCCACAGAAGCCCACAACAACTTTAGAGCTGCCACCAACGTCCACCACCAACTCATCAGAAAAACAAGGAAAAAGGCGATTGAAGACAGAATCTCCACTCATGCACACAACAGCAAAGAACTCTTCAACATCATCAAGGAATTTGCCCAACCCACCAGCGAGTCCACCGACATCCCCCCTCACAAGACCTTTGTGACAACCTCAGCAGCTTTTTCCACCACAAAATCAAAAGCATCTATGACAACTTCGAACAAGACACCCAACACACTGAACCCTCACCAACCACCCCGACACCCTAAAGCCAGCGATCGACAACTCGACAGCCCTCACCACCACCACCAAAGACTCACTGAAGACGATGAAGTCAATCCACTCCGGGGCTCCCATGGACCCCTGCCCCCACTACATTTTCAACAGAGCCGCCGACACCATCTCACCCATGCTCTGCCACACCATCAACAGCGCCCTGGCGCCCACCTCATTCCCAGACGACTGGAAACACACTGAGATCAGCCCCCTCGTGAAGAAATCCTCGGCGGACCCCACCGACCTCAACAACTACAGACCTATCTCCCTGCTCCCGTTCCCAGCTAAAGTCATTGAGAAAGCCATCAACAGCCAACTCACCACATTCATCGAAGAGCACAACATCCTCGACTCCTCCCAATCCGGCTTCAGAAAAAACCACAGTACGGAAACCGCCCTCCTCGCTCCAACAGACGACACCCGCACCTTGCTGGACAAAGGAGAAACAGCAGCCCTCATCCTCCTCGACCTCTCAGCGGCTTTCAACACAGTCTCTCACCGCACCCTAATACGCAGACTCCACGATGCAGGGATCCAAGAAAAGGCCCTCGACTGGATCCGCTCCTACCTCTCTGGCAGAACGCAGCTGGTCAGACTCCCCCCTTTCCTCTCGGACCCTACACTTCCCACCAGCGGAGTCCCCAAGGGGTCCTCCCTCAGCCCTACGCTCTTCAATGTCTACATGGCTCTGCTCTCCCCCATCGTCAGAACCTACGGACTAAACATTGTGTCATACGCAGGTAACACCCAACTCATCCTCTCCCTATCCAACAAACCCAACACCGCCAGACACAACTTTCGAGAAGGCATGGAAGACGTCGCCAAATGGATGAAAAACAGCTGCCTACAACTAAACACCAATAAAACGGAAGTACTTATCATGGGCCCAAACCCCGATGCCTTGAACGACACCTGGTGGCCCCCTGCCCTCAGAAGCCCGACCACACACGTAACCTGGGAATAATTCTGGAGTCAGAGCTCAAAATAGACCGCCAGATCAACTCCGTCTTGTCCTCCTGCTTCCACACCCTCGATCCTACGTAAGACCTTCAAATGGATGTCCCTAGAACACAGAAAGACCGTCACTCACACCCTGGTCACCAGCAGGCTCAACTACGGTAACGCACTCTATGCCGGAATAAACAAAAACCTCACCCGCAAGCTACAGAACATCCAAAATGCTGCCGCAAGACTGGTCCTCAACCTGCCAAGACACTGCCACGTCTCCCAGCAGCTGTGCACACTCCATTGGCTCCCCAATGAAGCTAGAGTCACCTTCAAGATGCTAACCCACTCTCACAAGGCCCTCCACGACACCGGACCAGCATACCTGAACAGCCGACTCAAATTCCACGCACCCCAAAGGACCCTACAATCAGCCCAGCTCTCCCATGCCTGCTGTTGTGCCCGCACCAGACAGACCAGATCTGGAGGCCGCTCCTTGTCCTTCCGCGCGGCCAGAGCCTGGAACGACCTTCCACTCCACCTCAGACAGACAACATTGCTCCCAATCTTCGCAAGAAACCTCAAAACCTGGCTCTTGGACAGATCCCCTCCTTTATGGACTGCAACCTGCAACCTCCCCACCCACCTCTCAGCGCCTTGAGACCCTTACGAGAGAGTAGTTGCGCTTAACAAACAAACAAACACCTGATACGGATGCCACAGACTTTATTCAGCCAGAAGTTATCTCTCCCGCACCCCCATGCAGCTTTCCTTGTACTTTGCCTCTTAATCGTGACAGCAGTAACTGTAAATCCAAAGAAGTTAACAACTCTATGTGTTTACTAGCCAATGTGCACTCTCTTAGTCAGTATGCTCACCTTGAATATCAAAGTATTGATATTATATTTGTAACAGAAACTTGGCTAAAAGCTGCCAAGACCATTTTGGACATTGCTATGCCACACTGATGTATTATCCACAATATGAATCGTCCCTCTCGAATACGTGGAGGAGTTGCTGTGCTACACAAAAATATATTTACAGTCTCCACCTGGAGTATACAGCATTTAGCACAAGTAGAATCACTCACAATCACTCTAACCTGTATGCCAAAGTTTACAGTAAGATTTTTACTAATCTACAGATTCTTAGGGTCGACTAAGGATTTATTATCCATCTTACAGGTGGTGCGTTCCACTGCCTATGTGGACACTAACAACATGAAAGTCTTGGTGATTTTACCTTTAACATGTTTCAACATGTCTATGTCCCTACCCACTCAGCTGGGCATACTCTGGATCACATCTATGCTGGATGTAATCTTGATAATTCCACACTTTGTTGGGACCTCCCTTGGACAGATCCTAAAGCTATAACCCTTAATTCACATAGAGATGAGTATTGACCAGAAACTTAAAGATGCTCTGAAAAGTCCCCAATTGGAGCTATCTCATGAAGTTAATGCATTAATTGACTTTTTCAGAAATTCTGTCACAGATGCTTTAGCTAAAACTCTCCCTAAAAAAATTGGGGAAGTCCTTTTGTTTAACACTTTTCTCACGTACTTAGCTAAACATAAATGTAAACAAATTTTTAAAGATCTGGAAGTTCATTGATAGTCCTGATGCGAAAAGCAATTTTGTGTGTGATGTACTTTATTCGATAAAAATTTCATCATAAAAGTATACAATTTATACAATACGTTTAAAAGGATAAAAAACAGGAACCCACCAATATTTATATACATACAGCATCACATACTACCCAAATTCTAAAATCTATAAAATATACACTAAAAACAGGTACATAAGAACCACAAAAATCACATCCTACCATGGGGCCATCTGGCATTTAGATTAGATGGAGGGTGGGCTTAGCCCTCCTCATACGTGTCTGCCATGCGCTACCCAAGTATTTAGCTACCCCACACACCATAGCGGTAGAGGACGTGTTGGTGCAGAGGACCCGTAGGGCCATTTTGTGACACCTAAGGCCCAGCCCCTTGCATAGTGGTTTTAACCATATCTTCCTGGCTACCCTTTATGCCGGGCAGGCAAAGAGAAAATGTGCCACAGACTCATTGGGGGCTGCACAACCAGGACAGGCTTTTGATAGATCACCTAAATTGTTCCACCCAGAGGTGAAATCATTCACCGGTAAAATCCCGGGCCTAAGTTTTAGGTAAAGTGATCTATCCAGAGGTTTCTCTATGAAGTCTAAGAAGGATTCAAGATTTCTTGCCCATTTGATCTCAAGGAACCGCTCCGAAAGAGGACCCCCTACACCTCTGCGTGTGGCCATCTCCTGGACCCAGTCCCAATAAAGCTTCTTAATCACTAACTTGGGAGGCGGTGTTTGGCTCGTCCATGATTCACTTAAGCCCAATTGCACAACCAGCTGCCTCAGGTTGCACAGCCACTTGATCTTGTTACGCATATTGAGCAAATAAGTTCATCTAGAACTGCTGCATAGTTGTGGAGCTCCCGGGTCCTTCTCAGTCCCACCCAAAAAAGTAGTGGGTGCAAACGCACTATATCTTTGAGGGGACGCCTACCCAAATCTAGCCGTAGTGGGGTTAGCGGGGTGGAAACTGGGAGGGCCACCAGATCTCTCATAAACTTGTTTTCGGATGTAGCTAGCTCCGTTATGTTCTCGAACCCCCACAGCTCGGATCCATATAGGGCAGCCGGTAATACTTGGCCTTCATAGATTGCGAGAGTCGGTGCCACAGGCTTACTCGTCGACTCCCGTTGTTCCCTTAAAACCACCCCTGAGACTCTTTTATAGTTTAATAGCATTTTGGCCAAGTGATCTTTCCATTTCATCCGGCTATTTACCCTGACACCCAAATAGTCGAAGGAATCAACCAACTCCAAGGGGACACCATTAAGCGAAACATTGCTCCTAAATCTCTTGGAAAGTGAAATGGCCATAAGCTTTGTTTTAGAGGTGTTGATGGTAAGGCCTCTATCAATTTCAGATTAGAACCGAAGCACTATAAGTAAGTGGTTTCTACTACTCGAACCAACTTCTATCAAAAGTGTATCCTTTCTGCATTTAATCCTACTAAGGACCTCTTTGTAGTTTTTAATGTCTTGGCCTCTGCAGAGGGGCATACTCCCTAAACCAACAAGTATGTTTGGACTGGGTGGCCTTCTTTCAGAATGAGGTTTCTCTTATGTGTGGCTCACTGGTTAGAGGAGTCAGACCTGGAAGCAGAGGTCAGCCCGGGACCAGGGTTCAATTCCCGGCTCGGCAGGGTCTTGAGTCCTAAAATGTCCATGGACTCGACAATTCTTGCTCCGGTGCCTACTCGATTCAAGGGTTCACACTCTGCGACTCTGGGCAATAGCTTGCTTAATCTCCACAACGGCCCCTCGCGGCAGGATGCTTAGCTTTCACCTTGCGGATACCCTGCCGGGGTTATCTCACAGGGGAATACCAGGACGGGTTCCCTAAGCAAGCGCTTAGAAACCGCTCGGTGATTTGCGCGATATAAATTCCTGTACATTTACATTTACATCTTATTCTCTCATATCTCTCTCTGGTTACTTCTCCTGTCCCTTCAATGGCCTCTGGGTATGACCCCTTTTACTTTGTGGTCTACTTTATACATCCATACTAAACTACTTGTTATTAAGTCTGGATCCCCTCTAGATCCTGTTTCAGCTATAATTCTCAGCCCTGATGTTGGCAAGCTGGTGATTATATCATGTGCAAGCAATCCCTAATCTCTGGCACAGTTTCTTTGTTCTTCAAAACAACAGCAGTCCCTCTGCTGAAGAAGCCTACCTCGGATCTGGACATCTTGTCCAATTTAGGTCAATGTGCAACTCTCTAAGCCCATTAAAAAGCATAATTTTCTCAACTCTTTGGAATCTTTGTTTAGACCATCCCTGAGCATGAAGCCCATGTTGATTGCAACCAGTAACAACATCCACATGATCATGGACGAGGAAGGTTCTGAGGCCCTTTTCCTATTAAAGCTATCTGTGGCCTTTGACATGGTCTCCATAATATCCTTCTGGACAGACTGTGGGTCACAGAGCTATGGGGTGCTGTTTTGGACTGGTTCCGATTAGGGGGTGGGCGATAAATTCCACCCCGTCTGCGAAATTGGTGGAATCTTGGCTACTCTGTAAAGCTGAGTTCCGGCCATATTCTGCTAACCGCCGGGTGGCGTATTCTTATCTCACACGCGGCTTGAAAATGGTAAGTTGGCAAGCGCAAGAAAGATTTGCCATCCCATAGCATGATTTACAGTCACTAGGAGGGCCCCCAGCCAGATTTCTCCAGCACAGTGGTTGCGACCATTTGCAGTCAGAAAGATGCAGTTCAGGTACAAAATCTCCTCGAGTGGTAGCAAAATCAACTCAAGAAGCTGCTCCATCCGGTATGCAGCGGGGAATGAGCTCCCGATGCTAAATCACAGCTTGAGCAGCTCAACATGCCTATTTCCACCTGTTCTTGGAATTCTACAGAATCTCGTGGAGTTTTCTTAGTAACTTCTCGGAATTCCGCAGAGTGAAACCTACAAGTTGCACCCAGGCCTAGTTTAAAAAAATAAACAAAATTGTCCTCATCTGCCCAGGTTAACAAAAGGTAATAATCCGTACTCTGGGGTCTCCCTAAATGTAGCACCGTCTAGAGACCTTTCGTTACTAGACCTAGGATGGATCTCTCTACACCTTGCTTCCCATACTCCAACCATAAGTAGCATTTTATCAACCAGACCCTCTCTGAGGCCACCACTAGAGTAATCCAGCAATATGGTATAAAGGCCTAACCATCAGACTATATATGTACAACAGAGTTTACCCAGTTCTCATAGGGGAGCCAGAACTCATTATGCTTAAATTTAGAGGCTCTATCTAGCAGAAAAGTATATTTTATTGAGCCCATCCATTCTACTTTATTCGGGGGCATAGCTTTTATCCAATTCTTGCTTATTTCCCTATGGGCAAGCAATATTAGATAAAATATCAGTTTTTTAAAGCTTTGGGACAAGGATTCATAGTTATCCAGGAGCCCGAAAAAGACAAAAGATTTGCTTACCTGGCGCGTTCCTTCAAGTATTAAGGATATTGTGTTACTCACATCCAGTCAAGAATCTTGAACCTTCAGACAGTCCAAAAACATATGTTCGTCATCACCTTTTTCTTTCCTGCATTTAGGGCACCTTGGCGTAACGCCTTTGGTGAATTTTGCCAGTTTATATGGTGTCCAATAGACCCTGTGGGGATGGAAAAGGTGGTTCTCCCTTAAATTTGCCGCATGTACCGTGGAGTATAACATGTCACATGATACTTGCCACAGGTCTTTCATATGCTCACCCAGCGAGCTCTTTTCCCACTGTGTTGCTGGTAGCTTAAGGTCTCCATCCAATCTCTCCACTGACATCCAGTACCATCTTGCCACCTCCTTTTCCTGGGTTCCGTCAGTTCTTATTGTGGATTCTAATTCATTAGAAAGTCCCGCACCTAAACCGTCAGTGAAGCTCCAACTCTTTATTTGAAGATATTTGAATCTTGACAGTTGCCTATTAGCCATCTACTGGGCCTCCTCCCAAGAGATTAATACTCCATCTACCATCAGTTGATCTCTGCTTCTTTTACTGGACGGGCCAAACAATCCTTGGACCACTCCAGAGATCCAGGAGAGTCCCAGATAGGGGCAATCCTCTATAGTAGTTAATGTTAGATTCTCTCCTGATTTTATGCCATGTTATTGTAAAGCCTTTCACAGTCTTAAACTGCTCTTTTTTAAAGAAGCGCGGGTCATCATATTTATGTACAAAATGGTGCTCGACCCCTTGCACATCAGAGAGCATAGCTTTAAACATCTTCCCGATATCAGAGCAATCCGGTTTGCTTAGTAGACATTTCCCTTCCTTTAATAGAAAAACCGAGGCATATTAGGACAGATCAGGCAGTTGTAGGCCCCCTTTTTTTATATTGCCCTCTAAGCTTTTTCCATGCAATTCTCATACCTTTTGAGGCCCAGATAAAGCTAGTAATCTTTGGCTGGGCCTTTTTAAGCTATTCTTCCTTAAAGTACATAGGGATATTCTGAAACAAAAAAGTAAACTTGGGGAGGATTGACATCTTTACAAGATTTACTCTACCATAAATACTTAGAAGAAGGTGAGACCAGCTAAGTAAGAGATTCCCGACTGCCTTCCTAATCTTTTGGAAGTTGGTTTCCGGCATTTTTTCTAGTTTCTGGACAATTTTGATGCCTAAATACCTCATTTCTTCCTTAACACAGCTCAGTTGCGAATTGTTGTTCCACCTCATTACAAGCATTTTGCTTTCATTGATCTCATAACCTGAGAATCGCCCGAACCGTGATGCCAAGTCATCCACTGCTGGTAATGCTGTGTTAAGATCTGAAGTGTAGAACACTAAATCATCGCCATATAGCCCTACTTTTTTCTCCCACCCCTGAAATCCAAAGGGGAGTATGCTATCATGCACTCTTCCGCTGGTGGTAAAATGGACAAATTAAAAAGTAAAGGGATAACGGACACCTTTGCCTAGTCCCCCTATAGATGTTAAAGGTATTTGAGATGTTTCCAGTCACCAAAACCCTAGCTGTGGGATTCTTATGTAAGAGTACTATTGCCCTACAAATATTGTCCCCTAGATTAAAGAACCGCAAAATTTCCTCCAGGTAAGACCAGTTAACCCGGCGAAGGCCTTAGTCACATCCACGGTAATAACTGCCAGTGACACTTTGTATGTGGTTGCTATATCTATTTCTCCAATTAAGTTATAGGTTAACTCTTTGATTCCCCTACCACGCACACAGCCCTTCTGATCTTCATGTAGAAGCACTCCCAACACCCCACTTAGCTTATCTGCTAATATTTTAGTTAAAATCTGTAGTCTGAATTAAGCAATGAGATAGGCCTGTAGGAGTCGCAACAGTTAGGTGGCTTATCTATTTTGAGGATCAGAGTGACAATGGCTTCATTCCAAGAAGGAGGCATGTCCCTGCCACGTTCAATGATCTCAGTAAACAGCCTGGCCAATACAGGGACTAGATATTTCTCTATCTTTTTCTAAACTTCGATCGGAAGACTGACTGGTCCAGCAGCCTTATTCGCTTTTCCTGTTCTAGTAGCACTTCTAATTTCGGCTTCTGTAATAGGGCTATAAATTACTTACCTTTGGGATTCAGACACTTTGTGGAGGGGCTTCTTGACGCAACCAATCTTCCACCTTCCCTCCCAGTGTAGTTAAACTTTCAGAATGCTTTTCCCCAAAATGGTTCAATAAAGCCTCTTCTTTGCCCTCCATCGTCCTAGTTAAGCACCCTGTCCCATCATACTTCAGTTCTTTTATAAAACTTTTTGCTTGGTCATTTTTTACTTTCCAGGCAAGCAATTTGACACAACCTTCTCCATAATTAAAATGGACCAGTTTGCCCACTTGCCATCTTTCTTTCAGTCTTCTTCCCAGTACGCCTACTAGATCCATTTTAAGTGCCTTGATAGATGCTACCCCGAACTCCTGTACTATCTCTTTATCCTGTAGCCGTTGTTAAAGCTGCTTAATCTGATATTTGCTATTTCTGCCCTTCGTTACTTATTTTTGTAGGACTCAATAGATGTTATTTTCCCCTAAAGAAGGCCTTATAGGCATCCCACACTATACCTATTGGGGCACTATCTAAATTATGCTTGAAAAACTCTTGAGATTCCAGCCCAAGTTTCTCCATCATCTCTTCATCAGACAGTATGGTACGATCGATAGTACATCTCTTTTGGATAACCATGTTTGGAGGGACCAAAGGTATGGTTATGGCTGAGTAATCAGACAATTGAGACCCCACATGACCTAGGCCTACTTTTGTTTATTCTTAAGTTCACAGTCTCAGTCAATTCTTCTCAGGCCATACCTGTCAAGCTCTTACCTAGATTTCCGCAGGAACAGCATGCAAGATTAATAAATCCCACTGTCCTCTATTCAGCAGTGAACCCAACTATGTCATAGCCCAAAGGTAAAGTAGGGTAAGAGGGGAAGGTAAGAGAAAGAGGAAAAATGTCCCACAATGATCCCTGGTTGGATGTCCAACCAAGCACACAGGAACATACCTATATGTGGCGACATGGAAAAAAGTGAGTTTTGGGTCCTATCCTTTAAGGAATTGTACAAAAGGTAAAAGCTGTAATATAGGTACCTGAACATCTCCCCTCTTCCATCTTTTAAACACTAGACCAGGTATTATATGAAGGTGCTTATCTGCATAAAGAAAGGTTCTCTTTAATTTAAATACCCCAAAAGAATAACTTTGTTAAAAATGAAACGGAAAGGACATATATCACTCACCTAATCTAGGAACATCCATTCACAAAAGAAATTAGCCTAACAATGTTGTCTTGGGTTGGCTTTGGGAATCCTTTCTTCAGGACAACTAACGGAAGTGAAATTTCTTTTTACTATGATATTTCAACAAAAACACTAAGGCAGGTCCCAAAAAACAGAGCAGCAGGCAAAGATACGTTTTATTATGTGTGGCCTAATTTTAAGGCCGATTTTATGGAGATTAATTATTACAGTTACAACTTCTTTTCTTTTCTCTTCTTTTCTTTTGGTGATTTTCTATTAGGTAAACCGGTCCCAAGAGTCAACGAGCCACTGTGTGCCAGGCACTAAATCGTGCGTGGCACAAGGTGTGCATGGATATTTGAAAACATCCCTTTGACTGTTGCGGCTTGTGGTGCTGCCTTTTTCCAAGCCGCAGTACAAGCCCAATAGTGAAAAAGATGTTTCCACCACCTCCACAGCAGTCACATCATAATTTGGTGGGTGGGACCACCGACTAATTGTCGGGTGATACCAATCCCGCCTCGATGGTGGTCGGATTGTAATCAGGCCTTAGGAGACAAAAAAATGTTATTGACAGTCTGAAACTATTAGGCTTACCAGACCACCACTCATTGCGGTTGACCTGAAAAGACACCCGAGTTACCTGAGCCCACAGATTTCCATTGGTGCTCTGATGTTCTTTGGTGCTTTCTTAAGTGTTACATTTTAGTAAATTAATATCTCAAGATCCCTTTATGAAATTGTGACCATTTGTGCATCATTTCACTGGTTTCAGAATTTTACTGGTTGGATTTGCTGCATTACTGTTAGTTTTCTGGTGCTAACATATTTTATATGCTTTCTTTGATGTAGGCCTGATGCTTTAACTTTAAGCTCAAGGGGAAAGTCCAGGGTTCCTTGTAGAAACCTGCTTTCACCTAACCATGCACTGTATCACTGATCTAGCAAATAAATAATTCAGGGTCTGATTTATAGTTTGGTGTACGGATGTTCCATCACAAAAGTGACTACTGATATCCCGTCCACTACATTACAAGTGGCATAGGCTACAAAGCACTTGTAAAAATGCAGATGGGACAGCTATCACATTTGTGATAGATATTGCATCCATCAAACTCTAACTCAGATCACGGTCTCTTAAAGAGTTCACCTAAATGTGTAGGATAGACCTTAAATTAACATTCTTGCGTGACTTACCTAAAAACCTTTTCAGAAATTAGTTTTTCACAATCACAATTTCATGAACTGAAGGTAACAGCTTTCCATTTGGGGTCAAGGGTGGAGGCTGTACTAATGTTTTGGACCCTTGACCCTAAGAATTTTCCACCACATCTTAGTCTCTTAAAGGAACATAGATGGATATAATAGGTTATGGGGGAACACAGATTCCATGATGGAGATAATTGGTGTATCAATTATAAAACATAACCAGGACCTTTCTCCCACAGTTAGCTCCATGAATAATGCATAGTGTTTTCAAGTTGATCTTCAATGCAATAGTGAGTCAGTAGAGAGTAGACTATATTACAGTAGTCCAGAACAGATATGGCCAGCGCATGTGTAATCTGTGTATGGCGCGCAGTTTGAACGATCAAGAGAATATAACACAAGATGACGAGCTGGAAAGTGGTTTCCTTGACCACTGAATTTAGGTGGAGTGAAGCTTTTAAAATGTTCTCTGTACTTTAATAGAGAAAGACTCCACTGTCAAGGTGGAGATCATAGCATGGTAAAGTATAGGCAAAAATAAAAACGTTTATTTAGCTCGAAAATAAATATTAAAACATTTTTCCTGTTGAGCATTAATGTAAGTACATTTTTTATTTTTACTTTAATGTAAAACAAAATAAAAAATAGCACTATTAGTATAATTTTGAATTAAAACTTTAATTAATGAAAATATATTAAATTAAAATAAAATTATTTTTCCAAAGTTTAAATTAAAAAAATACTTCTCACCCATAGAAAACAAAACCATTTTTAATGTGCAATAATAATGATTACAAGTGATGTATATAATTAATTCCAATTAATTAAAATATTTTGTAAGAAGATTTGTTGTTGCATTGTTTTTTACATTCAAACTAGCTTATAAAATATTTTATAATTAAATAAATATGTACTATTTATATATATTTTTAACATTAATTTATATTTATTTATATTGTTAACTATTATAAATAATTTAATATATTTTCCTATGTGGCTATATTTTAAATCCCTACCTGCTCTATTTTCTACCAAAGGGTGTTCCAGTACCAGTCCCAGACTTACCATTTTTTTCCATATTCAACAACTGTAAGTGCAAATTACTACATAAAAAAACAGTAGTAAGCGTACTCAAGAGTGTAAACTTGCTCCAAAGTGTAAGTTATCTTCGTAAATCAGGCCGTACATGTCCTGAATTTCCATATCAAACAGAGGCTTCTTGTACTCTAACTACAGAAAAGAGGATGGAAACGAACCACAAGCTATTGAGACATCTATTACTGCTTCTGCTGCACCTACTTTAAACACCATTCAAAGTCCATTTGAAGGGGATAACGAAATGATGCATGTGGCATTTGCAAAGTCTCTGCTTGTGAGAAGGAGAATCACTTATGTCAAAGACACTATCATAATAAATATGCTGCGAGACTATTTGAATTAAAGACTCTTATCAACAGGATACATTCAATGTCAAGAAGCAGCCTGACAGCAAGGCAAATGCAACCAAGAACACTAGTTGCCTTACTTCACAACTCTGCATCTATTGCCTTTCCTCGAGAAATCCTATTTTAGTGAATACACAGTAGTTATACAATGAGGTTCTTTCCAAGGTGCCATGGCAGGGGAGCTTCCAATGGTGCACCCAGATATCAGAGTAGGTACAAATTTATGGAATCGGCTGCTTTTACACTAAATTTCCATAATAATATCAAACGATGAAATATAGCAAACATATCTGCAAACTGAAATAAGGTAAGCCATGTCCTAGTTACAGAAGAGTTTTTAAAGAACAGTTGTTATCACTTTCCAGAAACTTAAGGGATAGGATTGATTTATTTCAGCTGGAATGTAATTCCACGTCCTTGGCTGATTCTAAAAAATCTGCAGTCCCCTTTTTTTCAGTAATCATTTATTTTTTTGAAGAAAGTGATACATAGAGAGTAAGCAACAGCAAAACTATTGAAAAAGGAAGCACTATTCGAAGTTGGATATTTCGACTGCAAAAGCTAACCTGCAGTAACAAGGGTCAAGGCCCTTTGAAGGGGAGACAGTAAGGGCACCCTTCTGTAGTGAAACATATATAGAAGGCGGGGCGAAAGACAGGTGCCTGCCACTACACCTGTGTCCGCCTCCACCTGCGGAGACAGACACAGATCTTCAGCTGCTTGCCTGAGACATATGTCAGGGCGAGTACCTGCCAGTGCACCTATGTCTCCTCTTTCTGCCTTCCTTTTGTAGGGTCTTGACACTTGTTACTTCAGTGTAACTGTTGCAGTCAGAAAATCCAACCGTGAGTAATGTCTTCTTTTTATTATAATTGTGGGAACAATTCTATATACCCTACATGATACAGGCTCAGAGTTTTTAATTCAGAGAAGGGACAATAGTTAGGCCCATATGTAGGCCATAGACCTAGTTCAGCTCCGATACGGCTTAAAGATGTTAAGTATGGAATGTAGTGATTAATAATATTCTTATACATCCAACTTTCCTTTTTTTAGCATTACCGGGAATAACTATTTTCAAATATCAGATCGGTTGATTTCCAGGTAATCTTGGCTTTTTTGAAAAACTGATTGGATCCAATCACTTTTTTGAAGTCACCATATATATATATATATATATAAAAACATCCACATAAGAGTCCCAGCCAGCGGGAGCCGATGCAAACCCTGAATTAGGATAAAGCTCGACGAGGAAGCATCCCACCATTGTGGAGGGTGAAAGCTCCACATCCAATAAGGATTACTTTTTTTGTGGACTGACTTCTTGCAATCCTTTTTTGATAACTAGGTTTTCCATAGCTTTAAGTTGTTTGCACTTTGGTCTTCAAGGGAGTATGTTTTGAGGACCTCTTTAAATTCCTCTCCTTCCCTTCTTTTAGTGTGTGATATGACGTGGTATCCATGAGGTTCCTCTGGACTGCAAAGAATCTTGAATGAAAACGTTGTATTAGTCACAGAGTCAATGGATGGTGGTGAACTAAGGACATGCCGACAAAAGACAGCCATGGAAGTCGGTGCAATGGCCATCTACAATGAGAGTGAAAGGTATATTAGGGGCTATTTATGAGGACCGTGCCCAAGGTACACTGCGCAGCACAAACAGCACAACACCACCAAATAGGAGTCTCAGTATTTGAGGGGGAGTGCAAATCCCCTTTTAATGTAACTGAGCACTTTGAATTGTCACAAGTCCTAGATTGCCAGGTTTGAGAGACTGAACGAGGCAGTGTTTATTACGTTTCTCCTGGAGATAAAGTGGATTGGAATTGTTAAGGCATTTAAAAATGTAAAAGATAATCCCAAATGCAAGGACCTGATGCCTTCTGAAATGCCATGTGTTTTCTAGATATTCAAAATTCAACAGGCTGCGTAATGGCATTCTCAACGTCTTTTAGCTTAACAATTTGATATTCTGGATCCCTCTGTCGACCATTAACATAGTCAAGTTTGGAGAGTATGAGCATTCAGACATTTGTACTAGGGTGTTTCCTATGAACAAGAAGTCTATTTGTGCTGCTTAAGACAAACAAGCAATGGAAAAGCCAATAAGTCTCGCCTATTCAAGAGCTATTACATTTGCCAATGTTTGTTGCCATGTTATACACCGGCATGGCTGCTGTTCTGCATAGAGCGTAGAGGAGAGTGGCATGGAGTGTCGTAGAGTGGAATAGTGAGGAGTGGAGTACAGAGTTAGAGAGTGGAGTGGCATAGAGTGGAGTCGCGCAGCATGGCAGACAGTGGAGTGGTGTAGAGTAGACTGGTATAAAGTACATTGGTGTAAAGTGTTGCAGAGTGTAGTGATGTAGAATAATGCAGCATAGAATTTAGTGGTGTAAAATGCAGCGATGTAGAACGCAATGGCATAGAGAAGAGTGTTGCATAGAGTGCAGTGACGTAGAGTAGAGTGGTGCAGAGGAGAGTGTTGTAGAGTACAGTGGCAAAGAGTGCAGTAGTGCAGAGTAAAGTGGCATAGAGTGCAGTGGCGTAGAATGGTGCAGAGTAGAGTGTTTCAGAGTAGAGTGGGGTAGAACAGTTCAGAGTCGAACATAGTGCTGTAGAGTGCAGTGGAAGAGATTGGAGTTCTGCAGAGAAGATGTTTGTAGAGTTCAATGGTGTAGCGTGCATCGGCATAGAGTGGATTACAGTGAAGTATAGTAGTGCAGAGTGGATTGGTGTAGAGTGCATTTGCGTAGAGTGTTGCAGAGTATAGTGGCATAGAGTGCAGCGGCATACAATTCAGAGGTGTACAATGCAGTGTAACGACTTGCGATGTAATGGTTCGCATTGTAATAATGCGTCGTTGTAACTACCGCATTGTAATGGCATGCGATACAAAGCATGCGATCTAAAGGCTGTTTCCCCTTCTGGTAGCTCTTGAATAGGCAGTGTCATGTGCCCCACATAAAAGAGCTGATTACTCCCCACAGATAGCCTGGCTGACAGGACTGGGATGAAAGGGGACCTGTGCACTTCAAGGGCCTGCTTTGAAGTCATCCTCACTTCAAAGCACATTTGGGTAAAAGTACTGGGCCTCTGACCCTACCAAGACAGTCCACTACAGGACCTGTGAAGAACTCTGCCAGAAGTATAGACTGCTGTGCTACAAGGATTGCCACTTTGCCTGACTTAAGTGGGTTCTGCAGCTGTGCAGCTTCAAAATCGATGCAGTGGGAGGTTTGTGTCAATTGGAACAGGCACAGTACCCTTCGACAATGAGGCAGCGCCAATACGAGGACATCCCTGCGCGGATCGTCAATGGCGTGGGACCCGGCTGCAAGGTTTGATGATGAAGCAGTACCTGTATCGTAAGCGGTTTGATACTGAAGCGTTCCCTGACTGTGTGAATTGGAACTGATGCATGGCCCACATCCACGAGATCGACGAGGACACCTCGCCCCCTCTGCTCCTTGCATTGAGTCTTTGACATTGGCACTTGCTCCATCCAACATACTTTGTGACCTGGAATTGTGTGAGTCCTATAGCTGGCTGGCACTCCATTGCAGTCGGCCTGAACTTTAGATTTACCCCGATCTAGTGTGACCGCAAGTAACCCCCTTAGCGCTATTGACTTCTAAGCACTACTTTCTAATTTATTCTTTAAAAAATTCATAACTCTGGTTCTACTCATTGGATATTTTGTCATTTTCGTTTTGATTTTCTCGTAACAATGTTCTCTGTTTTTCTAAACCTGCATGGAGTATTTTTGTGGTGTTTACATTGTGCTACTCTGTGTGTGTGTGTGTTGCACAAATACTTTACACATTGCCTTATTAGATAAGTCTGATTGCTCTGTGCCAACATAACAGAGGTTGAGCACAGGCTATCTTTTAGTGTGTATCTAGCTCACCCTGACTAGGATTGTGGTCTCTACTTGGACAGGTTGCATACCTCTGCCAACTGGAGACCTAATTTCTGACAAATCTATTCTACACCACTGCACTCTATCACACTTTGCGCCACTCCACTCTATTCCACTACATTCTATGCTACTGCACTCTATGCTACTGCACTCTACACCGCTGTAGTCTATGCCACTCTACTCTATGCCACTACACACTACTGAATTTTATGAGACTCTACTCTGCAACATTGAACTCTCCGTCACTGAACTCAATGCCACTTTACTCTGTACTCTATGCTACTTCATTCTGCAGCATTTCACTCTATGTCACTAGACTGTACTCCACTCCACGCTAAGCCACTATAATTTACTATGCACCACTCTACGCCACGGTACTCTATGCCACTCTGATCTGTACCACTCTACACCACTGCACTCTATGCCACTCTACTCTGCACCACTGCACTCTATTCCACTGTATTCTGCTCCACTGTACTCTGTCACTCTACTCTGCACCACTGCACTCTGCCACTCTACTCTGCACCACTGCACTCTACACCACTGTAATCTAATATGCACCACTCTAATCTATCATTATATCGCACAACAGGCCCTAGACATGCCTTTGCTCAGGAAATAAGCAGTCTTCTTGGATCCAATATTTTAGCTAATGCTTTTAAAATACTTGGAGAATTTAACTTTCATCTAGAGGCACCAGAAGACAATGACACAATGGTTCTGTTACAGGCTATGTCAGATATCGGCCTCAAACAGATGGTCAAAGGTACCAATCATCAAGCAGGACACACATTCGAATATGTTTTTAGTAATAACACTGCCTTAGGCAGTATTAATGTTCTTCCTCCAACCTGGACAGACCATAGGCCCATTTTATTTGGTCTAGACGGTAAATCATCAGATGTCAGAGCAATAGGGTCTCATCGAATGACAACCACCTGGGCTTGGCATACAATCCAACCAGATCCCTTTTTTCCCGATCCTACAGGAGTCAGTACAGGAAAATTCACAGGATATAGATGTAGCTAACTATACAGGTTGGATAGAAGGAGTAGTTAATCTGCTAGCCCCAGTCAGAGCATCTAAATCTAGGAGGATCATTCCTGCTGCCCCCGGGTTTTCAGAGGATCTAAAAACTCAAAACAGATGTATAGGAGGCAAGAAAAAAGATGGTGGAAATATTATAATGAGATAGAATACAGTATATATAAAAAATGTTTGCTGGGCTATGAGATCATGATTAAAAAGGAAAAAAATACATGACCGACTAACGCTGCCGGCCTCCGGCTCGTAGGCGACGAAGCTGTGTAGATTTGCCCGTTACTTACTGTTTTATGCTGCTCCTGTGAGGTTGTAGGCTTATAGCTGTGTACTGTTGTTTTGGATCGCTTGATAAAAAGATTGGTTCCATAAAAAGGAAAAAATGCACTATTTTACAACAACCATAGAAGCTGCAAAATATCTGGTTTAAGAATTATTTCAGACAGTAAAAAAATGACAAAAGAAACATCTAATAAACTGGTGAACACAAGTCCAGTGTTCTGTAACACTCTAGCTTAATTCTTTTAGCATAAAGTAGAAGAGGTGTATAACAGATTCTCAGAATCTGTTCCCTCTTCCCCCACCAATCTTACCCCTTCCTCAAACAAGTTGGTTTACTCTCTGTTGTAGAAGAATCGTAGACTGACACAGGCAGATTATGCAGGAAACCAGGAAACATGGCTTTATTTTAGTAGAAAGCAGAAGAACGTCCTAACCTCCAGCCAGCCAGACACCAACTGTCTAAGCTGGAACCCATCAGCCGAGTCAGCCTAGAATGTCAGACACACATTCTGAATGGGACTTAAGGGGACACGAACAACACATATAAAGAGGATGCAATGTACAACACACCTCCTTCCCTTAGGGGAACATGTTGATCAAACTCTAACATATGTAATCATTTAAATAAAGAGGAAGTCTATGAAGACGTGAGCACCTGGAACTACGAGAAACAGAATGATCTTGAGCAACCACACTTTGTTCATTGGTACAAGCGGTAACAAGATTATCAAGATCAGCAACATTATCAAGACCATCAGCATCACCACCACCCTCCTCCCTGCGATTAGATACATTTGAAAGTAAAGGAACACACGTTTCCACAGGAGGGGAAAACATATACCCATTGTTTTGCAAGGGAATGCACTCATTACCACTCGAATCACAGTCACTCAAAGTAGGAACAGAACTCTTAACAGACGCCAACCTCTGATAGAGAGCGACTCTCCGCACATTCCATTTCTCACCATTCTCCAACAAAACATAGTCTCGAAACACTTTCTTAATGCGGAAAGGACCTCTAAATTTTGCAAGACCTCTAATTACTCTACCTGACTTAAGCTTCACCAAATCACCAATAGCAAACTTACACGTTTTGAAACCGGAAGATGAGGGAATATCAACTCCCAACTGTTGATTTTTAATCCAGGAAGGAGTGAGTTTCGTGCCTGCACGCCTCTGGCGCATAAGCTCAAAAGGACTCTTCTCATCTTTCCCGTGGGCAGTGGTGCGATACGCCCACACCATCTCTTGAACAACCTCATTAGAGAAAGAATTTGAAGCACAAGACATCTGTATTATGCCTTTGACAACCCTGTTGACCCTTTCACACAAACCATTCCCTTGCGGATTGTACAGAGTGGTGCGGTGATGTGAAATTCCACAACTGGATAAAAACAATTGCATCTTATTTGACGTGAGCTGTGTGCCATTATCCGTTATAAGTACAGATGATCATCCAAAAATAACCTTTTGAGGAAAAGGATTGTACAATCCGTTGTAATCTCTTTCACAAATTCAACCACTAGCCACTTTGAAATTACATCTATGTCTACAATTGCAAAGCGACAAGACGTAGGCAACTCGTCCATGGGACCAATAAAATCAAGGCAGACACTATGCCAAGCCTGATCCGTGGACTCAATGTGAGAAACATTATGGTTGCCAGCAACCTTTAACCTTTTCTCCCCCTCCCTACAAGTATGGCAATCTTCAACCCATGAAGCCATTTGTGAGTCAATACCTGGCCACCAGAAGTCAGCCTTGATCCTACTCTGGGTAAAGGTCTGGCCTAGGTGCCCCTCATGAGCCAGTCTCAATAACTTATGTCCCAAGTCAAAAGGAGGAATAAACCTATCCCCTCTTAAAAGTACTGCATCACCATACAATGAAAGCTCATCTAAAATCTTTATAAAAGGGCGTACGGAAGGTGTAACACAACACTCCCTTTTTGCGCCTAGTTTAACCGTATCAATAACTTCCTTCAGCACCAAATCCTTACTCATAGCTAGACACCACTCTTCCTTGGTAAAAGTACCACCAGATAATTGCACAACATCATCAATGTAAGCAACAGTACTCACATCCTGGCACTCAAGATCCTCAAAATCAACACTAGCATCAGCCATGGGAAGGCGAGAAAGACAATCAGCTTGCACATTGCGCCAACCCGGGACAAATGAGATGTCATATTGATACTCCTGGAGCTTAGAAGCAAGCCTCGCCAACCTAGGGGAACCCTTACCAGTACCTCCAGGAGACAATGCACTCAATAAAGGCTTGTGGTCATTCCTCAACTGAAACTTTCTCCCCCAAAAATAGGACCTAAAATAATGTACACCCCATGCAGCAGCCAACACCTCTTTCTCTATGACCGAGTAATTCTTCTCACACACAGTGAGTGGACGAGAAGCAAAGGCAACTGTCCTTTCTCCCTGCCCATGCCTTTGCAAAAGGACAGCCCCCAGGCCCAGACAACTAGCATCAACGATCAGAATTGACAAACACTTACTGTCAAAGGGTGCCAAGACACCCACCTCACACAACTCTTTCTTGATGTCATTAACCCCTTGGACGCTCATGACGAGCTCAGCTCGTCATGATGTACACCTCCATACACTCATGACGAGCTGAGCTCGTCATGAACAATGGGAAACTCAATAAACCAGCACAGGAGGAAAATAACACTAGCATCGATGGTGTTAAAGCAACTAGAGTGAGTATCCTCCCACACAAACCTCACTCCCTTCCTAAGCAAAACCCTCAACACAGCTGTCTTGTCTGAATTATTTTTAACAAATTTAGCATAAAACTCAATTAGTCCCATGAAGGAACGCAATTGATCTTTATTGGAAATACATGGAGCCAACTGTATCGCTTCTAACAGATTCTTTTTCGGTCTAACGCCCTCTGAAGATATTTCATAGCCAAAGTAGTCTACTTTTTGTACCAGAAACGAACACTTGTCCTTCCGCAGGGTCAAACCTGCCTCCCCAATCCTATTCAACACCAACTTCAAAATTTGATTATGCTCAGCAACAGTGTCACCAAAAATCAAAATGTCGTCCTGAAAGAACACAACTTTTCACACACCCTTGAACAATTCAGTGACCATTCTCTGAAACACACTGGCCGCTGATATTAGCCCAAAGGGAAGCCTGGTGAATTGAAACGTGCCTTCACTTGTTATAAAAGCCGTTAAATTTTTCGACTCCTCATGCAGACAAACCTGGTGGTAAGCGCTCTTCAAGTCCAGCTTGCTAAAGAACTTCGCACCATTCAAAGTTGATACCAACTCCCCAATATTGGGAAGCAGAAACACATCTGCAACAACACACTTGTTCAAAGAACGCAGGTCCACACAGAAACTATTTTTTTTATCTGATTTCTGGGTGATGACCACTGGAGAAATCCATGGCGACGCTTCAACAGGCTCAATAATTCCACCCTGTAACATTTTATCCAAAACCGCTCTCACTTCATCCTTGACAGCAATAGGTATTCTCTGTACTTTATGTTGAACAGGTGTGAAATTGTTCTTAATCAGAATTTTGTGGACATACCCTTTTAATAGACCCAACTCTTCCCTGAACACTCTCTCCTCACCTTTGATGATATCATCAACAGAAAACTCATCAACCACCATGACTTGTACAGCAGCCCTTGGATTGACCATGATGTGGAGATCGTATTGGTGGATCCATCCCAAGATAGGTAGACCATCTACAGCGACATATACTCTACCATGAATAGACCTGTTTTTGAATACAATATCAGAGTCCAAACACCCTATCAAGTCAATAGTATGTCCCTTTTAGCTCGTGGGACAAATATCAACGTCATTCAAAGATACATCACCCCACACACTCACAAACATATCCTCAGGTATGATGGTGTACCTAGATCCGGTATCTACCATGAGACAGTGTGACCATCAATGACAAATTCAGCTGTGGGCCTGTTTTCTCTTAATTCATTAAAGGTGACAACATCAGGAAATGAATCTTCAACAACCAAAATCTTATTTCTGTCCCTCTTAACATCAGCAATTGCCTCATCGACCACAGTAACCTTTGTCTTTAACTTGTTACGACACATTCTAGAAAAGTGGCCAATCTTTCCACAACTGAGGCACTCTTTGTTGTTTGCGTAACAGAATCTCGCCTCAGACGTATGAGCATTACTCCCACATCTCATACACAACATTTTACCAGGCGTTCTATTATTAAAAGTTTTCTTTTGTACATTCTTGCTTTTACTCTTTACAAATGCCACACTTTCTTCATCAAGATGAGTATCCTCATTGAACACCCACTCAGACACCGCTGAAATCTGACTCTGAGCGTTACATTTTTGTAATTCTAGCATGCCCCTCTCAGATTCCGCCACTACTTTTGCTAAATCAATAGCTAACTTCAATGGAGGATTCTTGGCTGCTCATAATCTCTCCTGGATTTTTCTATTGTTGCATTGGACGATGAGTTGATCCCGTATTAACTCATCAGTCACCTGCCCAAAATTACACTTGACAGACAACTCACAAAGGCGTCCAACAAAATCATCTATAGACTCATATCCTCTTTACTTGTTGATGTATAACTTATACCTATTCATGACTAAGTTCTCTTTCTTTGCGAACCTAATTTCCAGTCTCGTAACCGCTTCCTTATATTCATCGACTGAAGATTGTCCAGATTGCAGCACTTGAGGAAGGTACTGAAACACTCTCTGACCCTCCTTACCCAAAGCACTTAGCAATAAAGCCTTTTTACGCTTAGCGGAGAAATCGTGACCATCTAATGCTTCGATATAATTATCGAACATTTTTATCCAGTCTTCCCATGAGATAGATGGCGTACCCGGCTCACTTAAAAATTGTGGGGGCAACGCTACAACCACCTGTTGAGCCATCATAAGAAAAAACACAATCAAAAACAGTCAAAATCACTAAGAAGATGACACTGTCCACAAGCAGTGTGGTTGCGTAGTTGTAAAAGTAAATTGGTATTAGACACAAGTATTATCCGACCATCAGGATGTGAAGAACAATAAAGAAAATTAATTTCAAAGGCTCGACCAAGCAGTTGACAGGAAGTGATGAAGATGATGAGCAAAGTCATTGTAAACTTACTGAACTACAAAGCTCCTCGAGATGAGCGTGTCATCGCAACCATGCTGATATCCAGCTCGAATTCGATCACGAAGAGGAAATGTCCGTGAAGAAACACAGAGGAAATAGCAGTGCTACTCGCACCTGTGCACTCAAATCCTGGAAGTGCAAGACGCAAGAGGTGTGGACGCATAGGAGCGTAGATACTGACACGTCATAATTAGGCACGAGCATAACGCTAAGGTACTTTCATCAATAGTACGTCAGCCAACACACCGTGAAGCTGCACAGAATCCTCTGGTTATTTACCATGGAATACTATTCCATGGTAAATAACGAATTCTAGTGTACATGCACATCTGTGCATGTACACCTGTGCCATGTGGCACACAGATATGCCCTAAGGGCATCTATGTGTGCCACATGGCACACAAGCCAGAAACAGGGGTGCAACAGGGTGTCAAAGTGACACCCTGTCCCCTTGTAAATTCGGTAATTTTACAGATTCTGTAATTACCGAATCGGTATTTGCTATTGAATCCTATGGGCTTCAAGGCCCATAGGAATCAATGGCAAATACCGATTCTGTAATTACAGAATCGGTAATTACCGAATCTTACAGATTCGGTATTTTTACCGAATTATTTACCTACATAGCAATTACCGAATAGTGAATACCGAATCGGTAAAATTTGGTATTTACCATTCGGTAATTGGCTATTACCTACATCTGGGCCATAGTCTTTTTATAATTGCTCACTGAGGGTTTTAGATTAGAAAAAGCATCCATCGATCTTGCCAAATATAACACAGTACATATAGAGGACCTTAATATGAGAATTATCTTTACCCAGCCATAATAAATCAAGGGCATGAATCACCCATCACTGTAACCTCTTTGATTCCCTGTAGCCAGAATAGTGAGGAGGATGTTGGAAAGTGGTCTGAAGATGTCTCTGCATGATGAAATCATTCTACCTACCCTGCGATTGACATAGACACTAACATAGCCTTGATGTCCCACAGACAAGTTGTATATTTCCTTCAGGTGAGACAACTGTTTTTTAAACATCATTTTCTAATACAATCACAGATACAATCAAGGGCTTAATGTCAGATTTTGCATGACACCCTTACACGACTGTTTCTGTAGACAGGGTGTAATTGTGATTATACCAAAATTCCTATATTACTTGATGTGGTAATACAACAGAAGTAAAACATGTAGAGTATGCCTTTCGAAGGAACAAGATTCAGAACTATTATCTCAGATGTATATCCTTAAGGTTTGGGAGCCCATCTGTGTGAGACCCCATTCCAATCCCATGTTCATCTACAATAAAGATGCGATATACACACCTGTTGGAAACAGTCTATCTGACTCTAAAGATGTTTCTTCCTTTGAGTAAGTAAGAGCTGGTGTTTATTCAGACAGACAACGCACTACAAAGCATTATCAGTAAACATATATGAATACGCTCATAGTCCCACTTGAAGAACCAAACAAAGGACCAATATTTATTTTTGCTTTGTTTGCTGCAACACTGAATATTGGCATATTGAATCACAGCACATGCCAATCCATCTATGATTTTCCTATTTTCCTAACCCACAGGCTGATATAGGTATGAGAAATACAGGGCCTACAAGATGCATATCACCTCTATCTGCCCTTGCCACTAGTCGTAGCTGGATCTTGTAAAACAGGCACACCGGTCGCCGTGGAGAAAGGATTGGAATTTTAGGTTGTTTTATTTAAATATAATTGTTTTGTGACATGATAGTCAAGTCAGTAATCCAGTGAATCCATGTGTTAAGTAACCACGCAGCTGGATTACTTAAGTATCTTTATTGAGCTTTATAAGTAAAAGAACAGGTAGTGCCAGGAACACAACCGAAAGGGTCTGCAGCCAGTCAATAACTGCCCGTCTCCTTGGAACACACTTGCACACTACTGTTCTAGGCTCGAACTCCCACGAGCCTTAAAGTAAAACTTACAATATAAACAAGAGCAACATAACACATCCCCCCCCTTACAAAAATAACAATAATTTAAAAAAAAAACAATAGAATAATAAAGAAAACATAATAACACACAGGACACCCATCCAATAAAAACTCACATGACATATTCATTCAACCACAAAGTTAACATCCTTTTCCTCTTGGTGCAAACTGTATCCTCCTCAAGGCTTGACTGCATATTATCGTCAGTGCCACAAGCACCATCCACCAAAGCTTTACTCACACCACCATCCACCACTAACTCATCCACCGACCCTTCTCCTTCCCTTAATTGAGAAGGCACAGCCGAGACATCCACATTACAAGGACCACTTTGAGACTGTACACCATGCTTTTACTCCAAAGCCAAACGAGATTGCAAATCGCTATTTTCAAAATAATCTTCCACCCAATCAAAATCCCTTGCTACATGATTTCTAGACTCCACTCTATCATGATCCAAGCTGATATCAAATGCAACATCCTTGAGATTCCACACTTTCCCATTATCCAATCTAACTGAGTTTCTAAAAACTTCAACCACCTGTTTAGCCACATCAAACTTGTTCTCACCTTTCTGGACTTTAAAAGGCTTCTTAACACGAATCCAATCTCCAATTTTAACCTGGGTATCTTTAGTACCATAATGTTTGTCATAATATTCTTTACTCTTAGAATGCACATTTTCCAAATTCCTCCTCACCTCATCAATTGACCACTTTACCAGTTTACCTTCAAACATCCATCCCGGGCTAAATTTACACCTTGGAGACCTGCCTCTCAAAATCACAAACGGGGATAACCCTATACTATTATGCACAGTAACCCTGTAAGACCATACTGCCTTCTGTATTTGCACCTTCCAATCCAAATTTTTTTTTGATAAAAACTGTACACCATTGTCCGTTAAAATGTTTATTGGCAACCTTTCCATTGTAAAAATCTTGTCCAAAAACTTAAGAACAGTTTGGGTACCTACCTTCTCCACAAATTTAACCACCGGCCATTTCGAAAAAAGATCAATGGCAACCAATACGTACTCTTTAAGTTCCCCCACCGGACCAAAAATGTCCACAGCAATCGTCTCCCAGGGAAAACTGGGAATTAATCCCTCACTCATCACTGGTTTCAAAGTCCTTAAAGACTTGTCAGCTGAAGTACAAACCAAACATGCCCTCACGAAATCTTCTACCTCCTTATCAACTTTGGGCCACCAAAACAAACTTTTGACAGCTACCTTAGTCCTGACTATCCCAAAATGTCCTTCATGACACATTTGTACAATCCTTTTCCATAAACTCACAGGAGGAACAATTCTGTCTCCTCTGAGTAACACATCTTTTTCAAAGGATAACTCCAAACGTACTTCCCAAAATGGTTTCAAACCATCAGCAATGAACCTTTCCTTAGGCCAACCCTCACAAATAAACTTAGATACTTCAACCAAAATCTTATCTTTACCATGCTCTCTAGCCCAATCTTCTTTACTAATAGCAGGAACTCCAGAATCTTGAACCAAGGCCACACTGAAACTTCCCCATGGATCATCTACACACTCCTCCAAAGGTGTAGGCAATCTGGATAAAAAATCCGCCACTACGTTATCCCTACCTGGCATGTAACTCAACTTGTAAATATACTCTTTCATACGCATTGAAATTCTTGCAAGTCTGGCTGATGCCGTAGCAGTCCCTTCTGTAGATAAAATATGGACCAACGGCTTGTGGTCCGTTCGAATATGTACCATCTTGCCCCATACAAAAGCACAAAAATGCTCTAGAGCCCATGCACAAGCCAGCGCTTCTCTTTCTATGATGGAATATCTACCTTCAGCTGGTGACAAAGCCCTGGATGCAAACAAAATAATCCTTTCTTTCCCGTCACCACCAACCTGCGAAAGTACTGCACCCAATCCCTTATCACTTGCGTCAGTAGTCAGCAAACAATCCAAATTAGGGTCAAAACTAGAAAGTGAACTCACTTTCTGTAAATCCATCTTAATCTCTACAAACTCCCTTTCACATTGCTTGGTCCACTCAAATTTCGCATTCTTCTTAAGCAATGATCTAATGTTATAAACTTTCGAAGCAAAATTATTATGAATTTTGCGCAATATTCTGCCATCCCTAAGAACGATTTAATCTCTACTTTAGATCTCGGGGCAGGCGCAGCCAAGATATTTTCAACCAAAGACACCTTAGGTCTGACACCATCCTCACTAATCACATGGCCAAGGTAGGAAACACTCCTCTCTCCAAATTTACATTTTGACAATTCCACTGTCAAACCAGCTGTACTTAAAATTTCAAACACTCTCATCAACTTAGAGTCGTGGTCCTCTTTGTTAGTTCCAGTAATAAGAACATCATCCTGGAAAAAACATGTACCTTCCATTTCACCAAATAACGTATGCATTAATCGCTGAAAAACAGCCACAGCCGATGCCAGGCCAAATGGCATTCTCCTAAATTGATAACATCCGAATGGCGTGATGAACGCCGTCAGATGTCTCGATTCTGGTTCTAAAACCACCTGGTGATAGGCAGCAGAGAGGTCAATCGTTGAGAACCATGTTGCCCCTCTTAAAGATGAAACCATCTCATTTATTTTTGGTAAAGGGAACCTTTCTATGACAATATTTTTATTTAGATGGCGTAAATCAATGCACAAACGAATTTTTCCGTTGGGCTTCCTCGCGACAACAATCGGAGAAATCCATTCCGACGTGTCCACATCCTCAATGACCCCCTTAGACAAAAGACCTGAATTTCTTTCTTCACTTCCTCCCTTATTAACATGGGGATGGGTCTGACCTTGTGCACTTTTGGCTGAGTGTCCCCTTTAAGCATAATCCTGTGCTCAAACCCTTCCAATTTCCCCAACTTTTGACTCACAACTTTGGCAAATTTATCTTTCAAAACATCCTCTATTTTGCTGCACTCATCCAGTACCAGCACTTTCTCTTTACTATTTTGATCTAGGATGATATGAAGGTTTTTCTGGTCATGCCATCCTAGCACAGATGGCCCCTTGTTTGCTATATATAATTTTCCTCTTGTCATTCTCCCTTTAAAAAGAAAAGAGAGCCATCTAAATCCTAACAAATTTATCCTCTCACCCGTGTAACCCACTGGGTTCACATCAGATGCATTTAGATGATCCCCTATTTTGTGTACGAATTTCTTTCTCCACACTTCTTCATTTACAATAGTATATGGGGATCCAGAATCTGCATATACTTTAACCATTACACGACCTAAAGACAAATCACAAATTGGTTTCCCTTCCATTGCCTCATCGCTGATATTAAGCATATAGTTCCCTCCTACATTCTTTACACACACCTCATCATCATCATCACTCTCTTCTGCATTCAATTCCTCACTCCAAATACATTTAACATTACTACGTCTGCGACACATCTTGCTAAAATGTCCAACTAATCCACATATGCCACACTTCTCCTTCAAAGCAGGACACATCTTGCTGAAAGCCAAATGTTCCCGGCTGTCGCAACGATAACACCTCCTTTCCTCTGCATTCCTTTCTCTTCATTGACTCTTAAATGGTAGGCTAGTTCCTTTCCCTTGGAATTGTCTGTTCGTGTTCTTGGAAGCACCCTTCATCTTAAATACTGCTGATGCTGTCTTTTCAGAATCCTTTTCCGTATCCTTAACCACATTGGCACATCTACCCGACATTTCAGATTTCCTCATAATGGCAAGTACATCATCTGAAGGTGCGTCTCCATTCACCCATAACCGATCTTGTATAGGCGAATTATCATTGTGCATGACCAGTTGGTCCCGGGTAAGATCATCATGTAGGTTGCCAAATTTGCAGTCAATTGCCAACTTCTTCAAGTCATCCACCCATTCATCTACTAATTCTTCCTTCTTTTGCTTCCTTTGGAAAAATGTATGTCTCACTACACCAATACACACCTTAGGTGCAAAATATCTGTCCATGTCATTCAAGGCTTTTTCAAAGTCACTCAAATCTGCATTCACAACCTTTTGCATACGTGAAAATGTTTTTAAACCTTTGGGACCTAGTGAATGCAATAATATTCTTTTCTTTTGTTCAGCCTTCATTTTCCCACCCTCGTCGCCACTTGTTAGGTAACCACACAGCTGGATTACTTAAGTATCTTTATTGAGCTTTATAAGTAAAAGAACAGGTAGTGCCAGGAACACAACCGAAAGGGTCTGCAGCCAGTCAATAACTGCCAGTCTCCCTGGAACACACTTACTCACTACTGTTCTAGGCTCTAACTCCCACGAGCCTTAAAGTAAAACTTACAATATAAACAAGAGCAACATAACACCATGATTTAAATAAGCATGTGACAAGATGAAACAATACAACAATTTGACCTAACCTACAAAACATTTATAGCATCATTGAGTATTAACAAAGTTTTCTCTGCTGCAAAATTTTCTTACACATTTCTCAAGTAACCCAGACTTTCCCCCATTTTTTGGGACATCCAGGCCCCTCACATCTGGTTTTCGATGCTGCTCTGTACCGGTCCATATTCTTTTGTCAACCGTCCATGTCTGGTATTTTGTTGCCAACTCATTTTCTGCCTATGTCCCTGCGGGCCCATGATGTAAAGGTCAATTTTCAATTTCAGTAGTTCTATTTGAACCTTAATTCCCAAGAGCACTATGTTGGGTTCGGGCTCTCTAGGAAGCCGTGCAATATTTTTCAGCACAACCTCACAATGTTGACTTAAGCAGCTTGGAACATTAAGTCTTCCATTAATATAATCTTCTTGATCTACATCCAGATGGTTTACAAATCCTGATAAATGTAATGAAGTCTCCCACAAAGAAGTTGTATGCCTTCAAGTGGAAGGGACTCAGCATCAGAAGTATTCTGGTTGGATCTGGCCCATCAAAGTATCAAGCAGAGACATTTCTACCAATCTCCTATATTTGGCAATGTTGGGATGTTACTATTTTTCTTTACATGTATGCACACGTGTTCTCTCCTGTTTATAAAAACAACCAGCCTCAAAGTATACATTTTAGGACGTGTTTGCAAAGTCTTTTTTGACGAATGGGTTTGATGAAATTTTAAACTAAGATGTAAACCTAACATTGATTTTATGTTTTGAGGGTTGTTTTTTTTATAGACATAATTGGGCTGGGAGAGTTAGTGGAGGAGCTTATATGTTTTTTTTCAAACAAGGATTAAGCTGTCAATCACACTCATCTTTCATTCTGTCTTGGTGTTATGCCAGATTGCCATTTTCACTTACTTGCTTTGATTTGCCAATCCCACATGTCTAGGTGAAGTATCCTGATGTTAAGTGAGTGATTGGGCATGTTTTAGATCAACGTAATGATTTATTGACAGAATGCAGCACACGTAGAAAAAGTATAAATGAGGAGAAATAAAGCTATTTTGTACTCGTTGTGCCTCCCTTATGCCTGCCCTGGGAGGCGTACGTTTCTGGCGCTGCCTCAGATTTACGATTTCTCGAAAATCTGGGCTAATGTAAAAAAAAACATGGATGTTGCTAGGAACGCCCCCAGCAACATCCACACTGGCTCTCAGAGTTGTCTGCGGACACTACTGGGCAGAATGCATGGGGGACAACCTGCTCTTTAGACACCAACCGGGAGCTGACAGCAGTCACACTAGCTCCCGTGTCCCCCAGAGCCTCCACCCTATAGCCACTGATGGTCGCCCACTGCCTGTACTTCTTAGTGTTATCAGGCAGCGTGGGTTAGGGACCTTCTCAAAATCTCCCAGCGAGACAAGGTCAATTCCACTTGATCCCACCCACCTTGGGCACCCATCTTCTCCCCTCCCAGGGCTGCACTAGCAATCTGATGCGGGCGCACAGGGTGGTGCATTGGAGTCCCTCTGGGACACTGGGGATCGTAATACCGGTGGCCCACTTGACCACACTTAAAACAAGTAAGAGGCCCCCTCTGAACAGGCCTACCTGTTGGGGCACTAGCTTCTTTTCAGGGGAGGCTGGGACACCACTCCTTGGTTCCCTTGGGAATTACTTTGGGACCCTCTCTGAAACTCCCTCTGTTTACCCCTGTCCCCCCACTTCTCTGCTGGGGATCCTGCCCACCTTTGGCGAAGTCTCCCACAGGACCCTTGCGAACCTAGGTGCTCACCCAGCGGTCCGCCTCCTCAGCAAGCTTCCTAGGGTTAGTTAGCTTGCTATCAACAAGGTGCTGGTGTAGCTCTGGAAAACAGTTACTAGATAAATGCTCCCATACAAACAAATCCTACAGTTGCTAAAAGGTTTCACCTTTGCTACCCTTTACCCAGCGATCCATTGCTCTGCAAAAAAAAGACACATATTCGACCCAAAGTGGAACCCTCTAACTTCTTGCAGCTTCTAACCCTCTGCCTGTACATTTCTGGGGTCAAACCATATCTGGCCATCAAGGCCTATTTCATGTGGGCATACACCATCCTGCTCTCCTCAGGCAGATCCAACAGAGTATCCCTCCCATCACTCACAAAGCGTCCCCTCAACCCCGCTCCACAATCCTTCTCAGGGACGTGGCGGGACACCATGGCTATCTCATATGCGGCAAACCATTGCCCAATATCCTCACTCTTGTGGAAATTCTTGATGACATCCTTGGGTATGTAAACACTACTCTCGGTAGGTACAAAAGGTATGCTGCCACCAGAGGGGGAGATCTCTAAACTCTTTGCCTTGATCTCCAACTCCCTAAATACTCTCTGATGCTCAAGTTTAATTTTCTCAAGCTCAAATGCCAACCTGTTACTCTCAATACCCAATTTTTTACTCTCTAGGTCCTTCTGACCTTCTAATTTGGCCATCTCCAAACTATGCCTTCTATCTCTCTCTCCCTGTTCTCCATCTCTTCTGGAGACAGACCCTTTGAGGACACACTAGTATCCGGATTGGAAAGTGCTTTACCTCCCACTGAATCCACTGGGTACAGCGCCCAGAGCATCTAACAGCAGCAAACACAGAGGAGACAAACGCGAAAAATGGAAGGGAAACCCACGCCAATGGTGCCAGGTTTAACAGTTGTCTTCTGTGGTGTCTAATCACTTGTTCCTTTGTGAGTGAGTAGGAGGGCAAGTGAGACACTATTGCTAGTCGGTCCCTGGCTAATGGGTACTCAGGTGTTAGGATGACTCTGTCCCTGCCTACTAAGGTTCCACTGTCCCAAGCATAGTTTTGTGACTCCACAGAATGCCTGCAACACGCCAACGTTTGGTCTGATACTTATTCACGGGACCCCTGAGGAGCGCTTGTCTTGTCCACAATACCCTCACACCATTTCCCGAGATGTCCACGGTGGAAGGCCTTTGCCTCTTCTGTTTGTAGGAATTACCTACTGCTGTAGCTTTTTTCAAGCTGGATTTTAAAAGATTTTTAACGCATTTTGTGCTACCTTCTGTTTCCCTTTTCTTTGAGTAATGGCCCAACCAATTGCGATTCAGGCTCATTGCTGCGCTGCAGTTACTCAACATAAGCTGCAGCTTGGAGTCCCCAATGCAGGGTCCACAGTTGTTTTTGTGGTCAAAGTGGATCCTGCATACCGCTTCTAAGTATTTTACTCCTGGGTAACATTTCCCGATGTGGATTCAAATGATAATTCTTTTCATGCTTTTACTGCTGCTGCAGTTCTGGCAGCTTATCTCCCTTATACAGTTGTTGAAGTTCCTCCTACGGCCTGGGAGCACCAGATTTGGTTTAATGGCGCCCTACCCCATTCAATTACTATTGTTCGTATGGGCCCCTTAAGTATTGATGGGGCCACATGGCCTGTTTTGGCCAGTTTTACTCCATATCCTAATATGGCTGAGATACCCGCCACCCCCTCTCAACACAATCCCCAAGAATTGGGAAACCGGAAACAGTTCTTGAACTTTTGGAAGGCGGGAAGGGAGTTACCCTTCCCGGCCGTATTTATTAAAATATGAAACAAAAATCAAAACATTAAAATAACAGTTTCATATTATGTACAATTTCATTTCCACATTACGATGTTTGGCTAACCTTAACAGATCTCTAATACAAAGGTTCTCCTAGCCGAACTAACATCCTACAAAACATTTGACTTGAAATTGTACATCCTAACGTTAAGGGCCAACGGCAAGGTCGTAACCGGTGTCAGATCCCTAAACCAGAAAAACCACCCTCACTTGTGAGGGGAGCGACCGCACAGAGGCGTACCTCAAGTGCATCTACCAATTTCCCTTGTACTTGACGGGGGCCCCAATGAACTCGACGCCATTTAACGGTCGTCCGAGGACTCGTGTGAGGTGTCTAAAAAGGTAGCGTAAACCCCCTCCCGCACCCCACACAACTTACCCATCTGCCGTCGCAGATGTCCTGGCCCCGGGAAATTCCCCAGGAGGGCCCGTAGCCCCTCCTATCCAGGAAGGGGCCTTTACCACCTTTCCTTTCCTTCCGGCGGCCTATCCTTAGACGGGACCGCCTCCCCGTTGAGGGGCCCATGGCCACCTCCCCCGAGCGCTCCCATCCGTAATGGGTGACGCCCCCCCATAGGGATCTTGAAATTACTGCTCACCGATCATGACCTTACCGCCCGACCAAAATAAATACGACAATTCTACCTAACTCACTAAGATTACAAAACAAACATAACTTATTACAAGCATGAATACTGATCAATACTAGTGCAAAATTACTTTATTTGCAAAACATACTGAAAATAACCATTCTTTATTGCATATTCACAATTTCCACGACAATCATCACAACCTGCAAGAAACAGAGTTACCACATCAAAACTTTATTCAAAAACAACCAGCTGTCCTCAGGGGCTGGTGGGTGGGTCAAAATTGGCTCTTCGTTCCGTCTCGAGCCCACGTGCAGCGGGGAGGTGCAGCTTCAGAGCACAGGAACAAGAGGATGCTTTCTTGGCTTCCTGCTCCTTTTATCCGTCTTCAGGGCGGGCGTAAACCCGCCCCCGCCTGCCTCCGAGGGCGTGGCCAGCCGCGTCCGTGTCTAGGACAACCCACTCTAGGGCGGGAAAAAGGCGCGCCCCGGCTACGCCGCTTCGGGCATACCAGCCGAGACTCGCCTCCCGCCCAAGATGGCTTCCCGGGGGGATCGTGGTACTCCACCATACGTTCGGGGGGACCGAATGGTCGCCCCTTTCCATATGGCTGAGATACCCGCCACCCCCTCTCAACACAATCCCCAAGAATTGGGAAACCGGAAACAGTTCTTGAACTTTTGGAAGGCGGGAAGGGAGTTACCCTTCCCGGCCGTATTTATTAAAATATGAAACAAAAATCAAAACATTAAAATAACAGTTTCATATTATGTACAATTTCATTTCCACATTACGATGTTTGGCTAACCTTAACAGATCTCTAATACAAAGGTTCTCCTAGCCGAACTAACATCCTACAAAACATTTGACTTGAAATTGTACATCCTAACGTTAAGGGCCAACGGCAAGGTCGTAACCGGTGTCAGATCCCTAAACCAGAAAAACCACCCTCACTTGTGAGGGGAGCGACCGCACAGAGGCGTACCTCAAGTGCATCTACCAATTTCCCTTGTACTTGACGGGGGCCCCAATGAACTCGACGCCATTTAACGGTCGTCTGAGGACTCGTGTGAGGTGTCTAAAAAGGTAGCGTAAACCCCCTCCCGCACCCCACACAACTTACCCATCTGCCGTCGCAGATGTCCTGGCCCCGGGAAATTCCCCAGGAGGGCCCGTAGCCCCTCCTATCCAGGAAGGGGCCTTGACCACCTTTCCTTTCCTTCCGGCGGCCTATCCTTAGACGGGACCGCCTCCCCGTTGAGGGGCCCATGGCCACCTCCCCCGAGCGCTCCCATCCGTAATGGGTGACGCCCCCCCATAGGGATCTTCCAATTACTGCTCACCGATCATGACCTTACCGCCACAGGCCGGATAGTTGACCGGCTATCCGGACCCCCCACTCCTGCCTAAAGGTCATGTTTTAAACCCTTCAACCAAGCTATGAGGTCTCCTATGAGTAACTCATTCCCCACCCGGGACAAATGAACCCCGTCCCTCAAATACATACTGTCCCCTTTGATACAACCATGCGAAACAGAATGTAGTGTACTTGAACGAAACAATCTACTCACTTTGTTATTTATTTTCTTTACTGAATGATTCAGAGCAGAAACCGAAATAGCCCCCCGCCACACTTTCCGTGGGATCATATGGGACCATGCAATTGTGCACCCTGGAACTCTTCTCGCCAACCAACCTACTGTGGAAAGCATTGCCTCAAGAAGAAGTCGTCTACCAGTGGCCACCAGATCGTTACCCCCAAGATGGACTATGATTATAGACGGCGGTGACCTTGTCCGCTCTAACAAACCCTCAAAAAAGGATTGAAACTGGTCAATACAGAGCCCGCCCTTTCCGTAGAAGGACACCCTGTACCCGTATTCCCCAGCCACGTGAATCATATCACCTGCTTTGAATACGTCCGCGGCACGCCTCACATATGAGTGGCCCACGACCCACACCTCCTTTTTCGCAGACGGTGATTTCTGACCGCTGGTCCCCAGGAGTCGGGTCGACTGTACAGTCCGCCCCGCTTCGTAAGCTTGCGTAACTGAAAACCAAACAAAAACAAGAAGCGTGAGTATATCATTACAGCTTCACAACATGTGCAACCGCACATACCTTTTATAACAGTTCGAGGACCAACGCCCCACACGTTTTACTTGTTCTACACTCAGACCCCTGGCTGTAGCCTCAGTAGCAGCCCCTATCCGAAAGGAATGGGTCCCGAACTCGCCGGGGTTCAAGCCCGTGGCCGAAATCGACATCGCAAGCACCCTCTGGAACTGAAACCTCGTCAGTGGGGTGGCGTCAGCGTGTCTCAACAAGGTCCCCCCCCATGCTGCAACCCTCTGCGCTAAATATTCCTCTACGCATACCACAGGGCACATGGAAGACCCGGGGATCCTCTGAATGATTACGCAGTCCCCGATTGCTCCCTGATCGGATTTGGACCTAACAAATGAGACCGTCATCGTCTCCCCCCTGACCTGAATGTGCTCCCGGCACAGTCCCCCCATCGTATCCCGCTTGTTCTTTGCCACTAATTCGCTTACCCGCATAGCCCCATGGAATGCTAGTGCAAATGCGGCTCGGAACAACACTGCTTCGTACTGGGATGAACACGTTGCCGGGAGCACAGACAATAACAGGGTCAGCCTATCCAGACCTATCGGGTGCCTCTCATCTACTCTGCGACCCTCAAGGCGTTGCCACCCACGTAGCGCTTTCTGCACAATGAAAGACGCTGTCGGGTCCTGGATCCCATGAGCCTTTGCCATAAAGGAAATGGCGGCCCGATGCCTCTGGGCCGTAGCTACTGTTTTGCCTGCCTGATGTAAAGAGAGCAGAAATTTCACGACAAACTCTTCCTGACCCCAAAGCTCCCCCCTAGCAGTACCCAAAAAGGCCCAATAGGAACGGAACGCCCCTTCATATGCCTTCCTCGTCCTGGGTGCTAAACTCTCTCCCACGAGGTTTTGTAGTTCGGGGCACCGAGAGACCAGAGAGCTTCGGGAAAGGGTGCCGCCACCGGGTCCGCTGTGGGCAGAAAACCCCAGAAGGCCTGCATACGGAAACGAGAAAGCGCATCAGCCGCTTGGTTCATCACCCCCGGCACATGTCTTGCCCTAAACAGTACATTCAGTTGCATGCATAACAACACAATTTCCTTGAGCAGTCTCAGAATCAATTTGCATCGTGCTGCCTGACTATTGATACACTCAACCACGGTCATGTTATCAGACCAGAACACTACAGAGTGATCACGGAACCCCCCGGGCCACGTTTTCAGGGCCACCAAAATAGGAAAAAGTTCGAGAAAAGCAATGTTACTTGTCAACCCGCACTCGTGCCACCATGACGGCCATTTTTGAGCCGACCATTGTGTACCCAATATGGCACCAAAACCTATACTCCCCGCCGAATCTGTCCAAAGCCCCAGCTCCTCGGAGGACACCGCTGGTTTGTTCCAGACAATTCGACCATTGAAATCCGCCAGAAATGCCAACCAAATGCGCATGTCCTGGCGAACCTCTGCCGAGAGTCTCGTGCGGTGATGTCCTTCCTTCAGGCCAACCATGGCTTGTGCAATCGAGCGGGAAAAGGGGCGCGCCATTGGCATCACTCTCAGGGCAAAATTCAACTGACCCACCACCTGTTGCAATTGATGCAGGTTTACTTTTGTTGCACGAATACATGTCTCAAGGGATAACCTGAATTTCAACACTTTTTCCTTGGGTAATCGAAAACAACCTTCTACCGAGTCGAGCTCGATCCCCAGAAACTCGATCAAGGTCGAGGGACCCACAGTCTTACCTGGCGCCAATGGCACACCAAATTGATTCATTAAGACACAAAATTCATGTAAAGCCTGTCCACACTCAGGATCCCCGGCTGCCCCCAAAAACAGAAAGTCATCGAGATAGTGCATAACATGTTGAAAACCTGTCTTCCTTGTGAATACCCACTGCAGAAAACAACTGAACTTCTCGAAATAGGCACAGGAAATCGAGCACCCCATTGGCATACATCTATCAATGTAATAGCGACCCTGAAACTGAAAACCAAGGAGACGTTGATCATCTGGGTGTACCGGGAGCAACCGGAACGCTGACTCGATGTCCGATTTTGCCATCAGCGTCCCGGGCCCCAGGCGATTCAACATGGCTACGGCCTCATCGAAAGATGCGTACCGCACCGAACACACTTCCGGGTCTATCGCGTCATTCACGGAAAGACCACGTGGGGCTGACAAGTTATGTATCAGCCGAAACTCACCCGGGTCCTTCTTGGGGACCACCCCTAGAGGGGAACAAACAAAGTTAGCAACCGGTGGCAAATCGAATGGACCGGCGACACGACCTCGAGTCACCTCTTTCCCAATCTTTACCTGTACCACCGCCACGTGCTGCAAGACCGACAGTTGATTCTTACAGTTTGCTACACCCTGAAAATCCCCCACTGGGATGCGGAAACCATATGAGAACCCGTTTCGCAACACCCCAGCGGAAGCATGATCCGGGTATTCGTTGAGCCAAGGAATCATTGCCATGGTATCAATCGGGGTAGGTAAAGGCGCCCCTCGGACTATATCAGACCTGTTTGGCGCCTCCCTTACCACCATTATCACCCGTTTTGGCTCTGCACATGGACTCAGGATGGGATGGCTGCCCACACCCCCCACACTCATGTCTGAATTTGCATGACCCCTGGGGCCTCGTACATTTCCCTCTGTTAAAATTCCAACAGATCCCCCTTTTACCTGTGTTGCCACTCGGCTTCGAGTGGTACTCGTTACCTGCACCCGTCCGAAAGGGTGTCCCAGAGTTTTGGCGGGAAGATTCCCCCCCGTTACTCCCTAACAATGGTACCTTCAACATTCCTGTACTCTCCATTTTTTGCCATGACACGGAGTCGTAACAATCCCAAGTCAAAAATGGGTCGTGTTCCTTAGCTTTTCTAAAAAGATTGTCATAGCAGAACCACTGATTGCCCCCATATGCTACAGAATACTCCATGATACGTGATTGATAAATAGGTAACTCGGTCAGCAACTCGGGCCTGCGCTCGCCCATGATGGAGGTAAAAATGCCCCACGCTCTGCCCCAAGTACCAATGTTTTCGTCAACCTTAAAGGCGGCCATTTTTGCGCGCCAAACACTCGGATGCATGAGCTCCTTTTGGCTCTTTACATGCTCCATCTCGTAATGATCGGTAAGCAAAGAGAAAATGTTCACATACTTATTCGCCCAAATCTTTTCCTTAGTTTCCAGTGGAACATGCTGAGCCACCTTTTCCCTTCGTGAAGGTACAGACCCCTCCCCCGCAATCGGCAATGGCCGCTTACCTGAACCAGACGCTGCATCCGCCACCGAACCTGGGCCTGATGCGTTAACCGAGGATGGTGCCTTCGCAGCCTCCCTAGATTCCCGCAGTTGCCTCATTACTGCCCGTGCGTCGTCAGCCGTGGCGCCCTCGCTATCTTTTCCCAACCACGCTGCCAATTGTGCCGCTAACTCGGGGGGCATATCCTCCCCGTTCACGGGGGTGACCACCACAGGGATTGGATTCCCCTCTTTCGGCACCGGGATTGGCTCCTCAAGTGGGGTATCGGGAACCGGGGTTTCCCCCCCGAGTGCCCCCCTTCTGGGCCTCTTGCTTCTTCCACCGGGGACTGCTCCCTGCAAAGGCCGTTTCGGTCCTCCCTCCCCGTCCTTAGCCGCCACCTTTTTCTTCAAATCGGCTATCTCCTTCATGAGCATGCGGAGCATCTGCTCGGTACCGACCCGCTTTCCGACTTTCTTGGGCATTCTCAGACGGAATATCTGTAAGACAAAAGAAAGATTACAACGCTCAAAATTGGCTCTTCGTTCCGTCTCGAGCTCACGTGCAGCGGGGAGGTGCAGCTTCAGAGCACAGGAACAAGAGGATGCTTTCTTGGCTTCCTGCTCCTTTTATCCGTCTTCAGGGCGGGCGTAAACCCGCCCCCGCCTGCCTCCGAGGGCGTGGCCAGCCGCGTCCGTGTCTAGGACAACCCACTCTAGGGCGGGAAAAAGGCGCGCCCCGGCTACGCCGCTTCGGGCATACCAGCCGAGACTCGCCTCCCGCCCAAGATGGCTTCCCGGGGGGATCGTGGTACTCCACCATACGTTCGGGGGGGACCGAATGGTCGCCCCTTTCCATTATCTCACTGCTAATTTGGCGGATGTTTATTTATTGTATGCTTAGGTTGTTCTCCTTTATAGACGTCGGATCCACTTCGCTGCCCGTGCTTTTTTGGCAGCTGCGTCATCTGTGTAGGCTGTGCACAGTGGGGGGTCTTGTAATAAGCCCTGTTATTATTAATTCGGTGAAGGGCAAACGTCCTCAAAATCATAACGACTTTCCGTTGTGGATTGCTCAGAAAATTGATCAGCTTGATGCAGTTTTCGCTCTTACGGGTCCTTTGGAGAAACACAGGATCCTTACTATGTGCTTACCTAGTGGTCTAATTCCTCCTTTGGCTGACTGAAACACCTAGAGAATGATGTTTGCCTCAGGTATATACTCTGTTATGGCACCCCATCGATGAGCATTCTGCTGAGCGTTCTCAAACGAGTACAGAATAAACATGGGGCAGGTCCTGCTCTAGATTTGGGGATGAAGTTGATGGGTATCTTTCCCATAGTGTCCGAAATGGTCCGTCAACATCTTTCGGCAGTGGCTCACATTATCCGGGAACATGAGATGCCGATCATTATTGCTGATGTTTATACATCCTTAGGCCGCAATAATTTGGGAGTTAGACCTTCTACTCAGTCTCTAGGTAAGCTCCCTCTTGAAAAGGAAGGTTGTCCTGTCTTTCCTAAAAAGACATGAGACAAAAATAAGCAGCAACAGAATCCTAGGTCACATGGTAAGTCACCACAACCGGAAGCTTCTGAACATAGATATGATTGACGTGATTGCTCTAAAACTAAAACTCCTGAGAGGTTTCAGGTTTCTGATCCTTGTTCCTTTCAGGATTCATCTGATCAACAGTATGGCAGAGGAGGGTGTCAGGATCACAGACAAGGCAAGTCCGTGCAACCTAAGCGGTACCCGCAGCGATCTTTTGATGTGAAAGTCAAGAGAAAGGAACCACCTACATATAGAGCCCCATTCCAGAAGAAGAAAGTTGCACATTTAACAGTGAAATATGGCCCAGATGGTGAGAACTCTCCTACTGGGCTGTGACTCTCCTGAACAGCCCAGATGAAATTGCCTTAGTGTGCCAGACACTCAACCAGTTCTGGAGGCGAAAGCAACTGGCACCTTTGTAACTGTTGAACCCGAGTACACCCATGTAGCTCCCCCTGATAGACTTTATCATGTGGACATTCAAATTGAATGTGACATTAAGCACACCATAAATGATATTTTTTGGGACACCTTCCCGTCTTCTTATGGCATTTTACTGGCGGAGGTCGATTGGCTTCCCCCATTTGTTCTTGGTCGTCCTCGAGGCGAGAATATGATCTTACCTTCCTTTTCACATTATGTACCTGATGACACTAAGCATGCTTATGCTTCTGAGTGGGCTCTTGCCTTAGCCCCTGCTTTGTACCGCAACCAAGCGGGTTGAGATAAGAGGTCTCCTTTGCATGTTCTTCCCATTCGTTCTACTCCTCAACCACAGCCTTAATATCTAATTAAACGTGAAGCTAAGGCATCTGTTCAAGAAGTTCTACCTCAATTAGAATATCAGGGTGTAATTGAAACCTGTGTCTCTGCGATGAATAAGCCTCTCTTTACGATTTTGAAAAACTGATGGTTCATTGTAAGAAGGATCTAGGTACAATGCAAGAGGAATACCCTGTCTTACCCTTTTCACCACAGTACCCCTGCTCCGGCTCTGAACTCCGACGACACCATCCCCGGAAAGAAGAAAAACAAAGGGTTAATTCTATAGAAACATACTCTCCTGCGCAGGAAGACGGCGGGCCCACCTGGTCGGGGGACCAATTAAGGAGTCCAAACGGAAGAGCAAAGGAAGTCATCAACCCACTAGGGATGCACAAGGACGGAGGGCGGAGTTGGGAAATCCCAGAAGACGCTGAGAACAGCGGATCAAAGGAATTGCTGGCAGACAGAGAAGAAAAGCAGACTGGAGAAGCCTGCCCAAAGGAAATGTAGGAAGATGACAACCCTCTAGAGGACTGGAGTGAAGAGTGGTGGACAGCCCATGGTGATGCCTACATGCCGCCCCAACTTAGGAGAGGGACGGGGGTGGGAGTCCAAGGGAGAGTCACAGCGACCCTGGGTCTAATTACACAGTGCAGGCCACAAGAAGAGTGCGGCAAGAGTGCCATACGGTATCTTTAAAGAAGTGTATTTTTTTCCTTTTTGCGTGCTCTCCTTACATGCTACATGGTGATTTTTTAAGTTGGTATGCCTATTCTCTAGAGCCCAGCGAACAGGGTAATACACCAACTTTGACAGGTGACTAAATAATTATATATACACGATAGTGAACAGAGGTCACTCTTGTGTTTTGATCCCAATCTGTACACTTCCACTTTATTTTTGTTTTTTCGCTTCCCTTGAGAGAGAGGGGTGGGTAAAGGGGAGAGATATAATAAACCCTTGGCAGTAAAGTTGCCAACTCAACTGTTGGGGACCTCACATGTCTATCTCACAAAGCCTAAACTCTGTGTTTTTGCCTCCTTTCCATCACTCCGGGTGTGGTGAAGGATGCTATCCTAAACCTTTCTGTCATAAAACCGGGATACTTACCGCCACCTTCTTCTTTTTCCTGAGCCTCCTGGGAACACCTTACTGGAAAAAGAAGACAACCTAGAAGTGAAGAAGAATTAACCTAAGGGAAGAATACCTAGGCTCTTGGTGACAAACTACATCTGTCCACCCCCAAATAAAGTACACTAAAATTGAGAAGCACGTTAAGCCTCCTCGATTATTTTTCCACCCGTCCCTCTCACATTCATATCACATAGCTTGGATTTTAGACATTTGACTAGTCATACCTGCACTTTTGCAGTACAAAACATGCATAGTACAATATTGATCAATAATATAATCCGTAAGAAGTTTAAAACTACTCTGGATATTTCAAATAGCTTTTTCAGTCATAATCTGGCTCCTGAGAGCTGGGACTTATCCGCATTCAGCACCCTCGGCTCACAGAGGCGCTATGCGAGACTGCCCATGAGGTGTAAGAATAGTCCCAAGGTTTTTGCGGTATGCACTGTGACCCTTTTGAATGAAATTGATCCTGATGCTTTTTTCATATGTCGATGACATAGACCTGACAAATGATGAATTCAATCCCCATCTTGCGCAAGTGGATTGCATCATCACGCAATTTGCTGTTCTGGGCTACAAATTACATTTTTCAGAAATCGCATATTGCGTTTCTGGTCATTATTTTTCTTGGTTATGAATTGACCAATGAGCGTAGAGGTTTGGTCCCCCATTATTGGAAAAGTGTGCTCAATTACAATCTACCCTGAAAAAATTAAAGTCTCTGCTGAGTTTCCAAAATGTTGGCAGAACTTACATTCCTGACTATGCTCAGCGTATCAAACCTCTTTATGCTTTGACACACCCATCCTTTTCTGCTTTTTCTTGGCTTCCAGAACACACCGAGGTGTTGCACACTTTACAGTCTGACTTACTTGCTACACAGTATTTACAAACTAGATTGAATACTACCAATTTGGTGATTTGGATTCTGCCCGGTCCGATCGGTTTAACTTATTTGACTTTTAATGAGGGTCCCAATTGCGTATAAATTGCATCTGTATACTCCTGCAGAGTTGTGTTTTTCTTCTACTGAAACAATTCTGAATGCTGTGCGGATGGGCATTCTAAAAGAACGCCCTCTTGCACATGGTAAAACATTTTTATCATTTCACTGATGCCTGCCTTAGATGTGGCCACGAAAGCCAGTGTTCCTAATTCTAAAGCTCTGCATCCTCGTTGGATTCAATGGGCTACATCTTTGACTTTGGCTGATGTCAGGTTTTTTTTTACCCTTCTTTGCAACTCAAGAATTTCTTCAGAATGAACATGTTCACCATGTTCACTTCAGCTCTTGGTCAACACAAATGTATCATTTACACCTATGGTTCTATGGAGGCTTATTGAAGATGTCGTTTTTAACTCTACTTTGGTTCACACCCAGCCGCTTGGGGAATGCACGGCCAGCCCAGTTGGCCAAATTGTGAGCTCTCCTTTTGGCTCTTGAATATGCTACTGACTCAACTAGGGAGGGTACTCCTTTTCCACAAGGTTTCCCTTCTCAATATACTTATCAGGTGACTACTGACAAAGTTTCTTTTGTGTCCATTCTATCGGTTGGCGATCGCTTGATTACCTACCTTAACCGCAGACATTCTCTTATTGTGGCCGCCCATGAAAGCATGGCTTCTGCTTACGCAGGAGTAGCGGCTACTGTTTCTCTTTTACAACAAGGCTTTTGTTAGCGTGGTTTATTACAGCAAACTCACAGATATGTGCTAAGTTGTGACATTTGGCAACAAATTAAGGTGCCTACTGTGTCGCATTCACCTCAAACGCATCTTTTCATTTCCAGTCATCCTTCTGGATGTATTTAGCTTTATTATTTTGGTCCTCTTATGTCTGATAATGCTTTCAAGTACAATTTTGTGGATTCTTGCACTAGGTTCCTCTGGGTTTGACCGCAGCGCTCTGCTGACACTTGCACTGCTATTAAGGATTTGCATGTCTTTCTCTGGACATATGCCTGTGGCGCTTTCGATTCAGACGAGGGTCTGACTTTTTGCCTGTAAGGCTTACTGTGATGTAATGACATCCTTGGAAGTGCAGGTGCATTTCTCGTCTCCCTATAAGCCCAAGGGCAGTTCTGTTGTGGACCAGTTGAACCGTGACTTAAAGCCATCTTAAACAGAAAGGGTATTAGGCACGGGCTCTTAATAATCTCCCAAGAAGATCTCTGGGTGGGCAGATCCCATACAAAATGCTCTATGGCATCAAGTGGATTTTGTTTCAGACCTTGATGGTCTAGACGCTGTGGGTGCTGCTGTAACATTTGACATAGATAATCACTGTGTTGTCCACAACCTCCACAGAAATACACCAGTTCTGATTCCTGTTTCTGGCTGGCTCCCAAACCTTGGTGATCTAGTTTGTGAAAAGGTGGCACCCAAGAAATAATTTGGTCCCTCCTACTGTAGTAGTGGGCCTCAGCAAGGCCTACCAGTGCTAGGGGTTCTCCCTTCTCTGCACATAGTCCCCAGACCAATAGGAAGAAGTTGGCACAGAAGCTGGAATAGAAAATACAGAGTTTATTAAACCTCATGAGGTGGAACTACATTCACACAGCACCCTTCGGCAATGTATGAAGTAGCACACTGAATGGAAGGAGCTTGGTCCTTTTATATCCACACAGGGGCTCAAATGAAGGCAGTACAAGTGCAAAATGCTGGTTTTAGGTACATATAAGGTCGTACAGAAAATGCAGTCAACAAGTGGGAGGAGCTGTGTGGAGAAGTGTGGCTCAATGGTTAGAGCGGCAGACCCTGATGCAGAGGTCTAGCCCGGGACCAGGGTTCAAGTCCCCGCCTCGGCGGGTCTTGGGCTCAAAAATTCCATGGACCTGATAATTCTCGCCTCGGTGCCTATTCCAATCATGGAGTACCACTCTGCAACTCTGGGCAATAGCTTGCTTAATCTCCACAACGGCCCCCACAACGCTAAGGATGCCTGGCCTCCACCTTGGGGGTGCCCAGGAGTGGACGCCTCACAGGGAAATCCAGGATGGGTTCCACAGCGGTATTCGTACAAGCGCCTTGAGACCCTTGCGGGTGAGTAGTGCGCTATACAAGTATCAATTTACAGCTAACAGTTGCTAATTCTGGTGAACACATCCTGACAGTTACAGACGGGGGCAGCTGCAAGGACAGCTGCAAGCTCAACTGAGCATGTGCGAAGCAGAAAAGGCTAAATATATCTAGTCTCTAGGCAGATTTCAAGAGCAGTTAACAGGAAGGTAGGACAGAGCACATGGCGAGCACACGGTAGCACATGGCAAACAAAATGGCTGACAGAAATACAAAATGGATTCCACAAAACGGACAAGATAGTCTCTAAATACAGGATGGCTTCTGCTAATGCTAACCTAATCGCTGCCAAATTACAACCTGTGCTTGGTCTGCAGGCTACCCAAACTGTAATTTTACCTCCACTTCCTGGAAACAAACATAATCACTTTGTTTGCATTGAATATGTCAAGTTACACCATATGGTCAATACTCAATAGTATGCCTCAGGGTGTTCCTTGACAGGATATTCCTTTACAGCCTGTGAGCTATGTTTCTTCTGATTCTCCACGGCTGCCAGAAGGAGATGTTGAGTCTTCAGTTGACCTGGTATCTATTTTACCTTCTTCACACTCCTCAATGAAAATTATTTATTCTGATCCACCCATTGAGGCTCGTTCGGGGGGGGGGGGGTGCAAGCATCAGGTCCGTATCCAGAATCCCAACCTCTGTGTTTGAGCTGAGTTCTTCTGGTTACTATATCGATCAAGATAATTTTTGCTCGGACAGTTCCTCATTGTCTTCAGTTTTCTCCCCACCACCACCGCGGATTTGTGATTTCATCTCCTAGTTAAAATACGCTTATCTGGTTCCACCTTGAACGTATGTCTGGATTGCTTTTTCCAAAGTTTTTCTGTTCATGGGGATTGGGTTTGTGACCTTCTGGAACATTCTGCTGCAGAACTTGTCGACAGGGTGTTGGCCCCACATTCCTCCCCGTATAAAATGAAAAAAAACAGTCCTTTTTTAACATTTCAGTAGTGCTAGTCACTGATGGAATTGTATGGAAGAATGTACCATTCGTTGTATTTGGTCCTACGGACACCCTAGTCAAGTCAAGTCAAGTCAAGTTTAAATTTGTATAGCGCACTACTCACCCAGAGGGTCTCAAGGCGCTTGAGGGAGGGAGGGAGCTTTACTTATCAAATATCCAAGTTTTTAGTTGTTTTCTGAAGGAGAGGTGGTTCTGTGTGAGGCGGAGGTGGGTGGGGAGGGAATTCCAGGTCTTGGCCGCTAAGTAGGAGAAGGATCTTCCTCCCATGGTGGATCTTTGGATGCGTGGAATTGCGGCGAGGGCTTGATTGGACGATCGAAGTTGGCGGGTGGGGGTGTGGAAGGACAGGCGCGTGTTGAGGTATTCGGGTCCTAGGTCGTAGAGGGTTTTGTGTGCGTGGGTGAGGAGGCGGAACGTTATTCTCTTGTTGACGGGGAGTCAGTGGAGGTCTTTCAGGTGACCGGAAATGTGAGCTTGGCGGGGGATGTCTAGGATGAGTCTGGCTGAGGCGTTTTGGATGCGTTGGAGTTTTTTCTGTAGTTTGGCTGTGGTTCCGGCGTAAAGGGTGTTTCGGCAGTCTAGTCGGCTTGTGACCAGTGCATGGGTGACCGTCTTTCTTGTTTCGGTGGGGATCCAACTGAAGATTTTGCTGCGCATACGTAGGATGTTGAAGCATGATGATGAGACGGCGTTGACTTGTCAGGTCATCGAGAGGGAGGAGTCCAGGATGAAGCCCAGGTTACGTGCGTGGTCCGTTGGTATGGGTGGGGTTCCCAGGGCCGGTGGCCACCATGAGTCGTCCCAGGCGGAGGGGGATGATCCTAAGATGAGGACTTCCATTTTGTCCGAGTTTAGTTGTAACCGGCTGTTCTTCATCCACTAGGCTACTTCTTTCATCCCTTCGTGTAGGTTGGTTTTGGCGGTGTTTGGGTCTTTGGTGAGGGATAGGATCAGCTGTGTGTCGTCTGCGTAGGAGATAATGTTGAGGTTGTGTTGGCGCGCAATGGATGCGAGGGGACTCATCATGTATACGTTGAAATGAAATGAAATGAAATGAAATGAAATTTGATTTGTAGAAGTTGAAGAGGGTGGGACTGAGTGAAGATCCTTGGGGTACGCCGCAGATGACTTTTGTGGCCTCTGATCTAAAAGGGGGGAGGCGGACTCTCTGGGTTCTTCCGGCAAGGAACGAGATTATCCAGTCCAATGCTTTTCCTTGTATTCTGACGTTGCTGAGGCGTTGTATAAGGGTGTTATGACAGACTGTGTCAAAGGCTGCGGAGAGGTCGAGAAGGATGAGGGCAGCAGTTTCTCCGTTGTCCAGTAGAGTTCGAATGTCGTCTGTTGCAGCGATGAGGTCGGTCTCGGTGCTGTGTTTGGCTCGGAAGCCGGACTGTGAAGGGTCGAGGGATTTGTTGGATTCGAGGAAGGCGGCGAGTTGACTGTTGACGGCTTTCTCAATGACTTTGGCAGGGAATGGCAGGAGCGAAATGGGGCGGTAGTTCTTAAGTTCAGTGGGGTCTGCTGTAGGTTTCTTCAAGAGGGCGCTGAGTTCGGTGTGTTTCCAGCTTTTCGGGAAGGTGGCGGAGTTGAGGGAGCAGTTGATGACGTCTCGAAGATGGGGTGCGATAATGGAGTCTGCTTTGTTGAAAATGTGGTGGGGACATGGGTCGGTTGGCGATCCTGAGTGGATGGTGTTCATCAGGCGGATGGTGTCTTCAGTGGTGATTGGGTTCCAGGCGTAAAGGTTGTTGGAGGGGGGTTTTAATTCGGAGGTAGGTGGGGTGGGCTGGTCTCCAAAGCTGTTATGTATGTCAGCGATTTTGTTGTGGAAGAACGAGGCTAGAGAGTCGCAGAGGTCTTGGGATGGAGTGATGTCGTTTGTGCCGGCGGTGGGGTTGGTAAACTCTTTAACGATGTTGAATAGTTCTTTGCTGTTGTGGGTGTTGTTGTCGAGTCGATCCTTGAATGCTGATTTCTTGGTGGATCGGATCAGTTGGTGGTGTTTGCGGGCGGCGTTCTTGAAGGTGGCCAGGTTGTCAGTGGTTGGCTTTTTTCGCCAGGCTTTCTCGAGGGTGCGACAGATCTTCTTGGATTTCTTAAGGTCATCATTAAACCAGGGGGCTTTTTTGCTTCCTTGCTTGATTTGATGGTTTTTCAAGGGTGCTAATTCGTCAGCGCTGTGGGTGATCCATTGTGTGAGGTTGGTGGCTGCTTGGTTTGGGTCCGATGATTTTGCAGGAGGGTTTTGGTGAAGCAATGCGAAGAGCTGGTCGGTGGTAATTTTATTCCAGTTTCTCCGGGTAATTCGTTGTGGGTGGATGTGGGTCGTAGTCTTTTTGTAGTTGAAGTGAACGCAGCTGTGGTCCGTCCAATGGAGAGCTGTGGTCTGATTAAAGGAGATGTGCTTGCTGGAGGTGAAGATTGGGTCGAGCGTGTGCCCGGCATAGTGGGTGGGGGTGTCAACAAGTTGTTTGAGTCCGAGATTGGCGAGGTTGTCCAGAAGGGTGGTGGTGTTGCTGTCGGTGTTCTTTCCAGGTGGAAGTTGAGGTCTCCCAGTAGAATGTAATCCTCAGAGGGGAGGGCGTGAGGGCTGATGAAGTCAGTGATGTGTTCGCTGAATTGTGTGCGGGGTCCGGGTGGTCTATAGATGAGGGTGCCTCTGAGTGTGGTCTTAGGGTCGGTGTGAATCTGGAAGTGAAGGTGTTCAGCGGTTGTAAGGTTGTCATCGGAACTGGTCGTGATGCAGATGGTGTTCTTATGAACGATGGCGATTCCTCCTCCTGTTTGGTTGATGCAGTCCTTTCGGATGATCTTGTAGTCGTCCGGGATGGCTATGGCGATGTCGGGCGCTGATGAGGCGTTCATCCAGGTTTCTGTGAGAAAGGCGACGTCCGGCGATGTGGTGTCGAGTAGGTTCCAAAGCTCAATGGCGTGTCTGTGGACCGAGCGGGTGTTGAGTAGGATGCACTTCAGGTGGTTAGCGTCAGAGCTCTGCTTGGAGTCTGTGGATTTGGTGTGGGTCCTGATGCAATCGAACTTGCAGGAGTGGCAGGTGAAGGGTCCATGGGTGTGTCCTGGGGCCGCTTGGTAGCAGTCTGGGAGACGGCCAGAGTTGAGTGCTGAGAGGGTTGCGGAATCGTACGTTATGCGGGTGGAGAGGAGTTTGTGGGGGCCAGGGGGTCTGGAGCTGGGCGCGGTCCAGGCGCAGACGGGCTTACCTTTGGCGCACCTTCGGCGCGCATAGGGAGCGTTCGCTGCGCGTGAACGCTGTGTGCAAATGTGTCTGTCATATGTGGATAGTGGAGGGGGGCGGAGCGAGGGAGGAGCATCTGGGAGGCGGGAGCGGGGTGGAGAGGACGGGCTCCGAGGCACAGCAACAACAAAATGGCAGCAAAAACGAAACCGGAACAGGTTGGGGCACAAATAGGAATTACGCTGTGGGCAGAGGCACTGGCACAATCAGGCAGTATTAATTACAATCTATCATGCAATGCGAGCACTACGATATGAACTGGCCCAGACACTCTTAAAGGCAAAGCGGGCAATTTACAGAATGGCAGAATTATCCAAAGAGGCAATGCGAGCAATGCACAAATGACCGGTCGAGCGCTACCGAACACAAGCAGGCACCAGTTCGATTAAAGGCAGCAAAGCAATGCGAGCAGCAAACGATACCCAGGAGAGACCAGGGGCCATGGGGAGCGACCGTTTTTCTATGGGTGATGTGAAAATACTTGGGTTGCAATCAGATGATTGGGATGTCAATGCTGTGAATTCGATGTTTTCCGAATTCGAATATTACACTGTCTTTGATACTGAGGATTTATATTTGAATTTTGCTACGTATGCCGATTTGCTCTGTTATCAATATTATGGATACACTAAAAGAAAGAAGCTTATTACAGCACACCCATTGTTATGTAAACCAATCCAAGATGATGTTGGACAAACGTTAATCACAGATTAGATCAATATTATTCTAGGCATACAGTGAGATAAATAATATATAGAGCATTGAAATAGTCCACAAGCGTCATTAAAAGATAATTCTTTCATTTGTTTCTTAAAGATTCCCAGCACACGATTCAGCCGACACGTGTTTTGTCTGTATTCAGACTTTTTCAAGGCTGGAAAGGTACGTTTTATACAATCAATGTGCTAAATATATACAAAAATAATTTTTATGATTAAAAACACCTAATACAAAAATAATTAAATAACTTACACCATTAAATATTGTCTGAAATCTATACAATTCGATAGAAAGGAGTAAAGAACTAGCACTACAGTACAGGAATCCATTCTTATCATGTATAGAAAGTAGAAAATCCACACAAACAATGGATAATAAACAAAAGAGAAAGGATCAGAAAACAACCTGTGTTTAAACCCTAGGAGGAACAAGAAAAATTGAAAGTGAAGAGGCTTGTGTGCATGTAACAATTCTGAAGAGATATTAACAAAAAACAAGAAAGATTGAAGTGAATAGTGTGCCCAAACACCATAGATGAAGGTGGAAAAAAAACCAAGAGTATTTATTGTAATGATCTTAATTTGAGAAAAGACCCACCAATAATGGGAATAATGAAGCAGTTAATTCCAATGTAATTCTGGTCTACTTGCACGTCCGGTTTCGTATTCATCAGCCCAAAATGTTTATCCGATAGTCTATTGGCACAAGATAAACATGAATTAAATGTCTCTTTCCTAAAACACTGAAGCGAATTGCACGCAGAGAAACATGTTAATGTAGCCTCATTGTAGGAGGCCAGAGACTTCAGGGTGTCTGCCGAACATGTCTACTAAGAAGTAATATGGCCTAATGCAGATGAATTGGGGCATAAATACATGCATCCCAAAAAATAAATGTTAAAAAATGGCACGATGAAAAGCGCAAAGGTATTTGATGACTCTCTCAGTTCATATGACTAATAAATACCAATGTAAATAGATTCCTCGGCTTACTTGCTGCATGAGCCTGACTAGTGCACATATCTACGGAAACCGGGTCTAATAGGTTTAAATGATTGAACAAACTACCCGCTGTGTGTCAGTGTGGAGGTAATGTCAAGGTTATAGAGGGACCATATGGGTAAATGGTTATACGTAATGAAAACTGTTAGGTCTAAGTAATACCTGAAAATTCTAAGGAAGGAAATGGCATCTCTAACTAAAATTTCACAGTCCTCACAAAAGCAGCGGCAGTCAAAGCATTCATATATTGTATACATGGTCCAAATATAAAGAAGTGCCTATGTCCAAGAAGAAGCGGTGTGGGGTTGCCACCACTAGAAATACGGTCTCTCCTAATATTAAAAAAGATATCCTGAATTGTAAAGATGAAAACACTCACCAAAAAAGAAAAACAACTGCAATATGGTGCACGATGCAATAGATTCCAAGTTTCAAACGAAGAGCTGCGCACTGCTAGAGTATCACCCTAAATCAATAAACAGTGGACTGTAAAAGTGGTGACAGCGTGATAACCGGAAAAGTATTTTAAAATTTAGGTAATCACTCAATCGTAAATTTAGTCACATGTACTCTCCAGCAGTACAATAGTCATATAGTAGTGTATCTCGAGTGTAGTCGTCTTTGCAGTGCGCTGCAACTTTATGGTGAATTACAAAAACAGGGCACTACCATGGTAACCTTACAATAAAACAATTAACCAATCAGTATGGATAAAAGACATTCAACGAAATAACGTCTATAATCAACAAGGCACCTTAAAAAACTCACCCAGTAAAAGTGTGTATCTCCACCGAAATGGCACATCTGTCCGCTTGTATTATAGGTGAGGAAGTGCTTGTGACGATCTTTTTAAAAGTAAATCCTACTCCAATGTCACATGACCCGAGAACACGTGACTGATGCGTCTACCGGGAACAATCATCAAAATAACCCTACGCAAGTTCAAAAGCCATCTTGGAATGTGCAGAATAGCTAAATATACGCTTACTCAGACCAAGTTAATCTATGCATCTCTTTTATTTACATTTTTGCCCTAAAAGGATAAGATTATTGGAAAAACAAATTGATTTGAAATCTGTATGGGGTACTAAGTCCTGGCAAGTCCAAGGTATAGAATCTTAAGTCCGCACATGTTTGATACCTATATAAATCATTTTTCTTAATGACACAGTCCAACAAACTATTTATTTGGGTTGGTTAAGAATAAATAAATAAATACTACCACTATTCCATCCTTGGCCCTTTTTAATAGTTGGCAATCTTCTACAAATTATACTGAAGATCAACCAAACTGTATGATAAGAAATGGTACATTTAATTCTTCTATGATAGTTCCAATTGGGTGGACTGTGTGCCCAATAGACACAAATGTTTGTCATTCTTGTTTCATGAACACTACTTCAGGGTTCACATTAAATAGACCTGATCCATGTTATCCACAAACACCGCATTCCAACACTGTTACTACTTATTCTGTAGGTAAATTATGTCAACAATAGCTAGAACATTCCACATTGTCTGCTGAGAAACAACATCTTTCTCTCCTATCGGAAAACAAAAAACGTTCTGGTTTCCTTTTGGGTCCAAAATTCACTCGTTCGAAGAAATTTGTTTATGCTCCATATAATAAATGTTGGAAATTGTCGCAAATGGAGGCTGCTTTATGCTTATGCCAAATTGATCAGGATAATTTAGATAAAGTGCTTGCTGTTGTCCATAAAAGTATTAATATGTAACAATATGAAAGAAGCTAGTTATATTATGATACATATAGAAAAACTTGAACAACTTCTCTTCACTGTAGCAGAAAATCAATCTGCGTTATGGTTAATATACAAAGTTATCTTGTTGCCCATCTCGATGTTTCAGTTTGCTGCCTGCATGAAACACTTCCCGGTAGGTAGATATGAACCCCTTGGGAGCAGTTGTATACATGAGTTTTGGTCCCTGCCTTTTAGATATCGCTGTCAACGGGCTGACAGAGATGTTTTTCTTACTGAGGAAGAATGCGACTGCACCACTGGTCATTCCCTTGTGTGTCAACAAGTAAAAATCCACAGCTTGTTTTTTTAAAGGAACACCTGTTCCCGCAATTATTCCCACCCTGACATTGCTTTCAAATGACAATTATCTTGTTATTAATAATTAAAACTGCTGCGATCTGCGGGTGGGAATCCCGTGTGTGGTGTCTGTTTCCCAGTTAGTTACTTTTTGTAATACCTTCCTGTTTACCCCTCCACATGGTAGTGTAGATAGTTTCTTGTGGCTTTCCATTCTAACCTTGAAAACAGATTTCAATAAGCTAAGCAGACTCAAAGCCCTATTGTTTTGAACAAGAAGTAGCTCTCTTTGCATGCAAGACCTTCACATTGAGGTGGTGAGAAGGTCTAGTGAAATACAATCATTGTCAAACTCAAATCTCTCCCTACATCTCCGGGAATACCTATATCAGATATTTAATGCGTCTGACACTACAGGCCTTGTACACTTTTTTAAACTTCTGGGTTACGGCCTTGTTACTTCTTTTCTAAATATTTTTGGAGTAATCACAGCTTTCATACATTCTATTTTTTCCAGCGTAATCGGTGGGTTCCCCCTGTTGCTCATCTTGATTTGCGGCATCATTGTGCTATTCCTTCTATTCCACAATGGCTACTCCATCTGCAGTCCTGCCCGGGCAGGAATTACTGCAGCTGTACCGTGAGCAAGTGTGATAACATTTTGTAACTGTGCCCTTAGACGCTCTAGGTGCCGAATTTCGTCTGACCTTCCGATGTGCGTACTTCACCTGTGTGCAACCTGTGTTTCATTGCATCCGGTGCCACTTTCCATGGGCCCTGGATATCTGCCTGGCTACACCATTACACTCTGCCCTGGATTTTGAACTGTTGATGGGTCCCTTAGTGGCCCATAAACAAGGACTGTTCCTTGGGCATGCAGCTTGTGTACAATCCATCATTGGGACCAGTGGCCGGAGTTGATCCCTGTGCACATGCACAGTCTCTTGCAGTCAACACAGGTTCTCCTTGAATGCTCCTATTGACAACTGGAAACGAGGAGCATGCTTAGTTGGATGGTTGCTATTTTCACTTTGAAAGGTTCAGATATTTAATGTCCTTCCACTTGGCATCCTACAACATGGGTACTAGTGATACACTGTAATTGGATATATATTTTTGCGTATAGAACTTTCCTTCTTATTTTGCAATACAACTTTTCAGACACTCTCCAAATGCAATTGATTATACGCTTTGGCTCTGCTTACCATCTGACTTCTGTCGTCATTTCGTGCTTCAATTCTGACCAAGAGAAGGGAAGGGTGTTGTATGTCCTGTGCAGGCCATTGTTGTTTTCCTTATGTTAGCATGAACACGTTACAGACTGTCCTCTGTTTTGCGCACATTACTACACCAACTCATTTTGCTTTGTGCCACACTGTACTTTCATACAGAACATGCTGTTGTTTTTGCATTCTGTTCTTTTCGGGGATTTAGTCTGAACACTGCAGACAAGGTCAAACAACAATGCCCCTTGTTATTGATTTCTGGTCAGGCTCTAGCACCTAGACAAACATGAAGATGCAGCTGTTTGGGAACATGTACTTTGGTCCTATAGATATGCACAGATAGGTAACACACACAATTGGAGAGGGATCTTTCCAGGGAAGAGAGCGTGACAGCATCTGAGATGTAGAACTTCCATCTGTGTAGGCTAAGGTAGGCATCTGCAGCTAACACCCAGAGATTTACTGATATATAATAATTTTTCTTCTGTAGAAAAGGAGGGAGGTTAGGCTACACTGTTGTATGTAAATATATAGCTCCTTTTATGATATACGGACTACTTGCTATGCCGACCATATTTGTGTTAGGCATTTTCCTGTTTGTTGTGGCACGTATACTGCATACTACAGCAGGATAGTTAAAATAAACATTTTAAACTTTCCTTGTGTCTCTGTCAGAACTTATTGCGGACTAGTAGGTGGATGAGAGCGAAAGGGTGTATGCTGTAACCACAATTCCTGAGAGGGTCGGGAGTGTTGTGTTCTGGAGTGTCTAATCACTTGTTCCTCTGTGAGTGAGTAGGAGGGCAAGTGAGATGCTATAGTTAGTCGGTCCCAAGCTCATGGGTACTGATGTGGTAGGATGACTAGGTCCCTGCCTACTAAGGTTCCATGGTCCCAAGCATAGTTCTGTGACTCCACAGAATCCCTGTAAGAGCAGGAGGTTCACTGTGGTAGCCTACTCATGGCAATATATGGTCTTGTGCTGAGGGTGTCACGACTGCTGGCTCCTCAGGATCAGAACGATCCTCAAGTGGGGTCCACCTCCTGTCGTCCCTGCACTCTGACTAGCTATAAGCATACAGAGCACAAAAGCAGTCAAGCGAGGGATAGGTAAAGGTAGGAGCAGCAGTGGAAGGGACACTTGTAAGAAAAGAAGGCACACATTAATACTTGCAATCTTCTTTCTACCCTCCTGTACTGTCTCACTAATATAAAGCAGTGCCAGTTAATTATTCAGGAGATGACCCCTTTCCTCCTCTGAGATACTTCTCTCATGAAACACAGTTGACCTACGATTTAAGAACAACCGGTTAGTCTTGGGGAATCATACATTCGTCACAGTATTCAATAAGTCACCTAAATACCATACATACCTAACACTCTATCACAAAGATCCTTTAGAGTTTCAGGTCTTTGGCATCTCTTTTTCTGAGGTGAATAAAGACTTCCACCACAAGGCTCCAAAACAAAAGTAATCATAGACCGTGGCCAAGGCTTCACTACTCAGTCAGTCAGTCAGTCAAATATTCTTTATTCGATAAAATTATTATCATAAAGGACATGGTACAATTATACAAAAAGTTACAATCTGATTAACAAATTACAGTGTAATACATTTTTTCATCAGTGTTAAAAATACAATACATATTAAAAAGAGAAATTTCTAATATTAAAAGTTTTAAAAAATATATACCATTTAAAAACTATCAGTACTACAGCCTTACTACACATGTAGAATACATATTTACACAAAAGAAACATTACTCAAAACAGCTTTGGATCTGCGGTAGGCTGATGGTATTTTTGCTTATGCGAATGGCTGCCGTCAGAAAACTGGCCACACAGAACATGGTATAAGGGTTACCCAATTGCATTAGGTATATTAGAGCGGGCCTCACCTGAATAAAGCCCGCCTTCTTCAGGAGTGGTAATAAATATTTCCGTCTACATGGTTCATAGTGAGTGCAAAACATGACAAAATGGAGTGTATCTTGTAATGAAAAGCAATCACAAGTGCAGGGATCCGCCTTGTCAGGTGCGCACCAGGTACGGAAAACTCCTAAAGAGTAATGGATCAGGTTTAGGGGCGGAATCTTGTCAGAAGAAATCTGTGGTGTCGATTATTCACCACTATTAAATATGGTTCCGGTCCTGGGCAACTAACCAGCCCATAGTTTAGTCTAACAAGAGGCTTTCTCAGCTCCGTCTCCTCCCGATCTAGTGTAAAAAGGTCCCTTAGGGCCTTTTTTGTTGGAAAAATATCTTTTTTAGTTAATAATTCGGGAGAATAAAACATGTCTGAGCGACCTATTTTTTGCAGACCATTTTTAATATAATTCAGCCATACAATTTTATCAGCCCTCTCTAAATTCAGGCAGTCTTTAATAATGGAGTGGTTTAAAGTAATTTCTTTGTTAAGCCAGATTTTTAGCCAATACAGAAGGGGTGCTATTTGGATATGGTCTGAGATATATCCGATCCCCACCTCCGTATGTGTTGTAAAAGTGGGAGTAGACTGAGGGACTGAGAGGAGCCCCCTCAGAAATTTATTTTCTACCAGTTGTATTTTTTTGGGTGTGGTATAACCCCATATTTGGCATCCATAGGAGGCCACTGCCAAGCATTTAGCTTTGTAGACCTTAATGATGGCTTCAACCGGTCTACCTCCCAGTTTTTTAGCAAAGCTCATAAGTCCCGAAACACTTCTACTAAAAACCATGCTTCGACTTGTATTTTGTGGACCCCAGGTACCCTTTGCATCGAACAATACCCCCAAGTAGGGAAAGGAAGACACCCTACATACCACTTCATTATTACAATAGAAATTTTTTAATTTCCCCTTATTTCTGCCCTTCCCTGCGATTAGAACCTGAGATTTTTTGGCATTAACCTTGAGATCAAGGTTACTCATAAAGGTGCCAAAGGCGTTCAGCAGTTTTTGGAGGCTCACCCCAGTACGGGCCATAAGTACGGCATCGTCCGCGTACAGGAGAACAGGTATTACCTGCTCCCCTATACGCGGAATATCCTGAGAGACCTCCCCCAGCTCAGCCTCCAGGGCATTAATATAGAGTGTAAACAACAGAGGCGCCAAGATGCACCCCTGTCTTACCCCTCTTTTAGATCTGAATGGCCTTGTACATCGTCCATCCATACCCACTCTTACTTTTGCAGATAAGTTTGTATGGAGGTTCGCCATAAAGTGCACTAGGGGAGGGTCCAGACCTAGCTCAAGAAGACCCATCCAGAGCTTCGACCTATTGACTAGGTCGAATGCTGAGGATAGGTCCATAAAACCCATATATAGATTACCCTCTTTAGCCACAGTATACTTGCTGACCAATAAATGCAGATTTAAACATTGGTCAATGGTTCCTCTATTTGACCTAAAACCATATTGCATATTGGAAAGGATCCCTTTCTCCGCCAGCCAATCACTTAATCTATGTAGGACCACCCTTCCCAGGACCTTTACAGAAGAATCTATCAAAGAAATTGGTCTATAGCAGGAGGGGTCCTGCCTAGATCCTTTTTTATAAACCGGGATGATAGTTGACTTTAGCCAAGATTGTGGAATACTATCTTTACTGATAGAATTAAAAACGTTAACTAAAATTTTAGACCACAAGCTAGGGGCAGCTTTGAATAGATCGGCTGGGACTCCATCCGGTCCAGGCGCCTTGTTTTTGGACATTTCCTCGATGGCCGTCTCAACCTCAGCGGTTTCAAAAGTCAACAGTAAAAAGGTGTTTTCAGGGAATTGAACCTCAGTATTTTGGCAGTTGAGGGGCAGGCTATAAATCTCCTCAAAATGAGCAATCCAGGCCTCATCTGTGATGTTACAGTCCATGGGGCCATTATCTGAGTTTGCAAAGAGAGGTTGGTTGACTGTAGCCCAAAATTTACTACTATCTCTCAGAACATCCGGTGTCAACAGTTTTTGCCATGCTTCATCCCTTAATTCCCGCTTTCTGTCGTTCATCGCCAACTTGTATGCCAGTCTGCTTTTAGTTACTAAGCCCTTATCCCTAGGAATAGCTTTAAGTGCTTTAAGTAGGGCAGCATGTGCATCTGAGCATTTTCTATTGAACCACCTCTCACCTGGCCCAGTTTTTGATTTCCCCTTGGCAATTAGGTTGTCTTTTACGTGCAAACAGATAACATTATAGGCATTAACAATATCACTACCATTTGCCTCATTATTTAAACATAATGTTATCTCTGCCCTGGTTGCATTCAACAGGTCCGCTATAATGGTATCAGGTACCACTTTCGTCCATTTTAATCTTCTCCCCTGATCTTTAATGGCAACATCATTTTGGACTCTAGATTCTGAGTCCCTAAATGACAGGGATTCTCCGGTTGCCAGCTCCAATAGCACAGGATTGTGGTCGCTAAAGATTGAAACCTCCACATTATAATGTAAAACAAAGCGTAACAAATAAGATGTAACAAAAACATAATCAATAATTGTACCCCTTTCCTTCCCCTTAAAAGTGGGGTTCCTAGTTTCACCCTGCCCACAACTTGATTCATAAAGATTCCAGTTAGCTAGGAAACATTCCAGATTTTCCCCCTCTTTAGTGTGTTCAAAGTGGGATAATGCAGAAAACTGAGGGCCCTCGTAATCCTCACTCCCACACTGGTCCATACAGGGGTGAATATTTAGGTCCCCCATAAACAAAATCTCAAAAGAATTTGACTTCCTACTATGGCTATTGATAAATTGATCTAGCAAATCAAAATTATTATCTGTTTCAGCGGTATTATAAAAATGTATAAATAACAGCTTGAGTGCGTCAGACACAGCGAGTTCTACTGCAAGGCAGTTCTGGCTACCTGTATCCAGTTGTTTAAAAGAGCCTTTAAGGTCCAATGAGAAAAATAACAGTAGTCCACCCTTGGCTCTACCTGCGTTGCCTTTCCTCGCAGGAACGGAGAAATGGCAATAACCGTCCATTGAGAAAGAATTATCAGGGTCCCAAGTTTCTTGTAGGGATATAATGTCAAAACCTGAAATATATTCCTCCATATCTGATCCCCCATTTTGGCCTTTAGGCCAGCAATGTTCCAACTTAACATCTTGCATGTGGAATGCCATTGGATGGGCTCAGTCAGTAGTGTGCCTGAATTATCCAGTCAATCAGTTTCTGAAAGATTCGATAGTGGGGCAAAACGATTAGTCACGGTACAACCCAAGGGGTTAGATGTCTCCATATTGGAAGTGCTTCACTACTCTAATGTCTTGCGGTGGAGAAAAGCCCCACAAAGGTTTGAAACCATTCCAGTCAAATAAGAAAACAAAATCAGCCTTACCGGCAGACATAGGAGTTCAGATAATGACTCACTGTGTTCTCCAGTATGAGACTGCAAATCCGGGTGTTGGACTGACGAGGCCAAACTCGGGAGGGGGCAATCCAGTGTCTCCCAGTTGGTAGTTCCCCCAAAGTTACCACACCCAGGCTCCAATACCTGATACGGCTAGGAGGGGGCAATCCAGCGTCTCCCAGCCCTTCTCTCAGGCATAACTCAAATCCATGAAACAGGCTCTATCGCGTCTTCACTCTGCCGAGTGAAACATCAGGCTTTTTCCTGTGTGGGCGCGGAGGGGGCAATCCAGCGTCTCCTAGCACCTAACACTGGAAACCAAGAAAAGACTTAACTATACGCTGCCAGGGGCGTTCTTGCTCAGCCGAGCATGCACGCAATCTCCACTCTGCAGCCGCGAAGTCCAAACAGGCAGCGTGGGGGTGAACAGAAAATCCAAAGCAACTCCGCGGGGACAGGGCGTCCGCTGAACTGCAAACAAACTCCAAGGACAAAATCACGTGCGAGGACCTCTGTCTCTCGCGTTGCTAAATGCCTTCCTGGTCCTCCCCCCAACGCTAAGCATTATGGGAGATGTAGTCTTCCCCGTTATCTGATATTCAGCAGGCACGTATGTCAGACCCTGACAGAGGGGGGCCCCCAACAAATACTAATGGGCCCCAAGGCAAGCAGGCAACCACACAGGCCCACACGGTCTTGCTGTGACCCACAGCAGCACCCCGCTAATGTTGCTCTCCCGCTTCACAATACAGCAGATCAGCAGGACAGGCACCGCAGTCTTCAGGCCCCCAGGATGGTCAGCGGTTGCAGGGCAGCTACTCCCCCATGCAGGAGACACATTTTACATCTGCATCTTTGCTGGGCCACCGAATCCAGCTGTGGCCTCCGCCAGGTCTCTGTCAGCCCCAGGGGGATGAGTGGGCACGCGGGGAGTGGGCCCCGGTTGCGGGGCCTGGTAGGTGGCAGTTTGCGCCACCACATGCCTCCCCCAGTTCTCACCCGCCCTCAGCTGTTACTGATCAGAAAAGGGCAGCCCTCTGCGGCCTAGGTCGTGCCCAAATGTCCTACCTCTCAAGGCCCAAAGCAATGGCAGAGGTCCCCCTCAGCCAGTCTGGACTGGTCCTCTCTACAGTTGTTGCAGAAGTCTGCAAGTTGCGGTGCAGGGGTCGGGCTGCTCCCATCACTTCAGCTCCCAGTGAGACACCCCAGACACTCCGCGGATGACATACCAAGCAATCAGGAGCGTTCCACTCACCAGGATGGCGGGCTGAACCCCAGCTGCTCCCAGCTCCTCCTCCGCTGGCCCTATGTGCTCCATCGCCATCCAGCAAGCCTGGAGCACTAGCGCAACGGAGGCCTCCCCCAGCAGGACCCACCGTTTGTTGCCATCGCAGGGCTCCAAATGACCCCGGGCTGGATGTGCTGTGCCCCAGTGTGCACCGAGTGCTTGGCAGACAATTAGTTGACACAACAGGAGGCTAACTCCACTTATGAATCAGGATGTTGGTTGGGCCTGGCACGGAGCTTCTCAGCAAGCGTCCGATACGCACGCCATCTTGGCCACGCCCCCAAGATATCGGCATAGGATGGAGCCATCCAAGTGAACATGCAGGTCCCTTATATCAGCAGACTGTGTCTACCATTGGAGGAAAAATTTGGGATTTAAGGATAACTCTTGCAAAGTTGGTAGCACTTTGGATGATGGCCTTTTCACAGTTACTTCATTAAAAGCTTCAAATAATTCCATAACACCATCCTTATGTGGTATGTTGGTGTATAAGGATGTAACGTCCAATGTAGCCAGAAGGGTGTCATCATCTAATGTGAAAGTTTGGTTTAACTTTTCAATAATCTGAAAGAAGTGACTGGTATCATTAACAAATGATGAAAGTTCTGGACAATTGGCTGGGTGTTCAGGTCAACAAATAAAGATAGTCTTTCAGTGGCTGTATCATTGCCAGAGATGACGAGGCAGTCAAGATTGTTCATTTTGTGAATTTTGGGAAGCATATAAATTCTCAAATGTCTTGGTTAAGGATGGACAATTAGTTCTGTTATTGTTTCATCAATTGCATTTAAGCTCTTGCACTTTACAACCATATTCTTAATTCTTTGTTCAATTCTTCTGTGGGATCTGTTTCTAAAGGTTTGTAAGTGTTGGTATTTATAAGTTGGTATCCATATATATTACAAAGCGGTCACCACTCTGCAGTTATAGTTAGGTCAGAGTTTCGATAGGAAGAGTATTTATTGTTTTGCTAATAACTTTGACACTGTTGAATGAATAATCATGACACTTTCCCCCAAAAAAGTTTATGAACTTCAGGTCCTTTCTATAAAGTTTTGGGGCATATGTGATTTGTGAAGCAGGGGCAGAGAAAATGAGGGGGGAAGTGTGTCCCAAAAAGCATTTTTGGCCCATACTATTTCCATAGGAATTTTGGGAAACTATATAGAAAAACAGCTGGACAGAATAACACCAATTTTGGCAGGAAGCTAGATCTTTACTCAAAGCATGCTTTTGTGATTTGTTGTAAATCTGTTTAACAGTTCTTGAAAAATTAAGCGTAAAAATATTTTGATATTGGGACAGTTCATCCAGCGGGAGTACTGCAGTACTCCTGCGGTACAGCAAATTAAAAAAATAGAACATTCTAATTGCCTGAGAAGGCTTTTTTCCCAGTTGGTTGTCTCGGTACTGTGGACCAGGTACTAGTCCCATGCTACTTATCATTCTGATTGGCTGGCTGCAACAAAAATGTTGTGCCTGCCATTTTAGGACTCAAGGACTCGGTATCCTTATCCTGAGTTTTAAAAACAATAGGGTACAAGGGGGCAGGGGTGGGGTACCCTGACTCCCAGGCTCTGGACCCCCTCACACCCTAAACCTCCTCCCTTGTGGGGCCAAAATAAAAAAAAAACATGCCACAGATCCTGTTGTTTTCCCGCGGGACCTAGAGAAGTGACTGGTGTGGACCTGCTGGAGTCCCATGAGACCATGCCAGCACGAAAAAGTGAAGTTTGCACTGGCTCACAATACTGCACTGTGCCGTTTGTGCGACAGTACAATGGAGGTACAGCAGTACAGCAAAAACAACAAAAAAAGAAAATCGAAAAATCCAGTCAGTGTCTGTATGGGGTTGCATGAACGTGGGGGCTTGCCCAGCACATAAAGGCAAGGGGTTGGATGCAGGGCCAGTTCGCAGCCTACTGTGCATGGCATAGGGTGGCCGCACGTTAGGAGTCGGGCACAGGGCCTGGCCTGTGCCAGATTCAACATCCAACCCCTGCTGCGGATGATCAAAAGCTATGCTCAGTGAGGGAGTTAGGTGGATATGATAAAAAAATATGTAAAAAGACATTTACTGAACAAAAACAAAGGTTAGAGCGACCTTATGGTTAGGTAATGGATTAAGATCTTAGTATAGGTTTAAAAAAAACTAAACATTCACTAAAAAAACAAAGGTTAAAGTGACGTTATGATTAGACCTGGTAATAATATAAAAAGTATTGTTTTAAAACAAAATATTTACTGCAATTCACCAGTTATATTTCTGAGCTAACTATAACTTGCGCCGCTGCCATGCACAGACCTCACATATTACACTAGTGATCCTGTTAGTAGTGAGGTCCAGACACAAAAATGCACTGCTCCACCTCCAAAGAAGAGGAAAATTCAATTTAATGACCAGGGAGTTAATAGTCATAAGCGTAGGTCTACAACTAAAGCGCAAAATAAAAAACCATCTTCTCCTACTATTGATCTCCCGAGTACAGAAAAATCTCCATCAATCCTAGTAAAAGAGCTGTTGCCAAATATAGAAAAACTGGTAAGATCCTTAATCCTCCCCCTACTTGAAAGGGTAAAGAGAATAAGTGAACAGTTAGACTCAGTGGAAAAGGAGGTAGCTAAGACCACTTTGGTGCTAAGTAAGCAACATTTCTGTTCTGGGTCAAAAATACTGGAGATGGTAAAAAGTTACCATTGGAATCCCTTGTAAAGGGTCAGAACCCTGCCCCTAAACAGAAACAAACAGTTTCCAAAGTATCACAAGCTCCAAAACCGAGTGTTCCAAATAAAAAAGACAGCGTAGGAACATCCACTAAACTAAAGTAAGATGGGAAAGAGGGTAAGGGGCTGGTTGAGCCAAAAAATGTATTCAGCTCAAATAAAAGAAGAGTAAACTTACCTCCGGAATCGGCTCCTTTTGTTGTGATCATGGCAGGTGTCCCGGTTCTACCTGCAGAAGTAAGGGAAGACCAACGAGCACTCAAAAATAAAGTAATTTTTTGGCTGCGCAAAAATAGACCTCTGCCAGCTCATATCAATGGAGAAATTCTAAATGTTAGGCGAGTTAACTGGATTGGTACCAGACCCAAAGATAGATCAGGAGACATTATTATTATCAATTTTAAAGATACCAGAGCAGTCAGGCATATTGGCGATTGGTGGGACATAGGAGGTGGTGAAGGCATTTCTACACACCACTTAAGCTATTTTTATCCCCAAACTTCCCTTTCGAATTTTCAAGTTCCCTTTTCAGGCCCTAAGGCACCAAATCACCACAATACAGGATTTATTGGTTATACTCATAGAACCTTTAGCTAACCACAAAATCCACCTTGGGGAAATCAAGTTGCAAATAGGTATAATATCGATCATTATGGTTTTAATATTCCAACATCTAACCATTTCTCCCTGCTTTATGGGTTGGAAGATGTAGATTGACTTCCATGTTCAGATAGTGAGAAGTTTTCCTTACCAGACAGTCATGAACTCCTTAATACTGATTTTAATTTAACTATCATGGACAGGGAATTGGAACTTTCTTGTATTTGTGAGCGTGGCCATCCTGGTGAAATCATAAATATTTATGAACATAGTAGCCTTAGTACAGTAGAAGAAGGTGGATTGATATTAGCTAATGTAAAAGACAGGGAATCAGATGCACCCTTGAATTCTATTAGTCTTCTTTCTTGGAATATAGCTGGTTTACAAAAAAAATGGGTATTCCGGAATGGAACGACTTTATCGACTCATTTAATGTTTGTATGTTCCAAGAGACCTGGAGCATGATTCCGCTCCATAAAAGTGGATATGCTACTTATTTCCTCCCTGCAACCACATCAGGAAGAGGAAGACCATCGGGTGGCCTTCATATATGGATTAGCATAGCATTAAACTTGTCTATTACTACCCACGATTTGCCTTCAGGTGATTTATTACATCTATCTCTGAAAGATCTGAGGGGTGGAACCACATTAGAATTGTTCTGTATATACGCTAGAGGTTCTAAAGGGGGGCAAATATCTACAACAATAACCCTACTTGATGAAACTCTGGCATCTATTCCACCAACGGCTAAAGTGTTGATAGGAGGCGATTTTAATTGTACTTTCGAACCCTTAGACGATGAAGAGTCAGTGGGACTTAATGCAGATGACTGGAAGCAATTGATCCCTCTGGTCAATGTAAAACCCATTAAAAAGTGGACTGCTAGAGCTATACAGATGAATGCCCTTACCCTTGAACATAACTTACGGGCATTAAATGGGAGAACTGTATCTGATCCGGATGGGGCTATGACATATAATAGAGAGGTATGTCCTTCGCACATTGATTACATATTGATGGATATGAAATCTTGGGATTGTGTGGTTGATATGATGGTAAAGCCATCCCAAGATAGTGATCATAACCCACTTTGTATGAGTTTTCTTTGGGGTAATTAGACTAAAGCAACAAATACTGCGAGTTTGGTTACTTAAGAAGTTATCCCCTCGAATTGCAACTGAAAAGTAAAATGGAGTAGGGTCAGTTGTGAGGAACGGAAATTAAATAGTAAAGACCTGGTAGATGCGGAGATCAGAAAACTAATAGTTAACAGCCTAATAATATCTACCCCAAAAGATTATAAACCAATGGACTCATTTAAGATCCTAGTAGTTAAAATAGGAGTCTTTTTCACTATTGAGTTGAAAAAGAGCTTTAGCAAATCTAGAGTCCCAAATAGTACCCCGAGGTATACTGCTGAATGTAAGGAAAAGAGAAAGGCTATAACAGCTGCCATCAAAAATAATAACCCTCCAGCAGTAAGGATGGCTAGAAATGAGTATAGCAAGATTATTAAAGTATCCAAGAGGAACTGGGAAGAGGACCATTGGCAGCAACTTAAAGTAGCTGCCTATGCAAAAGATTCAACCCAGTTTTGGAACTTGATTAATAAAATGGAAAGAAGAGGGACTGAGGTAATGTCAAATCATATAACAGAACAGCAGTGGCGTGCCCATTTTTTTAAATGATACTGTGGGATAGCAGATCAAGAGGACCCTATGGGTATCAATAATATTAATAACGTGGAAAAACAAACTCAGCTAGAAAACTTTGCTCCCGGGGAGGTTCAGGAAGCTATAACTAATATAATACCAGGTAAGGCAGCAGGACCGGACGGACTGCCGGGCGATTTACTCCTACATGATCCTAAACTATGGTCGGACCTCTTTGCACGCTTAATGAATCTTGTAATGCTAGGACATCCGGTTCCAGAATCCTGGAAAGGTGCTGAGGTCGTTACCATCTATAAAAAAGGTAACAAAGAGGACCCTGCCAACTACAGACCAATAAGTTTAATTGATACAATTCAGAAGGTAGTTGGCAGGGTCATAGTTAATAGAATTGAGACATAGCTCCATGAGTGTAATATTCTAACCCATTTCCAGGCGGGTTTTAGGAAAAATGTAGGCACGATGGACCAGGTTTTCCAATTTTGTGCAATATATTGGAAATCTGTGACCATCGCAAAGGGTAGTTTATATTTCATAGATCTAAAAACAGCATTCGATGTAATTCCCCGTGCCAAACTCTGGAATGTCCTGTTGGCTATGGGATTACCGTGTTATCTTTTGCAGCTTGTTGTAAGGCTCCATGAAGACACCTATGCTAGAATCCGTTGGGGTAGTCAAGGCCAACTTACAAAGAGGGTGCCAGTCAGCAGAGGTGTTCGTCAGGGCTGTGTTATGGCTCCGTCATTGTTCTCCTTCTTTATTAATGGGGTGGTGGACCATTTGAGGGAGGACTCTGTGGATGCCCCAGTCCTGACAGGGGAGAAAACACCGACCCTCCTCTTTGCTGACGACACCCTCTTGATGTCCAAAACCCCATCGGGTTTACAGAAACTTCTTGATCGGTTTAGTGTGTTCTGTGATGAGCGAGGGCTAACAATCAACACCCTTAAAACAAAGCTGATGGTGTTAGCCAAAAGAAAGGTTAGGAAACCAAATATTACCCTGAAAGGGTCTGCTTTGGAAGTAGTTGAAGAATTCGATTATTTGGGAGTCAGACTATGTAATAATATGAAATGGGATCCTCACTTAGCAAAAATGCTCCTGAACCTCAAAAGGGTTTCTGGAGCAATATTGAGGAATCAGCGTTTATCAATTAGCAGACCGATAGGCCCAGTCCTCACAGTTTATGAAGGGAAGGCACTGGCTGCAGCAGTCTATGGCTCCGAAATGTGGGGAGGAGAAAATACAATGGACCTGGTAAAAGCTGAGAATAAGTTTGTAAGAGACCTAGTCTCACTCCCTAGTTCAACCCCCCTTAGACCCCTGTATGCTGATTTGGGTAAGAGATCAATCGGGGATATAGTACGCCTTCGCCCCCTGCTGTTTTGGGTGCGTCTAAGAAGAACACCCGATTTAGCTAAATACGCCTTGGTGTTAGACGAACACTCTGAATGTCTCCAATAAAATAAAATGGCTTAACAAACTGAAACAGTTGGCGACGAATCTAGGAATTAAAGAATTTTGGGCTTCTCAATTACCACCTCATAAACAAATTGTCAAAAAAATCTATTGGGAGTGGGTAGAGGCCGAGGAATTAAAAAGTACAAAGCATGGTTCATTGGCCAACCAATTTCTGGAATTCAAAACAACCAGGAAATTAGAGCCGCTCTTGGATTATATTAAAATTTCTAGAGACAGATCACTTTTTCTCCAAATGAGATATTGAATCCTACCATTGAAAAAGTTTACAGCAGGATGGAAAGGTGTGAGAAATTATGATGTTAACTTCCCAGGCTGTTCATGTAAGATGAAGACTTTACCACATTTTTTGTTTGCTTGCATGGCTTGTACAGGTTACCTCGAGCTAGGTGGTTAAAACCTGTGTGTAAAGATATGGGTGTTAGAGATTTTAGGATCGCATTACGTATTATACTAACCGACACATCCTCTACGTTTATTGTTTGTGGAATTGCAAAGTATATCTCTAACGCTTGGTTTATAAGATCTAGGTTGCTGGACTCCACAAAGCAGAAATCTTAATCTCCTCTCGAATGATCTCTCCTGCTGAAAATGTATTTTAGACTCTTTTAACCATTTATATGTAAAAAGTGTCTTTTTATTAACTAATTTTAGATAATGTGTAATATATATGTGATACTTTTTTGTATATTGATTGTATAATTAATGTATGTTTTGCACTTTTATGATATATGAAATATTGAATAAAGTATTACAACAACATATTACATCACTTGTGACATGTTAAATGACAACAGCAAGGAGGGCTCCATAATGCCCTACCTGGGCTTATTTACATATATTTAGGTGCTGGTGGGACCCAAATCTGGGCAGGGGCACCACCCCCATGTTTTTTAGGTATTGTGGGGGGCTGAAGTTAGTAAGGAAAAACATTCAAAAACCCTATTTTCCAGGGTCTATAGAATATGATCCCAGGAAAAGTTAGTAGTATTTTTAAGCATTTCCAGGGCTGGAACTTTTGCTCTTCAGCTTGGAAATGCAGTGACCCCTTATAGTTGCTACTATGACTGCATTATGTGGCCTGAGAAGTGTGAAATAAACTGGCACAGGTATAATGTAAATACTATATTGTCTATTGACAAAACCAATAGGCTTGCCTTTTATATACTCAATTCACTGCAAACATCATAGGGTAAAGGGAGAGCTATAGTTAGGAATTCATAAAATCTTAGAAATTCACTGGAAAAAACAAAGGTTAAGTGATGTAATAGTTAGGAATTGTAATTATGTCTCACTTCAAATTGCCCTTAATTAAATATACTCAGCCCAGGGGATGGGGTCCTCAGGGCCCTAAATGGGATTGGGTCTCTACTGATGCCCCTCTCCCCATATATTTATTATAAAATATTGGATTCCCATTTTTTTGTTTTTGCTGCAATCCGGCAAGAGTCCCCATGGATCACAGTAAAAATGTCAGATTTTTCAAAAATTGTGGTCCCGGGATATTGAGGGCGGTCCCTCAGGAAAACCCCCAAAGGGCACAGGGGGGCAGGGTCTGTTATGGCTACCAGGAATTATTTTTTACATGTTGCTTGTAGCCTCTCGTGGGAGCAAAGTAGCCCAAGGGAAAAAAGCTACCTGGGCCAATCGACACGCTCTTTTTTTCAAACTGGGTGCGAGGGACTCTCGAGAGAGTCCCTCTAATCTAACCGTCTAGATATACATTTATTTTTTAACTATAATTTCTTGAAAGCTACTAAACGGGTGTACATCAAATCACAAAAAGTACAATCTGCGAACCAGGATCTAGCTTCCTGACAAATTAAGGGGTTCATTAGGATGGCGGACAGACCTGCATCCGTCCGCCACCCCAGAGGAGGAGGGACCGTCCGCAGGGGCAGCGGCGGTCCCTCCGTGCGAATTAGGATGTGACCGCCACCCTGGCGGTCACATCCTGTATTTTTAACATTGCGGCGGGTGCTGCTTGAAGCACACACCGCAATGTTAAAAACACCATGTTTTCCTTTGCGTGCACGAAGCCACAGGCACCGCGTGGTGCCTGCCACTTCGTGCACGCAAAGGCAGGGGGGTACCATAGGTACCCCCCATGTGCACCCCCCACCCCCCCTTCACTCCTGGGGGCCCGCCACAGGCCCCCAAAGAAAAGTCCATATGCCTTTCCACAGCGGAAATGCCGCCGTGTAAAGGCATAGGACCGCTGACATCCTAATATGGCTGGCGGTGTCTGATAGACACCGCCAGCCATGTTAGAGATTTTCCGCCGCGGTTGGAAGGCGACCACGGCGGAAAAGCGGCGGACGGAAAAAAGATCCCCCAGCCATCCTAATCTGGCGGGGGGTCTTTTTTCAGTCCGCAGCGGTTAATCCGCATCCTCCGGGCCCGCAATCCTAATAAGCCCCTTAGTGTAATTCTGTTCAGCAGTTTTTGCAAAAACAAAAGTCCATGAAAAATGCATGGGAATTTTGCATTTTGCGAACCCTCTTTTTTTCTTGGTCCCCGCTAGGCAGATCCCCCCGAAACTTTCCATGCACAAACTAGGCAAAGAAGAGCACATTTTCGAAAGTTCGTCAAACACTGTCAAAATTATAAGCAAAAGAAAAATGTAATTTATCATGGAAATGCGACCCTATAACTACACAGTGGTGATATGCGTGTGTGTGGTTGCGGAAATTAAATCATTTGTTACTTTCAAAGCAGAGGAAGTTTTTTCACAAATTTGCAAATATCTTGTCATCTCTCTTGGATATATTTTACGGACCTCTGAGCAGGTTTCAAAGTGTCACGTGATTGAAATTGGTAATGCAGAGTTTGACGAGACTCTGCCTCGTGTTTCTGTGGTGCTGCGTTTTATTGACTATGTTTAATGTGCAGAATATAGATTATGAGGTAAAGGATGTTTGTAGCATTTGGTATGTAATGTATCATTAAGGTGTTAATCAAACCTTGCTGATAAAGTATTAAGTGCTTCCAAGAAACGTTCGTAAATACACAAATAGCTTCTGAATGAAAAAAGGGATGCAGTGTTTCTAAAATCTACGTACAATTATACCGATTAGGCAATTTTCGAAAGAGAAAAGCCTTAAAAGAAATTGAAATTAAGTGCTGAAACTTGTGTGGAATACATTACACGTTAAAATAAGAGGTCTTGGTCAAGCTAGTAACACAATTACATTTTCCCAGCTTTTTTATGTAAAAGGTAACTGTTTTCATTTAAATTGTAGCCAGCATGAACAAAAAAACCAGGGTGCGACACTTCATACTAAGCACTCCTTTATGTAACAAGACTTCAAGAGGCACTTGTGTGGTCCTACGATTGCCCGGATGAAGAGAAGCTGAACTGTTATGCAAAAAAAGGCAGAATAACAACAGGCAGGGGGTGAAGAAGTGCCACAAGTGTCCACTGCGTGACCTTTTCCCAGAGGTCAAATTGTTCAGCTCCAGCCCTCTTGCAGCGGTAACTCTGCTTCACAAGAACAAAAGAACAAACCAGGCCCTGCAGTCCTCAAGAAACAGGAGCACAAGGACTTAAGCTCATCTGACAATCCACACGAAGAAAGGAAACTGTGCCCAAGTGTGGCCGAGAGACCTTTAGAATTCCATTGTGGCCTTAAGTAGCTGGAACTCTCAGGCGAGTCAGACATTTCAGTACAGGAACTCTGGTGTTGCTGATGCAGGTTCCACGACACCCAGGCAGATTCTGATACCATGGGCCCCGATGATGTGCGAGTTTGACGTACTCTTTTAATACTCCAGGCTTGCTCAGACAATGCCGGATTAAACCCTGTGGAGGCCAATGGGCACTCGAAATATTGGGGCACCCTCGCAAATTATCTCCTAATACACAATGCACCGGATTTTTATAGCAAACTGACAGCTGCCCGAAGATGAGCTTTTAAGAGACAAAGGGGGAGATTTACTAAGATTTTGTGCCATGTTTGCGTCACAAAAGTGACACAATTTTTTCCCCCTATTTACTTTCCAGCGCTAAACTTGTTTAGCGCTGGAAATAATGAAAAAGTAACGCGAAGCAGTGCATAACGCTGTTCCGCATTACTTTGCGCCATGGGGGCGTACCAAGGGTGGAGCATGGGCGTTCCCATGCAACCACCCAAGGTTCTCACGCTAAACCCAATTTGATAAATAAAGTAGATTAGGTTTAGTGTGAGAAAACTGCACCCTTTTCAAGTAGGCGCACGGAAGGAGAAATGCTTTCATTTGTCCTTCCTTTTCCGACTTTGCATGAGTGCTGCACTGTGCAGCACACATACAAAGTGGGAAACTCTTTGCATTGTGTCCGGGCATCGTATTTTGTACAGAAAGGGTACCCTTCCTGTATAAAACCTATGCTAGACTAATACACACACCCTAGCACTATGGCACTGAGGTGTGTGCTTGGCGCACGGCAGCTGTAATCCGTGCCGGCACACGGGAAAGGGGAGGAGAGAGCCACATCTCTGAAGATATGGCGCTCTCCTGCTCCCTCCCTGTCGCACAACGCAGCGCAGCCTCTTGGGGGCGGCGCTGCGGGAATTATTTGTAAATCTCCCCCAAACTGTTATGTGAATCTGATGTGTCTGGTTTATGTACTTTAGGTTGTTAATGGGGACATTACATTAATACAGTATTTTCTCTATGGAGTCTTTAATGTAAAGTTTTTTTGTTTCTTTGAGTTGATTCCTTTTTTTCTGTCTTGTGGAAACAATATTTAAGAAAGCTTGATTGTAATTTTCTTACAAGATAAAATCAATATTATTTTGATCTGATGTTGCGAGCCACCTAAATGGTGTGGGGCTAGGCTGGTGCCTACTTTGCCTATTTGGTAATCCGGAACTGACTCAGAATTAGGCCAGGTATACTCCAAGAATGTATGAGTAATACAAGAGTAATCATAGCAAAATCATTGTGAACTGTACCCAAAACGTTTTGAATGGTCCCACGCGGCATTCAGAAACAGCAAAAGGTGGGAAATTTCACAGTGATCTTTGAAAATTAGGAAAAGGAAATCAAATCATTTGCTATTAATGTTTACAAATAGCTATGGCAAGCAAAAAATAAAGTAGCAGTTACAACTTTATAATGCAATGTTCGGTCGCAGATATTCGGTTGGGAAGTATTTGATTAAAATTAAGAAGTATGATAAATCAATCAGGAAAAACAATCCTTTTTAGAGACAGGTCTAACTGCTCACCTCCAGGAATCCGGTTCTCCCAGTCCACAGTCTCCCTTGGAAAAAGTACAATCACATTTTATCAATTTGTGCCACAGCACGAAAGAGCAGGAACTTGTGGCTGCAAATTTGCTGGCTCAGTTCCAATATGGCATTGCAGCGACTGCCCGATGAGGAGCTTTGCCAATGATGAAGCATCGCACCCACACTGGTGTGTGAGGGCACTTTCTCTTATTGGAACACATTTTACTTCTGAAACAACTCTACCTTAACAAGTTCATCTCACTGCTGCACTATAGGACTGCATACTCGTTTTGATACTACTCAATTCCAATATGGCCAGGTATTGCAGATGCCTCAGGATACTTTGCCACCCAAACCTCTCCACCGTACAAGGTACACAGGACTGACCAAAGTCACGGGCAAGACACACATTTTCTCTTTTCAATTAAGGGTCATAAACCTCAGCCAAATTTATTCTCACACAAATTTCACAAAACATATTTCAGATATGAATGCACAGAACACATGATGTTCACAGTTTATTTGCAAAGATGTGATGCCTAAACTTAACAGAGATGATAATACAGTTGTTTTTTATTTTTGCAGAGTTTTATATAGCGCAAACTTGACCCGAATCGGGTATCAGACCGCTTTACATAGCACCAGTTATGTTACAGGAGGACACACATTCATTTTTTGTTACGCACAGGGAGATTAAGTGATTTGCCCAGAATCACAGGATGTTCAGCATCATTGCCGAGACTTGAGCCCAGTTCCCCAGATTCGAGGTCGACCGTCATAGCCGTTAGGCCAACTCTAATCATGAACAATTCTGTCTTCTATTCTTGCTTTTCAGTTTGAATACACGAGGATAATTATTTAGCAAATTCCAATCAATGGTCAACATATGCATCTAAAAACAAATGTATCTTCATGGTCTGCACAATCAAAACATCACAGATGCATGTAGATGTAGGACAAAGTTTTCCAACGTTGGGCCAGAGAGGCCAAGTTAATGCCTGATTTTTTTTTTACATCTACATAAAATAAAACTGCATACAATTAATCTAAATGGAACTAATTTATTAATGGTTAATCTAAAATATGGCATGGATTTAGTAGTCCGAATCTAAGTTGGCTACACTCAGTGTATGACATTATAAAAACCATGAAATGTCCTACTCAAAAGGTAGTCCTGTTTCCTTACTATAATGCAGCTGGTGTAAATGACACAGTGATTTGGAGATGAGACTTGAGAATTGAAAGTATGTTGAAGCTTCATTTCATAATTGACTCCAAGCTCCAGGAATACATACAATGCTGGATAGGAAGCATCAAATATATTGAAATATCAAAATAACAAAGGGCCAACGCCAGGCACACGCTGTGCTTCTTTTGTGTAGCCTTTTCTGGGTACCTGTGTGGGGGACCCCCCTTTTAATTAGCTTGGGGTGTATTTCGCTGTATGGGTGCCCATTCCTCTGCGGAAATGCAGACTAGTCCAGATCATGATTACGGGGCTAATAATTCTAGCCAGTCTTCGCAGCCTCTTTCGCGCCCTCCTGCAGACGTGGACAGACTCCTGTCTACGGCTATTGCCCAGGCGCTGGCACCTCTGCAGGACAGTGTCAACAAACTGTCTGCCCACGTGTTCAAAACTGCTACGGGGATTTTGGGGGACAGTGGGGCTGGGCCCAGTGGGGTACTCTCTGTGCCTTCACGTACGGCCAAAAAAGCGTGACGCGGGGCACCTGGAAGGCTTTAGCAGACTTGCAGAGGTCTTCCACAAGAGTGCGCGCACGCTAAGAAGCGCACCCTACCGGGGGGGACAACTCACGCTGAGAGATTGGTGGTGGATCCACCCAGGACCTTGACCCGGAGGAAGAGTTTCCCCTAGAGGGAGATGATGATGAGGACGACTATGTTGATGATGATGAGGATGCATCCTCTGAGGATATGACGGATGTTAGCAGGTCTTGGTGCCCTAAATCAAATGTCTCAGATTTTGGAGATGGTGATCTGGTTTCTCCAGATATGTTTGACCCTACCACTATTTTCAGACCCCGTTCATCTGAATGGATCCCTGAGAAGTCTACGGCGGACTATGTCGCCGCTAAGCTTCGACAACCGCTCTCTCAGGACGTGCGTTTGCATCTACGTTCGGAGTGCCCTCGCCCTTCTCTTCCTAAAAGAGTGGCGGCCACTCCTGAAATAGACCCAAACTTATGCACGTTTTTTGCCAAATACATCAAGGACCCTAAGAAAGGGATAGACAGATCCTGGAAAGCTTGTCAGGACAAGTTATTGGATGTTGTAGGTCCCCTTACGAAGATCATTGAACTTGCCCAACGTTCCAAAGAGACCGGTATGCCACTTCCAGTTGATGACGTAGCGGTATGGGCACAGAGGGCTATGTGTCTCCTAGGCAATGCCAACTGTGCTCTCTCTGCGGAGCGTCGCCGTTCCCTCTTACTTAAGATAGATCCCAAACTTGGCGAGTTATCTTCTTCCGAGGCAGGTTCTGTGGCGCAAGGTGCCTTGTTTGGAGACCCTTTTGTTAAGGAGCTAGGGAAGTTTGTGGCAACTTTTTCTGCCTTAGACAAGGCGCAGGCTTCCATGAAAAAGATGTTTCCTAAGAAGGTTTTTGGCGGGGCCGGCAGAGGCAGGGGTCGCTCTTCTGGCCGCCAGTTCCAGCAAGGCTCCAATAAGGGTCAGCCCAGAAGAAACAATGGATGGAATGACGGACGGCAGGGTTCCTTCTATCCATCCCGTGGAGATAGAGGCCAAGGCAGAGGACGTGGAGGCAACCAGTCCAATTCCAAGGGATTCAACGGTAAGCTTTTCCCTCATATCTCCGGTACGACTACGGGGAAGAATTGCTTTGTTTCTTCAGGCCTGGTCGTCTCTAACCTCAGATTCTTGGGTTCTAGAAACTGTTCAGGGGGGTTTCACATAGAGTTTTACGGTTCCCCCGTTCAACTCTCCCGACCTCGTCCACTGGTTTTTTCGCAAGCAGATCAGGAGCTCATAGATTTAGAGGTTCAGGCTATGCTGATAAAAGGCGCCATTATTCCCTCCTCTCTTCATCCAAGCGGATTTCTCAGCAACATCTTTCTGGTCGAGAAGAAAGACAAAGGGTTCAGACTAGTTATCAACCTTCGTTCCTTCAACGAATGGTTGGTTTACAGACATTTTCAGATGGAGGATATCCATCTTTTGAAAGACCTTCTGCTACAGAACGATTGGCTGGTACGTTTGGACCTGAAGGAAGCGTATCTTTCGGTTCCAATCTTCCCTTCACATTGTCGATTCCTCCAGTTCCTCTGGAGGGATCAGGTCTACGAGTTTCGTACCCTCCCCTTTGGTCTTTCCTTAGCACCATGGTGCTTTACCAAACTTCTGCGACCGGTTGTCGAACACCTCCGCATCATGGGAATTCGCCTAATTATTTACTTGGACGATATTTGACTTTATTTAAAAAGGACCTTAAAACCTTTCTCTTCCCTAGAGCAGAATAAATTGTAGAACTGATGGTGGAACTGATCTCAGCGCCAGGATACCCGCTGGGTGACAGCTGCGCTTAATAAGCATTAAAATACATACATATTCTTTTAATGAATCAATCCAAGGTTCTCCTTCTGCACCATCTTCATACTACCATAACTCTTCTTCAGTCTCTAGGGTTCATCATCAATGCCCAGAAGTTGGACTTAGTTCCTCAACAGGAAATTACTTTCCTTGGTTTTCTGATCAAAACGACGGACACAACGCTGCATCTCCCTTCTCAAAAGATATCCAAAATCAAGAAGGAGATTCGCAAGGTCCTTCGTCGGGACCGGATTTCTCTCCGTCAATTGGCCAGGATAGTGGGCTTACTGTCTTCATCGATCCAGGCCATTTTTCCAGGCCCTCTTCACTACAGGGCTCTCCAGAGACTAAAGGCGTTTCATCTTCGCAAGGGTCTCACGTATTCGGAACTCATTTCTTTGTCCACTGAAGCCAGGTCGGAACTCCTTTGGTGGTTGGATCACATGGATGCTTGGAGCGGGAGAGCGATTTTCAGCTCCCGTCCAGATCTTGTGATCGAGTCGGATGCCAGTCGCCAGGGTTGGGGAGCCTGGTGCGGCTCCCTCTCAGTGGTAGGCCGATGGACGGAGGAGGAACTTCATCTCCACATCAACTGCTTGGAGCTCCTAGCGGGCTCGTTCGCCATCCGCTCGTTCACCACAACCAAAGTCTCTTGTTGTGTCCTTCTACGGATGGACAATACGACGGTGGTCAGATATATCAATCGGCTGGGCGGCACTCATTCCAAAGTCCTAGCGGATCTTGCGAAGGATTTCTGGAACTACTGCCTCCTACGTCAGATTTCTGTCATGGCGGAGTATCTCCCCGGCGATCTGAACACGGTGGCGGACTGGCAATCCAGGAATTTTCGGGATGCCGGGGATTGGAAACTGGATCATTCTGTGTTTCAGAGGATTTCGGATCTTTGGGGCCTTCCTATGCTGGACTTGTTTGCGTCCAGGTGGAACGCCCAACTTCCCCGGTTCTACAGCTGGAAGCCGGTCCCGGGCGCGGAAGCAGTAGATGCCTTCCTGCAGGATTGGTACCAGTTCCCAGCTTATGCATTTTCCCCTTTCCTGTTCATTCAGAGGGTAGCAGCCCAGGTCCGCAGACAGCGAGCCTCCCTTATCTTGATCACTCCGGTCTGGAGGGATCAATGTTGGTACCCGTCCCTTCTAGAGTTATCATGGGACAGACCTCTTCGGTTTCCATCTTTCGACCTCATTCTGACGGATCCATTGGGTCATCCTCACCCCCTGGTTCTCCAAGGCCATCTACGTCTCATGGCCTGGAGGATTTCAGGGGACGTTGGTCTAACAACACTCTTTCAAGAGACGCTGAACTCCTCATTCAGCGAGCATGGGCCCCTAGTACCACTAAACGATACCGATCAGCCTGGAACAGATGGGTTCGTTGGTGTGTGGCAAAACACCTGGATCCCGTGGGCTCCTCTGTTACAGAGGTAATTACCTTCCTTGCTGAATTTTTCCACAAGCATCTTGAATACTGTACCATCAATTCTTTCAGATCAGCAATTTCCGCTGGTCATGCCCTTGTGGATGGTTCTCCTGTTGAAGAGCATCCTTGGGTTTGCAAACTCCTCAAGGGTATTCGACTTTCACGCCCCCCGGAACCTCGCTATTTCGGTTTATGGGATGTGAACGTGGTTTTGCGTTTCCTTCTTTCCTGGCAGGATAATGAGTACCTTTCACGTAGGGAGCATTCGGCTAAATTGGCAATTCTCCTCTGTCTCATATCTTGCAAAAGGGCTTCTGATGTTCGTGCCCTTTATGTTTCCGCAAGAGTCTTTTCCCCTGATGGGGTTCTTTTACCGTCTCCAGAAGAACTAAATGCAATACAAGGTCAGTATCTTATCCAGCTTTTCCGGACTCGCCTAAACTATGTGTTGTTCGTTGCCTCAAGACTTATGAAAATGTGACTCTGGAAGTCCGCCCTCCGGGTGAACGACAATTGCTTATTGCGATTAAGAAACCTTTCAAGGCGGTTTCTTCTCCCACCATAGCCAGATGGGTCAGGTGGATTATGTCTGAGGCTGGTATTAACATTACGAACTTCGGCGCTCACTCCACTAGAGGCGCAATGGCATCCAAGGCCGTCCAAGTTGGAGGCAGATTGGAGGACATCATGAATGCAGCGGATTGGTCCTCGGATTCAACTTTCAAAAAGTTTTAGTTTAAGCTAATCCATGAGGCTGCTTCTCTGGTGGTGAGTAATTTCCTAGTTCACACAAAGGAAAGTTTCAATTCTATTAAGGACGTGGAGGCGAGGATTATCCCACCCTGGCTTTGTCTAGCCTTCCCTCCCAGGATTGTGGATTACAGTGATTGTGTTTCTTCTTTTGAGAGAAGTAATTTTCTTTTCCAATGTTTGCTGTATATATTGGACTGATCTGTTTTACATGATATTTCTTGCTTCTTACTGCAATTATCTTTGCTTATTCCCATTGCAATGTGTTGGAGTCTATTCAACATTGTACTGGACAAGATATTATTATTGTTTCTCTTCCCAAGGCTCCGATCAGAAGATGGACTAGAGGGTAGAGGGCTTATCCCAGCAGCAGCAACGAAAGAGGAAGGACTACCGACGTGGGATACCTGCATGCTGTTGTATGGACTCTGATTGGTTAATGTGATGCCATGACTACCGCTGCCATGTTGGTTAGGGTAGTTCATGACTGTTGTTTTTTATTTCATACTTTTAACGTGCTGTCCAATAAAATGGAGAAAGGACTAGCATAATCCTCGCCTCCGCGTCCTTAATAGAATTGAAACTTTCCTTTGTGTGAACTAGGAAATTTCTCATTTCATCGCAGCGCAGGCGTGTCTAGGGGGTGGGCGTGGCGCTCCAGTACTTATGACAGCTCCACGCCGCCATGAGTCACAGGCGACGTGGGCTTATGACGGCGTGGAGCCGTCATGACCTCGCCCACTCACTAATTCGGGGAATTAGTGACGCATGAGCGGAACAGCAGTTGCATGACTCCTCCACGCCATCATAAACATACGCCGCACGTGACTCATGACGGCTTGGAGCAGTCATGAGCACGGAAAGAGCTAGAGATCCACTTCTCATGTTACTAGGATGAAACTAACTAGTTATCTTTCCATTTGTCATCCCCTTTTTCATGAGTTGTCCACTATTAGACCAAGTGCTGGTCTTAACCCCACTAAAGAGGAGAAAACAGATCAGGGTTTGGCAAGTGGGGCATGAGAGGTAAAAAGTAATGATTGATGTTTGCCCTTTATTATTCTTTGTTCAATAAACAATCAAGGTTCATAAAGAGCAATATATTTAAACATGGTTAATGTTAATGTATTTCAAATTGGTAACAAATGTAGTTGGGATTTTTTTTTAAGTCACTGATTTGAGTGGGGCGGGAGCAATCAATGTTATTTGAAGTTGTACTTTGAAGTGCTTGCTGTTATGGGGGACCTAAGGATAGAACTTTTAAAGTAAGATGTCAGCAAAATGAAATCATGGAGGTTCCCACCATCAACTACAGTCCTACTTCTCAACCCTGTCAACTGGACAAAAACAATATTAACAGGCTTCAATGTAACACAAACAGCAACACTACTCAGTATAAAGGGCATCTTTGAAATAAGAACAATGAATATTCGTCAAGACATATGAGGGTTAAACATGACAATGTATAGGTTGCTTCGAAAACATTAACCACGATGGAAATAAAGAAAACATCAACCTTAAAAACACCTACAAATCTGCTTAGTGAAATGGCAGGTCATACATTAAAGTCAAATCTTGCCTTCTAAAATTTTACATTTATAAATCAGACAACGTCGAAAGAAACAATACACATAAAGGAGAAGAAAAATCAATCAGGCAGAAAAGCAGGACCATGAATATTTTTGTTAGTGCAGACCAAAAAGAAATGTTCCACTAAAAAGATGAAAGCATTTACATCAGATTAAACATTTCACTTTTTTGTCAAGTTCTTTGGAAAGTAAAAATTAGCAAACACTGCTGGATGGCATTGCTTGTAACGCAATTGTTTCAGGGCAGGTACAACTATCTTGTTGTGAAATCATTACAGAACTGGCCAAAGTAATGTAAATGTGCTGTTGTGAACATCCCCATTTGAGGGCGCAGGAGCACACCTGGTTAGATCTCCTTATCGTCAAGGGTATTGTGCATCACATCCCCTTAGTGGGAAAAAAGGAGAACACACAGGGTCTCAGCCTTCCTTATGAAGAGGTAGGCTCATCCAGATTAATTGTTAGGACTTGGAGAGCTCGGACAGAGGTACTATTATTCGCAGGGGTTCGTTTTAGATGCCTGAATGCTCACCTCAGACCCTAGAAATAGTAAACCAACACAGCGGTTTGTATTTTAAGATAAAAGATTATGTATAATCAGTATGTAAATCTTATACATCAGAATAATGGTAATTGGTAAATTAATCTCAATAGCCATATAGAATAATATTACCATTAGAAAACCGCAAAGCATTTTAAATTACACAACCTTACTAGATGTAACAAACTAGTCTAGTTGTTGGTTGAATGACTGGTAATTTCCCAATTATTTTATGCTATGTACTTATCCCCGCTACCTCAGAAAGCTGTCAGGCCTGCAATCAAATTATCCCACTACAGCAGTGGTTCTCATCCCCCTCCCCCCGCGAGCCATGACTGCTAGCCGAGTGCCCCAGCCTAAGCACTTAGATTTGAACTGCAATACACGAAAAATACAGTAAAAAAAAAAAACATTCAAATACATATATGACACATTTAATTTGCAAAATTGTGCATTTAAAAGAAAACAATTTTAATATGAGGTTGGAGCTTTCTAAATTCAATTGAGGCCATTCTGTTCTGTTTGATGCACTTGCACTGCTCCCGCAAATCAATATGAGGTAGTACATTTTAAAATGTTCCACTGTACATTTCGCTTCTTTATGTATGTACAATTTATTAATCTGTTAATATTATTCCATTTTCTAAGTAGTCGCTGACCCCTTTAGGAGGCTTTGCGAACCCCCAGGGGTTCCCGGACCCCAAGTTGGGAACCACTGCATTACAACATGTCCTGTCATGCAATCAGTTTACCCCTCCTAAATCCTCTCAAATCATGTTCTACGTTGCTGTGCAGTGTGTGTGTGTGATTAGAATTTCTGTGAGATTTTGTATATGCCCAATGCTGAACGCACAATGCCTCAGTTAAAGACCTATCCAAAATGCAAGCAAATATATCCAACCATGTTTTCTTTCTTCAAAATCTGTTCCCTGCATTGTAACTGTATTTATATAGCGCTGGCATTGTATCGCTTTTCGGATAGTGGTGGTTTAGCATAGCAAAATAGTTGTTAATTTGAGCAATGGACATGTGAGTCTGTTAGTTACATTGAATAGGATAAAAGAGGGATAGAGGAGGGAAGAGTCTAGAAAGGGTTATTAGGGAGTTCATAGTAGTAAAATTTAGTTTGAGAGAAGGCAAAAGAGGAAAACAGGAGGGAGAAGTCTAGAAGTGTTATTTTGGAGATCACAGTAGTAAAATTAAGTTTGGGTGGGTCAAAGTGGGTTAGAGGAGGGAAGAGTCTACAAAGGGTTATATGGAACCTCATGGAAGTAGACTGCGGTGTGGGGTGACTCAAGGAGGGGTGGAGAAGGTAAGTGATGAGTCAGAGTAGAGGTAGAGGACATATTGAGAGGTATAGGATGAAACAGTAGTGCATTAGAGTATCAGTATGAGTGTCTGTATGGTTTGGTGAGGAGTATTACTTACCACATAGATGCATGAATGGGTGACTCACTGATGTGTTTTGAAGACAGCATGTGTGCAGGACTGTATGGGTGGATGAGTGTGTGTATGGGTGTGTTAGTGAGTGAATCCCTGTCTCAGTAGTATCTTTATGAGTAACTACATATGTTTTAAATTAGTATATGTGAGTATTGATGTATATAAGTGAGTATATGTGAGAGCAAGAGATTGTAAGAGTTCCTGTATAAATAAGTATGTGTTTCTATAAGTGATTGTTTAAGAGAGTATGTGTACGATTCTGTAGAAGTAAGTGTAGTGGTGGGTGTATAGCTGTATATGCTACTAAATGGATGTTTGATAGTTTATTTGCATGTGTGAGAATGTGTGTGTGAGTAACTCTATGGATCAGTATTGGTGTGTAACAGGATGTATAGGTGTATGAGTACATATGATGAGTGAGTATATGTATGAGTGACTCTATAGAACTGTTAGTGAATGACTGGATGTGTATGTAGATTTTGGAATTACTGAATAGGTTGTTCTAACTGGTATTGGTATCTCCATTTTTTTGAAAATTTTAGTTTCTATTTTTGAATGTGTGTATCAAGGGTTATATTACGCTGAGAGGAGGTCTGCCACTCTTTCACAAGGATGATGTCATCAGTGATGTCATCAGTGATGTCATTTGAGATGTCATCAGTGATGTCATGAGTGATGTCACTGACCATGTCATGAGTGATGTAATATGTGACGTCATCAGCAGTACATTGCGGGCGCGCGAGTTATAGTTAGCTGAACTAACTATAACGGGGGAATTTCAATGGTTTTGTATGAGTGAAATGTCCAGCTAACTATAACATGTGTGAAACCTATGGTTTTTAAATAAATTTCTAAGGTTTTTTTAAATGCTAATTCCTAATTATAACGTATGTGAAACCTATGGTTTTTTCAGTGAATTTCTAAGGTTTTTTAAATGCTAATTCCTAACTATAACGTGAATGAGACCTATGGTTTTTTCAGTGAATTTCAAAGGTTTTGTAAATGATAATTTTTAAATGTATTAACTGTTATATTTTTTATACTGATTTACTACATTATTTTAAATTATTTATTTTTAGATATTTTATTTTTTTAATTACATTACATATTTTTAATATAAATTGAAAACAAAGGTTTTTAAAAATATTGAAATTGTAATATTGTTTTTTATTTAATATTGTTTTTTTATTAATATATATTTTATATATCAGGCAATGATATCCTATGAAAGGAAATTCAAGTTACTGGTAAGTACATTTAAATGTACTTTTCAGGAATAGTAGTGAGCTAGATTGGGGAATTAATTCACCTTCAATCCTGAGGTCCCCTGTGAGCAAACTAGCCCACCAGACACCTCCAGTATGCACCAGGCAGCTGTGTTGCAGAGAGGTGTTCAAAGGGCACGCCCCCTTTTTACAACACTCTGCAACACAGCCCTGAAGATACATGTTGGAGATACCTGTTGGACTAGTTGCCCCCTAGGGGACCTCTGGATTGAACAGGAATTAATTCCCCAACTTAAACGTGCCTCAGGGCATGTTTGCACTCACATCACCTCAAGCCCCGCCACCTACCTTCACCACTGTGCAAACTGTGCAAATGCGCCCTGTAGAGTGTTCTAAGTTGGGCGATTAAGTCCCCTTGCACACTGGGTGTCTCTGGAGGCCAACTAGCCCACCAGGAACGTCCAGTATGCACCAGAAGGCTGCGTTGCAGAGAGATGTAATGAGGCCACAGCCCTTTTTACACCTCTCTGCAACGCAGCCCCCAGGCGCGTTTGCAGAGAGGGAACTAATTCCCCTTGCATACTGGGGGTCTCTGGGGGCCAACAAGCCCACCAGGAATGTCCAGTATGCGCCAGGAGGCTGCATTGCAGAGAGGTGTAATGAGGCCACGTCCCTTTTTACACCTCTCTGCAATGCAGCCCCCTGGCGCGTTTGCAGAGGGAGAACTAATTCCCCTTGCATACTGGGGGTCCATGGGGCCAACTAGCCCACTTGGAACCTCCAGTATGCGCCAGGGGACTGCATTGCAGAGAGGTGTAATGAGGCCACGCCCCGTTTTACATCTCTCTGCAACGCAGCCCACAGGCATGTTTGCAGAGGGGGAACTAATTCCTCTTGCATACTGTGGGTCCCTGGGGGCCAACCAGCCCACCAGGAACCTCCAGTATGTGGCAGGGGGCTGCATTGCAGAGAGGTGTAATGAGACCACGCCCCTTTTGACACCTCTCTGCAATGCAGCCCCCTGGTGCTTTTTCAGAGGGGGAACTAATTCCCCTTGCGTACTGGACGCCAACTAGCCCACCAGGAGCCTCCAGTATGCGCTAGGGGGCTGCAATGCTTTGCCCTGGGGGTGGCGGTCCCCACGGCAGTGTGGGGGGAAATGGGGCCCACCCCACGCTTCTTTTTGCCTATGCCCCCGGGATTTGGTCCCCCGGGGGGTAATTTGGAAAAAAACAAGAAAATTGGTCTTGGGGGTCCTTGTGGGACCACCTGAGCAGGCCTAGGGCGTCAGGGTGTTTCTACCCTGCCCCTTTTTTGCGTTCTACACATTTGTTTTTCTGCTTTCTTGTGCCTCAGTCTACTGAGGCACAAGATGGCTGCCAACACTTTCTGGTTTGGAGTGTTGACAGGTAATTGCCAGCCAAGTAGCATGCAGCTCGTGCTCGGAAAGGTACGCTTACGTACGCGGACCTGTACGCGGACGGTACACGTACGGTAAGCGCCTATAGATATACTTATGATTTTACTTATGATTTTCTCAGGAACTGCTGAACGGATTTACACCCTTTAACAAAAAGCATGATTTGCGAACCGAACTCTACCTTTTTGCCAAATTTGGTCTAATTTCGTTCAGCCGTTCGGGCTGTAGCCCTGGCTAAAGGTCCTATGGAAAATTGCATGGGAAAACACGTTTTGGGACCCCCCTTTTTTCTCGGCCCCTGCTTCACGAATCACCCCCAAACTTTCAGGGAAGGAGCGGAGCAGGCCATTTTCTTGCAGAAATTCGCGAAGATTCGTCCACTGGCGTCAAAGTTATTCCAAATAGAATGTTGCGGATTTCCTATGGAAACTATAACTACCTACTGGCGACCGCCAGTAGGTAATATATATATATATATATTCACTGAAAAAAACATAGGTTTCAGGTCAGATATAGTTAGGAATTAGCATTTAAAAAACCATTGAAATTGCTCCTATATAGTTAGTTGTACTAACTATATTTTGCGCATTCGCAATCCACTGCTGATGATGTCACATATTACATCATTCATGACATGGTCAGTGACATAACTGATGACATCACTGATGACATCTCAAATTCCTAACTATATATGACCTGAAACCTATGGTTTTTTTAGTGAATTTGCAAGGTTTTTTAAATGCTAATTCCTTACTATATATGACCTAAAACCTATGTTTTTATCAGTGAATTTGCAAGGTTTTGTAAATGCTAATACCTAACTATGTAAGGCTTAAAACCTATGGTTTTTTCAGTGAATATATATATTTAATATAATATATATATAATTTTTATTTTCAAGTTTTTGTTTTTTATATGATTACAGGGTCCGCGCTCCGTGAACGCTCTGAGCTCTTACCCCAACGCATTTTTTTAAGTTTCTAAAACATAATATCTACGTTTTTAACGTAGATTTTAAAGGTAGACAATATCTGCTTTAATGTAAAAAATGTTTTTTTTAAACTTTCAACAACAGTATATTACTTTTTGAAGTAGTAACAAATCTCGCGAGGGTAGGTCACACGTGCACGCAACGTAAGAGCTCCGTCCGCGGACCGTAAACGCTCCGAGCTCTCACCCCCGAAAGTTTTATAATCATTATATCTACGTATTCATTACACAATATAAAGGTACACATTATCTGGGATAATAAAGAACATGTTAATTTAAACTTTTAAAGACCATATATAACTTTATTTAAGCAATTATAAATCTCACGAGGGTACGTAAACGCATCGTAAGATTACGTTAGCGCTCCGTATATAGAGCGTAAACGCACCGTAAGCTTACGTAAGCGCTTCGTAAATGCAACGTAAGCGCTCCGTAAGCTTACGTTCAACCATGTGGCCTTGAACCAAAAGATTTAATTGGTTTATAATACTTCCTACTCCAATTGTTGAAAAACCCCTCCCATGTTCATCATTCTTCTTTGGGTTTCGAGGAAGAAACACCTTTTTTCATCAGCACTTTGCTCCTGAAAAATCTATTGAAATGTCTGAACAGCAGGAACCTGAGCATTCAGAACATGAGGAACCTGAGCATTCAGAACAGGAGGAATCTGAGCATTCGGAAGATGAGGAACCTGAGTTTGTTCCTAGACCCCCTAAATCACCAAAAGAGTCCATAGTTTGGAAATTTTTTTAATTCCCAGAAGGACAGAAAAAGGTAAATGCACCTTTTTTCACATGCAAAATCTGTGACACAGTGCTTTCCAGAGGGGATCCACAGAAGAAGAATAGCTTTGGAACTTTTAGCATGGAACGCCATGTCAAGAATATACACCCAAACAATTGGAGTAAAGCTATAATGAAAAGATCATCAGAGGAGCAGGGCTCTGCTCCCAGCACTTCTTCTCAATCAACAGCACCACCAATGCAAGCATCAATGGTTGCAAATATTCAACCAGAACTTAAGAATTTGATGATGCAATGCATTCGTTGCCAGAAACTAATAGCCTTTGGACAAGAGTCCATTCAAGTTATCCTGCAAAAAAGCAGGAACCACAGGTGCACCCCATAATTTTTTTCTTTATTTTTCAAGGTTTGTTCCGGTTGAACAATTATCTGCCTTAAAAAGTTTAATTTTTTACATTGCTTTTCAAGCAAAACAAAAACCAACAAAAAACAGTTCTTTGTAGAACTACCTCTACTGGTTAAAGAAAGAACTAAGGGGCATATTATCAAGGGGGATTATCTCTGCTTTTTTGGCTTTAAAAGCCAAGAAAGCGGAGATAAAATTATCTCCCTATTACCTAGCTGTCGCTAACACCAGTTAGCGACAGCTAGTAGGAGATAGCGACCATCTTGGGCCCCACTTTGCATGTCAGTGATATTTATCACTAATGACATGCAAAGTGGGCGTGCCAAGATGTTAGAGACTGAAAACAGTCGCTAACATCGCTATCTCCTATTACCAACTTTTGGAGATATTCGCGCTAAGCGCGAATATCTCCAAAAGCTAACACCTGCCCTGAGCAGTTCTTAGCCATGTAATCCAATGGGAGGTGGATAACATGGCTAAGAGCATTAGCTCGGTAATGCATGAATATCGCTGACTTTTCAGCGATATTCATGCATTGCGGCGATTTGCGATAAACCTTGGTAATACCAAGGTTTATTTGCGGTAAAAATTGCCGCAGCTCAGCGGTAAATTTTTGTCTGTAACCAAGCAATAGCGATAATTATCGCTAATGCTTGGTAATATTCCCCCAAATTTCTATGTTTGTATGTAAAAGTTTGTCATAGTGAATGTCAAAGCGGTACAGCATAAACCTATAAGGTGTTTACCTATAGTATACTGTACTACTTCCAAAGCACTGAAATGTAACATATGTATATAAATATGTTACAACGCAATGGGCCAGACGTACGTAATCTCGATTTACCTACTCATAAATACCGAGGGCCCGATGTAGGTAATCCCAGATTACCACTTCTTAAATACCGAATCATACCGATTTGGTATTTAAGAACTGGCAATGGGGATGTAGGTAATTACCGAATCAGTAAATACCGAATCCTGCCAGTGGGAACAGGGTGTCACTTTGACACCCTGTAGCACCCTGATTTTGGCTTCTGTGCAATGTGACACACATACATGCCCTTAGGGCATGTATGTGTGCCACATAGCACAGGTGTACATGCACAGATGTGCATGTACACAGGAATTCCTTATTTACCACTCAATTGTATTGGGTGGTAAATAACGAATTCTTAGACGCCTCTAGCACTGTCAACAGTGCTACCTACATTAGAATTTACATATTTGATATTTTTACCGAGTCTGTATTTACAGATTCGGTAATTTTACCGATTCGGTAAATACAGATTCGGTAAAAATACCAAATCTGTAAATAAATGCCTCCTACATAGGAAAAGACATTTAGCGGTCGGTAACAGCCAAATTCGGCCGTTACTGACCGGTAAATGCCTACCTACATCGGGCCCCAAATCATACCACTTCAATATTTAAGAGTACGTAAATGGGATGTATGTAATTTCTCTTTTGATATTACCGAATCTGTATAATTCACTCATTTTACCGAAACGGTATTTACTGATTCGGTAATTGCCATTGATTCCTATGGGCCTTGAGGCCGTATAGTATTCAGTGGTAACTAACGAATATTTAAGGGCCTGTGGCACTGTTTTCAAAACAAAGAAGTGTAAACAAAAGTGAACACAAAAGGGAAGAGGTGTGAGAAACAGAGAGAAGTAAGTGCACTGGAGGAAGTGGAATACCAGTAAATGAAGGTTTACTAACAGGTAAGAAATGGATAACAGAGTGAAGTAAGGAGAATAAGATCAAACCTAACAAAATAAAGAAAGAGGGAAACTGACTGAGGTAAAGAGGAGGAGTGGTAGAAAGAGAGAGCAAAGAAGATTAGCTGTAAGGGAGAGACAAATAGAGAGAGAGGGAGCAAGGGACTGAGAAAGAGTGAGGCAGTTATTCTGTCACAATAAGAGAGTGATAACAAACTTATTTTTGATTCTCATACTTACCTTATAAATAATGAAAACTTAGACACTGATGCGAAAAAAGTTTTTTATTTCTTATACTTACCTTCTAAGATATAAAAAAACTTAAAGAAATTTAAAAAAATAAATATCATATCTGTAAAACACAAGAAACAAATAAATTATACTGCATACAATGTATATTTCACAATACAAGAGAGAAGGAAGGAGATTAAGAGTCAAGAAAGATAGATGGCACATGCAGAGGGACAAATGCCACAGGTAGAGAGTAAGATGGTGCAGGCAGAGAGTGAGATACAACGAGTAGAGGGTGAGATGGTGCAAGCAGAGGGTAAGATGACACACGCACATGCATATATTGTACAGACAGAGGGTAAGATAGCACACACACAGAGAAAGATGAAACAGGCAAAGGAAGACATAGCACAGTCAAAAGAGAGATAGCGAATGAGCGTGAGACAAGGGGAGTGAGGACACAGAGGGTGTGAAGGAAAGAGTGAGAGAAGGGGACTGAGTGAAAGAGCAAAGAAAGACAAGTGATGGAGTGTGGGTGAGGGAAGGGCAGTGAGACAGTGAAGGGACAGAGGAAGTAAGGCTAACAGAAAGACAGAGAAGAAAGAGAAGTGAGGATGTCAGAGTTCAAAGGGAGTGACAGAAGGAGTAAGTGAAGTGGAGTAAGGGAAGGTTAATGAGTAAGGGAGCAAAAGAAAGAAAGAGAGGTGAAGGGGAGTAAATCAAATGAACTGAGAAAAGGTAAGTGAGGGAAACAAGAAAGGAGAAGGGGAGTGAAAGATAGAAATAAAGGGTACTGAGGGAAGCAGCCTAACGAAACAAGGGTTACGTGAGTGAGAGAAGGACAGTGAAGTTGAAGAAAGACAAATGATAGATGGTAGATATAGTTGAGTGAGCGTGAGACAATGAGAGTAAGTGATTGACTACACACAGGGAGTGAAGGAAGGAGTGATAGAAGGAGACTCAGTGAGGGATCAAAGAACGGAAAATGAGGTAGTATAGGTGAGGGAAAAGAAGAGACAGAAAGAGGTGATGGAGAGATTCACGCTAAGAGACAGGGAGCGATGGAAGGATAGACAAAAAGAAAAATAAAAAGGTTTTTTGGGTCAGTCGTACTTACCTTATAAATGAAATATCTGTGGAAACGAAAAAACAAATCAGTTATTATACATTATTCATAATACAAAAGACAAAGCAGGAGAAAAAGGAAAGAGGAGTTAGGGAAGGGAAATGAGGGAGAGGGAAGGGGGAATTAGTGCACGCGCGTTAACAACAGTGAGTCTAAGAGAGAGGGAGTGATGGAAGAGTACAGAGAAAGTAAGAGGACACAGGGAGTTTTCTAAAGGTGTGTTTGAAGTGCAGTAAGGTGAGTGACAGAAAGGGAATTAGTGAGTAAGCAAAGGAAGGAAAGGGAGGTCAAGGGGAGTGAAACAGAGGGACTCACTTAACATGAGTGGGTGAGAAGACTAAGAAGAAGGGGAGTGGAGTATAGGGAATGAGGATAAGGGAAGGAAGCACAATAAAGGGACAGGGGTGATGTAGGGTAAAAGAATGACAGTAAGTTTGATGAAACAGAGGTGATAGAGGATGAATAAAGACAAATGAGCATGAGACAAGAACAGTAAAAGAGTGAGGAAATAGAGGGAGTGAAGCAAAGAGTGAGAGAAGGGGAATGAGTGAAGGAGCCAAAAAAAGTCAGTGACAAAATGTGGATGAGTTAAAGGGAGTGAACATAAAAGAAAGGGAGTGAGAAACTGAAGGGATGAAAGCAGTGAGGTTAAGAGAGAGGCAGTGTACCGACCAGATTTTTGGACCAGATGGAATCCGCTCCTAGGAGCCCCTCTAACCCAGCCGGAACGTAAACAACTCCCTCCTTAGAACGTATTTACAATGGGTATATATATATATATATATGTATGGACATCTCGTACCTAAGGATGGGGAAAGTAGCAATAAACAAGCATTGGTGTTCTACAATATCCTATTTACACCTATTAGTCTCGCGGCCACGTAGGCCCAGACTAGTCTACCCTGGGGCAGGTCTGATAATGTACCATTACGCACTTTGTTCACTTGACACGCAATCCGGCGCGTCTACACACGTGGGCCTGCAGTCCCAGTGTCCTCATTTATACCTGGTCTACAATCCGGCAGACCTACACACCCCTCTATCTTGGGTGCTCTCACTTACACACGGCCTACAATCCGGCAGGCCTCCACACCGTGTCCCTCCGGTGCTCTCATTCACACACGGTCTACAATCCGGCAGACCTACACACCATCTACCTTAGGTGCTCTCATTAACGCCGTATACCAACGACGATCACTTTCCGATGAACTCTTAGGGATGAAATCCGTGGTTATCTATTCAGGATAGAACTACGGCAATGGAAATTAGCATGGTTTTCCGAATTACAATATGTACCTTCTGCTCTTGGCATCAAATGTTCCCTATCTCCCTATTTATTCAGTCACTCCTTACCTGATCGGGATTCACATCCGTTCATGCAAACAACGTCTGACTAGAAGAATTAGATTACCATGATTGAACAAGAATACAAGGCACATGTCGGTTCACTAAGAACGGGGGCATTTATTACAGTAAAAAATAAACACGATACTACACAATATATATGTATATATGCTGCAAAGAAAAGTAAAGGTTAAGATGCGCGCTTCGCAAGGAAAGGGGCAGAGATCACCTGGTTAATATGAAGTCTGGGCTCGGCAGTCATCTAGGTTCCCGTCTCGTCTCTCTGTGTCTTGGCTCGTCTCGGACTCACACCTCAGCAGTCACGGGTACACGTCTGCACCGCTATGCTCAACCTCCTCTGCTTCCCTCCAAGCCACTGGAACCTTGCTCGCTATTAGCTACCGTCTCTCTCTCTCTCTGACTCTGTGCGCTCCGCACTATTTCTCCTTCAGTCTTTTTCAGAGAGTCTTGGTTTCGGAATCTTTCTCGGACTTCAAAATGGCGATTGTCTGCCTCAGAAATAATTAATGGCATAGATGCTAACGGCTAGCTGCCGCCTACGGACTGACTGACTCATTGCCTAACACTTTCGCTAATATGGAAGCTGTCCCTTCATGGAAAGTTACGGCCAGTAACCTGCCGCCCACCAAATTCTTGTACCTCCCCGTACCAAGGACACGTTCCCAGCCGGCCGGCCTGAAGTTGTGTCTTCGGAGTGGAGAAAAATACAGTCTTTCGATAAGGGCCAGCCTGAACCGGTTCTCTCCAAGCGAACAACACCTTGAAACTAAAACATTACACTTGACCTAGAAAGCCTCTCAAGCTACCAGGCAGAGGGCAAGATGGAGTCTGTCCCGTTTAAGGCCTACAAGGCCCAAAATATGCATAACTCCATAGAAGATATACTAACACTCTTGCAAAAGGACGGATCATCACTAATAGTTATATATCTATCCCCTAGCTTAAGTTTATAAGCCCTGATCTAAAGAAAAGGGTACGAAAATGCACTACTGTGCCTTATGGATAGGTCCTACTTATAGTCCTAATCCCTATACTACAAGGGTAATAGGCTGGAGTCATTCTCCATCATCCTCCCTCTAAAAGAGGGTCGAAAAAGTCGGCTATTACAGGCAGTAAGAGAAGGAAAGAGAGAAACAGAAATAAAAAAGTAATGAAAAGTTATTTTTTATTAGTCGAACTTACCTTATAAATGTAATATCTGCGGAAGAGAGTAAACAAATCAGTTATAATATATATTTTACAATACAAAATGCTAATTAACTTGTACAACATGTTATATGGTTTATTTTTGCTGTTCTCAGAATATATTGATTTTCACTAAAACAGTGAGTTCAATACTACTCATCATATCACAGCGGGCAAAAAAAACACAATCAAAATGATTGTGTTTAAAAAAAACATAAAACTTAGAAAAAAACATATCTTAAATGTTTTCTTCTAAACAGCAATTTCTAAGATACAATATCTCATTATTATACTCTCAAACTAAAGTGATATAGAAACATAAATTAACCACATTTACCCGAAATACGTATTCTTCATTTGAATACCTTTCCACATGGCCAAATGGTATACAGAAAGTCCTGTTTTTTTAAAATTACTTAATAGCAGCTTTCATTTACCCAACTTTCTGAATGAAAAGTCCAACATCTATTTCATTATCTAACAATAATTATATTTGCACCTCATTTCCTATAATACTGATATCACTCACTATGTGATACACTTACACTACCTCTATGACAACTACCAGTTTACTAATTATCTTGATCACTTTCACTCACAAACTAATTTTGAACAACACACTTACTTTTATTAACTGCTCCAATCTTCATTGTCCAATTACTTTCACTAAAATTTCGGTTCTAAAAACACTAGGTAAGAATTTGTTAAGTCAAAAGGCAAACGTTGTTTGAAAATCAATTGAGTATCATTACAAACTTATGTAAAAACATATATTATCAACATTTACCCGAGAATCTCATTTTTCATTGATATATTTTCCCACATGGCCAAATAGCACGTACAAATTCCTTGGTTTGGAAAATACTTAATAATACTCTTGACCTTCCATTTCCCAAACTTCTGCATGAAAAGCTCCAACGTCTTTCGTAACACCTAACAATATTTATATCTCCACCCAAGGATGTGCATCATGTTCATAAAACCTTAAACAACCAGTAAACTATCAGAATCTGAACATCATATAGTATCCTGATGACTAACTTTTATTAATTCCTCTAATCTTTCCAGGTTAATTACTTTTCTGAAAATTTAGGTTGTAAAAACACTAGATAAGAATTTTTTAAGTCAAAAGGCAAACGTTTTTGGAAAGTCAAAACAGTATCGTTACAAAAAGTCCAGCCTTTTTGACATTTTAAATAAGCTGTATAATTTCCAGAGGTTGTTGAAGGACCATCATGGAAAATAATTGCTACAGTTACAATGGTTCTCCCTGAAAGTGATAATTGAGAAGCCACAAAATGTTTAATTAAAATTGTTAATTTAGTTCCATCAGGTCTACATCGTTGTAACATTAAAATTACGTACTGTCTATAACTTTGAATAAATAATGTTGATTGCATTGCAGAGTTACATTGGGTACAAACCATGTTTTGATCAGCTGCTCTAACTAGATTATTAAAAGACACTGATTTGCAGTCTGGTAAAGTCAAATATATAAATCTTTCAGTACCTACTGTTGCACTACTTGAAAAGGAACAATTATCGCAGACATGTTGCCATTTATAAGAAAGGCTAAAAAGATTTTCACATCTATACCTTCCTCTTGCAATACAACAAGCATATACATTACAAATTCCTGACAATCTTGCTGAATATCCTGAGAAAATTGAATTATACCAGAACATATGCCTAAATTATTTTGAATATCAGAAACACTTTCTATATTTGTTCTATCACTGCTACATTTCTCAAACACAGTATTCAACAAACAACAAAAACGTTGTTCCCGACTTTCAATAATCTGTTCTTGCAAACTTTGGAGAAAAAAAACAACATTAACCACTACATTAGCATATCAGTTGACACCAGAACTGTTCTCAAACTGAAATCCAACAATATCTTCAACAGAATCCTCTTTGTTTCTGCTTACAATTACTGGTTCATCTACTTTTCTTTTTTTTGCAACAGCCTTGCTACAATTTTTCTCATTTCTTCTTTTTCGGCCTACCACACACCTTTCAAATAGAGGATATTGAGGTAAATTTGGAGCATACTCTCTTCTTAACCAATTATAATCCTTTACACAATTTAGATCTGCACTAATCTTTGTCCCATCAAAATCAATCAAGTACAAGCCAGATAAAGTTCTGACTCGAGATAAAGCAACATATGCCATACCCTCCTTGAAGACAGAACTTCTAATATTCCTCAAAGCACTATCTACACTTCAACCTTGAGATTTATGAATAGTTACTGAATATGACAAAGAAACAGGAAACTGTTTTCGGCGGACATATAAATCTTTCACAAGCAAAAATCGAACAGAACAACGACTAAACTGTTGTACTTCTTCAATTCCATCAAATTCCATCAAATTTAATTTTCAAAAATTCAATTCCATCTCTACTTCGGTAATTCACAAAAACAACAACATGACCCATTGCTCCATTTACTAAACCTCTTTCCACATTTAAATTCCGTCATAAAATTATACGACAATTTAAACATACATATAGAGTCTTTTCAAAACCAGCAGTTTTAGAAATTGTCTTCTCTAAAGAGTCCAACTTTGATTTCAACTTTTCTGACAAAACAATAGTAACTCCTTCGTGCTCTATTTTATCAATAGCTTCCAGTTTCACAATCTCTTGATTTTCTAACTCTAACATTTTGTTGTTGAAGACTGAACATTCTCGAAGAGTTGGCATCAAGTATATTACAGTTTTGTTTTCAGCAATTTTCTGATAAATAATCTCTGGGAGAATATTTTCCTTTGGAAACAAATTTGAAATTAATCGTGACTGTAAAGCGTCTTTGCCATGTTCAGTTACTTTTCCTATCCTTACATCTTGTAGAATATTTTTATAATCTTCATCCTTTGCCTGTCGCATGTTTTGAAGCAGTTCTGCATATTTAAAATATAACCAGATATTCACATTTCCAATGCTTCCTAGGCTCTTTCGTGTATCTTCATGCGTAAGCATCTTAAACACTGGTTGTCCTTTCACTGGAGTTAGCTGCAGTAGATCTCCAAAGACAATGATGTGTTTGCCTCCAAATAACACATCATACTCTGTTTTAAGAATTTGTTGCATTCTTAAATGCAAAAAATCAAGCATCACATTTGAAACCATGCTTACCTCATCAATGATAAGAAGTTTCATTTTCTTCAGGACTCTACCAACTTCACAAAAAGCTTCTCCAGATAGCTTGTGGTTTTGTAATTTATTATCATGCTCTACTGGCAGCATCAATAAACGATGTGATGGTAATCCCTTTAATGTTATGTGCTGCTAACCCAGTTGGAGCAGTAACCACACAAGACAGTGATGACTCTGTTCTTTATTGCAGATAAGTTGCAATTGATTTAATCAGAAAACTTTTCCCAGTTCCGGCTTCTCCACTCACATACAGTCGGACAGGTTCAAATGACGTAGATGAGCACTCTTTTTTATCATGACGAAAACCATGCTCAATCTGTTCTGTGACTTCATTATATATTTTTTTCTGCTCCACGTTTAGTTGATTTTCCAAATCTTCTAAATTAACTACATCCTCCTCAGCTTGTTCCATGGCTCTTTCCACATCTTCCATAGCAGTGACAGCTTCATTTTGGATAATTGGTCCTCCTAGTGGACTCAACGAAACAGACCTTTGACTATCTTGAGAACTGTCTCTAGCAATCTCTGCTGCAATGGTAGCTTCTTGTTACATTTCATTGTTCAACATTTGCAGATAATTTGAAAAAACAGGACATTCTATGGTATCCTTGGTTGCATTGAAAGAATGTTCAAAACTGAGAAAATCTCCAAGTAGTTCCTTTTCTGAACGCCATGGCTTAAAGAGTTGCAAAAGAGCTAAATAGTAAAATTCCCTTTTATCAGGAGATTCGCAACTCAATTTACGATGATTAATCAAATGTCTTTTTATTTGTTTCACCAGACATCCTTCAGTTCCAATTACAGCATATACTCCTTTATTGATATCTTCTGTCATATTTCTCTTAAAAGTATAGCTTTGCAGTACTTCATAGAGACAAACGTTCTCAAGATGACTACTTCTATTTGGATAATAAATATCCAACATGTTTGTCTTCAAAATATCTGTACTGTTTGGTTGAAACTCCGCCAAATACTCAATTTCTTGTGCAGACTTCAAAACTCGGTTTCGTGTTGCAGCAAGACCTAGTCTCACCCAAATGATGGATCTCGATTTGGCATACAGACTTGCTGATGATAGCCGATCTGAACATTCATATGCTCCAGTTTCTCGATGCGACAACATCTTCAAACTGTAACTGTATAATTTCTTACTTAGGCTCTTTTCATGCGAAATATCCTCCCACATGTCCGTCAGTTCCGTCTTTTCTGATTTTGTGATGTAAGACGTTACATATCGAGCCACAGCAATAGAGTTGTCAGCAACATATTAAATATCCATGTTAGCATTCCACTTGGACAAAATGACTGGGTTGTAGTCATTTATGTATTTGTACTCTTCCTTTCTTTTCAAGTTGTACGTATTTTTCGGTGATTTTCTTGTCACAGTGAAGACATAAAATTGTTCACTCTTCCTTTAGATATTACTGGTTGTGGAAATCCAAAACGACATTTTGTGTAGAACTTCTGCTTGGATTTGAACTTTCGACGACAGTACTTTTCACAGCGATGGGTTTGAAAGCGTAAGACTTGATGTCGTAAATTGTCTTCTTCTGTACTTTTTGGAACAACACATGTTGAATATTGTTCAATGAAACTCATCACTGTGTCATCCGAATCTGTTCTAAATGTGGGAGCATCTTTGATCAATAGCAGCATATGTATGTGAGGAGCACCTCTTGCTTGATACTCCTTTCTCCAAAAGAAATCCAAAACCTCTCCAAGTGGAGGATTTTTTTTGTTTGTGATGAAAGACATCATAGCTTCAAATCGATGATTAAAATACCTACAAACATTAACTGGATCCAAAGAGCACAGTTCTCCAGGTGTCTTGAATTCTTTATTTTCTATGTTTCCATTTGCCTCTCGAAGAAATTTAAGTAAGTCTTCCCAGGCATTCTCAGCACAGCTTAGAGTGAGGTTTCATGTAGGAGTTCCTAAGTTTCTTAGCATACATTTCAATTCCCCATAACGACGGTACCAATACTCATTTGTACCGCGCTGACATGCCATGAGATTGATTAGCTGAGATTCTAAAATACTATCTTCCACTTGGACTTTATCCATAAAGTCCCTTGCCGAAACATTTTGAAGATGTACTCCAGATTTCAGTATATGGTTCACAGCATAAGACAGTCCAGAGAAGTCACTCTCAAACAGAAGATGAAACAAATATGGAATGCACTGACGAAATCTTGGATCTTCTGCATATAATCTTAAAGTCCGGTATTCCGACGCAGGAATTTGAACAGGTCGGTCATCATATCTTCTACCTTGACCTGTTGGAAACAATAGAGGAAAACAACGAGCTTCCAAGCTTTCTTCCCATACACTTATGGAACTTCCTTTGTCTTCTTTCATTTGGAACAACTCAATAGCATTCCCCATTACTTCTTTGGAATGCAGAGGATGAACACTATAATGCTCATAAATCTGTTCACTTCTAGACACATCTACTTTTTCGATCTGTCTAGCTGATGAATCACTGTCCTCTTCTACAGTTGTTTCCTCTTCTCCTACATATACATTTTTGTAGTACTGATTGTTTTTTACTAAATACAACGTTGCCTTTTTGACTTTCCTAACATCCACTAATTCTTGCCAGATTTTCTTACTCTTTGTAGGAACACCATTACCTAGAATAACTAGAGGTTCCTCTTCCACATTTTCTACGCCAATGGTGTCAATATTTTCTTTAAATCTAGAGGCAAATAAACAACTCTTCCCTTTAATCCTCTCTGTAAATCTGAAGGAGGCAATTTCCCTGTCTTAGGCTCCATGCGAACAATAGCCTGAAAAGGATGCACACATTGAATCAGAATACACTCATAGGTATTTAAACCCATCAATTCAGACGGAATCTTTACCAACTCAAGATTATTATGTACAGCTCTAGCAGGCATTCTGTTTTCATTTAATTTATTATAACAATATTTACAAATACATAGATTAGAACCCAAATCAAAACAATTCTCAACCAACAAATAAGTCTCAAAATCCTTCCATTCATTATTATTTTCCATTTCACTTTTAACATATAAATCAACTAACCGAGTCTGATTCTTATAATGAGTTCGTCGATAACACACACAAGAAATATTTGGCCTTTCACTTGAAATGACCTTAAACTTTGTAATTTCATGATCAAAATTTTGAGTACTTACAATCTGTACATTCTCTTCCACATTACTTTCTATTACTGTATCATTTTCAGCAGTGTCCTCTTTTTCACCAAAGTAACAAAACTCTATTTCTTCACAAATCTTCTTTACATCTAATTCTGATCCATGCAAAAGAGCACTATTTAACTGTTTTAGCTTAAGTGCTGGACTTTTTGCATAATACAACCTTCTCACTTTTTTCCTCACTTTAGTTTGATGCACTCCTAACATCCTAAAATGGTGAAAAGTACTCTGACATACTTTTTTAGAAAGACAAGCCAGGAAACGCCATTGCAAACCTGTTTATTCCCTCACTCTGCAAGGATCTAAATCTTGCAATATCTTAAACTTTTGTTTTAGACTTTTCTTACTATATGTATGTAAGAAATTGCAAAACAAATTAATAGAATCCTGTCGCACACCACAAATACTACTACAATTCAAAGTATACACCGGAGCCTTAGGACATCTCCCTAAAACTTCATCAGCTAACACCTCATCTGCATTTCTAGGTACAATTTTTTCTTTTTCAACTGGACAACCGTCCTTCACCTCATATGCTCGACCACTGGTGTCAACTGCATGCACCAAAACATTATCTTGAAAGTAACTCTCTTCAAAAAAAAATGGCTCACAACTTTAACTATGCTTCCATTCTCCCGAAAAAACATCACAAGAATTGGTCCGATTAATTACTCTTTTCCACTTACATTTTGATTTCAAATCATTGATTGGCGTATCTAGTGTACGAACTCTATTGATTACTAAAATATACAGCTTTCTCTTCACTTCAAAAGCCTGATCAACAAACTTTTCTATTCTTTTCTTTTTCTTGTAAAAAGCTATTTTCCTATTGTATTTCTTAAGATTTTTTAATAAATTCAAAACTACTCTGTTACGAAACATTCGTCTACGAATGTCAATAAACTGATTTGTCCTACGATTACCAGACACACTGTGATCTCCTCGTACCGATATACCCTTTTTTGGTGACCTCTGCTTTTTCTCTGTATTTAGACTTTGTTTTTTTTTTCTTAGAAACACTTTCTTGACTTTTTCAGCATTTTAACAATTTCCTTAAAAAATTCTTGGTTTGCTTACCAGGAGCATTTTTTTCTTTTCTCTGAAGATTGTCCTTTGCATGAATCTTCTAATTGAGTCCTCTTGGTCGATAAAACTTTCTTATAAAGTCTTTTTTGGCGGTCTTTTGTAGGCTTAATGTATTAAGACTCTATAGATATTTACAATCTGTTGAAAAGAAAAATGTACTGGAAGGAGGAGTGATTCCACCCCTCGCCGGGTGCACTGCACTTGAACAAAACTTACATGTGCAATCGTGGCGCAGAAGAAGGCTTGGATTAGCATTTCTGCCTCATTTAGAATAAAGCTAGATGTAAGCGTTCCCGCTTGTGACAGAGCGAAAAGATGTGAAAATAAGAAGAATGTAACAAGATGTGGATTATTGTGATTAAAATAAAGAAGAAGAAAACAAAAGATTTAACGTGTGGCATAATTTGTGATGCCTGGACATTAAAGCAGTGCACCCGGCGAGGGGTGGAATCACTCCTCCTTCCAGTGCGTTATATTCAAATAACGTGGCAGGGCTGTCCACGTTTTTTCGGGGAAGCACGCAACAGAAGACGACTAAAATGATTAAAACAACTGAAATTGAAATAAAGAAGGTGTGCACCGTGAAACCTATACAGTGCGAAAAGAAAAATGTGACATATTATAGACCACTACTAACATAGCACATAGCAATTACATTAACTGAACATTATCAACACTAGTTCACATCTCTCTTTATGTGTCTCATATCACACTCTGCCTGCACCATCTCCCTCTTTGCTTGCCTCATCTCACTCTCTCCTTCCACCATCTCTCTGTTTGTATGTGTGTGTCATCTCAAGATCTGCCTACACCATATGTCTGTTTGTATGTATGTGTTATCTCACTCTCTGTGTCTAAAACAATTTACCATGCTAAATGTTTTTTGCTGAAATGACTGGCTTTAAGATTTTTGACAAGCATCACACTGAGTGTGTATGTGAATTAAGGAATTATGGGGCATATTATCAAGGGGGTTTATCTCCGCTTTTTTGGCTTTAAAAGCCAAGAAAGCGGAGATAAAATTATCTCCCTATTACCTAGCTGCCGCTAACACCAGTTAGCGACAGCTAGTAGGAGATAGCGACCATCTTGGGCCCCACTTTGCATGTCAGTGATATTTATCACTAATGAGATGCAAAGTGGGCGTGCCAAGATGTTAGCGACTGAAAACAGTCGCTAACATCGCTATCTCCTATTACCAACTTTTGGAGATATTCGCTCTAAGCGGGAATATCTCCAAAAGCTAACACCTGCCCTGAGCAGTTCTTAGACATGTTATGCAATGGGAGGTGGATAACATGGCTAAGAGCATTAGCTCGCTAATGCATGAATATCGCTGACTTTTCAGCGATATTCATGCTTTGCGGCGATTTTTACCGCATTTGCATTAAACCTTGGTAATACCAAGGTTTATTTGCGGTAAAAATCGCCGCAGCGCTGCGGTACATTTTTGTCTCTAACCAAGCAATAGCGATAATTATCGCTATTGCTTGGTAATATGCCCCTATATTTTCATCATTTCCCATAATGTTAGCTGTGTGTGCTTACAGTTTGTATCTTTTAGTTTATTGGGTAGACTTCTTTTTAAATTGTTTTTCATGCTTGGATTCAATGCTGGTATAGAGATAGTACTAATGGCTTCATTGGGCTTGTAAATATGCTCCTTTTTTTACAAGCGCTTTGCGCTACCTTTAACATGGATGCAAGCAGTGAATGTATGGAGAGGGATAGGAATAGCAGATAGAAAACAATATGAAATGCTGTAAGAGATGCGTAAAGGATTTTACTAATGGCATCAATTGAGATACAATATACAAAAAAGAGGGGCATATTTACAAGCCCCTTGCGCAATATTTAACATGGATGCAAGCAGAAAATGCATGCAGACTAATAAAATTGGCACACAGACAAGAATATACATTGCGCAAGAAGTTTGTAAATATGCCAATGAAACCATTACACTATCTCTATACCATCATTAATGTTAAACATTGCGCAAGGGGCTTGTACATATGCCAAGACACCAAATTATACCTGGTGGTCACAAGAATTTGTTATTCACCAGGAATCACAGCGCAAATGCGATGCAACCAACACCAGTGGGAACACACCATGCAAGCTAATATGTGTTATTTGGCCCAGTAGAGGCTCAAGGACGAGTGGAAAAAATTCCCATCAGAAGCCACACTGTACTGCCCTCATTTACATCATTTGGGTTCTCCTCGCCCAGGAGACAAAACAATGCGGCTGGTCAAATGTTACCGTGACCGAGAGAAATGTGAGAGGGGAGTATTGGTGTTAAGGTGGCGACTGAAAAAAGCAGTGTGAAGTGATGAAGTGATGATAGTGAGTGATTATAAAATTAGGTAAACCGGGTAGAAAGAAATAGTTTATTAGTGTCTCCCAGTTCCTAATGTTAAAATAAGTGCAAGAGCGGATTCGAAATATTATCCGCAGTCAGTAGTGGTCAACATGTTTCTGCATTTGAAGAAAAGAGTTTCCATGCACTCTTCAGGACCAGTTCTATAAAAACTACTGCTTTTGTGAAAGAATAATAAATAAAACAGATATCACCTGAAAGAATCCAGGTTGTGTGCTCAACCATGTACTGTTTATGCACCGCATCATGAGCATAGGATCCACCATGAAAAACAAAGACAAACAAGAGAACATGAAGATATCATATTCCCACAGTTTTCTGATACATTATCAAGTTAAAGCTTAAATTCATGACGCCCAAAGTCGCACATATTAGGACATAAGTTCCAGCTTGTACATATGCCCCTCATTATTTTATATTCCATCTCAGACTTCTGGTCTTTAGCTTTCTGCTCCTCACCCTTCTGGTCTGTTTTCTTCTAGTCACCACCCTGGTTCTGGTTCTGGTTCATTTGCTTCACTATGGTTCTAACCCATTTATCTGCCCTCTTTCCCAATTCTTGGGGAGAGGTCAAATCTGAGTCAACCAAATGTTGATGCAACTGCTGGTTCTGACAATTATTTAAAATATGTTCTCTCATAAGCAAATTGTACAATCCTTCATAGTCTGTAACCTTGCTTCCCAGCAACCATCCCTCCAGAGCCTTAGTGGCACACTCAACAAATTCAGACCAGTCCTGAGTCTGTGTCTTCTGGGTGTCTCTGAACATTAACCTGTACTGTTCAGTGGTTAAGCCTAACCCATCAATCAGAGCACTCTTCAGGACCAGGTAGTTTCTAGAATCCCCATCACTAACTGTGAGGAGTCTGTCTCAGCCTCTACCTTCAAAGGAGAGCCACAATATTGCTGCCACTGCTCCTGAGGGATCTGCTGTACTTTGCAGGCTCTCTCAAGGGCAGTCATCCATTTGTGGATATCATCCCCAGCTTTGTAGGGGGGTACAATCTAACTCAGGTTTCTGTTATCAAAAGACCTGTCTTTATCCTTGTGGATAATGCTGCCACCAGTGGGTTCTATTACCCCACTCTCTCTAGGCTGTCTTGCTCTAGCAAGTTTCTCTTGGGCCAGGGCAACTTCTAATTCTTGTCTCTGGATCCTAAGTTCAGCCTCTCTCATTTTGGCCTCATGTTCCCTTCTCTGAAGGCTAGTCTTCTCCCTTCTGGAGTGACCATGAGAACCTCTAGAAGCCTGGGAGGTATTGGAGTCACCTGAGTGATTCCTCCTCCTCCTACGCTCCTGGTAAGTCCACAAGCGTTAAAACAAAACACAGTTAAAATATACAAAAGTTGCACAATATGGATGAGCCCTAGGGGCCACCTAAACCATATACTAAGAAAGTGGTATAAGAGATACCAATCGAAAAGGAAACAGGCCTAGGGCCTTGGGAATCGCTGGAGCTGATCGGGACTAGCAGTGACTAAGTCGGGAAAGGCCTGCGGGACTCGGGTGCAGTGTTTAAAGTGCACGCACTCACCAATGCAATGTCTATGGTGCGTAAAAGTTATAAAGTTAGTTAGTTAGGATTCTTCCGAGTGACCTAGAGGAGTGAAACTTAAGACACAGACACAAGAGGTGTGTACCAGTGTGGGAACACTGGCGTTGCTGAGTTACCTCACCCACAGGACGCGGGTGCATAGGGTCGAAGTAGTGTCGGGTTTCGTCAAGCTGGTCGATGGTGCTTGGAGCTGAAGATGCTGCAGGCGGCTCGATGTGAAGAGTTCCAGAGGATCCAAGGGTGGATCTGAAGTTGTGAAGACCTGAAAGCAGAGGGGACAATGTTCAAAGTCACTAGCCAGTGACTACCTTGCAACCAGGTTGGAACCAGGCGATGTCGGGTGCAAACAGGCGTTGAGGTGTAGCTTCTCTCTGCAGCCACGTGAACACGAAGAGGTCGAGGATGTCCAGGAGTCAATCACGAGCTGTCCCAAGCAGGCTTCTCGCTGTTGGCGGTGTAGGCAACTTGATTGGAGCAAACAGGCCTTGGCTAATGCAAGCCATGCAGGAATCAAAAAAGGCTTATCACTCGGACCAGCAAGGTCAAAGCGGGTGCTCCCTTTTACAGGAGCGAGGGCAAGTCTGGAGCAACCAGACCTGCAGTGTAGTTTGTAGGTTTCGTCGCCAAGATGGCCGCTGACCACGTGGCAAGTGGCCGGGATGGCACGTCGAGTGGCACAATGCAAAAGGGCCCCACGCAGATCGTGGAGATGCTGGGGGGCTGATCTTCGGTGCAAGGGCTGCTCGGTGGTGGGGCTTCTCAGTCCCCAAAGCAAAAATTTGGGGTGACCATAGGATAGCAGACCCTACTCTCCTACACAATTTACCATGCTAAATGTTTTTTGCTGAAATGACTGGCTTTAAGATTTTTGACAAGCATCACACTGAGTGTGTATGTGAATTAAGGAATTATATTTTCATAATTTTCCATAATGTTAGCTGTGTGTGCTTACAGTTTGTATCTTTTAGTTTATAGGGTAGACTTCTTTTTAAATTGTTTTTCATGCTTGGATTCAATGCTGGTATAGAGATAGTACAAATGGCTTCATTGGGCTTGTAAATATGCTCCTTTTTTACAAGCGCTTGGCGCTACCTTTAACATGGATGCAAGCAGTGAATGTATGGAGAGGGATAGGGATAGCAGATAGAAAACAATATGAAATGCTGTAAGAGATGCGTAAAGGATTTTACTAATGGCATCAATTGAGATACAATATACAAAAAAGAGGGGCATATTTACAAGCCCCTTGCGCAATATTTAACATGGATGCAAGCAGAAAATGCATGCAGACTAATAAAATTGGCACACAGACAAGAATATACATTGCGCAAGAAGTTTGTAAATATGCCAATGAAACCATTACACTATCTCTATACCATTCTAATTCATCCATTTAATGCTTGTGTTTCAGGGTCTTTATTTACATGAAACCCCCCATTCCTTATTGTCACTTCTATTGTTTTATAAGGAGTTACTCACCATTTAAGATTCGGTGATGGGTATATTTTTCTTGGATGCTCACTTCTGGAGCACTCTGTTTCCAAAAATTTGGACCGTTCTACATTAAACGACATAAGATATGAAATGAATTAAATAGATATATACTCAATGAGTTATGAGAAAAAATTCTGTTACTATTACTTATTATGCTCTGCTCATAGCCCCCCTTATGTTCTTTGCTTTTTAGTTGTTAAATTGTTTATTTCCCTCTTCTCTTTTCGTTATTTTAAAAAAAATATATAGATAATAAACTTGCTGAGTTCTTGAATTGGCAACTAGGCCCATGTTTTATTTGGGACTTCCAAGTTGCTGCTCGAGTTTAAAAGGACCCTGTTCTTGCTATGCGCTTACCTCCGGTTTTGTATTCGGCCTCCCTGCTCCTTTCTTCCTGGCAGTCCCTCACTCGTTCTATCGACTGGTGTGTTCCGAGCCGCACACGACAATGGGCGTTTGGTTATCCCCGCTTTTATCCTTCCTCTGCATTAATTGGTTGTCCTGTTTGCCATCTCCCATTGGTCAATCAAGGGCCAATTACCGTACGGTTACCATGGAAACCGAACGCTTTTCCGCGTGTTGTCGTCGGTCTCCATGCCAACCGCACGCATTTCCAACCCCATTTCTTATTGGTTATTGCGGTTATATTCGCAGTTCCTAATCGGATATTTTGGAAAGCATTCTAGTTTTACCGAACGCATACTTCTGGTTGACTATTTATATCTACAATGGTTGCATTCAGTTGACAATTACTGCATAAAGTCCCGGTGTGCTTAGTTCAGATTTTATCTATCTACCGTTGTCCTTGGCTAGTTATACCAAAATAAAATAAAATAAAACTCCCAGCGTGCATCACGACCGATCATGATTGTCATGGTTTGTGTATATCGGGTTCTGTATTAACTGCATTAACAATTCTAAATTCGAGGGACCACGCATTTCTTTCATTTTGCCGCGTTTTTTGTTTATTTCAAATTATGATATATGAATCAGCTCACAATGGGCATTTAATATCCACCCTAGAATTGTGGTAGTGTTTTAGAAATTTATTAGCAGCCTTCTATATTTATTACTTATGTATAGATGGCGTACTAATACGTTCTTATGGTTCCCTACATTGCTATTTTTATCTAAAGGAAGAGCCTATTCTAGCCTTTCAGCCCCACTGCTGATCTCTTTTTGTGGGGATGACTCTCATCATTTGTTCTGTGCTTATAAGGTACTCCCTGGTTCCCTATTTATCACCCTACCATTTCTCTCTTCTCGGTAGAGGACGTGTTACTAGACCTCCAAGGTTGTTGTACGCTTACGCTCCCTTCTACTCAGCTTTTGGCTAATTAAGTATCAATATTGAGCTTACTGGATACTCATGGGTGAATATTATCTTAGGCCCTATTGAAACATTTTTTCCCAATCTTCTCTTGAGTTTAAACCACACCTCACGCTATTGAGGGTGGACATGTAAAATTGCTCCCTTTTTTTTCTCTTAATGTCTTGGTTACCACCTCTTGTGCTGCCAGTTATCTTTTCTAGCCCACACCATTTTAAATCTTCAATTTTGTGGCCAGTTTCCCTCCAAAGTTCAGTGAGGGGCGCTCCTGTTTTATTAGTTCTAAGTGCTGATCGGTGCTCATTTAGACGCAACCTAATTTCCCTAGATGTCTCTCCTACGTAGGATTTTTTGCAGGGGCATTGTATAAGGTAGATTGCATTTTTAGTTCTACAGTTGATAAAACTTTTGATATGAACTGTTTTATCATTCGCTGTGATCTTGTCACCTTTGATGATGTTAGCGCAATTTACGCAGCCCATACAGGGATGTATCCCCGATGGTAATGGATTACCATCAATAGTGGTCTGAATGTTTTTGGGTTTCTCCCTGTATGTGTGTACTAGGGAGTTCCTAATTGTCCTGTTTCTCCTATACGAGAACATAGGTTTCGGAATTGGGACCTGTGCTTTATCCGAAATCAGCTGCCAATTTCTGTTTATTATATTTTTGACCTTGTAACTTATTTGTGAGTAGTTTGTTACAAACAGAATTGGTTGTGGGCTATTTGAACTTTCATTTTTTGGATTAAACAAACTCTCTCTATTGAAATACTTGGCTCGTTTAAAGGCATGCCTAATCATTCTTTTGGGATACCCTCTCTCTAGAAATTTTTCTTTTAAATTGGTGGCATGGGTTTCATAATCCATCATTGAGGTGCAGTTTCTTCTCAACCGAAGAAACTGCCCAAATGGGATGTTATTTTTCTGTGATGCCGGATGGTTACTACCATAATGTAACATACTGTTTCTGTCCGAGGGTTTGTATATAATTCGACTACCAGATGGCCATCCATGTGCTTGATGATGATGTCAAGAAATTCCACATAGCATTTGCTAATGTGCGATGTGAATTTCAAATTTACATCTCCCAAGTTTAACCAATTTAGGAATTCATTTAGGGTATCTATCTCTCCTGTCCATATAAAGAAAATATCGTCAATATAACGACCCCCTTCCGAGATGTTTTCAAAGAATGGGGCAGCTATATTGTAGATATGTTTTTCTTCAAATCTTGACACATATAAACATGCCAGACTGGGGGCACAAGTGGCCCCCATACTGGTCCCCTTGATCTGTCTAAAGAGGTTGTCTTTATATAAGAAAATATTATTTTTGAGGATTACCGTAATACAGTCAATGATGAATGTCTGGTGATCTGTTAAGTCTTGTTGATTGTCTATAAGGATCTCCTCCATAATCTCAATGGTGTTATCCTGGGGAATGTTGGTGTATAGTGCTTCGATATCCAAAGTCACCAACACCTGGGTCTCTGGATTGAAGCTTAAGTTCTCAACTTTTTTAATCATGGATGTTGTATCCTTGATATAGGCTTTTTGTTGTTGGACAAGGGGTTGTAGGAATACCTCCACGTATTTACTCAATGGTTCAGTTAGTGACCCTATGCATGATACTATTGGTCTCATGGGGGGGTCACTAATATCTTTGTGCACTTTTGGTAAACCATATAGTGCCGGGATTAGGGGGTCATTATTAAGCATAAATGCAAATTCTTCCTCACATATAATGTTATCATCTCTCGCTAGTCTCAACATTCTCTCAATTTCCTTTTTAAAGGTTTGCCATTCCTCCCTATTAGAATTTTTGTAGTGGTCTTTATTATTTAGAAGTTTCAGCATTCTAAGGTCATAGTCTTGACTATTCATTAGTACTACACTCCCACCCTTATCTGCCGGCTTTACTGTTAGGGTGTTATCTTGTTCAAGGAGTTCAAGTGCTTTTTTCTCTTCCTTGGTCAGGTTAAAGGGTGTCCAATTTTTTTGTTTCAACAGGTTGTCTACGCTTTTATCAACCGATCTTTCAAAGGCTTCTACATCCTTATGTACAATACTCAAAGGGGGTACCCATGTGAATTTATTTCTTAAGCCTGATTTATTTTGTCTCACGGGTTTCTCTTTGCCTTCAAAAGAAATTTGAAGTCGCACCTTTCTAAAAAAAATTTGCAAATCTCTTTCTAGGGCATATCGATCTATAGGTGAACATATTGCATATCCTAGTCCCTTTTCAAATAATTTGGTCTCTATTTGAGTTAACTGGTGATCTGACAAGTTAATGACAGCCGCTTTTTCGGTTTCATCTAGTCCCACTGTTTCTGGCTTCTGGTTCGAGGACGTTGAGGGTTTTGGGCTTGAGTGTATTGTGGCTGATGGTTGTAATTGTTTCGGCCTCTCCCTCTCCCCCGTTGTTGTCCGAACATTTGGTTGCGTCTGTCTAAAAAAGCCAGGCCCTCTTTCTGGGTTGTTTGTTGTTGTTTATTAGATTCACCATTTTTTTGTTGTTTGTCATTTGTTGACTCACCTTCTGAGTCTGTGCTACTGTATGAGGAGTCAAAAAATCTCACTCATCTCCTAGGTTGGTTTCTAGGTTGACTTTGCCACTGTCTCCGGGGTTGAAAATTTTCTTTTGGGCGATCATAAAAGTCTTTCTGGAGGTAGGGGTAAACAATCTCCGGGTTATAATTATCTATATCTTTTTTTAATTTGTTGCTCTTCTTTTTAATCAGATATTCACTATATCCTTCAACATCATTCTGAATTTCTTCTAGTTTGGCTTTAGCATCTTCTAATGCTGTACTGTCCCCTAACTGACTCTCCAATTCCTCTATTTCCTTCTTTTCAATCACTATGAACTCATTCGCTGTTTCTATAATGAGCAGGATCCAGTCCCTGCTACATCTGTTTGCCACAAGTGTCCATTTGTCTATAAATTTTTTATCTGTTATAAAAATGCCCGGTTCATTGGTTACTTGTAGGCCTTTGGGAATTATCCCATTTTTACAGTATTCTACAAGGAACTCTGCATGTAATTCCGCTCATATTACTTTCTTTTTTAAGTTCCAAAGTTTTTCCCATTGTTCCTCGTCTGTTTTATCTAGTCTAACTGTGGTGGTATTGCGGGATCTCCTATTGATTAGTTTATCAAATTGATCTTCAGAGAAACTGTATGTTTTTATACCTTCCATTTTCGTATCTCTTTATATACTTTTTTTATTATTAGGGTTCTTTTACTAGATAGTGAGGTATTTTTTAAAAATTTTACCTCTTTGCTAATTTGCAATAGGACTTAAAAACCTCCTCAGCTAACAAGCCGAGTGAACAGTGTCAAAATATAAGGAGGACCCCTTGCAGGCTCATAGGGGACTGGGGAGATAATAGTTGTCAAAAAGGACAGCGGCGTCCCCACTAGAAGGACAGAATGAGGGTGTGTCCAATCTTAATGAGTGCACACTATGGCAAACCTATACTTCAATTTACAGCATACCATAAATCAGGCGGGAAAGGTAAAGGTACAGAGTGTAATATTCTGCTTCCAACAATATGCAACCACAAAGCAATAGTTAATCTATATTCCACTAATACAATAATTTATAGTTACCCAGTGTTTAGAGAAAGAGATGATTAAAACAGTATATTAAACTAAATTCGTCATATGTAAGGTCTGCTATATTTAATAAATCACACAATGGTGAGTAACTCCTTATAAAACAATAGAAGTGACAATAAGGAATGGGGGGTTTCATGTAAATAAAGACCCTGAAACACAAGCATTAAATGGATGAATTAACATCTTCTAGGGTGAATGAAGATATCCGAAATTTTTAAAAATGGTGGCTTCTCCTGGCAGTCAAACCTCCAGCAGATTCATGCGGGGAATCAGGTATTGAAGTGAAATTAACAACTCTGATGAATGAATTAATGAGGTCCCCTTTTTTATAAAATTGTTATAAAATCTATAGAAATCTACCTTTTGGGGATCAATCTGATATAATATAAGATAACGGATAATGGATGATCTAAAATATCCACTTACCAATGTAAACAAGAAATAAAATTTGTCTAGAACATAGAATAAATTCTCCACAAAATCGTTAAAATTATGGCTCAAATGTCGTGGAAAACGAAGAACATAGTTTCATTTATTCCACCTAGTGACATCATAAAGTAAGCACTGAACCCTGGGACAGACCCATCATTGCGAAGCCCCAGGATTTTAATAAGAAGCAACATTATCCAGTGGGGATACGAACTCTATCTGGATTAAGGTATGCACTACTCTGAGAATACCATCAACTTATTCTCATTTTATATAAAGAAAGGTTTAACAGCATTGGACTACATAGTCCAAGGGAAAGGTAAACAATATTAGTTTTGTTAAAGTGTAGTTGGACATAGTAATAACAACCAATGCATCAATGTAATGAGTTGGTAAACATTGAGTATTCAACTTCACATAGGATATTCAGTTGGGAGTGTGTTTGAAAGTTCGAAATAAGACTGTGTTTGTTTAAAAATGGTGCCCCAGGAGAAAGAGATTACATCTAAAGAAGGTGTAACAATTGGATAATTTGATGTTTTAGATAAATTGTTTATGACTCTCTAATGTTTTTAACTATGAGAAGCACTTTTGAATTTGCATCCCCCATAAAAAGAATGGTAACTCTGTGTTTTTTTAAATCTATCCAGAATCAGTCCTGAGGAAGGTAGACAAACAGAATACCGAAACGCCGCGTCGACTTGTTGATTCTTTGTGTTTTTAAGACAACTTTTATCAAAATGTATAACATGTGTTTTTAAATATTGTAATACTGCAGAATGACTAATTGTTTTTTAAATTGTTTTTTTGACTTATAATAAATCTGAAACAGAGGTTTACCTAACATATGGTGTGGGGATCATTTCTCATTTTTCTAATATATTCTTTTGTCTATTGTGTGATTTATTAAATATAGCAGACCTTACATATGACGAATTTAGTTTAATATACTGTTTTAATCATCTCTTTCTCTAAACACTGGGTAACTATAAATTATTGTATTAGTGGAATATAGATTAACTATTGCTTTGTGGTTGCATATTGTTGGAAGCAGAATATTACACTCTGTACCTTTACCTTTCCCGCCTGATTTATGGTATGCTGTAAATTGAAGTATAGGTTTGCCATAGTGTGCACTCATTAAGATTGGACACACCCTCATTCTGTCCTTCTAGTGGGGACGCCGCTGTCCTTTTTGACACAGACAAGAATATACATTACGCAAGAAGTTTGTAAATATGCCAATGAAACCATTACACTATCTCTATACCATCATTAATGTTAAACATTGCGCAAGGGGCTCGTACATATGCCCCTCTTTATTTTATATTCCATCTCAGACTTCTGGTCTTTAGCTTTCTGCTCCCCACCCTTCTGGTCTGTTTTCTTCTGGTTACCACCCTGGTTCTGGTTCTGGTTCTTTTGCTTAACTCTGGTTCTAACCCATTTATCTGCCCTCTTTCCCAATTCTTGGGGAGAGGTCAAATCTGAGTCAACCAAATGTTGATGCAACTGCTGGTTCTGACAATTATTTAAAATGTGTTCTCTCATAAGCAAATTGTACAATCCTTCATAGTCTGTATCCTTGCTTCCCAGCAACCATCCCTCCAGAGCCTTAGTGGCACACTCAACAAATTCAGACCAGTCCTGAGTCTGTGTCTTCTGGGTGTCTCTGAACATTAACCTGTACTGTTCAGTGGTTAAGCCTAACCCATCAATCAGAGCACTCTTCAGGACCAGGCAGTTTCTAGAATCCCCATCACTAACTGTGAGGAGTCTGTCTTGGCCTCTACCTTCAAAGGAGAGCCACAAGATTGCTGCCCACTGCTCCTGAGGGATCTGCTGTACTTTGCAGGCTCTCTCAAGGGCAGTCATCCATTTATGGATATCATCCCCAGCTTTGTAGGGGGGCACAATCTTACTCAGGTTTCTGTTATCAAAAGGCCTGTCTTTATCCTTGTGGATAATGCTGCCACCAGTGGGTTCTATTACCCCACTCTCTCTAGGCTGTCTTGCTCTAGCAAGTTTCTCTTGGGCCAGGGCAACTTCTAATTCTTGTCTCTGGATCCTAAGTTCAGCCTCTCTCATTTTGGCCTCATGTTCCCTTCTCTGAGGGCTAGTCATCTCCCTTCTGGAGTGACCATGAGAACCTCTAGAAGCCTGGGAGGTATTGGAGTCACCTGAGTGATTTCTCCTCCTCCTACGCTCCTGGTTAAGTCCACCTGGGTGTTTGGGCAAGGTCATCCTTGCTTCAGTCCCAAATACACTTAAGTTAGCCTGGTTAAGCCTGCTGACTAGCACCTGACTATTTCTGCCATCATCAGAATCACTGCTCCCCCCTTCTGTCTCCTCTTCTTCCTCCTCCTCATCTACCTGAGGAGCTCCACTGACTTGGTCATCCTCATCTACCTGGAGTATGGGGACAGGGGTATCAGTATTGTCATCTTCAGTGGGAGAGCCTCCATCAGCATTCCCTGTGGGGTCTGCTTTAGAGGTCTTTAGAGCCTCAGACTGGTCTAAGAGCTCTCTAAGGTGGTCTGTAGTAGGGGATGGCCCTGTCTTCAGACCTCTTAAGGCACAAAGCTGCCTTAGTTCCTTAAAGGAGAATATAGCAAATCTGGATGGTGCCTTTGGAGAGTCACTCTCAACAGAGACATTCCCAGTGGAACCCTCTGCTCCAGACATTGCTCTAGTGTGGGTGGATATGTTGCAATCTACCTACACTGGTGTTTACCTACTAAACCTATCTAGTAGTTGTAGTCAGGGTGTGCTACTCCCTATCCTCTACAACAACTAAGTTCAGTAGAACTTAAGTATACTAGTCTTGTTTTATATGTACCTAACAGGTACCTGTATGATCTTTCAAATGATACTCCCAAAGATTGTAATGGTAAAACAAACAGCAAGCTCAGATCCCAATCCGCTGCTCACCAATGTGAGAAGTTGGCCTGGTATATGATGCTCACTAGTTCTAGTGATCACCTTGTACCATGCCAAGCAACCCTTATGATGATTGGTTGTAAGTCAACCTTATAGACCAGCTATCCTAGTGGTAGAGTGGACAAAGCAGTCTTAGGCTAAACTCTGAAAGGCATGTGAAGCAAGCTGTTTTACCATATACAACCCCCTTGAATACCAAATTAAAGGACACCACACAGATATATATTGAAAATATATATATATTTATTAACTACAAATATCCCCTGGACTCTTTATGAGCACAGAAGCACAAGCGTTAAAACAAAACACAGTTAAAATATACAAAAGTTGCACAATATGGATGAGCCCTAGGGGCCACCTAAACCATATATTAAGAAAGTGGTATAAGAGATACCAATCGAAAAGGAAACAGGCCTAGGGCCTTGGGAATTGCTGGAGCTGATCGGGACTAGCAGTGACTAAGTCGGGAAAGGCCCGCGGGACTCGGGTGCAGTGTTTAAAGTGCACGCACTCACCAAAGCAATGTCTATAGTGCGTAAAAGTTATAAAGTTAGTTAGTTAGGAACCTTCCGAGTGACCTAGAGGAGTGAAACTTAAGACACAGACACTAGAGGTGTGTACCAGTGTGGGAACACCGGCGTTTCTGAGTTACCTCACCCACAGGACGCGGGTGCATAGGGTCGAATTAGTGTCGGGTTTCGTCACGCTGGTCGATGGTGCTTGGAGTTGAAGATGCTGCAGGCGGCTCGATGTGAAGAGTTCCGGTGGATCCAAGGGTGGATCTGAAGTTGTGAAGACCTGAAAGCAGAGGGGACAATGTTCAAAGTCACTAGCCAGTGACTACTGTGGAACCAGGTTGGAACCAGGCGATGTTGGGTGCAAACAGGCGTTGAGGTGTAGCTTCTCTCTGCAGCCACGTGGACACGAAGAGGTCAAATATGTCCAGGAGTCAATCACGATCTGTGCCACGCAGGATTCTTGCTGTTGGCGGTGTCGGCAACTTGATTGGAGCAAACAGGCCTTGGCTAATGTAAGCCATGCAGGAATCGAAAAAGGCTTATCACTCGGACCAGCAAGGTCAGAGCGGGCGCTCCCTTTTACAGGAGCGAGGGCAAGTCTAGAACAACCAGACCCGCAGTGTAGTTTGTAGGTTACGTTGTCAAGATGGCCACTGACCACGTGGCAGGTGGCCGGGATGGCGCGTCGAGTGGCACAATGCAAAAGGGCCCCACACAGATCGTGGAGATGCTGGGGGGCTGATCTTCGGTGCAAGGGCTGCTCGGTGGCGGGGCTTCTCAGTCCCCAAAGCACAACGTCGAGGGTGCCTCGGATGGTCTTCCAAGAGGTCCGGTCCCACATCTCTCGGTGCCTCCACGGGTTCCCTTCTTTGCAGGGACTGTGGATCGGGCAGTGAGAAGTCTGGGAGTCTGGGTCTTGTCAGGCTCTGGGCTCGGGCTTCGGTGGCGGCAAAGCAGACGTCGAGTTGCTGGATGGTGCCTGTGTTCACAGGGTGGCCCCTCCTAGGCCACAAGGGAGATGCTCTTCAGTCTTCTGTGCAGCAGAATGTCGAAGTCCAGTCATCTTCTTAGTTTCAAGTTGATTCAGGATGATCTGAGGTGCTATGGCACTGCTCCCACTCTTATTCCCAATCTGAGGGGTGGATCACCTGCTAGGTCCCTCCTCTGGGTGGGACCAGGAAGGGGGGCGTTATACCCCCTTTCCTTTGTCCAGCTCCTCGCCAGCCCTGGGTCTGGAAAGTCCCAGGACCGGTTTGGACTGGCTTATGCACGGGGACACCTTGTGTGCCCCGGGCATGTCTGATTCTATTCAGCCCTGTCCTACCCAATACACAAAATCCTGTCTGGGGTGGTGCTCGCACCTCCCAAAGCAGGAAACCCTTTGTCCAAGCCTCCCTTGCTGGAAGGACTCCCAGCAGCAGGAGGTCAGACTTGTGTCTGTGGTGGCAGCATCCATTTTGTGATGCTGAGGCTCTGGTTAACTTTAACCGGGGTTAAGGCTACGTACATGTCGTGTCCCTCTAGAAGGGTGGAATGCTATCCCCGTCGACAGAACTGTCGAGGGGATAGTATTCCAAATCGTATGACACCTTACTCGACATGTTTTGATAAAGCCAAACCAAAGTTAGCATATAACCGCGAGGATTATAATGCACTTAAGAGTATATGGTATGGCAATATCCCGGAACAGCTAAGGGAGTGGTTCCCGACAGCTACAGACAGGCTCAGCTCATGCTAGAGCGCCATCGCACATATTTCCAAGCACTCTGCCTCCAGTATTGATGAGGCCTTCCATAGGAGTGGCTGATAGGAACATATGTGTCCAGTTTAGGTTAGGTATAGGAATACTACACCTAAGCAAGAGGTGATTACACCAACTTGCCACAGCTGAACGATCAGCCAGTTGTGCCAAATATGAAGGCCAGCCCAGGGGTGGCACAACACATGCTGCAGCCCCTGGTAGGCCTTCGAAACACCTATGCCCTGGGTACCTAGGTACACTGTTACAGGGGCCAATAAGGTGAACCAGTTCCAATTCGTAATGCACCTAGAGTGCATTGGCAGTAATTTAGAGAGAGAACAGCAGGCTGTGGGTCTGATTAGCAGGCCCACAGCCACATTAAGTCATAAACCAGTGAAGAAAAAAGCAAAAAATTGGGGTGACCAATGGATGGCAGACCCTACTCTCCTACACAATTTGCCATGCTAAATGTTTTTTGCTGAAATGACTGGCTTTAAGATTTTTGACAAGCATCACACTGAGTGTGTATGTGAATTAAGGAATTATATTTTCATCATTTTCCATAATGTTAGCTGTGTGTGCTTACAGTTTGTATCTTTTAGTTTATAGGGTAGACTTCTTTTTAAATTGTTTCAAATGCTTGGATTCAATGCTGGTATAGAGATAGTACTAATGGCTTCATTGGGCTTGTAAATATGCTCTTTTTTTACAAGCGCTTTGCGCTACCTTTAACATGGATGCAGGCAGTGAATGTATGGAGAGGGATAGGAATAGCAGATAGAAAACAATATGAAATGTTGTAAGATATGCGTAAAGGATTTTACTAATGGCATCAATTGAGATGCAATATACAAAAAAGAGGGGCATATTTACAAGCCCCTTGCACAATATTTAACATGGATGCAAGCAGAAAATGCATGCAGACTAATACAATTGGCACACAGACAAGAATATACATTGCGCAAGACGTTTGTAAATATGCCAATGAAACCATTACACTATCTCTATACCCTCATTAATGTTAAACACAAGGGGCTTGTACATATGCCCCTCTTTACTTTATTTTATATTCCATCTCAATTGATGCCCTTAGTAAAACCCTTTACACATCTCTGCATGCATTTTCTGATTGTACCCATGTCAAACATTGTGCAAACGGCTTGTAAATATGCCTCTCTTTTCATTTTTTTCTATCTCAATTTATACCATTAGTAAAATCTTTTACACATCTCTCACAGCATTTCATATTCTTGTCTGTGTGCCAATTTTATTACTCTGCATGCATTTTCTGCTTGCACCCATGTCAAACATTACGCAAGGAGTTTGTAAATATGCACTACACTGCAATGCAGAAACCTGACTCATTTTCAAAATACAACAGTAATGAAGCCCAATATGCTTGTTATGCTTCCCAATACTGCAAACAGCACTCTCTCTATATTACTCACCCTTACAATCGCTTTTGAAAATATAGAACAGTGTCAAACACACAGCAGATGTTCTTAAGCAGAATCTCTGAAATGCAGCTCAGACACTGGAACCAGAAATGGCACACTTTCCCACTCATTCTTCACACATATCTCAGGTCTTAACCAATGAAATGTCTTCCCACACTATTTCAAAACTAAACTAACATTTCATTTGGTTCTACATTCCCACACTTTCAAACTCACATAATATTCACTCATCCCCCTAGTGCTCATTTAACCTGTTACCATGGTAACTCCCACCTCAGAAGGACACAGGTAAAAAGTTCATCGTACTGTGTTGCAATTGAATTCAGCAAGATTCTTTGACCTTTCAATATAACAGCTAATCATGTGCAATGTTCCTTTCAATGACCTTTTCTGAACCATTAGAATTGCTTATTTAAAAAAACAAAACTATGCCCCTAATATGCTGTGCTGCATTTTCAAAAAGCACCAATCATTTCTTAAATTTCAAGTGCAGTGAATGTCATCCTCTTTTTTATCTAAACTGAAAGCTTTACAAATGCCATTTCATTTACAGCCCTCATCTGAGTACAACCAGATCTACCTTAGTACTCCTTACAAATTAACAACTCACCTTCTAGAAAACTGTTGAAAATACCCCAATGCTTTCTACCAATTACCATACTAACTCTCCACAAAACACATACCTAGGCTGTGGGGTTTTAGGTTTAAACCTATAATAACTGATAAAACCCCACTGAAAAAAAACAGCATCCACCGGTGAAAACATATAAACACTGAAAAAACACCTGCACAACCACAAACTAAATGCCATTCAAAGAAAGGAAAAAGAAAGTGAAAGAGTAATTTTGTTCTTACTGAAGGGGTCAATAAAATGTAACTTTGTTATACAAGCTAGTAGTAAGAAAGACTGGCTAACATTATTCTGCTTGAGTTTTGCTCTTTAGGGATGCCACTAGAATATTGTTTCTTCTTCCTTTTACTTTTTTCAGTTTTATGGCCTTTGGTCTAAAGATGCAGGGTTTCACCTACCAGACACTCTTTTGGGGGCCATCCTCTTCTGGGCAACAGCTCCACCGTCGCTGCTGTCTCCCTCCCGCCGCCGCTAACCACCGCGGCCGCTGTGCGGAGGGGGACCACAAATCCCATCATCCTTTGCGGCGGAACCGGAAGCCGCAGAATGAGTTCCCGCGCCTGGAGGCGCTTAAAGGCCAGCTGACACCCCGCCTCGCGGGGACCGCGTGCGGGACAACGCTCGGGGCTAAGCCAGGGCAAAGCGCGGGCCCTCTGTGGCCCTCAGAGGCCTGAGGAGTCTGGGCTGGGCACCACCCCCTGGCCGATCCGCCGCCCAATAAAAAGGTATTTACACACTTGACCAAAATAAGCATACTGTAAATCGTACCTATGGAGCCAAAGTCAAATGTTAAGACCATGGTCAAAAAAATGCCTATCCATACACGCTCTGTCACAAGGAATACTGCCCCAGTAAAAACTCCGCTACCAACTCTAACTGCAATTGACCGCATGCTACAACAGACAATTGTGGTGGTAGCCAACGCCATTGAAAATACTGAGAGACGATTATCCTCACCACCTAGTGCTTGTTTAATCCAGCAGACATTACAACCCGAAGATCACAATGTAAATAACATAAATGTGACATCACTATCAAATGACTCATACTAATGCAATCTTACACGGGTCTTCCTGGGGCTGAGCCAACCCATGTGGAAGATCATCCCATAGTTCATGCAGTGTTTCAAGATAGGGAAAGTCGGTTGTCCCTAACCCCAAATTTACAGATTAATGTTACACCGGCTGGGGCACTGGGGCTCAGTAACGTGCCTGAGACCAGCGCAGTTCTGATTTCCTGCGACACTGAAGATCCCATCCCTATAACTGACTCACCCAATAATAGCTGTGTAGATAGTACGACTGATCACGGCTCTGCCCACCGTAGATCTAGACGCACACGCAACAGAAAACTATTGGCCCCAAGTAGGGTGTGTGTGAAACAAAGGGGCAGGAGAAAGAAGGCAACTTCACCATTATTAGAGCAGGCTAACGGAGGAGAGCCTCCACCACCACAGTCAAGCCCAAACTTGGGACCAAGAGACAATTTTATCCCAACCATACTCAATGGGGAGTCTCTAATGTGTCACATTGTGGATGCTATGAAGCTTCTTATTGCTCCCCAAACTGACAAACTTGAGCAGATCTGTAAAAAAGTAGAAAATCTGGAGAAATTAGGTCTAGCCAAGTTAGACATCCTTGAACATCTGGGTTCACAAGTCACTCCAAGTCCCTTACACGCACCTCCTATGAATAAGGACAATATGATTGTTACTAATACAACTAACACGCAGGTTCCTCCCGCCAGAAATGTGGCCCCCATGGCAGCTACCGGCAAGCCCAGTAACTTACACACCTATATCCCAGGTAACACCACAAGTGGGCCCTTTGGGGTTAGAGGTAGAGAGGCAACGGGTCATACCCCAGTAAACGGGAATCCACCAGCACGCAGCTACTACAATAACATCATTCCTGCAGTGATTAATCTCCCGCCAGAAAGTAGACCATATGTGGCAATTCTCGCTAATGTCCCGAAACTTAAACCCTCTCAATTCGAAAATAACGAAACACTCAAAAACAAAATCTTGTACTGGCTTGTCCACAACTGTGGATTCCCCCTAAGAGGGGCAAGTCAGATCCTCTCAACCCAAAGGGTAGGGTGGGTGGGTCCCAGTAAAAAGGAAATAAGTGGGGACTGCGTAATCATAAATTATAAGACCACTGAATGGGCAAGGGATTCCATCTTGAATGCGCCGATCCCATCAGATAATGATTACAACACTACCCTGTTCCCACTGGACTACTTTTACAGGAATCAGGTGGGATTTAAAATTCCCGTGCAGAATTTTAAACACCCCAGAGCAATACACATGCCTCACCCACCTGTACAGCAGGCACCAGTGCAATCAGCTGGGCACCCTGTGATTCCTTATGACCCAAACAACCAATATGTACTTCAGCAACCACTGAACTTATTCAGAACACCAAACCCCAATTATTTTAATAACCCTAATGTCTCCGGGTTAGGAACTAGCGTTTATGGCCAATATGCAGTCCCAACATCTAACAGATTTCAGATATTCAACTCCCTAGATGAAAATGACTGACTAGGGGATACTCACGTTGCTAAGCCATCTGTAACTGAGGAACCTAGGTTGATGGCCGCTAATACAGTTGAGAAATTTCCAACGGACACCGCTGTAGCAAACTCTAATGATCCAACCCTGATAGATGCAATTATATGTACTGGTGAAAATCAACTGGAGAACCCGATAACATCTTCAGTCATAATAGTTACTGATCCACCACATGTAGTTTCAGAACCTGAGAACCTGAGGGTCATTACATGGAATATAGCTGGGATAGCCTCTAAGGTAAACACCCCCATTTGGGATGACTTTATCAAACAGGGTTACGACATAATTTGTCTGCAAGAAACCTGGGACAGGGAGGATGTACACGTCGAGGGATATACTTCCTTTAGTGTGCAGGCTGTGGCATCCCAGGCTGGTAGAGCCAAGGGTGGACTAGGGACCTTGATATCCACCGCACTGACCGAGTTTAGTGTTAGCGATTATGTAGTACTAGGAGACCACGCTTCTGTTCTGCGCATGGTCCATAGCAGATGTAGAGATCTAATAGTAGTGAACTTCTACAATAATATTGCGGGGCACAAACGGGGAATGATCATTTCTGATATAGAGCAGGCCATTGACGTGACCTTATCAAGTACATCCAAACCAGCCGCAATCCTATGGGTAGGAGACTTCAACATCAAAACATGTAACCACGCACTCAAGGGGGCATGTGGCCACAGGGAGGAGTACTCGGGAAGGGAAACAAGTGTATATAACCACTTCCCACACAATAATTATGGCGGTGCTTTCAATAACCTACTTGCCAAATATGACCTGGACCTCCTAGAATGTAACAAGAACATAAACAATGTCAGGTGTCCGACATTTCATGGGAGAAACAGCCAATCATTCATTGATCACATTATGATATCTTGCTCCGTAGTTTACATCAATGTCTGGGTAATTGAACAAACTGTTAGTGACCATAATAGTGTAACCGTTGAATTATTGGGCTGGGGAACCAAAAGGAATACCTATGGCCAACCAATCCAGGACATTGTGGCAGAAAGACCTAATGGGATGAGGGTGAAATGGATAAAAGTTGACCCCACTCAATTTGTAGCCAACGCTATCACAAATTGTTGCAGAGAGGTTGAGTACTGCTTGTCCTCTAATCCATGCCCACGAACCTTGTTATCCAACTTCCTAAACATAACAAAAATGATTGAGAAATCCTTGACACACAAAGCTCGGAAATTAAGGAAGGTCAAGGCGGTGTGGTTTGATGACCAGTGTGCCCAGTCACTAAAAAGGCTGAAAACTTCACTTGATGCTACACCAAGAGACGCTAGCAAGATCAGGGAAGAGCGCCACAACTACAAAACTGCACTCTCCACCAGGAAGAAGGAATTGCAGGACGAGGCATGGGCAAAACTAGATTTGGCTGCAGATACCAAAGATCACAAACTTTTTTGGGACACTGTAAATAGTCCGTTCCTGAAGAACGATAACATTCCTGAATTAACTTCGCATGTCAGTTGCCGGGCTTGGATAGCGCACTTTGCAGGGATTTTTAACTCTGATTTTACTTTTGGTTTTACTTCTGATTTTAATTCCAATGTTTTAACTGACACATCAAACTGTTTTAAATGGGAGAAAATATTATTTTCCGTGACATTATGCGAGGTGATTGAGGCAATCGAGAAGAGTAAGGGGGGAAAAGCCCCGGGACCGGATGGGGTCCCTGTGGACTTTTACAAATTTGAGATTACCCTATGGGCCCCCATTTTGACCCGTTACTTTAATGCTGCAATTGAAGATAAGTTACCGATTTCATGGGGACAATCAATTATAGTGCCACTTTTTAAAAAGGGCTCCAGGGCAGAAGCACAAAATTACCGCCCAATTTCACTCTTGGACTTGTCGTTAAAGATTCTGAGTCGCGTACTCTTGACGAGACTAGAGTCCTGGGTAGAAGACAATAACATCCTTTCACCTATCCAGTACGGGTTCCGAAGGGGTCTATGAACTATGGAGCAGTGCGTGAACCTGGAACCTATTATCGGCAAGTACACGAAAGCAAAGGAAGGGAATTTGTTTATGTGCTTCGCTGATTTAAGTTCCGCATTTGACCTGGTGGAACACGCACTGCTCTGGCCAACACTACTTGCCATGGGCGCACCACCCGAAATCATCCACCTTCTGGCTAGAATGCACAGTAGTCTCTCAAGTAAGGTCAGATTCGGAACAGATGGTGAATGTACTCCCTTTTTTAAAATTGGCAGAGGGATCCGACAAGGGTGCGTGCTAGCCCCTCTTTTATTCTCCCTTTTTATCAATCATGTTGACCAATTTTTACCAGAATCTAATGCCGATGCCCCTATCATTAATGGAAAGCAAATACCCATCCTTTTATACGCGGACGACGCGGTCCTGATTTCCAGGACCGCGAACGGGCTGCAAAAGTTAATCGAGAAGTTCCATATTTTTATTCAGGGCAGAAAGCTTAAAATTAACAAGGGTAAGACAATGACTAAGACCTGCGGAAAGAAAATGAAGAAAAACAAGACATTTTTTTTAGATGGGGATAAACTCGAAGCTGTACAATATTTCTGTTATTTAGGTATTACCTTTTCAGGAGATGGGAGATGGGTAAATGAATAAAACTTGTGTTGACCTGAAAATGATCAGAAATGTAAATTGCATTTTCAGATTTGCCTCAAAACTGGGGGGCCGTAGAATCCGAGAGATTATCTCCATCTATAATTCAAGGTGTATGTCCTCTGCCCTGTATGGAGCTGGGATATGGGGATATAATCCCCAGATTGCCCTGTCCATCCAGCGGGAGGAAAACAAGTACCTAAAACGACTACTATGCCTCCCCGTTTCTGCTTCAACTGAGATTACTCACAGAGAGTTAGGCCTAAATTACGTTACAGATTTGATTGCATTGCGTCCCCTGTCCCTATGGCGATCCATATGGGCTAAGGAAGAAACCAGGTTTACCCAGGAAGTAATTATGGATTGTATTAAACTTGATCGTCACTCGAAAATCCCCTGGCTAAAACACATTCAATTTTGGTATAAGACCCTCTTTGGTCAGGACATTTTTAAAGATATATTAACAGAATCAGTTTTAACCCCTTCCAGGCTCATGACGAGCTGGGCTCGTCATGGTGTAGCCTCCTCAAACACTGATGACGAGCCCAGCTCGTCATGAACAATGGACTTTTGAAAATTACAGCACAGCAGCAAAATATCGCTAGCAGCGATGGTGTTAACAAAGCGTGACCTCAAATCCACTTACCTGGACCATGTAAAAGGGACCAGAATGAAGGAGTATGCAATGCAAAGTGCGTTTAAATTATACATGGAATACAATCTTAGCACAGGTCTCTCCCCTTATCTCACATTTGTCAGTATTAATTCCCATCGCTTTGTTCTAGCTCGCCTGAGGCTGGGAATAGTTCACCATTTAGTGGCTTTCCCCACAGTAAAAAAACCTGGGATATGTCTGTGTCCATGCGATGGGAAATCCAAACAGAGCACCTGCCACTTTTTACTTTTTTGTAACTTTTATACTGGTTTTAGAAAGTTTTATCTGAAGCAATTATTCTTAAATTATAACATGTGCAATACAAGAGCCGCAATGCAATTGATGTTTGACTTGGCTTCCCCGGATGTGTGTTATCGTGTGGCCACTTATATCTTAAAATGTACGTGGCAAAGGAAATCAATCATAATATGACTTCTTTCCCCCCGAATACTCCCCTGGCTGCTACACTTTATGTCACGAATGTGTCCTATTCTGCCTATGATTCATTGTTCGAGTTACATTGTTTATATATGTATTTATTTGCAATGCACTTTATACTGCACATTTGCACCTGCCGAAAGTACTCTATGGTAATGATTGTGTCCCGGTATTTTGCACTTTGCACTGGCGTTTTGCACATACCTTTATCGTAAACAAATTGCTGCTAAAATGTTTAAAGTGACCAAACAGCCGTCGCACTTTATTCTTAATCCTGCATATTTGCACATTTCAATAGCACTTTATGTATATGATAAGTCTCTAGAATTTTGCACTTTACATTAGCGTCTTTTGCACTAACTCTTTCTATAATAACTGCTGCTAAAACGTATATAGTGGCCAATTTAACTTTGTACTCAAGTGAGACACACCTTGTATTACAATTGAACTAAAATGAAACTAGTGTATGGATATCGATGTAATTTTAACTGTTTCATTATCTATAACTTACATAAATGTGAATTTGAAACTGTATTTATGTATGTTGCTACATGGTTGTACTTGTACAAACCGAATAAAGCATTTTGAAACTTTAGTTTCATGTTTTAGGTTTAGTTTAATTATTTTATAAACTGTAGAGAATCAGGACATAGGAAACTCACACTTGATGTTTTGGATGCATTTGATTCTTTCACTGATAGGTAAAACGGCTAGTTTCATAAAAATCTTTCCTAATATGTGTCATCACATTTACCCACAGAGAATGGGTAAAACCCCTTAATACATCAGACCATAGTTTCTAGTGGGAGTGTGTTGATAGTAAGTGAATTGTCAACACCTCAGGCTTTAAACATTAAATGCAAGGTATAGTGACAAGTATATATATCACCAAGCATCTGGGATAGTTGTGAAAACGTGACACCAGACTTTTGGAAAACATGGAACGCAGTGTCACTTGTTATGCTCTGCAAAAAAGGTTCTTTCCAAGTTCAACAAAGATTGGAGTGATATTGTTTGTATTTGTAGTCATTCAGCTACGTATATAAAAAATGTGTGTGATTACCTGTCCAAATTGATACCCGAGCTGAAGTGATTCCCTGTAGGAGATCCTTGCCACTTGTTAGATGGTATGCTGAAAGCATCTTTACAATCTTCAGTTAATGAGGGATAGTATTGACTTTTTAGTCCATTCTGGTGCACTGTTTTCTTATGCCCAGGAACTAAAACGCAAATATTTATCAATTCGTGCTTTATGTGGCATCAAAGAAAGAATCATCCCAACTGTGTCCCTTAGCTGACGGTTCTCAGCCCAAGGGGCTATGAATGCTGAGAGGGCCTTTTCACAGAAGTTTACATTGGAAGGAAAGCACGAGCGCACATGACCAAAGACTCACTGAAGAAGTATTGTATGGTGTACTACAATAAGATTAATTTGCAAAAATCTCTTTGGACCTCATATACGCTATACGTACACTGTCTATATACCATGTTTTTTCAGTGCAGAAAGCAAGCAATGATAAAAGCAAAACGTTCCATAAACCCCGGAAAAACACTTTTTCTGTTGTTTTTAGTGGTGTGGAAATGTGTAACCACTGATAACAACTGTTTTTTAAGATATTGAAAATACTGAAAAAACCCCACCAGAATTTACCAAAAATAGAAACTGAAAACAGGACAGCCTACACATACCTAAACCCAAAGGTGAAAGAGTCATCACTCAATGTTGCACTCAACCAACATGTAAACACTGAAACTTGTTATTTTAATGTATTTCTTTTTTGTCTTTTTGAGCCGCAGTCTGCGCACGGTGTTCGGACCCGTGATTTTTTAAAAAAAATTATTTTTATTTTTTTCAACCTTCGGGGTCCTTTACAGACCCCATGACAAAACCTGGGGGCTCAGGAATCTCTTCCATGCCTCCTTGTCAACTATTACACTTCTGTTTACAACCACTAGCATCTGCCACAAAAACAGGATATTGTAAAACGGGGAGTTTTTACCTAAACCTCTGGGAATTAATTGAAACAATAAATGTTGTTTGACGGATAAACATAACTTTATTCGTTTACCCTGACAATGAATTTTGTCTTTTGTTTTTTTCGATTATCACAAATTTTATATCTTTTTATACACAGAACAAGGTCGCCATCAACTTCAAGTATGGCCATATGTAGTTTGACAAACAAGTTTGTGAATATTTACAGTGAAAAAATGCAACAGTAAACATGTGAATACATATAAATCAAAAAGTGCTCATCATCATGACATAAACATGGACAATTAGATCATGAAATTTTGAAAGATCACAATTATACTTTGGAGAATCACAATTGTCAGTATATAGCCTGGGGGATGAGAATCTTTTCAAATTTAAACCCCAAACACTGAGACTGAATCAATCAGTACAATTCAGAGAGAAATGCCCATTTTGTGCATCAATCGCTTTGACGTGAATATCAAATACGAGAGAAATGCCGACGCGTTTCGGATCCTGTTAAGAGATTTGCAGGATTCTCATCAGGGCGGTATAATTCTAGTCCATGGACACTGTTTGCAAAAAAAGAGGGGAAAGATTGTTTTAATCAAATGAGGTCCTCAAGCCAATTTGCTATTAAAATTGTTCAATTCACTAAGTGCGGCGTACCTTGTGTAATTCTTGCCCAAGGTTGCACTTTGGTTAGTGAGAACGTCTGTGCCGTGGAATTTGAACTGCAACAGAGTGAAGATTGGGTTAAATGACATTCTAAAGGAAGCAAGGATTGCTTGCCTGAATTAGTGTGCGGGGAGAGAAAGGGCATTTACCTTTGCTCTTCGTGATCAGGCGGCTGGTCTGCCTGTTTCCGGATAATTACTTTCTGTATCGACCGTGTTACATCTCTGGTGGAATTAAGTTTAACAAAAGATGAGGTCAGTAATGACTTTGTTGCGACTATGTGAACTAGGACTTAACAAACTTACTATTCTGTGTTACAACCGGCGTGGAACTTCTTCGCTCCGGAGTTCTGTTTTCTTTCTGTGTGGATAAAAAGGGAAATGGATTCACTGGGCTGGTCCCTTTTGTTAAACTAAGGTGAAGAAAGGCATGTTTAACCGCCGAGGCTTACCGGTGGTTTTCACTGTATCGCTGCTCTCACTCGCACTGCTCCACGGCCCACTGTGAATGTAGGTGTCCGCGGCTGTGCCTGGGGTGAATACATCGTTCAAGTGAATCTTGGTTAGCCAATCGGAGCCATGTGGGCCGCGATTGTGTAATGGTGTCTTCTGGGATATGTTGTTCCATTGGGAAAACCCGCGTTTCTCAAGCCCTGTTAATTTCGCTTAGACAGTTTAGACCCTTGTTAACACTGTCAAATTTTAAAATAAGGTATGCCTCTTTGCGCAGTAACATGGTGTCAACATTAGACTGGTGTTTAGAATCTTTCCAGGCCAATATCGTCCATTTGAAATCGCTTTCACTGTGGTTATTATTCACAAAATGTTCGACCATTGGCGCGGACATCACTCTTTTCTTTATTCGCGAGCGGTGTTGGGTTATTCTCGCATTGACTGGTTGGCTTGTCTTGCCAATGTACACTCTGTCGCACGGACAAACCACAGCATAGACAAAAACAGGATGGCGGACAACACTGACTGGAATGTTGACAGGCGTCCAACAGCCAATCAGAATTCTATATATATATATACAAATCCACAAGGTATTACGCACACTCAGAGAACAGGATACTTAAATGTAACTTTATTCCGGTAACCGCTACACGTTTCGACACCAAAAGTGGCTTGCTCACACGATTTTGCGGAATCACCATGACGTGCATAAATAATAACAACTAAACATAGAAGAAGCATCAGTCTGTTACCCCACTGGCTTTGGCAGACATCTTTGAAAGGTGAATTTTACATTTCAATTGATCAAATCGAAAAACTTTACACGTTATAAGAAATTATAAACACATTATTCAATGCGAAACTTAAATTCCATTTGTACGCAGAATTTATTAATTCATGCAGACTGTTACAAATTGTCGCCCATTAAATCGTATCAGAGACAATTAGTCAAAATGTATTTTGCTGCCAGTGTGTTCCTTTGTCACATATACAATACTGGCGGTCTAGTACCAAAAGGAGTGATAATTTATGAAGTATTTTCACGCGGACTAGTGCCTAACTGTCAGTAAAAACCACTCCAAGGTTAATGTCAGGAACTTAACTAATGGGTAAATTTCCAGCCAGATGACTATAAATAAAATCAAAAGTGCCCCTCAAATAATGAAAAAAGTATATAACTGAGCAAAAAACACAACTTATTTTTACATCTTTAGCCATGAAAGATATGAAAAAGTGCTTAAGAGTGATAACAGTCTCTTATCTTGGTGAAAAAGTGCAGAACTGCTGCTTCTTTAGAGAGGTATGAGAACTCGTGAAATGCTCAAAAAAGTGAAGGGCCTCTTCTTTCCTCCCTGTGAAATGACAAGACAAAAGACTGAATTAAAATCAGATTAAATTAAGCTATATACTTATTAATACATATCAATTCAAATACAATACTACAGTCACAGAATCAAAGAGATGAAAGCGAAAATATACATCAGTCTTCATGCAAATGGGTAGCTAGTTCCTCATTGAGGTTGTGCCCCCCCCCCGGGAATCTGGTTTCCAGTTCCATGATCCACTTGGATCCTTTTTTCCTGATAGCCAGTTCCTGATTGCCTCCCCTCCTCCCAAGATTGATCTGTTCAATTGCAAAAAATCTTAGGAGTGAATTATTAGATTGATGTTTCTCCTGGAAATGGCGAGCAATAGGATAGTGTAAGTTGACATTAGTGATGGCCCTTAGATGTGCCTGAATGAGTTTCTTTACCATACATGTTTGGCTCCCTACATATCTACGATTGCAGGGACACACCAAAACATATATGGCAAAGTTAGTACTACAGGTGAGAAACTGATTGATTGTTCAGCGTTGGCTATAACCAGGTACGTCAAAATCCTTAACCATACAGCTGATCTTATATGCCCTGCAGTGTCCACAGGGATAGAAGCGCTTCAAGTTGTGTACATGATTGTTGCGTGTCTCAGTGATATACCCTCTCACTAAGATATCCCTAAGACTTTTGCCTCTTCTGTATGTAACAAGTGGTCTGTCACTCAATGTCGGACCTATGATTTGATCAGTTTTGAGGATTTTCCAAATGTCTGCCAAGGTTTATATGTACTTTTTTGGATTCATTCTTGAAAGTAGTGATCACCCTAGTGGGACCATTTTCATTCTTTCCTTGGGTTTGGAGATCAAAGTGTCTGACCAAGGTGTATCCTTAACTTTGTTGACTGCTTCCTTAAGCACCCATTCCGGATAGCCTCATTCTTTAAATCTACAGAGCATCCTATCTTGTTCTGTCAGATAGCTGGCATTAGTGCTGCAATTCCTACGCGCCCTAAGTAACTCCCCGAATAGAATACTCCATTTCAATGGTTCAGGATGAGCACTCAGGACATGCAGTAGAGTATTACCTGCAGTCGCTTTCCTATGGAGACTAGATGTTATGGTACTATCTTGGATGGTGATTTCAGTATCAAGAAATTCAATTCTGTCCCTGCTCATGTTGGAAGTGAGACATATATTGTATATGTTTTTATTCAGTTTATCAATGAAATTGGTGGCTTGGATTTCATTGCCTTCCCATATGATGAATAAATCATCGATATATCTTATCCACATTTTCACATTTTTTAACTCACTTTTGATATTTTCATCCCTGCCAATTTCCTCTTCCCACTTCCCTAAAAAAAGTTTTCAAAACTCGGTGCGAAGCACGATCCCATCGCCGCGCCTCACACCTGTCTATACAGATTACCATCATACATGAAAATGTAGTTCATCAGGCATATCTTCATCATTTCCATGAGCATATGATTATGTTCCAAGTAGCTAATATCCCTTTCCTGGAGAAAATGAAAACTTGCCTCCATACCCTGGACGTGGTCAATGATAGTGTATAATGAACTCACGTCAAGGGTAATGATAAGATGACCTTCCTTCCATTCTATGTGCTCAAATTTACCAAGGAAATCCTTGGTATTCCCGGAAGGACCCCTGTTGTTGTTTCATATATATAGTTAGTTCAAGTTAGTTGTAACTAGCGTCGGTATTCTTTTTGGAACAGGAAGCCTATTTGAAACTAAAGATATCGTGGTAATATCTGACACTGTGAGTGCATGCCAATTTCTTCTTGGGTTAAAGAAGGCTGTTAAAAATGTCATCGACATGGCTCTGTCGACGAGCATGCACCGGGAGCAGAGCGCCAGAGGTCCGTGAGCTGGAGCCTGTTTGGGAAATATATATATATATATATTCACGAAGGTTTCCCAATTCGATGTTCTCCAGGACAACAGATAACTCGCACTCCAGGTTCCGTGTTAAACAATGTGTGTTTATTGGTGACGCGTTTCGACCAGACGGTCTTTTTCACTAGCCAATTACTTACAGTACAAACCACCATTTTAAAGTGCACAGTGATCAAAAGTAAAAACGGACCAACATCCGAGAATAGCACAATGAAGCTGGAAAACAGACTATCGTTGCACCCTGGTGTTTAAAAACTCTAGCACTGAGTCAGAGCATAACAATACATCTTGTTATTGCAAACAAAATCATATAAGATTTTAAATAAAAATTATAAACATTTTAGAATAGCAATTTCATCATTGTGGAGAGTGACAGTTGTTACCTAGTTCTAGGAATGCAACAATTTGAATCCACAGTATTACTAATACATGTCAAGGTGCTAGAGGGAATATAGTCAAGTGGCTCGGTGTGTATTTCGTCATGGAACAGCAATCAGCAAGGGACAATCAGGGCCAAGTGGCCGAAAGCACATTTGTGAACAGAGGTACATATAGGAATGTTACAGCTCTAGATCATGCTATTCTATTCTGGCAGATCAGCGAGTAGTAGATAAATTGAAAAAACTGAATGAGACTGACTATGGGATTCCTATATGTTTGATGTTCCCCTGTTTCTGCGATATAGGTCCCTGTCTGAATGAGGGTAGGATGGGTGTCCCTAAGGTACAACGTGGCATGGGAGCAACCCATGCTCCTAATGCAACAGTCTGTGCGTAAAGTGACCCTAATTCTAACTATTTACAACCCTGACAATGGAGTGCTTTAACAAAGGGTAATACAGTGGTGAGTGGTGGTGTGGTGTGCAAGAATTAAAAAATAGGTTTGCAGGAAAAGTAACTGGGGTATTTGAAGGTGGAAGGGGGTGGGTGGGGGGTGGGGGAGGTGGGAGGGGGGTTTGGGTGAAGGGGGGGAGGCATGTGCGGTGGGGGGAAGAAAAGATAGGGGGAGGGAGGGAGAAGGGGGAGGGGTGGGCGGAGGCCCCTGGGCCTAATTTGGTAATGTCTAGTAAGATCACCATGAGAAAGTGATATCTCAGTATTGATAAATATGGCTCTGTGTCCGTGACCCAGGGATGAACCTATGGAAGGATAAACTATGCTGCCTTGTGAAATTTCGGTGTCCTGTCTCTGACATCAGGGTAGAGGGCCCTCTCCCTTGAGACAGAATGGCCATAGAAATCAGCGATCACAGCAGCAGGAAAGTCCAGAAACAGAAAACAGAAAGGGAGGTGGAAATTACTGAAAAGGGCGCCGAGTCCTCATCCAATGTGGACGTATAGCTCCTTATCTTCGTTCAGACCAAAAGGATTCTTAGAGTCAAGGCGGATGATGTACTGTGATTCCAGAATGCGTAGCCTCTGGGGCTAGCAGGTACTCTGTCAATGCCAAAAAATGAAAAGCAGTTAACATCATTGTTGTTGTAAAGTAGCCAGTGTTGCGCTGTCTCATAGTTCACATCAACATTCTTAATTGCCCTCATGTGTTCTAGGATATCTTTTTTGATGGGAAAAATGGTGCTGCCTACGTAGAACTTACCACATGGGCACACAATCACATAGACACAAAAAAATCGGTGTTGCAATTCATAAATTTGCTAATGGCTTCAGTTTTACCCGTTGGTAATGGGTATGACTTCATATTTTTGCTAGTTCCACATGCCTTGCATTTACCACATTTAAAAAAGCCCTTCTGTACTTGTAACCATGTTAGTTTCTTAGGAGCCCCCAAGTAACTCCTGACCAGCATATCTTTCAGGGTGTGCGCCTTCCTGTAGGTAATCTGTGGCTGCTTGCTAACTGTGCTTCCTACGATGGGGCCATTTTTCACAATGTGCCAATGTCGCTTAAGTGTTTTTCGAATATGATCTGCTTCCACATTGAATGTGCTGATTATTTTGAGCCACAGTTGGTTTTATCACTCCCTTCAGATCTTGCTGGTTTTCTAACTAGGAGAGCCCCTCTGTCTCTAGCTTTGGATTTTTCTTTAGCGGCCAACAGTACCTGGTCAGAAAACCCTCTTGCCTTGAATCTTTTTATCATGCATTCTTGTTCTTTCTCAAAGTATTCCTGGGAATTACAGTTACGTTTGGCTCTCAGAAATTCTCCAAACTGTATGCTGTTCTTGAGGTTTGTCGGATGGTGACTCTTAGCGTGTAAAACACTATTTCCTGCCGTGGGTTTTCTATTTAGGCTTGTGTGTATTGTTCCACCCTCAATCCTGACACTGACATCCAAGAAATACATCACGCCCTGATCTTGTTTGCTTGTGAATCTGAGGTTGACATCATTCTTATCTAAGGATTTCAGGAATCTAACTAGATCTGTCTTAGTCCCGCCCCAGATCATAAAGATATCGTCTATGTATCTGGTGTAGAAAGCAATGTGTTGTGTGAGGTGTTCATTGGCATCTGTCCATAGAACTTGCTCCTCCCACCACCCCATCGGCATACAAGCGTAACTAGGCGCAAAACAGCTTCCCATCGCTGTTCCAACCTCCTGTTTAAACCACCTGTCCTCAAATAGAAAAAAGTTATTCAGTAAACAGAATTCCAACATTTCCATTAGCATTTCTGTCTGTTTGTAGACGAAGATGGATCTGTCCCTCAAGAAATATCTGCAGGCATTCATACCATCACAGTGTTTGATGCATGTGTAGAGGGATACTACATCTATTGTGACTATCCAGAAATTGTCTTGCCAGGTAATCCCCTCGATCTTGTTAATGAAGTCTGTGCTATCTCTGCAGTATGAGGGGAGGTTGAGAACATACGGAAAAAGGAAGGTGTTTAGGAAAATAGAGGTATTCTCGAGGGGGCTGCCGTTCGCAGACACTATGGGTCTGCCAGGTGGGTCTTTGTCATCCTTATGCACCTTAGGCAACATGCAAAAACAGGGTGACACTGGGTGTTTGGTGTGTAGGAACCTGTACTCAGCTTCTATTAGTAGGCCTCCCTCTTTCCATGACTGTAGTTTTTCATGGTAGTTAGCAATGCTGACAGTGTACTCCTCTTTGCTGGACTTTCTGTAATTACCAGATAGTTCCAGTTGTTTGTGTGCCTCATGTTTGTACAGGTTGATGTCCCAGAGGACCACATTTCCCCCTTTGTCTGAGGGTTTTATGACATACCTCTGGTCTTTGTTGAGGGTGCCCAAAGCTGACCTCTGGGCGGATGTTAAATTCTGGGCATGTTTGTTCTTACTCTTCTCCCAAAGGTGTAGCAGGTCCCTGACTACAATTTCTTGGAAGGTGACCAGGCTGTCATGTGGGGTTATGGGGTTAAAAGTGGATTTGGGCCTAAACTTGGTGGAGTCACTGCCCCCAAGTGTATGTCCCATACTCTCGAGCAACTCACAGTCATCCAATCATTCAGTGCGTTCACCACATAGTTCCCTCGCACAAGCCATGCCTTCCACATCCTGTATGGTAAGCATATTGGACACCTGTGTGCTCCAACCCACTTCCCCCGCCCTCTGATCCAGAGCCCGTTTTTTCTTCAACATAAAAATGTTCATGAGTTTCAATTTACATGCAAAAAGGAAAACATCAATTCTAGTCCGGCTGTAATCGAAATTGGCCATAGGGCAAAAGCTCAGGCCCAGTTCCAATACCGATTTCTCAGCCAAAGTCAGATCATGAGAGGAAAGGTTCAAAATTGTCAGATTAGGCTCACCCATCATTGTCACTTGGTCTGTCGTGTTGTTCTCCCATGCGACATTGCTGTTTTGATGTTTCCTTCCTCCCCTCCTTGTTGCCTTCCTTTCGTGCTTGCGCCTCTTCCTCTTCCTCTTTTTTACGTCTGTTCTGGCGGTCTTGCTCGTAGTGTCATTCCCGATTGTAAAAAATGGTACTCTTCCAGTGGTTTGAAAGTTAAAACATCTCTGCTGATGTAAATATATAATTTACCGTCGTAATTTCTATGCAGGTAGGTACTTAATCAATAATAACTCAATCAGAAAGAAAGAAAACAGAGTCCGTGGTGTTAGAGTTCTTAGGGGTTTTATTCCTTAAAAAGGAATGGTCTAGACCAGGATATCATATTCTTCCCACCACAGGGGTGGAAGAAGGGATAGAGAGAGCGCGCTACATTTTATTGACAGTACATAGCTTATATACTTAATTCATGACATGGAAAACAGTACAGTAGGCGTAACAGCTGAGAGAAGACAAGATAACAGTAGCCACGTGTTACTAGTACGTAATCAGAAGGCGTGGACTAGGCGTGTGCTGGAAACGTCACAGATAGGTGTCACAAAGGGGTGGCACTAAACAGAAATGTTGCAATGTCAGCAGAAATCGGAAGCTTGGATGCGCGCGCAGCTGCATGACGTGTGATAAACGTGAAACTGGAGGGTGCAGGGGGCTTGACATTTGTACTGACGGAAAGAGACAGAAGTCTGGCATGTCAGATCAACTTGTGCTTCTATCATATCTGATATCTGGTGTTTAGGAACTGAGCTATCTGGGCGGAAAGGTCTCTGGGGCAGAAGTTATTCTATACTGACTGTGAGTGCGTGTATAAGCGCCTGAGTGTCTGTATGAGAAACGTGGGGGGGGCATGGGCCTTCCATGGGAGCATGGAAACAGAAGCTATGAATTACTTGCACTGAGACAGGTTGGCCCTTTGGCCCTGTAGCTGAGGGGGTGTTTACTGAAGCTAGCAGGCAGGAATGTATTTTCGAGGAGCAGAACAGATAACTCGAAGGTTATAGTCAATCTTGGCAGGCAGCAGGCTGAGCTGAACGCGTTGGGTCGCGCTAGAAGTAAGGCAGAGTTCACGGGTACGGGGGCAGCCTGGGCAGCCTGGCCTGAGGCTCCCAGAGTCAGAAGGGAGAAAAGGCTCGATGGCAGATATTCTGGGCCTACTTTGCCAGAGCTGAAAAACATGTAGAATACACTACAAAAAGACGTTGGCATAGTATACTTAGGAACGGGCTATCCAACCCATTCAGGGGAGGTCTGAAAGAGGACATGTTGACGTTGGACGCAAATGTATTTGCGTCTTCATAGCTGGTACAGGAGGGAAGTTACATGCACTTTAACTCGTACATGGAGACGGTGGGGTACACGCTAGGGAACACAACTTGACCAATATTTATATTTCCTCATTCCCTCCTTGTTCCCTACGGACCCTTCATGATATATCAATCATCATAAATTGATCAGTTTGTTCTTGTAACATAATTTGTTCGTCTCTCTTCCGTTGTCTATTTGAGAGAAAACTGGAATGTTCAATGCATGATGTGGCACACAGTCCACATATCGCCGGCCCACACTGTAGGCACAGGCAGCAGCTGAATACTATGACAAGGCCAAAACCTAGGAAGGATAGGATCTTCCATCCCCAAGCAGTTAACGTTGTCCAGAACCAACCGGACCAAGTCCAGGAGCCGGGATTCTGATGTATCTGATTTGCAATTTTATGCAGACGGGTAATAGCTTGATATACAGATGGCGCGTTTTGTGGAATGAAAACACAGCAACTTGACCCGATGACCTTACAGGCTCCACCTCTATCTGCCAAGATGACGTCAATAACAAGACGATTTTGAAGGACAACAACCCGCATAGCAGATTGCTCCTCTGTTAGGTTACCTAAGGCGGAGGCAGTTTCATGTACTACAGCTTCAAGTGTTCTAGTTAATCTACGTATTAATTTACTGTTTTGGACGGGGCCTAAAAAGAAAAAGAATCCCTTATTAAAATCGGTGTACTGTTCCCATGCCGTTTCTGTATAGTCGACAAGCGGAAGATCTCTTCGGAGTCTATTCTTTACTAGATTTGTGTTTCTGTGGTAATCAGGCGGAGCTAGAAAAACAGGTGGCAGAAGGAATGCAATATAACAAGTACCATCCCAATCTGGAGGCAGACGTATGTATGCGGTGTGACCACAAACAAAATAAGAGTGACTGATAGCTTTGAAGGACGATTTACCATGATCACTGAATTCGACCACAGTAGTGCATTTACTATGACCTAAGTGTACTGAACCTTTCTTTCTGACACATAGTTTACCAGTAACTGGTAATACTAGCATAGCAGGCAGGACTGGTGCAGCCTCGGATTCAACAGTAAGGATCATAAGGCTAATTGTGTAATTACCTAATCCATATACTTCATTTTCTAGATCAGTTCCTATTCGAGTGGGGAGTCCCTCCTTATCTGGGTAACAGACGTCGAGCAGGACCAAGTTCAAGTTTCCCCAAACCCAGCCCCCATCGAAAACAGCAATATCAGGATCTAAGGAATTAATTATTTTAAACCATGCCCCACAGGAGCCATTGTGAGTGAATGGGTACGGAAAGAGGGGCAGGGCTCCCTTGTAATTCTGGTAGGGAGGGAGTCGGCCGCATATCCAGCAGTCTGTAGCATTGTTAGTCTGATGGGAATGATGCAGCATACTGATGAATGTGTTGTTGCGCAGCGCAAGTCTGTAGGAGAGTTCGTGTGGAGGTAACTCGCTAAAAGAGTGTTCAGCAGAAACATTATAAGCAGATTGTCCATTCTTGAAAATAGGGCAATAGATAGGGAGAAGTACGCTTGCAACAATTATCAGAATACTTAGAAAAAACATGATTAATAAAGTCACTATACAGTGACTACGTAGTGATTTGCAGTATGTACGTTTCTTGAACTCTCTCTCTCTCTCTCTATTTCGATCTAGGGGATACATGTCAGAAACTATTTAACCGATTCACCTAGGGGAGGACTTAAACAATTAAACTGTCTGACTTGCTAGATCGAAGCTTGAGTTTGTACTCCTCTTGGGGAGTTTTCTCTCGTTTGGAAACTTCAAAGTCACTGGGCTTGATACAGTCTTTGGAAGGGGTGGATGAGCCTGGGTCGGATTTCAGTTCATTACACAGCTTCACATGGCTCATGTGGACCCACCCCTTCCTGCCCTCAACCTTCACCGCTGTCCTTGTAGTAAGTAGAACGGTCTTCGGCGATTTCCAGCGGGGCTCCAACGGACTTTTCCGGTCGAAGTTCCTTATAAGGATCAGATCCCCTGGATGGACATCGTGTGGCTTTACATCGGTGTTGTCAGGGAAGGCAGCGGCAACCTGTGAACGACATGATTGGAGTGCAGACATCAAGGAGGCAAGGTAATCTGTCAACATATTGCAAACAACATCGGTAATTTTTTTAGGAATGGGCGTCCCCCACATATTCGGTGGTCTCCCAAAGACCACTTCGTACGGGGATAGTCCTGATCTTGAATGGGCAACCATTCTCATGTAGAACAGTGCCACTGGCAGGGCGACTATCCAGTCGACCCCTTTCTCTTGACATATTTTAGCAAGACGTGTCTTTAGTGTCTGATTATGCCTTTCTACAAGGCCTGCGGCTTCGGGATGTCGGACACAATGGAATTTCCACTGATATCCTAGCAGCAAGGAAACCTGCTTCATTAATTCGGATGAGAATGGCTGACCGTTATCTGAGTACACGACACGAGGCATGCCGTACCGTGGGAAGAATTCACGAACCAGCTGCTTGGCAGTGGTCGGAGCAGTATAATCTGGGACTGGGTAGGCTTCGGTCCAACGGGACAGTGCACAAACAACTACGAGGACATATTTAAATCCTCGACATCGGTCCATCTGGATATAATCCATCTGGAGGACTTCAAAAGGATGATCGGGAGGATGAAATCCACCTTGCTCTACAGGGACGCTTTTACCTGGATTGAACTGACAACAGATCATGCAAGTACGCACTTTCTGTTTTGCTGCTGCTCGTAAGTGTTTATTGCTCCAGAGATTCTGTAAACTGTCTAACATTGCTTTTTCCCCTAGATGTGCTGGACTATGTGCTGTATTGATTATGACTTGAACCATAGAGTCAGGGAGAAACCATGTAGATTTTCCCTTTGTCATCCAACCTTGATCTGTCTGGATCCCTCCTAGTTCGATCCATTTCTTTATTTCATCTGGGGTAGCATGTGTCTGAATATCGATAACATCTAGTGCGGGATCCCTAACTGTCATACAATTTGTCGGTCCTATTGTCTTTGTCATGTCAGTTGTCTGAGTGTGAGTTAATGCTGTATGTTTCGCTGCCTGATCTGCCAGGTCATTACCCTGGGAAACAGAATCTGTAACCTTAGTATGTGCTTTACACTTCATGACGGATATGCCTGAGGGCAGATGTATTGCTTCTAACAGTGCTTGAATGAGGGGACCGTGTTGTATCTTGGCACCATGAGAGGTCAGGAAACCTCGTTCTTGCCATAACATTCCGAAGTCATGTACGACTCCGAACGCATAACGGGAATCAGTGTATATGTTAACATTTTTGTTCTTGGCTAGTATACAAGCTCGGGTCAGAGCGATGAGCTCTGCTGCTTGAGCAGACAGTGTGTCAATACGATGTGTTTCTTTAACTTCAGTTTCAGTGGTCACTGCATACGCGGCCACTAATTCTCCTGTACTTGTTCTCATGCATGAACCGTCCACATAAAGTGTCAGGTCTGGATTTGTCAGTGGGACATCTGTTAAGTCCCGTCGTGGCTTTGTTACTGCATTAATGATTTCTATACAATCATGCGGGGCAGAGTCTGTCATAATTGTAGGTAACAGTGTTGCGGGGTTCAGAATGCTGCAGCGTCTGATCTCTATGTGTGGTTGGAATAACGTTAACTCGTAACCTGTCAGTCGTGCTATAGTCAAGTGCTGAGTCTGGGTTCTGTTTAAAAGAACCTCAACAGAATGTGGAACTTGTACGGTTAACTGATGACCTAAAACAATTGAATCGCTTTGTCTGATTGCTAATGCTGTTGCTGCTACTGACTTTAAGCACGCAGGGAGTGCCTGGGCTACTGAATCCAATGTACTTGAAAAATAAGCGCAAGGCTTATGTGAACCTGCTTGATCTTGGGTGAGGACAGACAACGCTGTACCATCACGTTCTGTAACAAAAAGTGTAAACGGTTTGCTGTAACATGGTGTCGCTAAAACTGGCGCTTGGCATAATGCTTTCTTTAATTCCTCAAAGGCTTGTGTATGTTCCTGAGTCCAAGGAAGGACAGTCGAGATTGCTGCCTCCTGCGTTGTTAACTGAATGAGTGGTTTAGCTAGAAATGCATACTGAGGAATCCATTGTCTGCAGTACGAGGTGAGGCCTATGAAGGCCCGTACTTCTTTTTGTGTCTGGGGTTGTGGCATATTTGCAATTAACTGAATGCGATCGGGAGTGAGCTGTCTCCCCACTTTGGACAGCAAGTGACCCAAGTACACAACTTGCTGAACACAGAATTGTAGCTTCGAAGGAGACACCTTGTGTCCCTTGTCTGCCAGAAAATGTAAAACTGTCAGTGATGCTTGTTCACATTCGGGCTCACTTCGTGCGGTGATCAGCAGATCATCGACGTATTGCAGTAATGCGGTGTTAACTGGCATTGTGATACAATCAAGTTGTCTTTTCAGTGCTTGGCTATAGATGCTGGGGCTTTCTGTGAATCCTTGAGGTGCGCGTGAAAATTTGAAACTGCGTCCATTTAAACTGAATCCGAAGAGATATTGGCTCTCTGGATCAATAGGCACGCTGAAGAAGGCGTTCTTGAGGTCAATTACAGTGAAGAACGTTGCTTCTGAATCAATAGCAGTCAATAAGGATGAGATATCGGGAACCACAGGGTACTGTGGAATAATGCATTTATTCAGTTCTCGAAGATCAATCACCAGCCGATATACTGGCGGTGCATTGGGATCAGTACGTTTAAGAATCGGAATGATGGGTGAATTACAGATATTGGAGTCGGTCTCTACGACCACTCCTTGTGCTATGAGCTCTTCAATGATTTCCAGTAAAGCCACTACAGCATCGGGTGGTAACTTGTATTGTCTGATTCGTGGTAGTGCAACTCCTGTTTTGAGTGTAACACGGTATGGTGTGATATGCATACAACCTACATCAGTTGGGCCTTTTGCCCACAGGTGATCTGGTACATTTTTCAATCTGACATCGAATTCTCGTAAAACATAATGACCCTTGAAATCCCGTAGAAAGAGTCTAACTCCCTCCGGGGAACAGCAGATTATAGCTCCTAGAGCCTTCAATGTTTTAATTCCTAACAGATTTTCTGGACATGATTTTGTAAGTAACAAGTCTGTAATACGTGATAATGGACCCACAGCCAGGGGGACTGGTTCTGACACTTCATTTACAATGGGCTGTCCTGAAAAGCCAAGGGAAACATTCTGTGAGCCTGAGAGGGGTGCCCCTGGGACTTCATTATGACTTATTGTGGTGCGGCTTGCCCCTGTGTCAATTAAAAACTTTCTGTCTTTTCCCAATACTTGACTGTGTACATAAGGACCTTCTTGATCTACAGGAATTTCAATAAGAGGCAAGCCAAATTCCCTCTCTAGGCTGTTTCATGTATATCATTGATAATCAGGGTAAGCGGACTGGGCATACTGGTACATCTGTTGTGAAACTTGCTGGGACGCGGCAATGGGCTGTGGCTGTGACACCGCTACTGTCTGTGCTGGAGGTGAGGAAGCATGTATAGGCTGTGTATTCTGTGAATTCTGTGAAGACTGATGCTGGTTATGGTCTTGTCTAGGCGGATGCGGTCTTTCTTTAGTTTTACCTGTTGCTATGTTATGTTTCAGAACGGGGCATTCATGTACGTAGTGACCTGGCTGTTTGCAGTAGTTACATGTCCCTTTAACGGGAGCTGCGGCGTGACCTGTCTGGGTCGTACCCTTTCTATTCCCGTCGGTATGGACCGACTGGGCTACTAACATTTTCATTTTTGTGTCTTTCATACGTTTCTGTTCTTGATCCTGTTCTTCTCTAATTCTATTCTGATGGTATTGTAACATTTGTAACATCTGAGATGGCGTATTTGCTTGCCATGTACTCTCCACCTTGTATACACGATTCTTGACTGCTAACAGGGAATTCTCGACTAACTTTGATACAAAAAGATGCGGGTACGATTCGCTACTTGGTTTAAGACCACTATTAATAATAAAACATTTCTCGAATCTTGAATAAAAGTCACTAGTATCTTCGTCGGGCTTCTGTTTACATGCTGAGATTGCATCCCAGTCTTCTTTTCTAGTTGCCAATAATCTTGGCAGAACCTGTACTATTAAACCTGCTAATGCTTTAGTTTTGTCCCCAAGGCCTACCCCTGGGACCCGTTTGTTCTCTTCATCTTCTATTTCTGCCCATGCAATCTTTGTGTCTCCCACCTCCCATTCTTTTTCCTTTAGTTTCTCGTAGATGCCCGTGGGCAGTAGTACTTTTAACATTTTCATGATATCATCATATGTGTAATCCCCCATCAGTAACATGTCTTTAAGCTCTCTGTGGAAACCTGCAGGGTCTTTATCATGGCTCGGGACTAGTTTCTTCATTTCTAACAGTTCTAACTTGGTCAATGGCGTGTGTACATACACACGTTTCAAGATATTGTCCGTACCCATAACTGGATGTACTTCACGTAAGGGGTTCTGACTTTCAATGCCACCCAGGCATTGCATGTGATACGTTTTTCTTTCTGGGGGCGGGGCAGGAACATATTCAGAGCTTATGAAAGTGTCATATCTGCGGCGTTGTTCTAGAATTATTTGAATTAATTTGGTACTTAGACCTCTCCATCTATCCATGAGTAGCGCTTCTAGTAATTCGGGTAAGGGACCTGGATCCGAATGCTGATGTCTATACTTTATGAGAAGGTGCTGAATCATGTATACACCTGCTAATTTCTGCTCGTCTGGGGAGAGGTTCAGAAATGTCTGCGCTACTGTCATCATTATATATGTCTGGATTTTCGGCCCATGATATGGCTGACCGGGCTAGTTCTTGTTCATCCATAGAATTGAGTACATGGTACCCTACTCGATCTCGAAGCCTTTTATCAGTTTCCTGGAATTGATGCTCAGCAGAATTCGGGTTTGTTAACGCACAGAAAAGAACTCTCTTGCTTTCTGGACGGATGCCTTTCCTAAGGTAACTTCCTTTACCTACATATGCTATAGTGTCTAGAGTTTCTTCTGGTTCTTCACATTCTTCTTCCCCCTCAGAGGAAGCCTTCTCTTTCTCTTTTTGGTGTATGTCTATCACCGCTTTTCTGATTTTCTTGTACATACTAGCTATGCAAGTCCCCTTATCGTGTTTTCCTTCAGATATATTTTGACCCCACTTGGTTAATGCATCTAATTCACTCTGGTCGGTCCCAGGCCTATCTCGTTCTCTTATTAGGCAATTTATGAAAAAACGTAGTATCTGTGCTTGAATGTCAACTTTCTGACGCTCCATGGCATCCTTAATACTGTCGGGGTCTTTCCCAGTCTGAATGAACTCATATATTCTATCTAGGCGCTCCTTCATTCCTGCATAACACAGCAGGGAATCAGTAGCAGATCTTAACCGTAATGATGCCATCACCATTGTATCGTCTTTGCCGGGTACTGGATCATATCTGCAAACTGAAATGGTTTCTTTAAACACGTCAAGACGGGGTGATTTGAACGAAAAAGGATTCCGCAAGTCCCCAAGCGGTAACCTGCGTGTCGGTGGCGGGGTGTGAAGACCCCCGGTAGCACCCCCTGAGGCGGAAGCTTGAGCATTATTTCTTTGTGGAGTCTGTACCTGAACTTGGATGTGTCTTTTAGTGGGATCAGGTAGAAGTGGTTTCGGTGGATCAGTTTTAGGTACGGGAAGCGGTGGAGCTGGTGGAACAGGGGAAACCTGTCGTGATACTGGTAGAATATGGTTTTGGGGCGGGTTACCACCCCCACCCCCGTCGTTAGGCAGGGCGCGGACAGGCAGATTGGTGTAAGCGGGTGCTACATCCTCTAGATAGGAATTCAGGAATATGTCTTTAGTGGTCCTATGAGTTACTTTAGTTGGAACCAATGGGGGCGGTAGCTCTTTCGGTATTTCTGAAATGGCCTCAGGTGAACCCTCGGCCGCGAGATACATACCGTTTACGAGATTATTTCGTGCGCGGTCTATCTGTTCAGTTTTTACTCGGATCCCCTCGGTAACTAGTTCGTTTTCTTGGGCTTTCTCTGATTCTTTAAGTCTATCTTCCCTACGTAGTGTTCTTTCAGCACGTTTATGTGATTCCTTACGCCAGAATTCTATGGCGTCTTTCTGAGATTGTCTGGCTTTCTTTTTCCATAGTGCTTCCTCTACCTTCATGATGCACTCGGCATCCCATGTTCCGGTAACGGGCCATCTGTGTCTTTCGTCTAGATGTTTGGTATAGTCAGCCCATAAATCGAGGTATAATATGGCATCTATGCCATGCTTGTTGTACATAAAGTTACCTGGGGTGTCCCTAGGGGGGATAGGAATTTCTTCCTCTAGTATCCCTTTCCTAGTTCCTATCTGCTTTAACTTGTTAAAAAACGGCATCTTGTTTACTTGGCACTGAATGCTCGATCCTTGCTACTAAATACTGAATACGGCTAGTTATACAAGACAACATAAATGCACATTAGGAAACAGTCACACTCATACCACGACATTAATCACATGAAAAGACATTTTGAAAACACATATGTGACTACCCTCTACATCGGATGTACTGCTAAACAGTACAGATACACTGTCTAAAACAGTGCAGACCGGACTTGTGTACCCAAACCCGTCTAGATACGTCCCAGCAATGGTACTCACCGGGAAGCACGGAAACAGAAGGCCTCGGAAAACTCGACTGGACTCGGTACTTCGGAAAAACTTCGGAAAACCTCGGAAAACTTCGGAAAACTGGTGGGCCTCTTGACACCTCGGACCTTGCTTCTTTCGGCTGGGCTCTGGTCGGGATCCTCCGCACTCCTCACCGCCTCGTCTGGGTACTGATCGTAATCTTCGTCACCTCCGTGGGCCAGAGGGAGATACAGGAAATCCTGCCAGTACGCGTAGTTTCCTTCTAGCTGATGGCAGGGGACAGAGTTTACAACGCACCAACCGGCGCGTGAGGTGGGGGAGGGGTCCCTATTCGGGCGCCAAAATGATGTAAATATATAATTTACCGTCGTAATTTCTATGCAGGTAGGTACTTAATCAATAATAACTCAATCAGAAAGAAAGAAAACAGAGTCCGTGGTGTTAGAGTTCTTAGGGGTTTTATTCCTTAAAAAGGAATGGTCTAGACCAGGATATCATATTCTTCCCACCACAGGGGTGGAAGAAGGGATAGAGAGAGCGCGCTACATTTTATTGACAGTACATAGCTTATATACTTAATTCATGACATGGAAAACAGTACAGTAGGCGTAACAGCTGAGAGAAGACAAGATAACAGTAGCCACGTGTTACTAGTACGTAATCAGAAGGCGTGGACTAGGCGTGTGCTGGAAACGTCACAGATAGGTGTCACAAAGGGGTGGCACTAAACAGAAATGTTGCAATGTCAGCAGAAATCGGAAGCTTGGATGCGCGCGCAGCTGCATGACGTGTGATAAACGTGAAACTGGAGGGTGCAGGGGGCTTGACATTTGTACTGACGGAAAGAGACAGAAGTCTGGCATGTCAGATCAACTTGTGCTTCTATCATATCTGATATCTGGTGTTTAGGAACTGAGCTATCTGGGTGGAAAGGTCTCTGGGGCAGAAGTTATTCTATACTGACTGTGAGTGCGTGTATAAGCGCCTGAGTGTCTGTATGAGAAACGTGGGGGGGGCATGGGCCTTCCATGGGAGCATGGAAACAGAAGCTATGAATTACTTGCACTGAGACAGGTTGGCCCTTTGGCCCTGTAGCTGAGGGGGTGTTTACTGAAGCTAGCAGGCAGGAATGTATTTTCGAGGAGCAGAACAGATAACTCGAAGGTTATAGTCAATCTTGGCAGGCAGCAGGCTGAGCTGAACGCGTTGGGTCGCGCTAGAAGTAAGGCAGAGTTCACGGGTACGGGGGCAGCCTGGGCAGCCTGGCCTGAGGCTCCCAGAGTCAGAAGGGAGAAAAGGCTCGATGGCAGATATTCTGGGCCTACTTTGCCAGAGCTGAAAAACATGTAGAATACACTACAAAAAGACGTTGGCATAGTATACTTAGGAACGGGCTATCCAACCCATTCAGGGGGGGTCTGAAAGAGGACATGTTGACGTTGGACGCAAATGTATTTGCGTCTTCATAGCTGGTACAGGAGGGAAGTTACATGCACTTTAACTCGTACATGGAGACGGTGGGGTACACGCTAGGGAACACAACTTGACCAATATTTATATTTCCTCACTGCCAGTATGGTCTGCTAGTTCTTCTCCCTCCGAGTAGTACTCAGATCTTGACTCCGAGATCGTGGTCTCTTGGTTCTGCCTAGTTGCTCCTAGCTTCTTGAATTACTTGATTGCTCCATCGTATTTCTTCCGAAGGTCAGGATCCTCCCACTGGCATAATCCTGTTTGTCGCGTAGGAATTTACGTTTCTTTTTTTGTTTTATTTCGTCCTCATATTTGTCCAGTCTGCTTCCCATATGTACAAGTGCTTTTTTGATTTCTTCTTTGGTGTCATGTTTGTCAAGGTCTTCTTTTAGTTTGCAATGTCCTTAATAACTTGTTCGAGCTCTATGGCTGCGTACTTGGACAGGAGATTCAACATATGTTTGCAAGTTCCTGCCATCAGGCCAGGCCAGTCATCTACGAGCTTAGGGTGGGGATTCTGATAGGTTGGTGTTATTAAAATTCGTAGTCCTCTTGGGACTCTGCCCACCCCGATGTAGTTTTCTAGAGATGTCACTTTCCACCAGCGATTGATTTCTTTTTTAAGGAGTTTCTCATATTGGAACAGTATCTGTTTCAGGCTTTTGTCCAGAGGTGGAGTTGTGGTTGCTGTCTCGGTGGTGACTTGCGCTGTGGCTTCGGTTTCACAAAATAGGGACTTGGCTTCATCTGCCGTTTCAGCTTGACAGTTTCTCGGGGTTGCTTCTCCCGTTACCGCTGCTGTTTGTTTACCCCTCGTCATGGCTCCCGTAAGGTGGTTATTAGTAGTTACTTTGGCTGCGTGCTGCGTGCTTCTGGTGTCAGTAACACAGGAATAGGGCTTCCCTGCCGCGCTATTCTTCAATCGTTTAGCGCGGTACCTCTGCCGATGTTTCTGTAATTTATCGGGCGCTGCCTGTATTGTGCTGGTTTTCCACCAGGTTGTGCCGCAAGCAGAAATACGCAAACCCTCCGGTACCCGTTTCCCTGCCTCGCACTCACCAGCGTACTTACAGTCTTTTGCAGGCGTTCCCCAGCAGTCTTCTCTTGGCGGCAGGAGCAGGATTTGGCAAAAGCCGGTTTCGGAAGGAAAAGGTTTCCCGACGTATCCGCTCCACTCCAAAGCAAGGTTGGTGCGAGTACCGGACGTCGGGAACCCGGAAGTAGATTCACGAAGGTTTCCCAATTCTATGTTCTCCAGGACAACAGATGACTCGCACTCGAGGGTCTGTGTTAAACAATGTGTGTTTATTGGCGACGCGTTTCGACCAGGCGGTCTTTTTCACTAGCCAATTACTTACTTATATATATATATATATATATATATCATCACACATTTCCAAACAATGGTGTCAGGAAAGAAACGGCCAGCACTCAGATGTCGTGATCTTGTTCTTTATTTCGTTTCCAAACCCCCCTGCACCCCCGACAAAAAAAAATATATATATATATATATATATATATATATATATATATATATACATATATATATATATATATATATATATATATATATATATATATATATATATATATATATATATATATATTCACTGAAAAAAACATAGGTTTCAGGCAGGCCATAGCTAGGAACTATCACCCAAAAAACCTTTGAAATTCACTGAAAAAACCATAGGTTTCAGGGGTGCCATAGTTAGCTGGACATTCCACTCACATAAAAACCATTGAAACTCCTCGGATGTGTGCGGGTGTGTAATATCAATATAGATGTATAAGTATATTTGACAGTGTTCTATTGAATATTAACAGCATGTATGAGTGAATCTATAGGTAATTGATTAGATGTGTGTGTAGATCTAGAAATCACTGAGCAGGTTTTTAGATACTTGTATTGGTGTGTCAATGGATTCAAATATGATACTCTGTATTTTTCAGTGAGGGATGAAAGGTTATACTAGTGTATGAGGAGGTGTATCTGATTGTCACGTGGATGATGTCATCAGTGATGTCATTTGAGATGTCATGAACGATGTAATATGTGACATCACCACCAGTAGATTGCGGGCGCGAGAGCCACAGCTAGCACATACAACTATAACGGAGGAATTTCAATGGTTGTGCATGAGCGAAATGTCAACCACAACACCCCTGAAACCCATGGCTTCCTCAGTGAATTTCGAAGGCTTTTTAAAAGATAATTCCCAACTATAACCTGGCTGAAACCCATGGTTTTTTCAGTGAATTTCAAAGTTTATTCAATGACAAATCCTAATTATAATGTTGACCACTTCCCCATATTTTCACCAAGAAACCAAATCTGCAATGCTACCTAAAAAAACAGGCAATAGGTCCACTTACCACTAACAAATTAACAACAACATTTAACTAATGTAAGGACATTGACTATGTACTGCGTGAATTACATCCAGCTCACACCCGTATTTAGAGAGCAATAAGTGATAGAGGTTCTAATTATACACTTCCGACACCAAACAAAATCACAATACCCAGCACCACCACCACTACAACCACCCCTCCTAACCCCTCGCCCTCTACTACTTCACAGGCAGGGCAAAACAGGACAACGAACCTTCCCAAAATAATATATCCCCTGAACAGCACACTAGCTCAATGTTCAGAGATGTGACAACCAAGTATGTATAAGGGAAAGAACTCGCACAATGTGCATCCAAAAGATGTGCTTAGAGTGAGATCATGAATAGTCTCAGTGGCCCTTGATCTGAACCCCCCTTGCCCAGCCAAACAATGGACCTAGTTGGGTCCCTCCTTACATAACCTCCCCTATGGGGGCACACATGTGCAGGGGGCCTGCCGGCCCACCAGGATACTTACCTTTGGCTTCCCTATACCCTTCTCTCACCACCCTCAAGGGCCTGTGCCAGCATGGCGCTCATTGCGCCTGCACAGGTGGTTGTCTGGTAAGGACTGCTTGCTGGCAACCACTCCCAACCCCCCACATTCCTGTAACCTCAATTCAACTTACTGCCACCACTCCTTGGAGGGTCCTGTGACACCGCTGTTATCTTTGTCTAAAATTAAAAGGGCGCCGTATACGAATTCGAACTGTCCTACCAATCATGATCTCACCAAGCAAGCCATCAAAAAATACATAAATATGAGATGGAAAATTAGGACCTGCAAAAGAAGGGTAAGTAAACATGAATTTTCATCTCGCAACATACAACAATTGCATCATACGGAGACCCTCACTAGATCTCTCACACCCTGAGCTGTTTGCTATGGCGATGGGTGGCAGGGAAAACAAAACACTGTCCAACTAGCGAAGAACGGGCCCTCGAGTAGCAAAGTCTATAGGGTGAAACGGCGAGCAGGAAAAAGAGGTCCGTTCGCCCCCTCTTTTACAGGGGTGTCAGACAGAACGCCCACACTTCCTGTGTCACGCACCCTGGCCCAGCCAATCCTAGGCTGGCTTTAGCCAGGAAGTCGCGGCGCCTGCGCTGCAACCCCAAGCCTTGGCCCGGCTTGACCTGCATATGGTGGACTCCCCAAGTTGTGGAAGCTTTTGTCATATGGCCAGGTATTGCGGGTGCCTCAGCCTACCTTACTACCCATAACTCCCCCACCCTGCAAGGTACACAGGACTGACCAAAGTCAAAGGCAAAACAAACATATTGCTTTTTGGGGATAGAGGTTGTAAACTCCCAGCCGTATTTATTGTCACACACATTTCACAAAACACATTTCAAATATTGATGCACAGTATCTCATAACATTTACAGTTTATTTACAAAGATTTGATACCTACCGTTAACAAAGACGCTAATACAGTCATTTTCCTAATCATATCTAACACCTTGAACTTGTTCCTGCGCATCCACAAGGTTTGCTTCTAGTGAGATCATGACTCGTCCCGGTGTCCCTTGGTCTGAACCTCCCTTACCGAGCCAAAAAATGGTCCTGGTTGAGTCCTTCCTTAAGAGAGGACCTACCCACCTACATCACCTACCATACTGGGGAACGCCTGTGCAGAGGGGCCCTTGCTTGCCAAGATACTTACCGTGGGCACCCCTTATGCCCTTCGTCCTCCCCCCCAAGGGCTTGTGCCAGCTTGGCGCCCATTGCGCCTACACGAGTGGTTGGCCTGGAAGGACCACCTGCCAGCGACCACTCCCAACCCCCCCCCCCCCCCCCCCCCCCGATCTCCTGTAATCTCAATTCAACTTGCTGCCAACACTCCTTGGAGGGTCCCGTGGCATTGATGTCATCTTTGTCTGAAGGCAAAAGAATGTCCTAGATTTACCCAAAATGTCTTACCATTCATGACCTCATCCGGCAAGCTGATACACAAATACATAAATATGACATGAAAAATTAGGACTTGCAAGAGAAAGGAAAGTTAGCATGACGCCAGTTAAAAAGTTCAGCTTATAATCTTGCAACATGCAATATTTGCATCGTCTGGAGACCCTCACCAGATCTCTCGCACCCTGTGCTGTTTACTATGGGGAAGGTAGGCAGGGAAAACAAAGTGCCATCCAACTGGCACTGAGAAGGACCCTCGGAGAGCGACTTCTATCCGGCGAAGCAGTGAGCCGGCACAAGAGGCCCGCTTGCCACCCCGCTGCCCCTTTTATGGGTGGTGTCAGCCGCACTCCTGGAAGCACTGAAGCTGCAGCACCTATGCCATAACCCCCAGCCTTTGCCCGCTTGACCGGCACATGGTGGGCTCCCCCGAGTTGGGGGAGCCTTTGTCAGTTGCTCAATATGTGTGAAAAGAGGAGCAATGGTGTTTGCACCTCATTTGAAATTACAATTTGGAGCAAATCACGATAGGCATTACCTGTAGAAGCTGGGCAGGAAAAACATGTTGAAAAGGGGAAATCTTACTGTTTTGTCAATAGTAACACTGAAGTAGTATGTTATTCTGTATTCCCACGTGGGTAATGCCGAACTGCCCTATAAAATCACCCAAGGGGAATACTGCAAAATGTGGTAACATTATTTCCTCTGCGTGGTTTTATCAACTGTAATTCCCAGCCACCACTGGATGAGTTTAGTTTCTTCTACTGTTGGCCTTACCTGACATCGTGCCCTGCATGTCTCACTACCTAGTTCTGCACATGGAAAAACTTAACCAAGGCCAATTTTAAATTTAGCACCAAGTACAGGGGGAGCTTTTAGTGGTGACGGTGAAGGGACTAGACTGCAAAATAAGTGAGGTGGCTAACCCCTTTTTAAAAATAAACTATTGGCTGGGCCCATGTGTAGATACTGACTTGTGTTGCTAAGATTGGTGTTGCAGAGACCCACCCACCCTTTGAGAAGCTATTAGTAAAAGTAAAGAATGATTTGCAGCAGGTACCTACAAAGCAGCAAATGGCAGCACTGCACCATGATGGAATAGTGAGAATTTAGGCAATTGATATGACAGTGTTCCTGCTCGTGTGGCACACCACTGCTGTTTTTTGGTAATACAGTGCTGGTTTGCAAATGGGGCTACCTTTTGGGGTTTGCGTGTGTACACTAATGTTTGAGCCACTTTACTGCAGAAGTACTGGTATGCTGGATTGAACAAATGATCATTTGCATTATATTAGTAGACACCATTATATTGGTAGCTGTACTGTATAATATACAGAGCTTTAATCAGGGAAAACTTTTGAGCAGAACTCGATCTATCCTATATATCACTGCACATTAAGAAATTTAACCTGGTACAAACTGACTAACAAAACTGTAGACCAATCTCAAATTGTCTGTTTCTTGGCAAATTTCTCCCAAATCTCAAACTCTCAACTTACTACTATCTGACCAATAAACTAATGTCTGTCCAGTGAAATGTAATGGGATGACCTGTAAATAACAGTTGATAGATACGGAGTAGCATCACTACTACTCATCAAACTATACGCAGCCTTTGACATGGTACATAAAGAAATATTACTATAGAGTCTTAAAGAATCTGCCATTGATGGAATTATCCCGGGCTGGATCTCTTCCTATCTAATGGGCAGATCAAGCATCCACACCTCCCTTCTCCTGTACAAAGTTCTGCATCAATGCAGGTGTACCTCAAGTGTCAATCATCTTAGCACTTCCTTTCATTGTTTAAATAGTCCACTCTCAGAACCAATCAAATATTTCACCTCAAATGCTATAACTACTTGAATAATACCCCATAAATCCTTAAATCAGAAAAACCAAATGATCCTAAATTTTCAAAACTAAGGGGCCGATTCACAGAACTAATCTGAGATAAAATCCTAAACACACTACGTTTGGTATTCACAGAAGGCATTTAGTAGTAGTAAAGTTAAGACTCCTAACTTTACTACTACTAAACTGAGATAAAATCCGAAACGTATTACTTTTGGTATTCATAGAAGGCATTTAGTAGTAGTAAAGTTAGGACTCCTAACATTACTACTACTAAATGCCTTTTGTGAATGCCGAAAGTCGCAAATTTAGGATTTTGTCTCAGTTTAGTAGTAGTAAAGTTAGGAGTCCTATCTTTACTATTTCTACTAAATGCATTCTGTGAATACCAAAAGTAACAATTTTAGGATTTAATCTCAGATTAGTTATGTGAATCGGCTCCTAGGTGAGTGCTTTAGATTCTTATCAATGGGTGAGAAAACCTACCATGAATTTAATGCTTCAAAAAACTGGGATTCTAGCGTGGAGATTGCAATCTGGCTAAAAAAACTAGTAGCATCACCAGCAACGTGAAAATAAATAAATAATAAACCTAGGAATTATCGTGGACTCAACTCTCTTTTTAAACGCCCAATTTAATCAAGTAAAGCAAGCTACATTTCATAATATGTGGATATGATAACGTATAATCCCACATTCCGGATTCCCTCAGATCGAAGCAACTACTTCCCTCATGATATCAAGACTGGATTATGCAAATGGCTTGTACTATGGAATATCAATTTCAGTTATGAGATATGTCCAATGGATCCAGAATGCAGTGGCAAGGCAACTCATGAAAGCGAAACTATAAAATCTCGCCCCCCTTGTGTTAAAGACCCTTCATTGGCTTCCTGGCATTAGAAGATCTACTTTGAATATAGGCAGCGCACATAAGGAAATTAACAAAAAATGACCACATTTCCTACAAATGGAGCTTAAGAGATATTCTCAGAAAAAAAACACTGCTTTCCAGATGAACACTTCAATTAATCATTACCACTAACAGGAAAACACAATTGGTGGTACATACTCTTCTGTCCAAACCACTAAATTATGGAACCTACTTCTAGCAAGGATATGAGCCATCGATAACCACTGAGAATTCAGGAGAATAGTGAGAACGTGGCTATTTCCCACCTACGGCTATCAGTAAAATCGAAACCACAGAAGCCAATTTAGTACAAGTAAAATCACCCAACACCCACACCTGGGTCTACAGGACAACCCTCCAACATTAAACAAACAAGACGGAAAAGACTAAAAGAACCTCATTCTCAATCAAAATACATCCAATAACAAAAACAGGAAATAACTCTAAAAATGCATATACAGGAATAAATAAATTACTAAAGGGTATCCCTTCATAATCCCATCTGACTACAGTTTGACTCTAATAAAGCATTTCTCAGTGCAATCTGAAAACGTGTGAAATTGTCACTGCATAGTTTTTTACACCTAACATGACCCATAGTGCCAGTTGCAAATGAAGTGCTGCTAAAATATGTTTGAACTACAATAGAAGCAGGAAGCTTCTTCCTAAATCAAGGTTTAGATGGGCAGTCACACTGTTTCTATACTGACTGTTCTGTGCCTTGCTGCCTTTCAGCTAGGTTTGCGCTATAGAAATACCACATACCTACTATAGCTTGAAATGTTCTTACTCATCAAACTAATAATATTATATAAGAAACATTTAATGGTGTGAAAACTGTGCATGAATAGAAAGGCTATACTTCATCCATAAGCATCACTGCAAACAACATAACAATCTTTTATCCCTTGGTACTGTTAACCCTGCATGGGGAGTATGCGTGTACGCTATAACAATGGATGGTGTATCTGAACCTAATCAGAGGGATATGGTGCCTTTGAAAGTATCCTTACTAAGCACACTTCCACCATCATTCCCAATCAACGGAGGGCTACAACTGACCATTTTGGTTTGGTGAGCTTACAGTCTAGAGCATCTCTCACAGGCAGACTGTGCAAGGTTTCCTCTTCCTTGGAAGCATTTGGCCTAAAACATTCACAGAAAACTCTAATTCTTAGTTGATATGGAACTATGATAGGAGCTTGGGAATGAAGGCTGGGTTGGTATGAATATAACCATGCCAGTGGAAAACAAAGCTGTTTTCTGAAATCTACAGCGCTGGAAGGGTTATTTCTGCATGGATTCATTCAAAGCCACACTCCATCAACAGACACCATGCCACCAATCACGCATGTCTGCGAGTTGCTGCACAAGTGATCTTCAGTATGGAGATCCTCAATCCCTGAAGGTGCACCCAGTGATGTTGACCACCTAGCAGCCCATTTTAGGTCTCATGTGCATTGAATAGACACTACAAATCATAGATATCCATTAGTTTATACGAAAGTAAATGCACCTTTAGAGACTACTCGTCTGGCTTCCTGCATCCAGTGAGAGATTACTAGGCCTGGGCAAAAAATGTTGCTCCGCTTCCGGAGTTTGGGTAGTTTTGTCCACCTGCGCTCTACGTAGAGCGCAGAGTTCTGAGAAACCCTGCATGGCTCACCAACGTTAAGTTAGTCAGCGAAAGGGAGGAAAATCGTATGCTAGATCACTTCCCGGTGCTCTTTCTCAACACGGGCGGAGGCAGTAGGCCATCACCGCTCACATTGAGAAACCCGCCGCTCGCGTTGAATAATCTGCCACCGAAGTAGAGCATCTAGTCGAGCTTCAGAAAGAAGCAGCGCCCTCTTGCGCTGCGCTTGGTGCCGTTTGTGCTGATTTTACAGCGCAGGAAAAATTACCCGGCGCTAAAAATCAGCGCAACTTAACTCACTCCGCTGCTTGTGGAACTTGGCAGAGTTTTTTGGGCACTTCGCGAACTCCACCCAGGCCTAATTAATCTCACTACTAAGGAAGGAAGACCTACTCACCAACCAGCACAAAGAAAAAGGATGTGCCCTAATATGACATGACCTCTCTGTGGTTTTCAACACTTTAATCACAAATGCCTATTAAATTACTTTAGGGAGGTGGCAGGCATAGGGATGAGTCTTAACTTTTCAATATAGCTGCACCTACCAAATAAAGCTCGGTTTCTTTGTCTGCAGCATCACCAACATTGCTTGCAGAGTGGTACAAGAAATACCACTCTTATCAGATTCCACTTTGAATACAAAACACAACCACCAGATATACCTAAAGATCTAAGAGGGTTCTATAAACTAACAACATATCACTGATTGCTTGTCACACGTTTAGCAAAGGATGCACAATGCATTCAAATTGAGATCTGGCTTCAGGACTAAACAGAAGATACCGTCTAACCGTTACGCCTGCTGACATCAAAGTGCTCTCCTTGACCACCTGTGCAAATTTGGGGCGAACCTTGAAGCCAAAGAGAACTTTAAACACCCTCTATCCGTAAGGTCACCTAAGTCACATTTCTTTATCCATGAGGGCACCCCCGTGCTGACCATACCACACAAGTCAGAACTGCTCCTCTCAATGGGAATGCTGAATTTGGATTGTAGACATGCCATCTAAAGAAGTCTCATGGCTGCACCAACTTTCAAGAACTGAAAGCATGTGCCATACATAAGCTTCACAAAGCATTACCTACATAGACCACGGGGGCGTGGCCAAGCAGCATGGCCGACAGGACGTGAGCTACGCAAGCTCCCGGCCTAAGAACCTGTAAATCCTGCATATTTATCCTGTTGGAGCTCAAAACCGGTTGCGGCGGTGGTCGGAGGACCCCCTCCCACTAGTGACCCCCTTGCGAGTGGCGGCGGTGAGTGCCTGGACGGAGAGCTGTGCTGGAAGGCGATGTGGGTGAGCCCCTGGCCTCTGGCTACGCGAGTTCGGGGTCTGAGGCCTAGGCAGTGGTGAAGACGGCATGGCGGACCTGGTCCCCTGTGGCTCCCGGGGGACTCAGCGCTTCCATATCCGCACCAGAGCCTGCTGCCGTCTGCGGCTAGTGTGGCGGAGCCTGGAGCCTGCTGGTTGCTGCTGCGGGAGGGCTGTATCGACTGGCGCCTGCGGAGGTGGCCGCACCGGAAGGCGTTTCCTGCTGACGCCGCACTATATAGGAGGTGGAGTCCTTGGGAGATGCCTGCAATGGCTTGGGTGAGACCTTCTCGGCCCTAGCGATCCCGGTCTTCTGGTGCCCGGCGGACGGCCTGGGGCTCTGCACGACGGAGGTGACCTGGCCCGTGGTTTGCTGGCCTGTCACACTGTGACGACGTTCCTCCTGTGGTGGTGGGCGGCCATTGGGTGGCCCGGGCTTTTTACCGATCCGGCTATTGGGGGGGCTTGAGACCCCTGAGAGAGGAGCTGCTCCGTGACCTTGAAGGCCCCGCTGGAAGTGGATTGAGGGCCCGGAGGGCGCTGCGGTGAGTGGTGTTGCGTTTCCTGGCCCCCCGCACTGACTTGCTTGTTCCTAGGGGCCACTCACCAAAGGGGATCGGTGTCTAGTGTGAGTCCATTCAACCGGCCTGCGGCTGCTGAGGCCTTGATATTGACCCATTCCACGCGGTGTCTCCGCTTTGTACCCAGCGTGTCGCCCTACGTTGCTGACTGCTTGAATTCATTGGCTGGGAGGCACCTGGGACTTGCGGTCTGAGGGGGTCTAGTGCCCCTAAACCTGAGGGGGCACCCTGCGTGGCTGGTGTGCTGACCGGAGCGCTCTGGGCCTTGGCCATGCGTAAAGACAGAATGTCGCGTACCACGCAGCCAAACACCATCACTCAATACACTACACAGCGGCTGCCCTCCCAGCGGATTACGCGCCAATCGGGCCAAGAAGAGGGAGCGGGCGAACCCGGAGAGCCCTCTCGAGCGGAGTTGTTGAAAGCCTTACAGGGCTCACATACCGCCTAGACGTCAACTTGCTGCGAACTGACTTTCGAAAGGTTGCTGACAAAGTCACCGATGCCGAGGGAAAAATTGCGGAGCTGCAGGGTGAGGTGGCCACTCTCAAAAAGACAGTCACGCACCTCACGGCCGCGATGCAGGCCTTTGTGCGGAGGGCTGAAGATGCGGAGGGAAGGGCCGATCGAAGCAACATAAGGGTCCTTGGGGTGCCGGAGCGGCTGGAGGTGGGGAACGCTGAACGCTTTTTGGAAACCTGGATCCGAACATCGCTGTGCCCGGAGGGCCTCTCAGATGTTTTTGTCATTGAGCGAGCACATCGTGCTTTGGTTCCGCCGCCGCGCCCCGGGGCCCCCCCACGAGCCTTGATCGACAAAATCCTGAACTATAAAGATCGTGATAGTATTCTACGGGCGGCGAGGGAGACGGCGGATCTCACCATCGAGAACAGCCGGGTGTCCATCTATCCCGACTATACCTAACAAGTCCAGGAGCAGAGGAAGTCCTATTTGGGGGTAAAAAGAAAACTGCGCGAGATGAAGCTGCAGTATATTCTGTTGTATCCTGCAAAGCTCAAAGTACTCTTGCAAGGGAAGGCGCACTTCTGTGAATCCCCGGCGGAGGTTTGGGAGTGGCTGGAGATCAGGGGCGACGACCTCCCACCCGGGGAGCGGTTGGGAACCTGAGAGACGTGGGGAACACGGCCATCAAGGAGACGCCGTAGCAGACGGAGACGCCGGTCTGGTTCGGCTGGCCCGGAGGAACCTAGAATTACAGTGGGCGACGACGGTGCTATGCTCCTGGGTCCTTTGCCGGATGAGTCTGAGTTGGGGGCCCGAGCCTGACCGGGCCTGAGGAGGTCCTGGTTCCCGACACTTTGTAGGACACGATACAGGATACGTTCTTCACTGCTCCTGTGATACCGGAAACAGGGGGGACTAAGTCGCTGGAGGTGCCGGTTTCATCCTGAGGTGATATGACTTCTGGCCGTTCTGTATGTTGGGCCTACTGGCCCGTACCTGGTTTGCTTTTCTGATTGATAACTGCTGTCGGCAGCGTTTGACACTTTGTGACTATATGACTCAGAGTACCTTCATTATTTTTGCCATATGAGAGATGTGTTGGGGGTTGGGGGGAGCTGTATGATGGGACGGGGCCCGAATTGCACTGTTTCGCACCGGGGAGAGTACAACTAACCTTTGCTGGGTTCGGTAGGGGGCTTGGAGGGGGGGGGTTGTTTGTTGTTGAGTGTGTGAGTGGTGTGGGGTGAATGGGGTGGCTGTGTACGTCCTGGCACTGGCAGAGGGAGGGTGGGGTAGCATGTTTTGTTGTTGCTGTCATCCTGCTCGTGGGTGGGGGAGGGGGGGTTTCTTCAGAGTTTGAGTTGTTGGGGGGTTTGGGAGATTGGAGAGAGTTGTGGGGTGAAACTGTTTTTGGCATTGAGTGTACTGTTGTTCGAGCCCCTGAGAGGCTGCTTGCAGATGCTAGATTTGGCTGCCCGGATGGGCGTGGCCTGTGCTTATGGGATACAAATTTTTAACTTGGAACATGCGTGGGCTGGGCACCTGCACTAAGAGACCCAGGGTACTGTCCTTTCTCCGACGCCAGGGAGTCTCTGTAGCATGTTTGCAGGAAACTCATCTGAACGAGGAGGGAGCTCTTAAGCTGGCGAAGAAGTGGAGGGGTCAGGTGTTTCATTTCTCCTTCTCTACCTATGCTAGGGGGGTCCTGATCTGGGTGGCACCCGGGGTTCCCCTTGTGGTTCAGTTCGCTGAGGCGGATATTGAAGGCAGGTATTTACTTCTGCGGGTGAAGCTGGATGGGAGGGATTTCCTGCTGCTAAATTCCTATGCACTTAATGTGGATGAACCAAGCTTCTTCTCCAATCTCCAGGAGCTTATTGTTTCAGATTTAGACGCCCCCCTCCTCTGGTTTGGGGACTTTAATTGTGTGATGGATCCGATGCTGGACAGGCACCCTCCCCTTGCGGGCACGAAACCGCGGATGATAGCGCATCTCCGGGAGGTGATGGATAACCTGGGTGCTGTTGATGTGTGGCGCCTCGGTAATCCGGGGCTGAAACTATACACTTGTTACACTCTGACACACAACACACATAGTAGGCTCGATAGAGTCCTTGCTGCTAATCTCGACGCGATCCTTGTTTTATCGGTCACCCATCAGGCTCGGTTTTTGTCTGATCATTCGCCCATAACGTGCATAGCACAATGGGTGGACCAGTCCTCCCGCCCGCGGACTTGGAGGATGCAAGGGGACCGCCTGCAAGATCAGTTGGGTAGGGAACATGTGGAGACGGCCCTAGAGAACTACTTAAACTTAAACTGGGGAGACAGCGACTTGCCTTATGCGACCAAATGGGACGCTCTCAAGGCGATTGTGCGGGGCGCATGTATGGGCCTGACTTATGGGGTCCAGAGACAGTTGCTCCGAGATCTGAGGTGCGCTGAGGATCGCCTCTGCCACGGTCAATCCCTGTCGGAACCAGATGGTTCGGACCTGGAATCTGAGTGGACGGCCTGTGAGGGCGTTCATGATATCCTTACCTGGCTGGATAAGTTTACCCTAGGCCAATATCGCCAGCGCCTCCACCGGGAAAAGGACAATTCAGGCCGCCTGCTAGCCTGGATTTTTCGGAGGGAGTCCACTCCAGCACGGATAGTGGCGTTGAAAAATCCCGCTGGGGACATGGTGCACTCAGAGTCGGACCTCCTCGCGGTTCTCCGCACTCATCTGCAGGCAGTATATACCGCGGACCCCTTGGTGACGGAAGCATCCTATCAGCCATACCTTTGGGGGCTGACCCTCCAGACCCTCTCAGAGGAGGATGCGGAGGAACTGGACGCCGTCTTGTCGCTTCAGGAGGTCAGTGTAGCACTGGCCGCCCTGGCAAAGGCCAAGGCTCCGGGTGGAGACGGTTTTCCACCGGAATTTTATCAGGCGTTTGCGGATACTCTTGCCCCCCTTCTCCTACAGGTTGACCATGAGGCGCTGGAACGTGGCACACTCCCACCCACCATGCACCAGGGGGAGGTTTGCATGCTTCTGAAACCGGGAGGGGATAGCTGTGATCCCGCGGCATACCGCCCTATCACCCTAATCAACACTGATGTGAAAATCCTTACTAGGATATTAGCCACCCGGCTGGCGCCGCATATGGTGCACTTAGTCCATCAAGACCAGTGTGGGTTAATCCCTGGCCGCAACAACGCCATGAACCTTCGGCGCCTAAACCATGTCCTCCACGAGGTGCGTGATAAGGAGGATCCCCAGGTCCTGGTGTCGATAGACCTGGCTAAAGCTTTCGACACTGTCAGCTGGGGGTACCTCTTGGAGGTGCTTCAGCTGGCTAGGGTGGGGCCCCTCTTCTGCACCTGGATCTGGATCATCTACAGCGCGCCTACGGCCAGGGTCAGACTCGGGGTGGCCCGATCGGAAGGGTGGCAATTGGGCAGGGGCGCCCGTCAGGGGTGTTCCCTGTCGCTGCTCCTATTCGCCCTGGCGATTGAGCCCCTGGCGGTGTCACTCCGAGCGGAGATGGTCGCCTGGGGGATACAAGTGGGGGATACTGTGCAGTTGATCTCCCTGTACTCCGATGATGTGTTGTTCTACCTGACCTCCCCCCGGGAATCGCTGCCGCTCCTGTTGCAGCACTTAGATCGTTTTGGTGCAGCTTCTGGGCTGCGCCTTAATCCTGGGAAGTCCTTGATCTTTCCCCTGGCGGGCTGTGGCGAGGACCCCAGAGTGGGTTTCCCGCACCTGGGGCTGAGGTGGGAACTGGAGGCCTTCCGATACCTGGGAATACAAGTGGCCGTGTCCGATGAGCAGTTGCTGGCCCATAACGCCGAACGAGTGCTTAGTTCCCTGCAACAGTCCGTGTCCTTTTGGAATACACTCCCACTCTCCTTAATGGAGAGACTAGCCGTTTCAAAGATGGTGATGTTGCCGAGGGTGTTATACGTCCTACAGAATACCCTGCGCCCGCTCCCCCCTCGTATATTCAGCAAGCTTAATACGCTGCTCACCTCCTTGCTCTGGGCGGGCAGGCGCAGCAGGCTTGCATTTCACACAGTGGTCCGACGCTGGGAGGAGGGGGGTCTGGAGGCCCCGAGGTTCGATTTATATTACTATGCGGCCCAACTTCTGCCAGCCACACGGTGGTTCGCGGGTACAGATAATTGGGAGTTGCAACTCCTTGCGGGCAGGGCAGATGAGAGGGCGCTACAGGTGGCTCTGATGCGGGGCAATGGGAATGGATGAATCCCTGCCGTATGTAGTTTGACGCACTGCGGGAATCTGGCAGCGACTTGTGGAGAGGGTGTTGAGGCGGGCCCCCTTTCATAGGGAGCTACCGGTGTGGATTTTGGCGCCGGTTACATCGTTGAGGAACACATGTCGTTCCGTGAAGTCGGTTGTGAGACTCTGGCGGACCTATATCCGGACGACTCTTTTGTGACCCTAGAGAGGGCTACGGAGGCCTTTGGACTCACTGGGGGACAGTATCTCCATTATAGAGGCCTTCAGGAAAAGGCGAGGGCGACCTGGCCACAGTATCCGGATGCGCCCCAGGTGTCCCACACTCTGAATATCCTTTTGTTCTGTGGCGGGGGGCGACGACTGATTACGCTGTTATATACGGCTATGAGGTGTGACTCGGCCCCTTCGATATCCCCGTCTTGGGCGGCATGGGAAGCGGATCTGGGGGTCGCCCTAGACCCTGGACAACGTAAACGAATAGGGACCCTTACTCGGAAGGTGTCATGTAATGCACGATTCAAACTGATTCATTTTAATTTTGTGCACCGCACTTATATGACTCCAGTTGCTTTACACAGCATAGCCGCAGAAAAAACGGATGCCTGTCCTAGATGCGGTACGGTAAGAGCTGGATTTCTCCATCTGGCCTGGGAGTGCCCGCTGGTCGGGGACTTCTGGAAGGCGGTGGTGGACCACATCCGAAAGGTCACGAGCCTTCATATTGTCCTGACCCCGCTTCATTGTTTACTGGCCCTGGTCCCCAAACCCAAAAAGAGGAACTTATCCTACAAAATGTTGCAGCTACTCTTGGTGTTGTCAAGGCGATGAGTGGCTATCACTTTGATGGGACAGAGGGCCCCTGTCATGTCACTATGGCTTCGGGATGTTGGGGAATGGACATTAGCTGAGGAGACACACATGCAGCGTACACGGAAGGATGAGCAGCTGCAGGAGGACTTGCTTGCCTGGCGTATGATGTGCGCTGTGGCGTCAGTCTGCAGCAATTCAGATGCAACTAGTGCTGAATTGTACTCCCCTGGGGAGTCAGGGTCTGAGGGTGAGGATGCTGGGGGCGGGGAGGGAGGGATGGTGTTGGGGTAATGCCCTGCTGGCTACGCACAATGTTCCATACTGTCAGTTTTATGATTCAATTTGCATCCCAAAGATTTGACTCTTATATTTATTATGATATCTGCACCTGCTGGGGCCGTATTGGGGCAATGGACTATGTACACATGTATTTTCGTTCTACCGATGCTCATTTTGGGGGGGAATATGTTGTCAATCTTTGCTGAAAAATAAAGTTAAAAAAAAAACTACATAGACCGCACCTCCACCTTAAAAATCCTTCCACTAGCTGTTGGTAAGAGAAAGAGCACCGTTCAAGAGGATCTGCACTGTTAAAAAGGCACTGCCTGCTTCAGGAAGATGATAACACCCTACCTACTGACCAGGTGCCCAAGGTTGGGCCCCCTTAGCCTGTTTGCCATATGACTAACCAAATAAGAACTGTGTGGCATTTGCTCCGCTGCCAAGGGTCCTTGCCGGGCTCTCTCCCTCTGCTCCCAGACTAGAAAACTGTGGTAGAAGATGCTTATTTGGGATGAAACCTCACCTCTGCCGGTCAGCCTAAAGTTTGGTTCCTCATAAGGAACCTTGTAAGTAACAAAGTAATGGCCATTAGAGTTTCTGGGAACATATCATCTGCTTAGAGGGGAAAAAGCTCATTTTCTTAAAATATGGCGACCAGCCCTTGCATCAGCATCAAGTTTTTGGATTTGATAAACTGGATATGATATGCATTCATCTAACTGGCACCTATGTTTGTACTGGATCCAATTAGGCTTTTTCTAAATGCCTTCCTACTTTCTTTTAAGTGCTGTATTATCAGTGTGCACGTGTGCTTTTTGCCACTCCTAAAGCAACAGTGTCATATGAATGCAGTGATCACGGTGTAAATTAATACTGCCAGGTGAATGCATAATGATGTGTGGGAATTGGGTGTTTAATGGATATTTACCTAAAAATTAAAAAAAATAAAAAGTGTGACTGCAACACAACTGCAGACGGTCAGGAAAGCAGCCTGACGCCTACACCTCTACTCTCCTGCTCCATCCCTTGAATAGCTTTGAATAGGTTGCGCAGAGGTGCAGGCACTATGCAAAAAAGCTTTGATATAGCCAATAGCAGGCGGGGCTGGCACAAGTTGGGGTGGTGCGGCGGGGGAGGGGGAGGTAACAGAGGACAGGATAAGTAAAATCAGTGGTTGAAGTAGGCAGGATCAGCAGGGCACGGCGTGTTCCTACTTCTTTAATTTAATAGATTCCATTCCCCATCTCTTTTATTTTAAACATGGGTCCCAGGAAGGCACAAATAGCCATGGATAACAGATAAGGCTCGGTGTTCATGACCATTTGGGGACGGGCGGATGGGCACAGAAGGAAAAGGACTCTGTCTTTTCTTTCTTGCCCAGAGAAGACAAGGACAGTGTCCACTTCTGCTCTGTTGCTGGCAGATTCCCCTCTCTCTTTATTTCTCTTATTCCCTCTCTTTCTGTCTAGCTCCTCCTCACTTACTGAAAACGGTGACCTCAAGAAAGGGTTCTCAGCCTCTCTTTCCTACCTTCGTTTATTTGTTCCCCTGTAAAATGGATCCAAAAAAGGAAAACACTTTTGCTGGAAATGTCGTCTTTTTCTGACATTTTTCTATTTCAAAGTGCAGCCTCTGGAATAAAAGGTTCAAAATATGAAAAATAAATAACTAACTAAATAAAGCAAGACAGAGTGGTCGCAAAGTGGCCAGATTGATTTTATTCACACTCAAACACATTAGCGCCACTTTATAGAGTTTGCCAGTGAAGTGCTACTTTAGTTTTCTTGTCTTTCTTTGAACAACATTGTTTTCCCCTGGTGGGGAAGTGCACCGTTCCTGGAGGTATTGCAATACCTGATTGATAGATGGATTTGACAACAAAATGTGTACCACAGCTCTGTGCTCACATATGTGGTCTTTTTAAACCATACTGCTTACGTTTTGTAAGGATATAAGAAATGGATATTGAAATGGGTCCCTTCTCAGCCCTGCAGTCATGTCCTTAACTTTTCAGGCATAAACCCTCAGTGATTTCTGAATAGTTGTTAGAAATGAAAATGTTATTGTCACCTTGCTTATGCTTTATTCTGTGTTAAGTTAGCATTCATGGCGCCATTTTATTAGTAACCAACCACCATTCTGTTTCATGATCGAAGCTAAGCTCCTGCCTTGTACTGCTTGCCTCAGCAGAAAACTTTCTCCATGCACCTTTTCTCGTGTTTCTCCAAGGCCTAATTCAGCTGCGCTAATGAATGTACTCTCTATTGTTGCATACCTTAGCTGTTAGGTTCTTTCCCACCTTCCATCTAATGGCGGGCATGGGTGAAGTGGCTTTTGAGTGAAGATAACATGTACCCGGTCTCAGGGATGTAGCTCATACTTCTGTGCCTCCTTGGTTTGCTAGTGCCTTGACTGGAATTTTCGAGCCTGGGCGTGTTCTTAGAGATTTGGAAATGTATAATACCTTATGTCATGTTGGGGGGAGTCAGTCCCTCAGCAGCTATCTTATGAGGCTGGTCAGACTGGGCTCTGCTGCAGCGTAGTACTAATAAATAACTTGGTTTTATATTCACTACTGTCTGACTGACTCTTCATTTGTTTAGAAGGCCGAGAGGTGGTCACACGTCACCCAGGGAACCCTATTTGGGCCATTTCCTTCATAGTGGGTGTAAAAGCGTTAAGGAAACCATGTTGTTCCTGCTTACATTTCACATGCTTTATTTAATCTTGCATTCCCTATGAGTGTTTGCTTTTTCCATGGTGATGTTACTTTTTTAGGTAGTATATTGTTCTTGTCTAGTGCGTAGTTTTAATTGAGTTACATCAAGGTGTTTATAGCAGGGCACAATTTGATTGTAGTTGAAGGCAGTGCGAGTTTCTCTCAGTGGGGAAGTATGGTGTTCAGTGGGGGACAGGATGTGGCACTATGGTCATAGCTGCCGAATTTGGAACTGGGGAATCAGGTTCAGCCTTCATGACCAGTCTCTCAGACCACTCTCCTGAGAGAGCACAATCCCATGCTAGACCTTGGAAGGCTTTGTGGGACCTTAGAAGCCCTAGTGTCTTAGCACCAGAAGGTGGACCCTAGCGGTGGCAAGTGTGGGTTAATCTTGAAGGCCTGTCCACCACAATCCATACTGAAGTTTACCTCCAGTCTTGTGGGCAGGCCTATGAGGCAGCACACCCTGGAGCAACAGTGACTCTGTCACTGAGGTCACAGGACCCTTGAGAAGGGCAGGCTCTAGGGTGGTGCGACCATTGTGACTGCACCAGGCGCTGACTTTGAGAGGGGGCATCGTGTTTGTATTTGCAAGTGTATTCTGGTTTTTAAAGCACTTGCTGCCTCCTTCCTGGCCTCCAGCTATTTTTGGCAACAATATAAATGTCATGATAACGCCGGGGATTAATGTTCCTCCTAGAGAGAGTTTGGAGTTTTGTCTAGTGGATGTTTTGACTCATGGATAGGTAGTGCAGAGGGTTAATGTGCCTGCTGCAAAGAACATGAACCATGCAGATCACAAAGTGCACATAATGTAAAAAAGTCAGTGAGTTACTGCTTTTGTCAGAGAGATCCTTTTGTTACTTTCAATTTATAAGTTAAAATCGTAACATAGACTAGTGAGCAATTAACTGCCATCTAAGAGCTGTATGCAAACTGCAAGGTATAAATTAGCGCATTATGGTTTTTTCCGCAGACTTTGATTATCCTAATGTTGCAAAAGGTGTTCATTTGGATAGAAATCAATGTTGATTATTAAAGAGAACCCCAAACGTGGTATTATATGTTTTAAATTATGAGTTTGTGTTTTTTCCAGACCAATCACTATTAAACTATACAGTCCACTAGTATGGTTGTCACATGACTCCTACACCTTGTAGTCCTTTGTCTTATGTAACATTTACTATACAGTGATTTACACATGGATAATTGATTGTCTCTGTGTAATATGTGTGATGTAAAGTGCTCTGACACCCTACACTGGTATGAGTGGCTCCGTAAAATCGAATTAAATGCATCTGAGAGAGAGTGTGGTTATGGAGACTTGAGGGGCACTGTTAAAGGGTGGTAGGGAGGGAATTTCTGGTGGAGGTGGTCATTGGGGGGCACGAACAAACATTGTTGCACAAGGCGCAACAAGCCCTAAAGCCGACCCTGCCCTTTGAGGCTAGTCCGCCTCACCCATTGGTACCTCCATTGGCCTTGTTTTAGCAGTAGTGGCTGCAACTCACCAGGGATCGGCAATGCAGCATTTGTACGCACACCAAATTAAGTTTGCAAACTTCGCAGTCTCTCTGCTTCATGCACAAGCATGTTTAACATATGCTGCCTGCTTTGGGGCCACTGAAATTATGCTGCAAAGGAGGACAAAATTATGCCGCAGTGTTGACTAAATTATGCTGCACAAAAAAGACTGCAGTGTAATGCAGTATATTTTCTGATACTTTATTATTTTGACATTTCGACATATGCTAACAGTGACTGGAAAGATTCTGCCTTATTAGTACCAGTGTAACATACAACTGCAGCAGTGAGAAAGTTGATCAAGCAGTGAGAAGGGGCCGTCCACTTTGCTGCAATAAAAGTCACATGTTTTAATAACGTTTGATCCATTTGAGCTACAAACAATTTATTAGTTAAAATTGTCAGACATGCAGCAGATGTATTGTTGTGAATGTATCTAGGACCCTAATTAGATATTCCCGATTTATGCACTTATGTGGTTATAACAAATCATATCCTTATAAAGGCATAAGAATCATATCCATATTAAGTCATAGCCAATGCAGTCCAAATACGGCAAGGCTACTCCCATAGACTCCTAGAAAGTACAACGCGTTCTTAAACAAACCAAGCCTCCAGCAGCCCGGGAATTCCCCTGCTTCTGTTTTGATTTGTCCTAGAACTCCTGAGAGTCCTGAAAGAACTGCCAGTACCTGCCAGGTGACCTGTTCTCAGGACACCCCCGCGCCGCACGGCCACCAGATGTGTGTGTGCCCCTCGCCCCTCGCTGCTTGCCGCAGCCTCGTTGTGCCATCTGCCTTGCCGCCCTAGCTGCCTGCCTCGCTGTCCCTTGCCCCAGCAGATCCGCCGTATTTGTGTTGTAATTTGTTGTATTGTTGTATTTTGACTGCCTTATTGTGTCTACGTGGTTGTTTTCCCCCTGTGCCTTGCCCGCCCCGCTTCCCGCCGCCGTTCACGTGGCCACGCCCCCTTTTGTTCTGTGTCCTCCCTGCTCCCGTCTCCCAGTTGCTCCACCCTCCCACTTAGCCTTAAATGGCGACCGCGCGGACGCGCAGCGGTCACGTGCAGCGGGTGCGCCGATTGTGCGCCGAAGGCGCGCCAAAGGCAAGCCCGTCTGCGCCCGTCCGTGCCTGGACCGCGCTCAGTGCCAGGACCCCTGGCCCCCACCGATTCAAGACGACCAGAAAGACCTACGACGCCGCTGCCCTCAACGCACTTAATGCCGGCCGGAACCCCACCTGCTGCCGGGCCGCCCCGAAACGCATTCACGGACCCTTCACCTGCAGAACCTGCAAGTTCACCTGCCTCCGAACCTGCACCGCGCCCGCCAAGCCAAGCTCCAGCAGCGACCTCAATTGCATCCTGCTCAACACCCGCTCCGTCCACAGACACGCTGTGGAACTCTGGAACCTCCTCGACACAACATCACCAGACATCGCCTTCCTCACGGAAACATGGATGAACGCCTCCTCAGCCCCCGACATCGCCATCGCCATCCCGGACGGGTACAAGATCATCAGGAGGGACCGCGTCAACCAGACCGGAGGAGGCATCGCCATCGTCCACGAGAACACCATCCGCATCACGACCGACTCCAACGACACCTTCGCTGCCGCCGAGCACCTCCACTTCCAGATTCACACCGACCCAAAGACGACCCTCAGAGGCACCCTCATCTACCGACCCCCGGGACCATGCACACAATTCAGCGAAGACATCACGGACTTCATCAGCCCACACGCCCTCCCCTCCGCCGACTACATCCTCCTAGGGGACCTTAACTTCCACCTGGAGAACAACAAGGACCGCAACACCGTCGCCCTGCTGGACAACCTCGCCAACCTCGGACTCAAGCAACTGGTCAACACCCCCACCCACTACGCTGGCCACACGCTTGATCCCGTCTTCTCATCCAGCAAGCACATCACCTTCAGCCACTCCACCGGACTCCACTGGACCGACCACAGCTGCGTCCACTTCAGCTTCAGAAAAACCACAACCCACCACCACCCGCAACAGGTTCCTCAAAGGAGCTGGAGCAAGATCACCGCCGACCAGCTCACCACCTCCCTCAGCCAGAACCCACCTGCCAGCACATCGGACCCCAACGAAGCAGCCCGCCACTTCACGCAGTGGCTGACCGCCTGCGCCGACGATTACGCACCACGGAAGAACCCTCCTAGCAGACCCAGAAGCAAGAAGGCCCCCTAGTTCACCGACGAACTCAAGGACTCCAAGAAGACATGCCGCACCCTCGAGAAAGCCTGGCTCCTCGACCAGACCACTGACAACATGACTGCCCTCAAACACGCCACCCGCAAGCACCACCAGCTCATCCGCACCACCAAGAAGAAATCACTGAAGGAGCGACTGGACAACAACACCCACGACAGCAAGGAACTCTTCAGCATCGTCAAGGAGTTCTCCAACCCCAGCACCGGCAACAACGACATCATCCCTTCACAAGATCTCTGCGACTCCCTCGCCTCGTTCTTCCACCGCAGGATTGCCGACATCCACAACAGTTTCGGCGCACCATCCACGCACCCAACCGTCGAACCAACGCACCCCACCGCCACCCTCCGCACCTGGACCACGGTGACCACCGAAGACACAGCCCGCACGATGAACACCATCCACTCCGGATCTCCAACCGACCCCTGCCCCCACCACGTCTTCAACAAGGCCGACTCCACCATCGCACCCCAACTCCGGGACGTCATCAACACCTCCTTCAACACTGCCACCTTCACGGAGAGCTGGAAGCATGCCGAGCTCAGCGCCCTACTGAAGAAACCAACAGCGGACCCCACCGACCTCAAAAACTTCCGCCCCATCTCGCTCCTCCCTTTTCCTGCCAAAGTCATCAAGAAGATCGCCAACAGACAGCTTGCCGCCTTCCTCGAGACAAACGGATCCCTCGACCCCTCGCATTCCGGTTTCAGAGCCAACCACAGCCCCGAGACCGCCCTCATCGCAGCCACCGACGACATCCGAGCCCTGCTCGACAACGGGGAAACAGCGGCACTCATCCTCCTGGACCTCTCCGCAGCGTTCGACACTGTCTGCCACCGCACCCTAGTCCAACGCCTCAGCAACACCGGCATCCAAGAGAAGGCACTGGAGTGGATCATCTCGTTCCTCGCCGGAAGAACACAGAGAGTCCGCCTCCCCCCCGTTTCGATCCGAGGCCACCGAAGTCATCTGCGGCGTCCCGCAAGGATCATCACTCAGCCCCACCCTCTTCAACGTCTACATGAGACCTCTTGCTGCCATTGCACGCCAACACAACCTCAACATCATCTCCTACGCCGACGACACCCAGCTGATCCTCTCCCTCACCAGAGACCCAGACACCGCCAGAACCAGCCTACATGAAGGGATGAAAGACGTTGCCGAGTGGATGAAGAACAGCCGCCTGAAACTGAACTCAGACAAGACGGAAGTCCTCATCCTGGGACCATCACCCTCCGCCTGGGATGACTCCTGGTGGCCCCCAGCCCTGGGCACCACCCCCAAGCCAACAGACCACGCACGCAACCTGGGCTTCATCCTGGACTCCTCCCTCTCGATGACCAGACAAGTCAACGCCGTCTCCTCATCATGCTTTCACACCCTTTGCATGCTTCGCAAGATCTTCCGATGGATCCCGACCGAAACCAGGAAGACGGTCACCCAGGCCCTCGTCACCAGCCGACTGGACTACGGAAACACCCTCTACAGCCAAGCTACAGAAAAGACTCCAACGCATCCAGAACGCCTCTGCCCGACTCATCCTGGACATCCCCCGACGCAGCCACATCTCCGGCCACCTGAGGGACCTGCACTGGCTCCCCGTCAACAAGAGGATCACGTTCAGGCTCCTCACCCACGCACACAAGTCTCTCCACGACCTGGGCCCCAAGTACCTCAACGACCGCCTGACCTTCTACACGCCCACCCGCCAGCTACGGTCTACTAGCCTCGCCCTCGCCGCCGTACCACGCATTCGAAGAGCCACCGCCGGAGGCAGATCCTTCTCCTACCTGGCGGCCAAGACATGGAACTCCCTCCCCATCCACCTTCGGATGACCCAGGACCACCTCGCCTTCAGGAGACAACTCAAGACCTGGCTGTTCGAGCAGTAGCGGACCCCTTTCCCCAAGCGCCTTGAGACCCTTCCGGGTGAGTAGCGCGCTATACAAGTGTTATAATTGATTGATTGATTGAGTTCTTAGTGACGTCTTATGTCCAACCTTACGTCAAACTCGGCACCTTCCAGGTATAAATATACCAACATCTGCCTTAAGCAACACACTGTGGTTTGGAGCAGAATCGGCTATCTACTTGCCCGACGCCCTGCTGATGCGAGTGCCGAAGAAAGCCGACCCTCCCTGCTGACGCACTGAGAGAGACGCTGTCTTTTCTCCGGCCGAGAAATCCAGCTCCAGTGTTTTCCGGTCACCCTTGCGGTTTTCTGGGAGATCGAGTCCTGAGAGAGAGATACAAGACCTCCTTCATTCTATACCCAAGGTACGGAGCTGATTAGACCCATAGAGAATTCTTGATTCAGATTCTTGGCAAAAACTGTAACTCATCTACTCCTTCCCTGTACTAGGCTTAGGTTAGGTACACTGGGGTAGGCATATCTTAGAAACACCAGTTGAGTACGTTTAGTCATTATTTTATCATTGTATGTATTATATCCATTTTAAAGTATCTTATGGCTTAGAAACCATATAAATGCTTTGACAGTATTATTTCATAATACTCCTTTTACTGTACGCACTTTACTTTATGACAAGTATTGCAATTGTGGCAATTCATTTCTCTTGCATGAGAAAGAAGACTGCTCAATAAATAACCCTTTTTTTTAAAACGCCCGTCTCTCTATTTCTCTGCATTTCTGGTGAAACGAAGCATGCACGATTGACTGAGTAAAATAGCTATCTATTGTTTCCGCGACTCTAGAGATATATTCCTTAATGCAGGTGCAACAAAGTTGTCATGTGATATGGTTGTCAGAAGCTAATCCCTTCTTGTCTATTCAGGAAAGCTAAACACCTTCTTGTTTACTCGAGAAAGTTTCTAGTGACCTCTGAGCTAGCTGGCACACACAATTAAGTCTAACATATTCAATAGAGACCTAGTCAACCTCACTCCTACGTCTAAACTATTGTTTATATTATTCCATTGCGCAGGGCCTATTGGGAATATAGGAACTACACTACAGTACTATGTGTCAAATATGGCAGAGCCATAATTATATAGAAACATTTGCAAACTAGGATGTTTTGCCGTTCATGTTTCTACAGCTGTTGTGGAAAATGGGAGAAGTGCTTATGACAGAAACTCTGTGGTTCGGAGACAAATGGCATGTGCTTCCACTTTTAAGCATATTTAGGACATTCGGTGATTGGAAACATATCCCACTTTGTGAATGTATTTTAATGTCAATAACTCACATTAAACCTTAAATAATCACATGTGTCAATTGGTTGAAATAAATAACATTATAAGCTGTAACTGGTCAGTGAAATGCCTAACAAATACTAAAAATTGGGATGTTTCCGCATTCTGGCCACACCTCTGACTCCACCCCCTGACCCAATCCTCAGGTTACTCCCGACCTCTGATTCTCTGCCCATAGTTCCCCTACCTTTTTTTCCCCACTTTAACCACTGGGTAAAATAAAATTTTAAAAGTCGATGGAGCGAGCACAAGGGAAGTGTTTTTTTTTTTCTTACACTCAATCTTACCTATCCCGTCGTCTGTCGATTTAGGCCCCCCCGGCCCACTGCTCTTACCTGTGCATGCCATGCCTGACCAATGGGTTTATTCCTTCTAATCCATGGCACACATGTTACGGGTACACAGACAGACATAAGCAACACACACGAGCACAGAAACACACGAACAGTCCCCGATTGTCCAAGGTACAACAAACATACACAGGTATCCGACCAACCAACATACAGGTATCCAGTGGCACTTGTTTAGGAGTTGAGCAACACCGCACAGCTCCATCGCATTCGCGTGATGGAAAAAAATGTAACTTCATGTGAAGGGTCAAGAAATCCAACACACTTGCACAGTGCATGATTCAAGATAAGTGCTATACGTTCGTGCTCCAAAGCAATGGCAGGTCCCATGCTCATAGCTGGTGTGCTTAACAGGGTGAGGCCTATAACACAGACAATAACCACATAGCTCAAGCCTACACTGTCAATCACACTGGCATTGCATGCATAAGACCTACCTTGTGATGGGAACCAGAAGTGACATGGTCAGGGAAGTAACGTAATCCAGACCAGACGCAGGAGGTTGGGCAGGTTTTGGGCATTCAGTATGGAAATTTAAAAAAATCAGACTTGATTGTTGGGATGCAGACATGTGCGAGCATGCATATTTGCCTGTAGGCATGGAAGTGTGCAACTGCAGGTTTGAGAAGGAGAGCAAGTGCATGTCTGGAGCCTGTGCTGTTCCCAGAAGTGTCGTTCCCAAGCATAAACCCAATGACCATCTCTGTCCTAATCAGGCCTATAACTTGTCATAAAGACGATCAAGACATTATGGTGGTATTTCTTGCATATTGTAGCCATAAGTGGGAATTCCTGGTGTAATGTTGTAATGCCTGGTATCTTATGGGCATGCCTGACATGTGATGGTGCTTTGTGGGCATGCAGGGGGAAATCTGCATTTGTGGGGCAGTGATATAAGTGAGCATTTGATGAAAATACTAGTCTGATCTTTGGGCATCAAACATATGTTTACTAAATATGTAACTCTGATATTTCAGGATACAATTATGTTCACAACAATTCTGGTTTTAGCGACATGTGTTTATTTCCCAAAACAAAAAGATTGTACTAGGACGGAAAATGTGTGGATTTTTAAAAAATGGCAAACTGATGGTTGGGTTCAAAATGGTTGCATGTCCAAATATATATTTTAAGTCAATATTTGAGATGATTTAAGCAGAGTTCGGGAACTGTACTAATGATAACGATTCTAAGTGTGAGGGAGTACCTGATGTTATTTTATTATTTGTGTTAGTCATCGACACTGTTAAAGCTTTTTATGACATCACTACTGCGCTCTGAGTACTTAGCCTTTAAGACTGGTATCAACATCTAGAAGACGTCTGTAAACCCAGCACTGGCACTGCTGTACCAGACTGTAAACGCTGTATAGCTGAGATTATGATGTTTGTGAAATTTGAGGTTTCCACCCTAAACTGTCCAAGCAGATACTCAGTCATAGTCTATAACTGAAACTCTACTTAGAACGTGGAGGATGGAAATAAAATGTATTTCTAAAGAGGGGTTCTGTGAAAATGATAGGAAGTCCGGAGGTGCACACTCAGATTTTCTGAACTATCTGTAATACGAATGGTTTTAGGCATTTTGTATGGACACTTTAAAAGAATTCCCCATTTAGACACGGTTTTCACCAAGTTCTTTTCTGTAGGCGTAACAGAGGGATAGGCTTTATTGGCACACTTGAAACTATGGATTCTTCATGAGTGCCCCTTGAGAACCTGTTATTGTTTTTGAGCAATTTTATGGAGAGATTATACTAGGCCTAGGCGGAGTTCAAGGAATTCCGCATAGCAGAGCTCCGCAAAGTGACCCAAAAACTCAGTTGCGCTACGCGGAGTTCCGTAAGCGTCGGAGTGTGTTAGGGCACACAGATCGCACAACTTTTTAGTTCTGGGTGTTTGTCCCACACTGGAAAATCAGCGTGGACTAAAACATGTGCAGGGCAAGAGGGCGCTGCTTCTTTCTGTCACTCGAATAGATGTTCTACTCGAGCGGCAGCTTCCTCAATGCGAACGGAAGGGTTCTCAACGCGAGCGGGGGCCGCCATCTGCGACCGCCTGTGTTGAGAATCCTGCTGGAGCTAGTCTGGAGTAAGATTTTCCTCGCTCACACGCGCCATCTTAACGTTGGCGAGAGCGAGCAAGAAAAAAACTCCACTCCGCTCCGCAGAGTTTTTCGGAATTCCACTCGCTACACGGAGCGCAGATTGGGAAAAACTCTACATACTCCGTGAGTGGAGCGGAATTTCAATCCCAGGCCTAGGTTATACTGTAAAATTCACTAATTTTTTTATAACATTTAAAAGTATGTTGGGTTACAGCTCTCCTCTGAAATTAAGGACTGTATGAAATAAGTAGTTGTAATGGAATGTGGAAAAAATAACGAAGGCTCGCTGATTGCATCCTTTTGCTGATGGGCAATGGCCTGCAGAATTCACTGAATTTAGTTAGGAACGCAGTTATTTTCCACGGGTACCAAACCAATAAATAAAAGGAAATCCTGTTAAAAGGATACAGTGAAGTCGCAAAAATCCATTCCCAATGCGTAATGCTGGAAGTTAAAGACATAAATTCTTATTTTCATATTACATGTCTCTAATGTATGCAGTGGTATTTGTAGAGCCTGGATGTAGCTAGAGAGCAGTGGAGCACTGCACATGCGACACAGCATTCATGAAACCAATCTAAAGAACCCAAATACAATTAGGTCGGACAAGACTGGGGTGTTGTGAAACGCCCTGAGATCATTTTTAGGAGGACTCTTGCATCCTCTTATCTACAGCCCAATCCCACCTCCTGATCTCGTGCCTATTTCACCTCCCTCCTGGTGGGTCATCGTTTGGTTTAGATGTACATAATCGGTACCAGTTAAATGGTGTCTTACTTTGGTTATATGCAACAGTGCTATGCATTGTGTTGTTCTACTCTATACAGCGCACTGATGCCTTCTGCGTTGCATGCACTGTATAAGAATGCATAAAAAAATTAATGCCTACAGAGCCATAAAGTTGACCTTCAGTTCAGGCATGCAACAATATAATTCACTTTTCTCCTCTGACCATGGTGAATGAGTCATGAAGAGACAAAGTAAGGTCCTCAGCTGCACCTACAGCAGCCTATTGTGATGAGCATCTGTGGGCCAGAGTCCTGAAAGGAAATATCAGTGGTGAAAAAGTCCCTGCACTTTCAGCAATCCAAACTTCAGCAGATCTACGACCTGCATCCTGGATGGAGAATGCAAAAGTTATGACCTGACTGAGATGATAGACATCCCAATCTCCAAGGTATTTTGAGAGGGATGCAGTTTGCATTTTGAGTGCCTCATAAAATTCCATATTGTAAGCAATGTCTAGGTAGGATTGAAATTGGCATAGGGCCAACTGCAGTGTAAACACCGAAGCTAGAAAGTTGTCCTGCAGGAACAAATGCTTGCACACAGCAGAATGTTTACAAATGCTAACAGGATGATGTTATGCCACATGCTTTCTGTACAGTTATTCAATTTATAATGATGGCACTTATCGGCTTTGTATATGCCCTATTGGTACTGCATTTTATTTTTTCATTTTATTTATTTGAATGCAATTTTATATAGCGTGAACTTTACCTGAAGGTGTCAGAGCGCTTTACAAAAGAACCAGTTACATTACATAAGGATTTCAGAGTACATGAGTTACTTAAAAGATACAAACAGAAAAACTCTAAATTCCTATAAGAATGGTAGTAAGTACAAAAGTCTACCACAGATACTAGTGGTTAAAGTTACATGTATACAAGTTGCACATTCACTCGAGGAAAGATACAAACAGGTAAGCTCTACAATCACATAAGAATGGTAGTAAGTACAAAAGTCTACTACAGATACTAGTGGTTAGAGTTACATGTATACAAGTTGCACATTCACTCGAGGAAAGATACAAACAGGTAAGCTCTACAATCACATAAGAATGGTAGTAAGTACAAAAGTCTACTACAGATACTAGTGGTTAGAGTTACATGTATACAAGTTGCACATTCACTCGAGGAAAGATACAAACAGGTAAGCTCTACAATCACATAAGAATGGTAGTAAGTACAAAAGTCTACTACAGGTACTAGTGGTTAGAGTTACATGTATACAAGTTGCACATTCACTCGAGGAAAGATACAAACAGGTAAGCTCTACTGTTGGACTTGGCCCTTCTGGCAGGTTCACCCCAAATCTTTTTGCTTTTAAACTGTGATCTGTGTTGATGATTTTTGGTCTCAGCGCACTTTTTCCCTGTGTCCCAGAGTAAAGTGCGTGCATGTAGTTAGGCTGGCCTGCTCTCCCATAGGAATGCATGGGGAATGTCTGTGTCCCTGGTAGTTCCTGATGCGTGGGGAGTGCAGACTCGAATTTGGTATGTGCGAACTCGTGAGAATGAATGCTTCGCAATGATGTATGTGGCATGAGTGTATCTTGTGAGGAAGTGCCACTTCTAGGACTTGGCATATTAGTATAAAATATGCCTGGCGTGTGATTGGCTGGAGCTAGCTGGTGAGCCTGGCTCCAGGAAGACTGGATGGGTCTGCCCGGTGGTGAGTGTGAGATTAGCATGTTGTTGGCTGGGGAGGAGTGCACCTGGTCCCTGATGGGGCTGGACTTTCCCCACACAATGCTGGCTCCGCCCCCTGTGGTGCGACTGATGACCCTAGCCCTGCTAGTGAATGGAATGGGTGGTTGCGCTATCAAGGGTACTCCAAAACCAGCTGCGACTGGTTTCTCCCCCACCCTGCACCTTCAGACAAAGGAATTTACAGTATAAGAAGGGGCTGTGTCCCCATACATTTGGTTCTGCTTTTGGATCCTAGCTGAGGGGGCTGCTGCTGTTGCCCTGCCTGGAGACCCAGTGAGCTGGCTCTGGGCCCAGCCTTGCCCCCTGCCTGTCGCCAGACCTTGCTGGAGCTTTGCTGTTGCCTTCAGCGCTTAGAGCGCTTTTCCTTTACCCCTTAAGCGCTTGGGAGCGCTGTGGATTGACTCTTGCGCTTAAGAGCACTTTATTTCTATTTTAAGCGCTGGGAGTGCTTTTTCCTGTGGTCCAGAGCGCTGAGGAGCGCTTTATTTACAGAAGCCGGTGCCCACCTGGCATTGGACCCGTGTTGCTGATTTCTGGCCGAGCGAGTGCCTACCTCGCTTTATATTTTGAATTAGAAGCCGGTGCCCACCCGGCATTGCCCCCGAGGGATTGTGCATAGAGACTTCACCGCCGCAGCCCAAGAGACCCTGCCGGGCCGCCGCGCTGCCTACGGCGACCCGGAAGTCCCGCCTCCATACCCCCAGGGGGTGCCATTGGTGGCCCCGAAGCGGAAGTCAGGCGGATTGTAGCGTGACGGGGCCAGGCCGGGGAAGCAGAAAGCAGCCGGCCGTGTCCACGAGGCTCCCTGAGTGAAGAGGAGCCCCGCGCTGCCGGAGAGGAGAGCCGCCCCGCCAGCGAGAGCAACGCCAAGGACAGCCGGTGAGTGCTCAGTGGGGCCCGGTGTGTCGAATCAGGGAGGAGGGCGTCGGGGCACATTGCCGGTGCCCGCCCCTCCCCGTCAGTGTGTAGAGCCGATTGAGGCTCTTGGGGCATTATTTGATTCTGAGTCCCCCGTGAGGGACTCCAACAACCCCGCATTTCTGTTTTGGAGCTGGAGAGGCTCCGTGGCATTGTCTGAGCCCGAGGCTCTTGCGGGCATTTCTGCATTTAGAGTTCCCCGAGAGGGACTCCAACGACGCCTGCAGTTGTGTGCAGAGCCCCGAGGCTCCCGCCCTAATGGATTTACGAGCCTGAGAGGGTCTAGGGGCATTTCATTGTTTTAGAGCGCTGAAGCTCTATAGTGCCAGCATATTTGTTTAAGAGGCTCTTAAGTGCCTATTTGCTTTGCGAGCCCAGAGAGGCTCTTAGGGGACACAAGTGTTGGTTAGAGCCCCGAGGCTCCCACTCAGTACTTGCCCTCACACTTGTTCTTGAGCCCACGAGGCTCCAACGTTGGCCATCTGTGATTTACAACTGTCCAGCACTTAGTGGACAGTTGCTACGTTTAGGCTTGTGTTCTGTGCTGCCTGCGCAGCCTTCCCTGACAATTTGGACTCAGGGCCTTTCAGCCCTTGCGAGGCCAGTTGGCCTGAGGGACAGTTCAAGTGTTGTGCTATGTGCACCCTGCGCATTGTGATTTACTTGCTGATGTGATTCCTGCGCAAATGTTCTACCTGCACCTCTGAATGTGTTTTAATGCCTCATGTGGAATGTGTTTATGTTCTATCCCCTTTGCTAAAAGTGACCTGCTTAGAGGATTGTTGATGTCCCATTACCTTTGCTAAAAGTGACCTGCTTAGGTGATATTTTATGTTTCTTCCCCTTTGCTAAAAGTGACCTGCTTAGAGGATTGTTGATGTCTTATTACCTTTGCTAAATGTGACTTGCTTAGATAATTGTTTAATGGGCCTATAGGTCCTGATAATAAGGTCCTAGTTCCCTGCGTGATTTTCCTACAGTGTTTAGGGTTGCGTAGGAGGTATTTACCCTTTACCAGTAATTATTGGTTGTGTGCTACATTTACTATTTTGGTGCTACAGTCATTATATGTTTATGTGCTAAGTGTTATACCTACAAGTGCTAATTCTAAAAGTGCCTACCCCTGACAGTGGTCCATGTGGCCCTGTCCTGTACATAATCCCTTGAAAATTCTGCCCGTGCCTGTTGGCACATTGTAAAGTGTGTGTGTTATCTAATGTGTTTTTGCTATAATACAAAGGCTATTTTTGATATAACCTTGTGTGGAGTTTCCTTTGTGGTGGGCCTTGGGTGTTGTTGCTGGGTGCGCGCGCAAACGCTTTACACATCGCCTCCGAGATTAGCCTTGCTGCTCGCGTCACGTTACCTAGAGGGTGAGCAGGGGTTATCTTGGTGTGTAACTCCCTTGCCCTGACCTTAGACATGGTGATCTCTGACTGACTTTGGCGTGAGCCTTGGCCAGCCGGGGTCCCGGGTCTAACATCTACAATCACATAAGAATGGTAGTAAGTACAAAAGTCTACTACAGGTACTAGTGGTTAGAGTTACATATACACAAGTTGCAGATTCACTCGAGATTACATTTTAATAAAAGTAGAAGCAGAAAATGTTGGAGAAATAAAAATACAAATTTACAAAGCATGAACTTCTCACCAATGCATGGATGGGGGCCTCCTCATCGTTCCTGTAACTGGTAAGTCACGAGATTGAGGAAAACATGAGGTGGCATTCCTTGAGTCAACAGTCCGGAGCACTCCTCGTCAGTCCTGTATCTGACGAGGTAGACTCTTGAAGGGGGGGTGGGCACATCAGTGGTATCGAAGCATGGGGAGTTGAAAGTAGGGGGCAACTGCAGGCTCACCACCTGTCCCGGTGTTCAGCTTGCCATCAACTGCACTCCCCAAAATGTGACCTCTCCCCTTCCGGCGTTGCCGCACCCTCCTTGACTCCCTGTCCGGTTCCATGCTCCAGCAGTCTGCGGCACCATGGGATCACTCCGGAAACATAGTCTACACCAAGCACAGTAGGATGGCTTCTTGCTCCTAGCCCGGGGCCGGCAGGGTGGCGACCAGGCAGCCACTGGTCCAAATGGCAGCAAGCCGGCACTTTTGTGCTGACAGCATCTCTCCTCGCTGCGCCAGGCACGGAACGGACCTCCAGAGCCACAAGATGGCCTCTCGCCCATCCCACCCAGGGCAGCACTCATTCAACGGAGCTGGAGTGCTGAGGAGACCAGCGGTTGATATGAGTGGGCGGGGTGAGCTCCAGGGGGGCACCGTTGCAGCCCCGAGGCTCTGCGCTACAGCCTTTCCTATCCATTGGTGTTTGGGGAGGGAAGAGCCCTGGGCAGGGGCAAATGCCCACACTCTAACCTCTGCCACTGCCACCACCACCACCACTGAATATGTGGCAAGTAGTGGGGAGGTCTCTCAGGACTATGGACCTGCTGGTAAAGGGGCGCCTCCCCCGCAAAAACTCATCCGCTACAAGTAACTTTTTACTTTTTACTCTGCTGCCAGACTCACCACTGGTTCATAACAATTCAAGCACATTAAACCAATCCTCATGGAACTACATTTGTCCCCCATGGAGGCTACATGATTTTCAAACCAGCCTACACTAACCATCACAGTCTACAATCTCAAATTCCTTGTTACTTGGCCAGTAAGTTCTTCCTATTTGGTGTCTCAGAAACAAAGCTTTCTTGTGGCTGTAAACTTCGAAGCTCAGAAGCAATATGTAAACAAAACTTTTCAAGCGGTTGCAGCCAAATATTGATCCCCTACTTCCAGACACATAGATTGGGTACTCTCTTTGGGACTTTCACAAAAAACTCATAAATGTCCTCTTCCACAAAAAAAGGGAATTTCTAATCTTGACTCTTTCACCCATTTCTGACTGGTATGGGATAGTAAATTCCTACTTTCTACCCCCTTTTCAAAAGTTAATTTGCAATTACACATCTTTACAGCTGCTGCCAAGTTGTTTTCTTGTTACTCGTAAAACGCTCATATAGCTGGTCTGCAGGGCTGTATCGAATTAATAAATAAGATGAATAAAAATAAGTTGTTCAGAACTGTTCAAACAAAGTCAGACCAATGGCAATGTTGTTTTTTGTACTTCTGGCCATCCGCTGTAAGTTTGGTCTCAATTCCAAGTGGAATGCTGAATATGGGCAAAAGGATCAAAGCCACGATTTGTGCTGAAGTTAGTGGCTCAACTGGAAAATAATGATTTGACTGGTAAAATATAGGGTAGCTGTTAAATTTCTGGCTTTTTATATATGGGTAAAATTAGGCCTATTCACACTCCAGAGACTACTTTGAAGACACAGAATTCTAGGAGTTTTAAAATTATAAAGTAGATCTTTAGTCACTGCTAAAAACCTGCGTGGTGACTATGAGTACTGAGGTGTGTGGAAGGACATGGATCAGAACTGGTCAAAGCATAAAACTCTACCTTCAACAGGTGGCATACATCTTGTTTGTCATGCACTTCAGAAAGTAAGCTTTGTTTCTTACACACCCAGTTGACAGGTGTGGAAAGGTTTAAATAGAGAACCTCCAAAGGTTGTCTTTACTCACATTTTCATAGAGATCTTTACCTTAATTCAAAAACCCCGGAAGAGGTTGGCGGATTGAGGGGGAGACACTGTTCATGAAGGCTATTAAGCAAAGAAAGAAATGCACTTCGGTGCCTTGTCTATGAAGATGCCCATCTCTTAGTAACTTCAAAGTAAAAGCAGGATTGCTAAGGGACCTTTCATCCAAAAGATAGAAGTAAGGGCTACTTGACGGCAAGGAACGCAAAAATGCAAGGATGTTCCATTATAGGGCTGTCTTGTTTCATATGTCTGTTTTTCAGCTTTGAAGAATATCAAAATATTGATTACACATAACCATACAGTTCTGAATTTTCCCCACTTTTTATGCATCACAAGCACACTATGCTTTCACAGTTATTATACATAGACGATATGCTAAGTCCCAAGGGGGCAAACCTGTGAGGGAGTTTTCTTGGTCCTGATGAAAGCTTCGGTCCCATTTTGAGCTTGTTCTCAGGACTAAAACAAGTTGTCTTGATCTACAAGGTCAACTAGTCTTGTCCTGAATTATGCTTTTAATCATACCACAGGGTGGCCTTAATAAAGTTTTTGGAGCTCCTCAAGGTAATTTGAATCCTAACATCCCTGCCTGACCCTCCTTATAGACTGAGGGCAAGGACAGCTGCCTCGTACAACCAAAACGACAAAAAGTACTCCCTCAGTGGTGAGGTTGATCCCACACATAACAGAAGGTCACATGACTGGGTCGTTCTGAGTAGGTCATATGATGATGCATGCTACCTTTGGGTATATGAGGGCTCAGCCTCCTTTAAAGAAAAATCAATCTAGTGGTCTAGTGCATACATCAGTATAACAATATTTCCTACTAGGGACTGTTTAGATTCCAGGAATTCCTAATAAAGGTTCATGTTATAACTAGTTTCCTTCCCTGGAGTACTTATGTAGTTATAGCACGGGTTCAAGTCCAACCAGATGCGACAAAATGAACTGAGGGGATGAATGCACTGAGGGACAAAAGGTGGTCTGGACAAGGACGAACAGGCGTGATGATCTGCACGTCCCATGGCATCAGGTCTTGAATCTTAAAGTCTCCAGTAGCTTGACAGAGTGGTGCACATTTCTCATTATCTACCAATTGAAGGGAAGTGGATGTAAGTATATGAGACTGACTGCAAATTAATCTTCAAAACATACCAGGTCCTTTGCTAAGGCCCAAGATCTTTTCCTTGAAGTATTATTTTTAACTTGTTAATAATGGGAAAAGCAAGTCTGAATGTGAAACTCCAAAGACGCTGATCGTGAGCTTGCCTTAAAACCTTGAACTCGGTCAAGTGTTTCGAAGTGGTCATTCTTCATGGACGAGGGTTACTACCACTGATTGCTTGGAAATAAAAGCATTTCTTAATTGTCAAGGAAGAGTGAGCAATGTCTGGATCTGCAGAATTAGAATTAAAACAGGCAAAAGGAGGAGCACGTCAATGGATTACATTCTGACCAATGGACTAACATCAGTGTGCGGGAATATATTGCCTGAAAGAAAATGTCCGCGTCCCAGCAAAGCGTTGCGTGTTTGCACATAGCTTTAAGTCCTTATCCCAAACCATGCGGCCTCCACAGAAGCCTGCCCGGGTCCCTGCTTATTTAATTTATTTCTCACCCCTATTTGCATGGCAGGTGCAAGGGCTGCGGGGATTTAGATATCAAAAGAACGAGGCTGAAGCAACCCAGAGATCAGTGCGCGAGACTATGGAAGCGCCCACTGCCAGGTTGAGCCAACTGGAGGCCACTGGCTCTCGTTTTATATAGATGCGCGCAAAAGAACAGCCAATTGTGATAGAACCGTGGCCTGCGAAAGGGTCATTGGCTATCGAGGCGAAAAGTGCGAGAAAAGACAGCACTAATCGCTGAACCAGGAGACAAACACGATTACCAGCCCGGAGCCTTGAGTCAGAAAGTCTCACAGACTTTCAAATGTTAATCCCCCGCCTAATCCTCCCTTTGGCGTGTAGAGATGGTGCGCCCACAAGAGTTGTTTTGTTATTTATATTGGCGTTTAATAAAACTCAGCCAGCGGTGAATGGGCCGCCCCTCTCCAATGGTAATTAATTCCCTATTCCAGTGACCCGATTGTCCCGGGAGAGAGCAGTGGGCCTGCCCCAGCGCCCGATGCCCCTTTGTGGAGCTACACAGCTCTCGTGCTTGAACAGCGAGGGAAAGCCATTCTTTGAAGCCTTTCAAGGGCTGCTCCTGGGCGTCTTCTCAGCTTCGAGGGCCCCCTTTCTTTTCCGCGCCTATTGAAAAGCAGCGCTCGCCTAGCCCGGCCACCTCGGTTGAATTTAGGGTTTCTTCGGTGAAAGCTTCTTGAGGTTTTGTGCGGGGCGATGGCGCAGGGACTTGGCGGGCTGCTAACTGAGATTGTCTGAACTTCCAAAGATTGCCCCTGAACTGAAATTGCTAACAACGTGTATATGCTGGACGCTAATAAAGCGAACACATATCACTATTGAAAATCGCCCGAAGAAGTTGCCAAAAACCGAAAGTATTATTTTGATAAAAATTAAAATTTTAACTGAAGGTGGAATAGAGGATGTCTAATATCAAACATTTTTCTTCAAGTGTATAACAAAAATAGTAAGAAAAGAATCTTGAATGAGGCTCAAATCACAAACGTTTGATGATCGATTTATAAAATTCAGTTTTCTGAAACCCAGAACTTGTCCAATGCACGGACCAATAACTTGCCCACAGCTATGTATCACTGAGGAATGGGGCTTCAAAGCCGCTCTGTATTTCACTTGAATGTGCTGCCCCCAGGGCAGCACGCCATGGCAACTTCTCTGGTAGCAGCACGACTTCAGGGCAGTGCATTCAATGTAATACGGCACATTCTCCTTGGTTTGTGCAGGGTGCACCTTTTGGAAGGTGGGGCTGGCGCAAACAAGGAAAATGCGCCGCAATGTGTAATATGGCCCCTGATAGCGGAAAATGTGTCCAACCTTTGCAAATCAGGCCAGCTTTCAACTTCTAAAGACACGCTGTATAATTGTTTTGCAAAGCGCTGGAGAAAGCACAGATTTGTGTTTGCTGCAGGCAATATTTGTGGTTATGTCAAGGAAATCAACAGAAAAAACAACCCTCCTGACCATAAACATACCCACTCACTGATTGGTCACACCAGCCCATCGGGCAGTTCTTGATTACCCTGTAGGCCAGTTTGACCCTGAATGACCTGTAGGTTGGGTGTACCTGATAGGGCAAAGGCCCGCACCCATATGGGGAATGAAGGGGCTGGTGCTTAAACTCCAACAAGCGAGGTAACAGACCAGACGGCTTACCTTGGGATGCCTTACAGTAGGGGAAGACGGTAAGTGAGGGGAGTACATTAAACACAGCGTGCGCAGCCCAGGTCCGCTGAAGGGCAAGACACAACCAACAGTTAAAGGTAGCGAGTTATGCCTACAAAGGGTAAACTCCCACACAGAGGGATAAGGCCATATCATTCACTCAATTTCCTCCAAAACCTTCAGAATGATTTACGTAATGATGATTTGTGACTGTCAGGCTATGACATGAAATGTGGCATAAAAATTATTTATAACTAGATTTATGACTGCTACAAATTACCATTTGTTGTCGACTGTCAGAGTAATTTATGATATGCCTGTCAGGAGGGATCTATGGCTCCAATAAAGCACTTTGGGAGACTTATGCTTTAAATCCAATGCTTAATAAATTGTGCCCAATTCTTCCAACCTACACAAAGGTATGTGGCTCATTGATTGGGCGTGGTACAGGTGTGGGGTTTAGGTAAATTAGCAGGGGTGCAGTCGTGCCCTCGTTCAGACAAGCTATATCCCACTGGATACTGACCCACACCGCCTGAAACTGGAGAATAACTTTTGGAAAACTTTACAACAGTCAGGTAGGATTGAGTTGCCCCTGCCTGTGTTGGAGTTAAGGGAGAGGTGTTACCTTAGTAATATGTGCATGCTAAGAAAGCCGTGACAGTGAGGAACAGTATCAGTGTGTTTATATCTCAAGTGTTTGAATGTATCCAGCTGCCAAGGCTGCCATGGCTGTTTTCTTTACATTGTGTCCAACTGAAACTGAGTCTGTAGGTAAACGTGGAAAGTGCTGCTTTCATCCAAAATGTAAATGTGTTTTTTTGAGGAGACTCACACTTGGGGCTTTTAGAGCCCACACACCAGAATGGAGTTACTTAAATTCATAAGTACCATCTCATATTCCTATAGTAGGCCTTCCACACAGACTAGATGTGTGCCTACTACTGTCTTGTTAGGCACCAACCAGAATCTCACAGAGACATGTCGCCACAGGGGGTTTATAGTGCACAAGGGAGGAAAAATGGATTACACCTACCTATAAACACCCCTAACATATTCTCATCTCAAAATTCGTAATTATATTGATATCTTATTTCTATACTACACTTTGCACCAGTTTTTGCTATTTTCTAACACGGTAATAGCTATGTACCTTGCTGCTGTAACAGTTGAAAATGCAATCATGGACAAACACCTTCTATGCTTTGCATTCTTAAATTCTACTGGATATCTCTCCATTCCATCTGTAACCTCACCAGTGACGTGTAATTTCACTGAGGATTAATTTAGAGCTCCAATATAATACAGAAATATGAGAACCACAAGCAGCAGCTAACACAGTTTAACCCAGGCAAGTTTTGATGGAAGTTTTTAGTATGGGTTTTTTAGGGTTCAGGGATGGGTAGGGTAAAGGGTAGAAAGGGGGTTTTAAGGCTCATGAATGGGTAGAGGTAAGGGGTGGCCAGGGAGTTTTTGAGGTTTCTGGGATGGGTAAGGGGCCCTAAGGATTCTATAGAGTTTAGGAATGGGTAGGGACAACGGATAATATTGGGTTTTATGAATCAGGGTGGGGGGGGCGCGGTAGGGGGCCTGACTAGGGAAATAGACAACATTATTCCTAGAAAAGTTCAGTATGATAGAGCAGATAGCCATTCAGTGCAGGGTGGCCATAAGACAGATGGGTACCTCAATTTTGAAGGGTGGGGTTAGAAGATGGAAAATAGAAGATTTAGATAACATTTGAGTAGAAATTAAAACAACAAAGAAGCAGGCAATTCTATCAAGATATATGGGATAGAGAGAGAAAAGAAGAGGGAGAAAGTAATCAGTAATCCTCAAAACCCATACTTGAACAATATAACACTCTGGCGTCGTTTCATTGACGACATTCTAATTTTCTGGAAAGGAGACCGTCTGTCATGTGAAACCTTCTGCAAATGGATTAATGAACAAAATCCTTACCTGAAGTTCACGGGGACTATTTCTGATACGTCAATCCCATTTTTAGATCTCAAAATCAACTTGGAAAGGGACAGTCTGAACACCACTCTTTATCGAAAAAATACAGACAGAAATAGTCTGCTTCCATATGGGAGTTACCATCCAAGAGCACTGAGGGATAACCTCCCTTTCGGACAGTTTCTCAGAATCCGCAGGAACTGTTCCGCCCTGGCTGATTTTAAACAGGAAGCCACTGTCCTCCAACATAAATTACAGGACAGGGGTTATCCCACCAGACTAATCAGAAACTCCTACAAAAAGGCAGCCAACAACCCAAGGGAAGCCTTACTGGAGACTAGAGTGAAAGAACCAGAGGATGTGATCACATGTGTCACCACATTCACTAAGAACTCATCCTTCATAAAGAAAACCATCAATAAACATTGGGGCATAATCAACTCTGGTGGTATGAACCTTCCTAATCCTAGGTTCGCTTTTAAACTCACCCAGAATCTAAAGGATGCATTAGTCCACACCAGACCAAAGAGAGTGAACAACAATAATCAGAGCACATTATGGGATCTCCCACGGGTCGAGGGTCACTTTCCGTGTGGTGGTTGTGCAGTATGCCCCCAGACCAGTATCACTAAAGAGATCCAATTGACCGAAACCTTTACATGGCAAATACACAGACATACGAATTGTAACAGCACCAAATGCATCTACCTCCTCACTTGTCCCTGTGACCAGCATTATATAGGAATGACAATGAGACAAGTGAAACTACGTATCCAAGAGCATAAGAGCAATATAAGATGTCTCAAAACACACACCAAACTATACCAACACTATAATCAAATGGGTCACACAGCTGACAGCATCCGCTGGTTGGTTCTTGAAAGTCACCGTGCCATCACTACTCAGGGACTGTTCAGGATTGAACAGAGGTGGGTACATCGCTTGAGACTGGATATAGTGGGTCTCAACGACTCGGTACCTTGGGCCTCCTTTCGAGACGAGATCATAGGTCAAACCATCCCTTTGCTGTCATCCTTTTATCAACTCCAACATGGCCGACGGCTAGGTCCATCTCCTAGTAATTCCAACCGATACCAGCCTCGTCGACCAACCAATGCGCATGCGCGAACACTGACCGGGTAGCCACGCCCACTGCGAGATTCGCTGTATCGAGGCGGCGTAGGGTACAAAAGCCACCGCACCATGCGATTCCTGTACCAGCTGCTCCAGATCCCTTTCGGATTACGCGTGGGGGTAGGTTTGCAGGCAGAGACCGCACACCGCTTGGGTAAGTATCACCGAATCGGCACCGGGCCTCTTCGGGTTCCGGATCACGATATCGGTCGAGGCCAGTGATGCCTTGACTCACTGAGGTTCTCTTTGCTCACAGTTACCACTTGTTTGGGGGCACCCCAACTTTGGCGGGATACTGAGGTCATCTAGCCGTCACCTGTTGGCGTGTGGCCCGCCAGCGGACAGGCATGGGCGCAGTCTCTACCCGGGTCCTCGCGCTTACCGTCTTCACGGGCGGTGCAGGACCCGGGTGGTCTGATGGTGCTCCTTGCTTTGCCCTTGCTGCCATCGCAATAACAGTGGCGATAGCCCTCTTAAAATCTTTTCGAACGGTTTGGTGTTGCCAACACTGGTGGCCTACGGTGTGTACAGATGACACCTGTAGTGTTGTGGGTTGACCTGTCCCGGTCACGAGTGGTCTCTACCAAGACCTGTTACCAGCACACGTTTGAGGATACAAATTGTCCTGTCCCCTTTCCCTCCCCTCTTTTCCCAGGTTCCTGACTCTTCTGCGCAGGTCCCAGAGAGCAGACTGAGAAGCACCTTAGGGATTTGCTTAGGGTAAGCGTTCCTGATCCGTTTTTCTTCAACCAGACTCCACCTGAGTCTTTTTAAAGTTCTTTACAAGAGTGTGTATATTGTTTTATGTAGAAGCATGCACCTAAATTCCATAGGAGTGTTATTCTGATTCACCTCCTGTTGTATTTCCTTTCATTTAGGTTGCATTACTCAAGGCAGGACCAATTGGCCTGTCCCACTACAGACCTTAAGACCCAAGGTTGTATGAAGTTTTTAATTTCACTGTGTAGTACGAGCACCAAGGTCCTGAGAAACTGCTAGTTTAGCATGAAACATGTCGACCTAAACTGAGGGTTGTAGATATCTTTGCCACATACTACCGTAGCATCTATCCCCCCTCCCACCATTTTAATCAAGGGAGTTAGCCACGTTAATAAAGTCCCCTGTGGACTAACCCACCTTTTTTAATCAATCACCACCTATTCATGACTACACATTCACCTACCCTCTCACACGCATGCACCATATGGCTGGAACAAAAGATCTCCGCTAAAGAGCCCCTTCGCGGGTGCCCGTCGGACATTGCAGCGCCAGTCCGACGAGGAGCAGGACCCATATGATGAAGCATGACACCTAGCTTGCTGGGTGTGTGAGGGTTCTAGTTCCTAAGACGGAATTCCCCCTTCCCTTCCCTTCCCTCTTGGTTTTTTGCTTCTACTCCACACCGCACACTCTCTTTCTCTTCCACCCAGTCCTCCTGGGGAACTGTGTGTACTTTCTTTGTTGCAAAAGAAGAGGGACCCCAATTCTTAATTGATTTGGGCTAAAAACAATAAGTAGCAAGAGCTAGAGAATGTTTGGTGAAAAAGATAGGAGGGGAATCAGGTGAGAGCGTTGTAAGTGATACACTTTAAAATTGATACAAAGAGGGAGAAAGGTAGATAGCTGGGTGGAGTGATCTGCACTTCTGAATGTAACAGAGAATTCTAGAAATATGTGGATAGAAAATAGATCATGATGGTGGGCAAAGCTTGAGAACCAATTACTTACCTAAGTTAATGCCTTATCTGGTGGAGACTCTGTCTAGCTGCAAATTCCATATCTTAGAATTATCCCCAGGTGCCAGACTGGATCCAGAAATTTTTTGTGAGTACTACCCCTGCACGCTAGTAGGTGGTGTCATTCGGCTTCGTGTGACGTTGTCGGCATCGTCTGCACCAGAAGTGAAATATGCAATGCCTGTTTAGACACCAGCCTGGCGCGCTGAGGTCAGGTTATTTTTGTGACTATCCATGCCAGAAGCACGGAGACACGAAGAACACTGACCCCTGTTGTGTGTAACTAGGTCCCTGAAAAGGGGTACAGCCCTTACCTCTAAAAATAAGCTCGCAGAGCAGGGAGGATGGGTGGGTATGATTGGTATCTGCGGGTAGCAGAATCTCTATGAGATAAAGCGTTACCCAAGGTAAGGAACGTGTTCATGTGGTTGAAACTTCTAGATGCAGATTCCTTCCTTTAGAATAGATACCTAAGCTATAATCTCCCAGAGATGAGTCTGTGAACAGTTATTTAAACCTAAAAGCCCTGCAGGACCGAACAGGCACATTGCGTATACCTACAGACCTGACTCCCCAAGCAATAATGTTTGGTGAACGTATGCAGTGAGACCCCCATTGCTGCCTGGCAGATATCAAGGACCAGAACTCCATGTGCTAACGCAATGGTCGCAGCCTTTGTTCTTGTGGAATGAGCACCCAAACCCTCAGGAGATTGCTTCTTAGCCAATGTTTAGCAGATCTTAATACAGAGTGAAACCCATCTGGAAATGGACATTCTCTGCACAGCCTTCACTTTTTTAGCCCCAACTTATCCCACAAAGAGTTGATTTTCTACCCAGAAAGATTTGGCGTAGTCAAGGTAACACAATGCTCTTTTTGGGTCCCACCAGTGGAGTTTTTTCCTTAGAGGGATGAGGCGAAGCATACAAATTAGGCAATTTGATAGCTTGACCAACATGGAATGGGGTTACCACCTTCAGCAAGAAGGATGTTTGGGTCCAAAAGCCCAGTTTGTCTGGGAAGAAGGAGATGTATGGAGGCTGAGATGACAATGTCTGTAATTCACTGATCCTCTGGGCAAATGTAATTGCCACCAAAAAAGCTGTCTTGATGGTGAGAAGCCTAAGAGGGCAGGTATGAAGTGGCTCAAAAGGAGCACACATTAGGAAGGTACGGACCAAGTTAAGGTCCTATTGAGGAATAACGAAGGGAACTGGAGGAAGTAAGTGTTACAAACATTTAGGGATACTGTTTACAATAGGGAACTTGAAGAGAGAAGGAACTTGAAGAGGGAAGGCTGATCTGGCACCCACAGGAAGGTGGAAATGGCAGACAAATAACCTTTCAACATGACCAATGCAGAGCCCTGCTCGCCCAAGGTAATGGTAAACAGTAGAACTTGTAAAAGGGGTGAAGATAAGAGTTAACCTGTTTGGCTGTGCACCATGCCACAAATGTGTTCAAATGGTCGGTGTATACCGTCTATGTGGAAGGTCGCCGGGCTACCAAGATAACATTTCACACTTCGGGCAGAAGGTTGAAGGCTGTCAACTGTTGTGGCTCAATCTCCACGCATGAAGGCAGAATGTTGACAGGTTTGGGTGGAGAACCCTCCCCTGCTGGTGCGACAGAAGGTCCTTTCAAAGGGGCATCCTGATCGAAAGACCGATGGCCATGCTCAACAGCTCGGGTCACCAAACTCTACAAGCCCAGCCAAGGATGACTTGGTCCCCATTTTTCCTGATCATCTTGTAAACTCTGGACAGGAGTCGTAATTGCAAAAAGGCATACAGGAGGCCAATGCTCCACTGAAGATGAAAAGGGTCTCCGAGTGAGTGCTGCTTGCAAACTTGATGACGCAGAAGTGCTGACAGTACGTGTTTTCAGCAGTGACAAATAAATCTCTCCAAGGCTCTCCACACTGCTGAAAGAGACATAGCACCATGCCAAATGGCAACGCCATTCGTGATCCTCTAGGACTCTTTGGCTGAGTTTGTCCGCCCTGGAGTTTAGAAAATGCTGTAAAGTTCCAGCCATGTCCAGAGACATAGGGCCTCTATACAAAGGGTCCACAACCCCACCCGCCCCCCTGTTTGTTGCAGTACCACATGGAGGTGGTGTTGTCTGTAAACACCTGCACTAGCCTTCACTTGATGGAGGGCAGAAAGGGTTTCAATGCCAGCCGGATTGCCCGGAGCTTTAACAGGTTGATGTGGAGTCCAGATTCCCCTGGAGACTAGAGGCCTCTGAACTCCACCTCTCAGATAGCCGCCCCAGCCCAGGAGTGAAGCTTCTGTCACCACTGTCAGATCTGACTGGGGAAAGGAGAGGGGGTGGCGCTGACCAAATCGCAGTTCATTAACCACCACTGCAGATCTTTTGCAGCACCCTCTGAGATCTGGACCATATTGAAGAGATTCCTCTGATGCTCCACCCACTGAAATTTCAGGTCTAACTGCAGAGCCCGCATATGCCAGCGGGCATGTATCACAAGCAGGATGCAGGAGGCCTTGAGGCCCAGCAGCCTCAGAGTCAGTCTCACTGAAACCCAGGATAGAGGTTGAAACATTGGTATTATAGCCTGAATATCCTGGAATCGCTGTTTGGGAGGATAGGACAGAAACTGCATTGTGTCCAGAACAGCTCCAATGAAGGGGAGCCTTTGAGAAGGGGTCAGGTGTGACTTTGGCTCATTCATAGTGAACCCCAGTGAGCGCAAGAGGTCACCGGTAATCTGGAGGTGGGAGATGACGGCCTGGGGTGAGCCCGCCTTCAACAGCCAGTTATTGAGATAGGGAAGACTGATACCCTTTGAGAAGGCGCCGTTCTAGGATAGAAAAAAGGCCTCCATCTTTCTTTGGCACTAGAAAGTAGTGGGAATAACTGCCATAACCTACTTCTGCTGCTGGCATCATCTCTATGGCTCCCTTGACCAAGAGAGCCGCCACTTAAGGAGAGATGCTCCTCCAGTCCTTTCACTCTCCAAGACAAAAGCAACGCGCAGTAGGCTAGCACAGTACAACAACCAGCAGAGTGGCAGTTCCCCTCCTACAGCTTCTCCAGCTCTTCTTCTTGGCAGAATATATCCTTGGTCTAGAAGTGTTCTGAAGAAATGGTATCACAACTCCAGTACTCATGCCAGTTTCTGCCTTTGAAGTAGGCCAACTATAAATACCAGGGTGTGACTTATTTGCCTCCTGTGAATCCTGAACCCCCCCTGTCCCCCCCCACCCCCCTTGTCTTGATAAAGACCCGCCATGACCACCAATTGGGGCACAACAGGGTCGAAACGTCGACGCATAACACTGGTCAAGATACCTCCAGGAACGATCATAGTAACCATCTGTCTCCTTGGAGTTTTAATTAAGAACACTGACCGCCAATTTAAAATTGTTTTTCTTCCCCTTTCCCCGTGTATAGTACTGTATATAATTGTAAATAAGTGTCACTCAATATATTGCACTATTCACTTTGTTCACTTACAGTCACTTTTTCACATGTTCTTAGAATTTGTGTAAACTGAAATGGAATGAAGTAATTCCTGTGTTTTACAAATGTGACTTTGTTTCCTATATAAATACCTTGAACTATATTTGTTTTCAGAGAGGTTTCATTCAATTTAATTGCACTTGAATTATTACATTGTGTTTTTGAGCTAACCCAGCCTCTTCTTAAAAGCAATTTATCCGGTTACCCGACAGAACCACTTTTGTTGTTAACCACGCCTACCCAGGTTCTGAGGGACACAGGGTTACCCCTTTTTGCTAAAACAACTATAAATAAAAGCCTTAGTAGTGCACAAGACCCTGTCTTTCCCTGACCTGGCTCCAGATACACTACAGGAGGGTGGATACAGCTTTGTGTGAGGACAGGCACAGCCCTATTCAGGTATAAGCGACAACTCCTCCCATCACTTTAGCTCAGGAAGACCCAGCAGCCTGGTGATGGGCCATCAGGCACACCTCAGCACCCTTTGCGTGACTGTCTAGAGTGAATGCACAAACAGCCCAACTGCCACCCTCCCTCAGATGTACAGTGGGGTAAATCGGAGTTGTGTGGAGTGGGATTGTAAGGGGCAGACTGGGGTAGATTCTGGTAGACTGGAGTCGGGTAGATTGTGGTAGCTTGGAGTAGAATGGACTGGGGTAGATTGGATTGGAGTGCGTAGACTGTGGAAGATTAGAGTGGAGTAGAATGGAGTAGGATAGATTGGAGTGGAGTGGGTTATTTGGAATGGTGTGGAGTAGATTGGAGTGGAGTTGGTTGTTATGGGATAGGTTGGAGTGAGGTGGATTGGAGTGGGGTAGATGGCAGTGTGGTAGATTGCCATGGTGCATTGGAGTGGGGTAGAATGGACTGGGTGTATTGGGGTGGAGTGGGGTGAATTGGAGTAGAGTGGGTAGATTGGAGTGGGGAAGATTGGAGTGGAGTAAATTTGGGTAGGTTGGAGAGGGGTGGTGTAGACCGGAGTGGAGTAGATTAGAGTGGAGTGGGGTAGATTGGAGTGGAGTAGGGCAAATTGGGGAATAGGTGAATGGGGTAGATTTGAGTGGGTTAAACTTGAGTGGAGTGGGGTAGATTGGGTGGAATGGAATAAGGTAGATTGGATTGGAGTGGGATAGATTGGAGTGGAATAGTTTGGAGTACGGTGTATTAGGGTATATTAGAGTGACGTGGAGTAGATTGGGGTGGCGTGAAATGGGGTTTGCAGGAGTGGGGTAGATTGCGTGGAGTAAATTTTAGTATGGTCGATTGGGATGGAATAGCTTACATTGGAGTGGGGTAGATTTGAGTGGAGTGCAGTAGATTGTAGGTAGGGAAATTGGAGTTAAGTCGAGTGGGGTAGGTTGGGGTAGATTTTGGTGTGGTAGATCAGGGCCAAGTGGGATGGGGTACATTGGAGTGGAGTGGGGTAGATTGTGGTAATTTGGAGTGTGGTAGATTGGAGTGAGGTAGATTGAGGTACTATTCATTGGAGTAGGTTAGATTGAAGTGGGGTAAATTGGAGTGGAGTGTGGTAGATTAGAGTGGGGTAGATTGGGGTAGAGTGGGGTACATTGTGTGGAGTGGGATATATTGGAGTGGAGTGGGGTATATTGGGGTTGATTGGAGTGGGGGTTAGTGGAGTGGATTGGAGTGGAGAAGAGTAGAATGGAGTGGTAGAGGGGTGTGGGATAAATTGGTGTAGACTGGAGTGGGGTTGATTGGAGCATTGTGGGGTATATTTGAGTGAAGTGCAGTAGATTGGGATAGAGTGGGGTGAGGCTGATTGGGTTAGATTGAGTGGAGTGCGTTAAATTGAAGTGGAGGGGTAGATTGGAGTGGATTGGAGTGCAGATGAGGGAAGTAAATTCGAGTGGTGTTGATTGGGATTGAGTGGGTAGATATGAGGGGAGTAGATTGGGGTAGGGTGGAGTGGGGTAGACTGAGATTGTGTGGAATGTGGTAGACTGGAGCAGAGTAAAGTGGAGTAGGGTTGATTGGAGTGGGGTAGATTAGGTGGAGTGAGGTGGAGCAGAGTGGGGTACATTGGAGTGGAGTAGATTTGAGTGGGGTGGATTATAGTGGAGTGGGGTAGATTGTGTGGAGTGAAGTATATTGTAGTCGAGTGGGGTAGATTGAAGTGGAGTAGTTTGGAGTAGATTGAAGTGGCGGAAGTAGATTGGTGTGGAATGGATTGGGTTAGGTTGGTGTGGGGTACACTGGAGTGGAGTGGGGTAGATTGGAGTGGTGCAAATTGGAATTGAGTGGGTAGATATTACGGGAGTAGATTGGGGTAGGGTGGAGTTGGGTAGAATGAGATTGAGTGGAATATGGTAGACTGGAGCAGAGTAAAGTGGAGTAGGGTAGATTGGAGTAGGGTAGATTGGGTGGAGTGAGGTAGAGCAGGTTGGGGTAGATTGGAGTGGAGTAGATTGGAGTGGGGTAGATTAGAGTGGAGTAGGGTAGATTGTGTGGAGTGGAGTAGTTTGTAATGGATTGGGGTAGATTGGAGTGGAGTAGCTTGGAGTAGATTGAAGTGGAGTGAGGTAGATTAGTGTGGAATGGAGTGGAATGGAGTGGGGTAGAGTGGAGTGGGCTAGATTTAGAGTGGAGTGGGGTAGATGTGTGTGTCGTAGAGTAGAGTGTAGCATGTCTTAGAGTGGAGGAAAGTGGCGTGTCTTGGGGTGGAGTGTCTTAGAGTGAAGTGGAGTGTCGTACAGTGTATGGAGTGTCTTACAATAGATTGGTGTGGCGTAGAGTGGAAGGGCATAGCGTGGAGTAGAGTGATGTAGAATGGAGTAAAGAGGAATGGCATAGTGTCGAGTATGCAGGGTGTAGTAGCAAACTGCCTTTACAGTCAACAGATTTTCAATCGTATTCAAATATTCAATATTCAGAACAGTAAATTTTTGTTGTGTGCTAGAAAAAATAACATCCTACAGCCTCTCCTCTCACATGGATTGTCACATAAATTCTCTCACTTTGAAGTCAGGGAACGAAAAATAAACACCAAGCTCCCTCAGAAGAAAGAGCCTAACCTTTGACCTTTGTCTTAGTATGAACAGCTAATGTTGCAAGATAAGAACAAGATTTAAAGGCCTTTTTACAGAAAGCAAGTACTTGGAAGGATACAGTAAGCAGGGGATGCTTCATGGGAGGGGCTAACTCAGGACAGGCTAAAGCACACAAAGCCAGCAAGTAGAAAGCGATCAACTGTGAGTTACAAACCACAAAGCCAAAAGTAAGTAATGGTCAAAATGTATTCCCAGTGAAGCTTTCAGAATGCCCACAAAAATGTGTTGGCAAACCAGGCTTCGACCTAAAAATGGATGTTATTTTTGGTATTCAGCTCACCTTACTAATATTATTCCCCCTCCCTCCCAATCAGTGACCCACTGCAAGTCATCTCTCTCCACAGTTTCCACGGAGCACATAATGTTATGATGCAAAAAGGATGCTTGTATTGTGAATGAAGCTTTACATTGTGTACCTGATGTATAATTGTGAAGGATTTTCACTGGAAATACCGATGTAGGCATGCAAAAGAACATAATTCTATGAGCTATTGTTTGAGAAATGTTTTATATTGTGTTCTACATCTCCAATGTGCAGTTGCTGTGAAAGCAAGCAGAATATTTCTCTTACCTTAGAAAATGGATTGGTGTTAAGAAACTTTAATTATTACGTGGTTGTTTTTGATTTGCCATTGTGACCTAACCATGATCATAACATGCTGAATCTACAGCTTCATTAATTGTTATGCATACATTGTGCATAAAACCTCCTGGTTTTGAGGGTTCGAGAGCATTTTCCCAGTTTCCCCCCAAATACTCTGTCCAATTATTTTTCAACTTTCTGTTCCTCTCTTACGATGCTGTCAATACTCTTTTTTTAGTTTGACACTTAAAACCTCTCTAGAATTATTTTCTGAAACAGGGATTTTGCTATCCTTTACGATTCAGTATTTCTGTATCTGAGCCTTCATGGTAGATTTATGCATTCATCTGTATCATTTTTATTAACAGATCTATTTCCAAATCTATTTTTCCCTATTTTGATCTAGGACTCAGTTATGAAATAGTCCCAGTTTTAGTCATACTTTTACTCTGCTAAATTAATAGTTAATTGATGGGGAGGGCAGTCTCTTACCAGAAGATCAATAAGAGATCCCATAGCTCAACTGCTTAAGGTAAAAATCGGGTGTATAAAATATTAGGGGTGCAGATGATGATTGGGATTTGGCTCTCACAAACGTTAGTTGCAGAGGATGGTTAGCATAAGAGCAGCTTGTCTGTTAGGGGTTGTCGAAAGGTTTTGAGCTCCTAATTCCCATATTGACGAAAGGAAGAGTTTTGGAAATTTGCCAAGTTTTTGGTGTTGGATCCTCTTGTGGAGTGACTAGCTAGCCTGTGGGTTACTGACCGAATTTGGTGTGTAAGTATGAATAGGGTGAAATTGAGTCTGTGAATGTGTCTTGAAGTACAAACTTGTGACAGTGGGTTTCTGCTTCTGTGCGGAGTTACTTGGATATGTGATGATCATGATGGTGTGTTCAATTTGTGGATTGATTACTGTTGTGTCGATGTATTATTCATATTTGTAATCAGATTTGAAGATTATTTTGTTATTGGATCGAAGTGAGTTGGTTATCATGTTCATTGGAAATCCAAGACTTCAAGATATTGATTATTTGTCTGTATTGTGGTGTGTAGAGCTTGGCACGACATACACATCCATAGGGACTCTGAATCGTTGATTTCCTTTTACTGGTTTGAAAGTTTAATTTCAATTATTGTGCTAACCCTGAGTGCACAGAGTGGAGTACATTGACCCTAGAAAGAGTGGACTCTTTTTCTTACCTAGGCATCACCCTACAAGAAAACATGAGCTGGAAACAACATATAACAACATATAACCACAACCTTATTAAAGTTTAGGCATCTAGCAGGCGCAATTACCCTAAAACACCGCACCTCAATGACAAAGCCAGTAAACTGTGTGTTGGAAATTTATTCTATGAAAGTCCTGGGGGCTTGTTTATATGGCTCTGAACTATGGGGGTTCTCAAATTTGAGAGAACTGGGCCGAGCTGAAAACAGGTTCTTACGAGGGATTGTGATGGTCCCCCAAAGTACACCGACAATCCCGCTAAAATTGGATCTGGGAAGAAAATGCATAGAGGACATAGCGAGGCTACGGCCCCTTCTATATTGGAGACGGATTATGGTGACCCCAGAATTAAGTCACTATGCAGCGGCATTGACGGACGTCATTAAATTCGACTGCTTCCATAGTATTCCATGGTTAAGGGAGCTCTGGGGACTCCTTATAAAATTGAAATTGGACTATTTATGGGACACCAAAGATGTGACCTGCTTCCCTACGAAGGCAAAGTTAAAAGACCTATATTGGGAAATTGTATATTTCACAATGTTTAGTGACAGTACAAGCTCAAATTTAACATCTCGCTACTTAAATATAAAAATGTACCCTTCATGCGAACCTTTTTGGGACATCATTGAAAAATCCTACGATAGAAAACTTTATTTTCAATTTCGCATAGGTACACTTCCGTTGAACGCGTTTAAGAAGCATTGGTCCCCGGCATGGGATGAACATTGTCACCATTGTAATGAACAAACTGAACACATTTCCCATCTCTTGTTCTGTTGTCCACTGTACTCGTCCCCCAGACGTAAATGGTTAAAACCTGTGTGCTCAAATTTGGGAACCCGAAGCCAATCTGAAGCCCTTAGGATACTTGAAACAGATTGTTCCACGTTGCTTGTGGTTGGGGTAGCAAAATTCCTGGCTTGGTCATGGCTAATTCGTACCCGATCATTATTGGCAATTGCATCATAATGAAATTATGTATATCCTCAATTTTTGCACTTTGCCATATGGATTATTGTATTTTACCCTATAGAAAATCTATTTTTTTAAAGTGTGATAATTTGATGTAATATTGATGTATTTTTATCATGTATTATTCGACATTTAATGTTTAATATGTATTTTTAGAAGTATTTTTACATGTAGTATTTATTGTATTAGGGCTAGGTGAATGCTTTTATGACAAATGTCGAATAAAGCTTTAAAAATGAAATGAAAAAAATGACTCGAAGGTAGAATTCTGCTAGTCAGAGTTTACCTAGCGAGAACCTTTGAAGGTGGCTGTGTTATCTATTGTCGTGTTTGATTCTGATTTCTTACATTGCTCGTCTTTGAGTTTCTGTAGTTTGCAAATGATTACTTCTAATTAATATTCTGATTTTTATTTCTTTTCTAAGGTAAACAGACAAAGTGTTTATTGGTTTAATAGTTTAATCAGGCTCTGTAATTGTTTTCCTGTTCATGAAGAAATTGCTCTATGATTAGTTGCTTAGCCAGAGAGCCTTGCTGAGATGTCACCACAAAGCTGTGCTCTGATTGGTTGTTTGCTTTCATAGTCACACTATGATAGCTTGATCATTGGCAGAGCCAGCCTGCTACTGGTTGTTGTTCGCTAAGTTTGTTTATAGCGATTCATTGGATTTTGAGGTTGTTTTGAGTTTGTTTAAGTGTAAAACATGGGTGACGTATTCACAAAACCCAAACCTAAGGAGGATATACAAAGAGAGGGTCAGAAATTGCATTGTGAAGGTCCTTCCTACGAAATAATGGTAGAGGTTGAGTATTATACTTGCACCTGAATCTCTAAATGGAATACATTTACAGCACCTAATGGCTTTGTATTTTCCAATAGAGGGCACCTTTAATATTAAAAAGCTAGAATTTCTAAGACAAACCATGTACAATATGAGGCCACTGTCTAGAACTACACAGCTTGAGGCGCTTAATAAATGAGATTGCAAGGTGATTGAGAAGGAGAGGGTAAGAAAGATAAAACTATAAAGAAGTAATTCAGGAGTTGGCTAGAAAGTAAACTAGATCATCAAGAGAAAGGTTGGGGAGAAGATATGATTGAATGTGTAATAACATTTCCTGCTATATTTACAGGAAAAAAGCAGCTTAAGGAGAAAAACAAAAGTCAAATGAAGACAAATTCATAAGCAAGCTTGTTGGAAAACGAGGCAACATCTGTGAGGCCTGCACAAATAACATGACTACATTTGTCCTTCACTGGGAACCAAACACCCAATTGTAGTGCCTGACTCTCAGAGGGTAGCGTTGCAGAGCAGTCTGAGGCTTACTCAAGGGAGGTGTTATGGGCTCGTAATCACCATTTGCAAGTGCGCAGAAATAACTCTCAATAATTGATTGTCCAGTCTGTACTTCTATATCTATACTAATATAATAAAGAGAGAGCCCAAACCTTTGAGGCGGGTAATCTCAGGAACCACAGCACCAATCACAACACCCAATACAGCGTTGGAAAGGGCAGTTGCAGCAGAAGGACATAGCCTATGCAGACGCACACCATATACATTTAAAAGGTAAAAGAACCATGCCAGCAAAGTAGTCCCTTGTGGGCGTGTCTGCGTTGTGCTGTGGGTGTGTGCTGGGGGCATGACAAACGCTGGGGGCGTGTGGTACGTTCTGCCCTTCATGCCATGTCTCATATCGTGTGCTAATCCCACCCTGCTCCCTTTAAATACCCCTGCACCCCATAATCATAACCCACCCTTACTCCTTAAAATACCCCAACACCCTTAAACACTAACCCATCTTAACCCTATAAATATACCCTGTACCCCAAAACCCAAACCTATCCCTACACCCAAAAAAATACCCAGGTACCCCAAAACCCAAACCTAGCCCTGACCCCTATAAATACCCCTGTACCTCAAAACCCAAACCTACCCCTGAACCCTAAAAATACCCCAAAACCCAAACCTAGCCCTGAACCCTAAAAATACCCCTGTACCCCAAAATCCAATCCTAGCCCTGAACCCTTAAAATACCCCTGTACCCCAAAACCCAAACCTACCCCTGAACCCTAAAAATACCCATACACCCCAAAACCCAAACCTAGCCCTGAACCCAAAAAATACCACTGTACCCCAAAACCCATACCTATCCCTCAAACCTTGAGGAACCAGAATTCGATTTAGGCCTAGTAAAGCATGTAGTCACTATTAGTAATTAGCGTGATGCACCTGTTAGGCCAATATAGAGATTCAAACACTAATAAGTACGTATAGTAATAACTTAGGGATTAGTATACGCCATATCACACGTTTTTGCAGCTAATCATAGGCAATACAGCTTGACCCGACCAGCGCCATTTTGTGCAGCATTAGTGAAAACCTACCATTACACTCAGCTAAAGCCGTTCTCCTAAGAAATAGTACAACTGTAGCGAACTGCTGCTTCTGCACGTTAGGCCTGTCAAGGTTGTAGGTGGGGGGTAGGCTGGATAAGCGCATTCCAGGAGGCGCTGTATGGACTCTCTCGGAGCTGGCAGAAGGGAGTCACCCTCTCGACCTTGCTATAACGAACTGAGCTAAACTAAGGAAGCTTTGTGTTCCATATATGGTATTTCCCCTCCATCAACCTGTACCAACTTGTATTTTTCCTTCTTAGGTAACGGTTTCGAAATGTAACAGTATATATGTGATCTGTTGATAATGTGCCAGCAGTCTTCTCGGCGGACCTCGTGGGGTTAGGTCGCGAGAAGCTCCTCTGGCAGAGTTTGTTTGTTATAATAAACGATTGGACCTGCTACACTGCCAACTGACTGATTATTGGTAATTGGTGTTGGGGCTATTTGTAAGTATGGCTCTATTTGGGTTGTAATTTATTTTTCGGTACTTCACCCTAAAACTACCCCTATACCCCCCATAACCCAAAACTATATCTGAACACTTAAAATACCCAAACACCCCAAAACATATACCTCAGTACCCCAAAACATATACCCCTATACCCATACTTACCTTATCCAAACATAAAAAAAAATGCTTTTACCATTCAAGCATTTACAACCAATTTCGTTGTAAATGTATGGGTGGTACAAGCATATAAAATGTAATGCCATGCGTTATAATGATAACAAGACGTAGTTTACAAATATTGTAACACAGCACATGAAAAATTCATTCAAGACTGGAAGCTCATTAATAGCTTTTTATTATTCTTATAAACTTTTCTCAGAGAAAGGGGGTTTGTTTCATGAAAAAATGTTTTTTCGGAAAAACATGAACAACTAATACATGCTAGGAACAGGACTTGGACGATCATTCATCATATCAAACATATCACAGGCATACAACAGTCAGGCATTCGGAGGTGGTAAGGGATAAAAAAACTACAAGGAACTACAAAAGTGCATATCATACAATATTTACAGTAGGATTGAGAGAGCCACAGTCTGCAAAACAATTTTCAAAATGGTATCACTAGGAAATTATTTGAACAAAAGGTACACTTCTTTATCAGAAATAAAAAAGTTCACAGTATTTAATCAGGTTGAAAGATAATGTACACAGAGCGGTGATAAGCAGCGTGGAAATAAATGAATGTGCTTATCACCCAAGCAGACTACAGTGTGGCTGGGGCCTACGCGTTTCGAATCCCGCTGGTCTCGGGGGATTCTCTTCAGGGCCTCGGTCCTCTCTAGGGAAAAGAAGGGGGGAAAATTATAAAACACTAAACAGAAAGAAGAGTCAACATTCAATAGATCAACATCAGATTCCTCCTTCAGGTATCACCTCCTCCTCAACAGACTTACCAAAAGGCAGATATGCTAACTTTTGATGGAAACTTCAACGCCTTAATTGGGGGGTTTTTTGTTCTAAAACTGGAATAATCATGACAGAAAAGGAATTAGTTGACGGACTATATGAGGTGGCTACAGTGTAACAACTTACAAGGCTAGATATTACCTACCTTAATACTCGACATGGGAGCTTTATACTTGAATTATAGCCAGAACGAGGAGACTATCAGACGTTTACCTGTGGTGTAATAAGCAAGCCGGGGGTCAGAATAGGTTACCTCTAGATGGTAGAAAAGATAGTAAGCTATTATACCAGAATCTTACCTAAAAGGTTTAGTGTTTTATAATTTTCCCCCCTTCTTTTCCCTAGAGAGGACCGAGGCCCTGAAGAGAATCCCCCGAGACCAGCGGGATTCGAAACGCGTAGGCCCCAGCCACACTGTAGTCTGCTTGGGTGATAAGCACATTCATTTATTTCCACGCTGCTTATCACCGCTCTGTGTACATTATCTTTCAACCTGATTAAATACTGTGAACTTTTTTATTTCTGATAAAGAAGTGTACCTTTTGTTCAAATAATTTCCTAGTGATACCATTTTGAAAATTGTTTTGCAGACTGTGGCTCTCTCAATCCTACTGTAAATATTGTATGATATGCACTTTTGTAGTTCCTTGTAGTTTTTTTTATCCCTTACCACATCCGAATGCCTGACTGTTGTATGCCTGTGATATGTTTGATATGATGAATGATCTTCCAAGTCCTGTTCCTAGCATGTATTAGTTGTTCATGTTTTTCCGAAAAAACATTTTTTCATGAAACAAACCCCCTTTCTCTGAGAAAAGTTTATAAGAATAATAAAAAGCTATTAATGAGCTTCCAGTCTTGAATGAATTTTTCATGTGCTGTGTTACAATATTTGTAAACTACGTCTTGTTATCAGTATTGGCAGTTTCTTTTTGTTGTTTTGGATACTGGCTCAGCCTTGCTGATTAGAGCCAACCCTTAGTTGTTTTCCGGATGCGTTATAATGGCATTGCGGAGTCATGGTACTTTCGTAATGAAAGTATGCTGAGTGATGGTATGCGGAAAGAAAGTTGCGGAATAATGGGTGTTTACCCTCCCCCGGTAAGTACATTGGTGGCACGACGGCCCACATCTCCAGCAACATACTCATATTTTTTCACCACCCATTTGAAAAATGCACAGGTCTCTCTCATTGATGGCCAGCTCTGACATATACTTTTAGACACACCTCCCCCCACAAGTTCTAGATGTGCGAACTTTAGAGCTGGGGAGCTACGTTCGGATCTAGGCATCAGCTCAACATCCTGTGATTCCAGGCAAATCGCTTTGTCTCCCCATGCCTACCACAAATAAATGTGTTCTTCTGTAATGTAAATTGTGCTCATGCCATGTTATCGAGTTTGCGCTATATAATATTGCAAGGGAAAATAAAGTAGGGAAACTCGAGTTCACACACTACTGAATGCGCAATCTTAAGTGCATCAGCAGTGCCCTGTGAATCGGAGCGTTTCACAGATAAGAAATGCTATCAAAACGAAATCCTACAAAACAATATACTACTGGCCGGCAGCAATTCATACCTGGACAATGTCGGGATGGGCTGCTAGTTGCTTTATAAAAGTAAGAGTACATTTATTAAACATACACACTACTTAATCCTATGCACCAATTTACAAATATACATAAGCTGTTAGAATTACTTTGTGACATTGCATAACATCTCCACCCCTCCCCAAAAGGGGGGGGGGGGGGTAGTACAACCACTACCATGTAGGCACATCATCTTGCCCCCATCGCAGTGAATTGGACTTAACCTGGAGGGAGGGCCCTGCGCACTGGCACCATCCCAGTGGTGACCCCCCCATTACGTCAACCAGCATTAAAAATGGGTACACTGGCCTCGGTGACACATAACCCTGACTGAGCATATCCTACTGACCATAAAGTATGCACCTCTACATCTTAAGGGCTAACAGTCTGGGTTGTTCCTCACCTAACAGCAGCAGCAAGAATACATGTTTAAGCAGCACTTTAGAATGATCATACTCATAACATTTGGTTATCATTAACAATGCATTGCAATTACAGCCCCTAAATACATCACAGATGATCACAGGATTATGTATATGAGGCCAGACACCCTAGCAGGAATATCTAATAACATAACCCCACTTTGCTTATGACATCACCTTACACAAGTACTTCACATTATACAGGTGACCTTCAGTCCCTTTAAGGAAATAACCATCAGTAAAAGCATTTCTGGTGCAATTACAACTCTTCACCTGCAGGGGATGCCTTCTTCCAGACACCCCACTCAGACTTTCGCTCCTTGAGGCAATTATGCAAACACCCTCAGCTGAGGAACAAATGTTCTGGCACAGAAGGTGATAATTGTGGGCTGAGCCCTTGAGGGATAATTCCTTTGAAATACGTAGGAAATTTAGGATGACGTTTCTCTTTGTGGAGGGGGGAGGCTGCGCTTCTCCAGCAGCTCCCCTCAGCACATTTTCACCAATGAGGGTGACCCCCCTCCTCTGGGGAGCCAGCAAGCACCAAAACGGCAGGCTTCCAAATGCCTGGCAAGGCATTATGGGGCGATTGTGCTCCTCCTCGTGAATATTGTATGAGCGGCTCTCCCGCTGCTCCGAGGAGAGCCGCCCTGGTGGCTTCGCCGCATCTTCCTGCTTCGGTGGGGTCTCTGTCCCACCCAGACCCCCAGGTAATGTACTGCGGCTCGGGGGTCCCACCCCCATCTGCTCTGCGGTTTTTTGAGGCCCGGTACCACCCGGTCCTGTGCAGCTCCTTTCGTTAAGGTTCGGTGTCCCTGTCCCACCAGGGACCCTGCGCAAGCCGTCTTCGTTGGAGGACAGCCTAGGGAGCCCACCCCCGGCTGCCTCAGCCGGCTCCACACGCGGCCAGCACTCTTCTGTGCTGCAATGGGAGCCGGCAGTCATATTCTGGTCTGCCTGCTTTGGTGGGCAGACGCAAGTCAGCTTCCCTGCTTCCGTGGGTCTTCTGGGGACTTCCCCGGCCTACTCAACACTCGGGGCCCAGGGATGGGGTCCCGGGCCCCCAAACATCTTCGGGGGGGTGCGATGGCACTCCCCCCCTCCTGGCAGCTCGTGCCCGGGGATGGGGTTCAGGGCCCCTCCTCCTCTAGATGGGGTTGCGCGACGGCGCGCCCCAATGCCATTTTCGTAGGGGGCCAGGGTGGGCTCCTGGCACCCGTGGGGCATTGTCACAGGGAGCTTGACTGCGCTCCCCAGCCATCTTCTTCACGGGGGGGCACGACGGCGCTCCCCCGCCTCCATCGTCAGTGGGGGCCAGGGTGGGCTCCAGGTCCCCCTGCAGGGCACCTTCATGTGGAGCGCAACGGCACCACCCCGGCTTTACTTCTTCTTGGGGGCAGCCTACGGGATCAGACCCACCCCGGGGGCATCTTTGAGACCGGCGACGGAGCCCCACGCGCTTCATCGTCGGTCTTCTTAGGGGTCAAAGGTCGCCCACCTTCCGGGGGCATATCTTGGCCCCTGGGGGTCCGATCTGCCCCATTTTTGCGTCCTCTTGCTCCTAGTGGTGTCCCCCAGCCACTGGGAGCACTCTCCTTTGTCCTCCAGGTTTGCAAGAGGGTGCATTCTGCAGGGAGCAGTCTTCAATGGCTCCCTGAGCCTCTCTTCTCCATGCGCAGAGGCCCCTGCTTCTGTGCACTGGTCCTGGGCGCTTCTTCTGGTGCTGTTAGGGGTCTGGGTGACAGTCTCTCCTTCCAACTGCCCATTTCCAGGCTCCAGCAACTTGCGCCTCAACAGACCACACCCAGAGAGAGCTTCTCTTCCTGTGCAAGTACTTTATAAAAGTTGAGTAGGGGGCTGGCAGGAAGTCTCTGTGTGTCCTATCAAACAGCGACACATCACTTCCCTGCCCCTGCTCCCTCCGTCTTGTCCAGCCTCTGGGTTTGTTCAAAATGGCGTCGTCCAGTTCCTCTGGCCACATGGCCTCTGAAACCTAACTCCTTCCCCTCTCACTGACCTCACTGTGGCAGTTGATGGATTGGCTTGTAGCTCCACCTATCTTTTCTCCTTGGCGGGAAGATCTTCGCTCTGGGAAGAAAGGTCATTAATTCTACCTGCCAGGGAGAGACCCCAGCCAGGGACTCAGAGAAATATGACATTTCTGGATGACCCAAAAGCGGTACGAATATGACTTTGGACTCTGCAGAATACTCATTTTCACATCCGCTACACTGGACTTTAGTGTGTGTCTGGAATCTGTAGGCCTTGTGAAAGTTACTCTAGCCATGGTTTCCACCTTCCCACAAGGGAATAATGAAGTGAAAAACACAGTAAAACACACTGACTTTCCCTGGCATGTTTCCTTCCAGTGTATAAAGCCTATTCCATGCACCACCCTGTGAGAAGTTAGCCTGGCATATGATGTCCACTATTCTAGTGGGCACCTTGCACCAGTCTAAACGGCCCTTATTGATGGTGGTTGCAAAGTCAAACTTATAGACAGCTATCCTAGTGGTAGCATGGACCAGCAGTCATAGGCTAAGACTTCAGAGAGCATGTGAAGCAAGCTGTTTTACCAATTATAATCCCTTGAAAACCAAATGAAAGGACACCACACAAGGTATATATCAAACATGTATGTATTTATTTCTAACACAACCCCTCTGCCCTATTTATGAGGTCAGAGATCGAAGTACATCACAAGTTACTCAATTAGCATACGATAAGTTGCACAAATACAGTTATGCCCTAGGGGCCTCACAAACTATATACTAAGTACGTGGTATAAGAACAACTTCAGAAATAGTGAATAGGCCTAGGGGCTCGCTGGGGCTACACTAAACAACCCAAGGTTAGGAAGTAGGAGACCCACGGGAGATGCGTGCAGTGTCTAAACACAGTCGCGAGTTACTATTGACTTATAATGGAGAACGTAGAAGTTACAAAGTTACTGTTTAAGGACACTTCTGGATGGACTACGGTAAAACCCCTTTAGACTAGGACACTTCGAGAGTCAAGACCCACGGGAGCATTGGAGTACTCGTGTTACCTCACCCAGGGAAGCCGGATGCATAGGTGTCTTTTCGTGTGGGGTTTTGTCGTCGTTTTCTATGGGGATCTGCGAAGAAGTGCTGCAGGCGACCAGCCTGTGGTGTCAGTTTGGATGGCCAGCCAGGGGTGGCAAAATACATGCTGCAGCCCCTGGTAGGCCTTGGATGCACCTATGCCCTGGGTACCTATGGTACACTATACAGGGGCTCACAAAGGTGACCCAATACCCAATCAGGTATGTACCTAAAGTACATGGAGTCCATTTTATAGGGAGAGCAGATAGCCTGGGGCCCTGAATAGCAGGATCCCAGGCCAACTAAGTCGAAAACCAGCAAAACACTAGGCAAAAAGTTGGGGTAACCATATAGCCAGATATCCACCTTCCTACAACCCCTGCCCAAACAAAAGGAGATAAGGCTATCCTTGTCCAGGTAAGCCTATATTGCCTAAGTGGCCATATAAGGAAGTACCTGCACTAGCATGGTTACCCCCTGTCTCATGGTCCACTAAGCAATCCCTCACCCTGAGGGTATCAGAGGGTCTCCACCATAGGGAATCTCTACCTATGGTGAGTTTTGGCAAAGTAAAAGGCTGGTGCTGTGATGGTTTACTGAAGTGAGACTACACTAATGTAGGGCTCAGCTTCCTCCAATCACTATCCACCATGTATGCCTTTCTTTCCATGACTGAGCTGCACTGTGCTCTCAGGGTCAACCTCTGGATGCCTACAGCTGGAGGCTGGGTCCCTTTTGTTGGACCACTGGAGGGACAGGTGAGGTTTGGGGCCACTAGGTCCCCAGTTTGCCTGTGCCCGACAGAATCTATCCGGGGTTGGCTCCTACCTAAGGGTAAGGGAGATCCCTCAGGGATTTAAGGAATTTTCACCTGGCTAGGGCTGCTACACTGGGTGCCCCTCATCTGCTGATGGGGGGTTCCTTTGGACAGGGGGCCCTTTGGGGTCCACTGGCTTCCCTGACCTCTATAGCCCTGGGCTGGCTGAGGCAGGGTAGGGAGACTGGGTACCACCTTGGAAGGGTCCACTGACATCAGGGGCTCTGCCAGGCCAGGCCTGGCTACCTCTGGGGCAGTTCCTTCACAAGGGGTAGGGTCAGTTCTCTGAGGAGGCTGACCCTCACTTAATGTCTGGTGGGAGGGAGACTTTTCTTCCTCCCCAATGCTCTCTGTCTGAGTGGAGCGATCCATAGTTTCAGGCTTCAAAACACAAAAATCTGTTTGAATTTGGGCTGTGACCATCACAGCCCTACCAACCTTTTCCAGGAAGGCCTACCATTTTGGAATGGATTTTTTTTCTATCTCAGCCCAGGCTGAGATCTCTAGATCATTGCCCAGTAAACAATCTACAGGCAAGTTTGTAGACACTGCCAATCTCTTTGCGCCAGTGACACCTCCCCAGCTGAGATTTACTACTGCCATGGCATGATCTTTCTGCACTCATCAATATTGGTCACCTGGTATGTGAACCCAGGTAAACGCTGTTCTGAGGTGACTAGTCTCTCAGTCACCATTCTGATGTTAGCCCCTGTGTCCCTATAGGCCTCAGCTTTCTGGCCATTGATGTGGGGCTCCTGTCTGTACTTGCCCAAGGTATTTTGACAAGCAGTAAAGTTGGCAAACCCCATGCCAATCTCACAGACTAGAGTTGCTGTAGTAGGGAACGTGGTTAGGCCAGAGTCCACCTGAGTTCCCCAAGTAAACCCAGCCAAATTGTTGGGGGCACTCCCACCACCTGGGGGTTTACTACTAGTAGTAACAGGAGGTGTTGGAGTATAACCTGGAGGAATATTTTCCTTATTGTTGGCTTTTGGGCAACTGCTGTCAGTTTTCCAATGGCCAGGTTGCTTACATATATGACAATAAGGTTTCTTAACATTAGAGGAAGGAGTTTGGGACCCACCCCCCTCAGAGGATTTTTGGGGCCCTGTAGTGGATTTGTCCTTAGATTTATCCCCACCTTTCTCTTGAGGTTTGGTAGAATCTTTCTTCTGGTCACCACCCTGATTTTTAGGCCTCACTCTGGTTTTTGGGGAGAGGTCAGATCAGAGTCCACCAGGTGCTGATGTAGAAGCTGGTTTTGACAATTATTAAGGATCTGCTCCCTCATAATCAAATTATACAATCCCATAGTCATGTACTTTGCTGCCCAGTAACCAGCCCTCCAGAGCCTTAGTAGCACAATCTACAAAATCAGTCCTGAGTCTGTGTCTTTTGGGTGTCTCTGAACAGCAACCTATGCTGCTCAGTGGTTAAGCCAAAACATCTATTAGAGCACTCTTCAGGACAGTGTAGTTGTTAGCATCCTAATCACTAACTGTGAGTAGATTATCTCTGCCTTTACCTAAAAAAGAAGAGCCACAAGATTGCTGCCCACTGACTTTGGGGTCCCTGCTGTACTCTGCAAGCCCTCTCCAAAGCAGTTATCCATTTGTGGATGCCATCCCCAATCTGATAGGGAGGGACAAACTTGCTCAGGGTTCTATGGCCAGGAGACCTTTCCCTATCTCTAGGAATATTGCTGCCACCAGTGGGTTCCAACCCACTTAACTTTTTCTCTCTTTCAAGAGCCACTGTCTCTTTTGCAAGGGCAACATCTTGCCTCTTGATCCTAAGAATAACTTCCTTCATCCTAGCTTTGTGCTCTCTCCTCTGAAGGGAAGTAATTCTCTTCCTAGCAGAGGCACTGGACCCTACTGAGAATCAGAATGACCAGAACCACTGGGCAGTGAACTGTTCCTTCTGTTTCCACGGTTAGGCCTACTTGGAAGGTTAGAGGGGGGCCTAACATGGCCCTCTCCAACGCCAGATTGTCCTGTGTTGCCCAGGTCAGGTTCATCTACTGCATCCTGGTCATCATCCTCATCAGAGACCACTGGATCTTCTCCAGTTGGAATTTCTTCTGTTGATGGATGGCCCCCCTCTCCACTACCTTTGTTCCCTGGGTCTGATGCATTCTCTACATCATGAGCCACTAAGAGATCTGGTGGTTAAAGGTTGGACTCTGTCCTTGTTTTAACTTTCTGACGGCACACAGGCTTCTAAGTTCATTAAAAGTGAAGGAGTCATACTTAGAAGGCACCCTCTGGGGTCTTCTTGAAGTGGTAAACTAGGGCCTGCTTCCAAGGACATTTTCTAGTGGGGTGTGGTGTGTGCACCTACCAACACTAAATGTTTTCCTACTAGAACCTCTCTAGGAGTTGTAGTCAGGGTGTGCTAAGCCCTTTCCTCTACAACTGCTAAGTTCAGTAGAACTTAAAGTATTATAAGAACTTGATTTATATGTACCTACAGGTACCTTAATGTGATCTTTCAAATGATATTTCAAGATTATTTGGTAAAACAACAGCAAGCTCTTATCCCATCCGCTGCACACCAATGTGAGAAGTTAGCCTGGCATATGATGATCACTATTCTAGTGGGCACCTTGCATCAGTCTAAATGACCCTTATTGATGGTGGTTGTAAAGTCAACCTTATAGACAAGCTATCCTAGTGGTAGCATGGACCAGCAGTCATAGGCTACGACTTCAGAGAGCATGGGAAGCAAGCTGTTTTACCAATTATAATCCCTTGAATACCAAATGAAAGGACACCACACAAGGTATATATCAAATATATATGTATTTATTTCTAACACAACCCCTCCGCATCAGAGATCGAAGTACATCACAAGTTACTCAATTAGCATACGATAAGTTGCACTATTACAGTTATGACCAAGGGGCATCACAAACCATATACTAAGTAAGTGTTATAAGAACCACTTCAGAAATAGTGAATAGGCCTGGGCCTAGGGAATCGCTGGGGCTACACTAAACAACCCAAGGTTAGGAAGTAGGAGACCCACGGGAGACGCATGCAGTGTCTAAACACAGTCGCGAGTTACCATTGACTTATAATGGGGAATGTAGAAGTTACAAAGTTACTGTTTAAGGACACTTCCGGATGGACTACGGTAAAACCCCTTTAGACTAGGACACTTTGAGAGTCAAGACCCATGGGAGCACCGGAGTACTCATTGTACCTCACCCAGGGAAGCCGGGTGCATAGGTGTCTTTTCATGTCGAGTTTCACCGTCATTTTCTATGGAGATCTGCAAAGAAGTGCTGCAGGCGACCAGAGGAAAAGTGTCCGGGTTGATCCAAGGGTGGACCAGTGAAGTGAAAAACCTGAAAGCAGAGAAGACAGAGTCTGGGTCACTAGCCAGTGACCAGGAAGGAACCAGGAAGAAACCAGGCGATGTCGTGATGATCTCAGGTGAAGAGGTGAAGCTTGTCTCTGCAGCCACGAGGACCAGGAGGCGTCAACGACAACCAGGAGCTGGATTCGAGCTGTCCCACAAAGGACCACGGGGCATATTATCAAGCCTGTGCGCTAAAATTATCGCCGCTTTATCGGCCGAAAGCGGCCGATAAAGCGGCGATAATGGGCTTGATAATATGCTCTGTGGAATTCCAATCGAAGCCCATGTTAGATGTCTTCACATCTAACATGTGCTTCGATTGGAATTCCATAGAGCATATTATCAAGTCCATTATCGCCGCTTTATCGGCCGTTTTCGGCCGATAAAGCGGTGATAATTTTAGCGCACAGGCTTGATAATATGCCCCCTAGTTTTTTTTTTTCAAAGTTTTATATAGCGCGAACTAGACCCGAACCGAATCAGGTTTCAGAGCGCTTTAAATATCACCAGTTACGTTACATGAGGACATAGTTGACTGCGGTATCGGTATCTGGACTGGACCCAACAAGCCTTGGCAAACGCAATCCATGCAGGAAGTGAAGATTGGCTTTGGGTCAGACCAGCAAGGTCCGAGGAGCTTCTCCTTTCCAGAAAAGCTGGAGCAAGCCTGGAGCAACCAGGAAAACAGTTTTGTTTCAAAGGTTTGTCTTCAGAGGGCTCACTAGTCAGCGGGCTAGCAACCGGGAAGACGTGTTGAGCTGAAATGCAGGAGCGGGACCCACGCAGCACTCATGGAGTGTGGAGGGCTGAGCTTTGGTGCAAATGGCGCTCGGGTCTGGGGCTTCTTGTACCCCATTGCACAACTGCAAGGGTACCTCGGTAGTTGAGCTGTTAGAAAAATGCAGGATGTCCAGGGTGTCCGGTCCCACGACTCTCGTGTTCGCCACGGGTCTCAGCTTTGCTGTGGATGTGAGTCAGAGTCAGAGAAGTCTGAGAGTCTACTTCCTGTGTCACTGAGTCTTCGGGTTCCGGCAGGAGCATCAACAAAGCAGACCAGCAAGTTACTGGTGGTGCCTTCAGTCTTCTAGTCAGAATAGAACGTCGAAGGTCCAAGAGTTTCATATCAGAGTTTCATTCCAGGATAATCTACAGTCTGTGTACACAGCTCCTATCTTTATATTGATTGTAGGGGCTGGATTACCTGCTAGGTCCCTCCTATGGGTGGACCTGGGAAGGGGGTGGTTACACCCCTTTACCTTTGTCCAGTATTGTGCCAGAGCGGGGCTGGAGTGCCCCAGCAACTGGTTTGAACTGGTCTATGCATGGAACACCTTGTGTGGCCCAGGCAGTGTCTGGAAAAACATCTTTCCATTCAACCCACCCTGCCCCAATACACTACAGGCTGTCTGGGGAGGCGCTAGCACCTCCCTCGACAGGAAACCTATTGTCCAGGCCTCCCTTGCTGGAGTTTCCCCCAGCAGCAGGAGGTCAGATTTGTGTCTGTGGCAGCAGCATTGATTTTGTGAAGCTGAGGCTCTGTTTAACTTTAACCGGGTAAAGCAGGAACATACATGTCTTTTCCCTCTAGAAGGGTGGAATGCTACCCCCGCCGCCAGAATTGGCGGGGGGTAGTATTCCAAAGTGTTTGACACCTTTCACAACATGTTTTGATAAAGCCAAACCAAAGTTAGCATTAACTGCGAGGATTATAATGCACTTAAGAGTATATGGTATGGCTATCATGGAACAGCTATAAGGAGATTGTTCCGAAAGCTGCAGAGGTGCTCAGCTCATGCTAGGGCACCCTCTCACATAAGACCAAGCACTCTGCCTCCTGGATTGTTGAGGCCTACCATAGGAGTGACTTATAGGTGCATTTGTGTCTATATATAAGGTAGATATAGATCTACTATATCTAAGTAAGGGGTGATTACACCACCTTACCCAAGCTGAGTGATCAACCTGTGGTGTCATTTTGGATGGCCAGCCAGGGGTGTCATAATACATGCTGCAGCCCCTGGTAGGCCTTGGATGCACCTATGCCCTTGGTACCTATGGTACACTATACAGGGGCTCACAAAGGTGACCCAATACACAATCAGGTATGTACCTAAAGTACATGGAGTCCATTTTATAGGGAGAGCAGATAGCCTGGGGCCCTGAATAGCAGGATCCCAGGCCAACTAAGTTGAAAACCAGCAAAACACTGGGCAAAAAGGTGGGGTAACCATATAGTCAGATATCCACCTTCCTACACACCCAATTCTGCATAGGTCCTGACACACCATTCACTCTGTAGTTGCTCCTGGACTGCTCATGCTAGGAATATCCCCTGCGCAGCCCCTACACATGTGCACACGCATGTACACCTGTGTCTGCATGTAACCAGCACAGTGCCCCATCCTCCAGCAGCCTAGTCAAGCCAGGGGGACACCAGTAAACTCTCCATGCAGTCTCCCTCATTATGAGTTCACTGTGGGTGAGTCCCAGATTATGAGGCTCCCCCACAGTAAAAGCTCAACAATTAGGTGCTCAAAAAGCAAAACATCTGGGTGGCCCCTAGTGTCAGAACCACCTTCTAACAGAGCTGTTGAGCTCTAAACATCCTCCATACACACATAGATCAATGGAAGCAACCCAGACTGCTGTATGGGTTCATAAGGATGGAGGGGGACATTCGGCAACAGTACGAGTTCCTACTTGAGTTGTCCTAAGTGCCCCAACAGAAGTTACAGCCACAATGGCAATGCCTAGTACAAGTGTACACAGGATTTTAGAGGATACGGGACAGGTTATTTCTAAGAGAACAGTGGTAGTAGAACCACCATTAAATGTAATCTGTATTCGAATTCTAAAAATAGAATTTGGTGAAATGCTTCAAGGGAATGTGGATTTGAACAGACTATTGACTCATAATGCTGATGAAAGGAGGTATTTGGTAAAAGAAGCATCTCGTTGTGCTAATTGTGAGCATGACAAATTGGATGAATTAGGCAATGATTACAAGTTCACGTTAGCAAAAATGAAAAATGTAAAATAAAATTATAAAGTGGATTTCACATGATGGAATCAAGGAAATCGACCTGATTATTTACCAAGATTTAATTGAGAAAATGGAAGACTGGACTGACAAAGAAATATCAAGAAAAAGGGAAGAAAGGGACAGCAAATAAAAAGAAAATGAAAGGAATTGAGGGAAAGGTAAGACATATTGCATGATTCACAAGTAAGGACAAATTTGATGACATTTGATGCATATTCCATTAACAAGGGCTGATTTGTATACTTCTATGCATACCTTTCTGGGATTTCCCCAGCAAAGTGCTATGATGAAATTCATAGATTGACACACATTTCCTCAATGTAATGGATTGATTAAAATACGTTGTGTGAGATTGTAGTTCCTGGAGATTTGTGGTTGGAATATAAATTGGTTGTTGGATGGCCGACACTAGAACCAGTTGTACCTGGTCCTAATGCTCGAGCAAGAGTGATAGCAAACGAAAGGATGTGATTGCGTATTTGAAAATATAAGGGCTATATATTGGGAAAAGATTGTAAGAAGATTTTGGGAAGGACACAGGACCTAAAGAATAAGTATATTCCTATTATGAGAGAATAATGCAGGTTTATATGAAATGAAGCAGAGTTGAAAATCCAGAGAAAGGTGGAGTTAGTGGTTTTGTTTTTCCTTTTGTAAATGGATTAAGATCATTGGTTAATAATTACTCTGATAATCTGATCATTCTGATAATTCTGATAATTACTCTGAAATCTCTGATAGAATTACAATCACAATACTGGTGGCCGGGGATGAGCGTAGAAATTTACAAATTTGCAATGAATTATGAGGACTGCAACAGAGATCGCAGTTGTGAACCGGACCAGGCACCAGCCCAGACACCACTATTAGACAGCATCAGGCTATCTATGTGCAGACGTCCGACCGGACATATGCGGTACCATAAAAATTAAGACGAGATTCATTTGGATGTGGCTCCAGCGCTCGGCTGACGCCAGAACTGTTATAAAAGATTTGCGAGTCTTTATCGGCACATACACAATTGGCATGCTACATTCTGACCAGGGTCCTACGCTTAACTCTCGGGCTTACAAGGAGGCCATGGCCAGCATGGGCATTGCATTGCGGTATTCTAGTCCATTCCATCCTGAGGGAAATGAGGTACTGGAGAGAAAAAACCGGGACATAAAGCAATCTATAACAGCGAGGGTATTAGGTTCGGGTGATGGGTGGGTCAAACATCTAATAAGTGTCCAACGTAGTCTTAATAATATGCCAGGAAATTCTCTAGGAGGTATCAGTCCGTATGAACTTTTATTTGGTACCAGAATGATAATTCAGGACTTGGATTGTCACACTTCAGTGGTGCAACAAAAAGCCTTTGATATCAAAGATCATTTGGCTGTTTTACAGGATTTAAATGAAACAAGAAAAAGTCTGAGTAACGAAAAGCTAAAGCCAACTACCACTGAAGAAAAACCACCTGTCCCAGCAAGGCCTGTCTGGGTTCCAAAGATTGGGGATCTGGTCAAAGAAAAGATCGCGGTGAAGAAGGAATTTGGGCCTTCTTACAGAAAAGCAGTACCTGTTTTAGCTGTCAGCGGAACAAGATCTGTTGTACTACCGCCACTTGCTGGAAAAAAGGAGAACCGAGTTGTATCAATCGACCTGGTGAAACCACAATCATGTGGCCAATAATAATTAGTAGGCCCAGTGGACTCCCAAGAAAAAGTAGAAGACCAAATCTTGCTACAATTCAAGAGGTTCAAACTGAGAGATTAATCACATTTGACAAACCTGCAGTGATTAAAAAAGGACTATGCAACAAAGCCATGGAACTTGTGCCTCTTGAAACCCAAATTGCAACAGTTCAACAAGAAACACCAGTCTACAACATTGTAGCCTCGGACTATACAAATGTAACAAAAGACAATGCAAAGATCAATGGAAATCCGGAGGCAATCCCACCAATTGACAGAAGCATCTGGCTACTTTATCAACTTTGATGACTTTTCTGATGATCCAAGTGAACATGGAGACAAGCCAGCAACAAAAACATTCAAAGAAACAATCACAGAACTCTTTCAACAACTCAGAGAAACATATCTAACTTCACAATGGATTAAATTATGGATCGTGTTAGGCGTACTTTTCCTCCTTCTATGGCTCATCTTGGTTTTAAGTTTGGGTAAATTTATTGATAGAAAATATAGTACAATGGACACAGCAAGCCAGAACATCAACTTGTCCTGAAACCACACAGATCATCACACATCGAAAAAAGAGAACTGTCATCAGTGAACATCACAGCCATCCCTATACCTGGTGGTATAGCATGGGACAAAACTGACTATGAAATGTATGGCCCGGTTGAGCTTTTGAAATATCCACACCAATTTAAGATTTCTTTAAGTGACTTTGTATCACCTAGTAGTTTCTCTGATAATTGGGACTTTGAAAATATTAATAATATGATGTCAGATTTAGAAATGTCAGCAAAATTGACAGCACATGATTATTTACAGGGTTCGTCGAATTATGAGGAAATGTACTGTTTTAACCACTTTGGGCATCATTATCTGCATAAATCTGCAAATCCTAGAAATATTCTCAGTTATAATCAATGGGAACATTGTCCAACCCCGTTGTGGAAAATTAGAAAAATTGATGTACATAAGCGGCGTTCATTTCCCTTTTTCCACTCCTCTCCCTGTAAGCACCATGAATACCGTAAAATATTGACCGCATCACTCCGCCAGTAAAAGCCCGTGCCCATATGTACATGACAGCCATTTTAGGCACCATGGCCTTTTGCCCGTTCATTAGAATCACCGGCTTCCCTTCTGCGCGTACTTGAACCCCCCCTCCCTCTCTCACATGCATAGACCATGAAACCCTCTCCCTCTGCGCGACCCTGCCCTGAAAGGCAACCCTTCTGCTTGACCCACGCAAACCCCCCATTTCCTCTTGAAGAGGCATCCTTCGCCTCAGCTGACATAGCCCTCCCCAGCTGCACCTGACTGCCCCCGCTCTCTCATGTACGGGTCATAAGACCTCTCTCTGTGCGACTCTGTCCCTGTGCACACCCTGGCTTCCCCCCTCCCCTTCTCCCTCACACGGGCAAGTCATAAACCTTCTTCTTCTGCAAGACCCTGTCCTTGGGAGTCACGGCCGCGCCTGACCAGCAGCTCCTTTCCTTTCATGAATAACCCCTCTGTTAGTAAACCCTCCCTCCGCGATCGACTGTCCACACATGTCTGAGGTCATCGCCTAAGCCAGGAGATACTGTTTACTGCTTATTGTATGGAATCACTCCTCTTCAAAGGACCCACTATTGATCCTGGCCACCCCACCCCCTGGGCTATGATCAGGCGCACACATCCTAAAGATTGGCGGAACACTCAGCTGCGTGATTACCCTCCCCTCTTATCAGCAGGTCAAGGGTCCCTATTGTGAACATATGTGGGGTAGGATTGACACGAGGATTATGGGGATGTCTTTTCCTTGTTTCACAATGTCGTGATTGTAATGCTAAGTGTTTTGTAAGGTATAAAAGACGAGGTCTCAGCTCACTTGTTAGAGCACCTCCCGATGACACCTTGTTTCGTGTCGGAAATGACAGGCTCTCCTCATGAGTAATAAATCCTGTTCTTGTGATTCCTGCTCCCAGCGCCCGTCTCTTTATTTGGTAACTACTCAGAATGGGAACTAAGAGGCGCACAGCGCCAGCAGCCTGGGCATCGATGGTAATATGGGCTCCTGTTCCACAATTGGCGTTTTAACGCGGGGTCCATCAGTGACATAAGGTCCAGTAAGAGAGATCCAGACGAAGAGGTGAACATCTAAATGATCGGAGTATACCTGCCTTGAGAGGGCCCTCGTCCGGCTGCCGATTGAATGAACTTCACCGATTCTGAACGGACCTCTCTCGAGTGACCTACTGTCCTGACTGGAATCCCACAGGACTGCTGCGGTAAAATCATGGAGTAAGAGAACGATCGGGCGCTGGAAGGAGGAAGGCGAAGAACTGCCCACACGGTCCGGTCCGGGTAAGGTCGCGTAAATGCGACAAATTGTGAAATGATTGTTTGATTTGGATAATACTAGTATTACTCTTTTGTTGGTACCTCTGGAGATTCACCGTCTGCAAACGGAGAAACAACAGGCTCTCTCTTTGCAAACAGTGAAGGATAGGTAACGCAGACTTTTGTCCCCATTGTAATCCGTCGTGCCTATCTTCCTCCCCCACTGTTTCCCGAACTGTTGTTCGTGGATTATTGTCTGGAGATTCTCTGTCTACAAACAGGGAAGAACAAGGTCTCTCTTTGTAGGTAGCGAAAAGGTAGGTAACGCAAACCTTTAACACGTCGTACCTACTTATTCTCCCCACTGATTGTTTGATTGACCGTACATTAAGTGTTCGGTATTGGTTCTTTTGAGGTATTCACCGCCTGCAAACAACGGAGAATAGAAATATTCTGTCTAGTCTTTGCCCGCCGTGATAAGATAGGTAGTGCAGACTTTTGTCCCCGTTGTAATCCGTCATGCCTATCTTCTCCCCACTGATTGGTAGCCTGTTTAGCCCGGACCGCTTATTAGAGATGAACCATCCAGCTCCACTGGAGGGCACACCTAATAAGGACATGTTCATTAAGTGTGGACTAGTCGCTATAGCTTATAATAGGTTATGGCATAAAAATATAAGAAGAAGAGTCGAGCGAAATCAGTAGGCCACTGATGAGTTATCAACTTCGCTAAAAATAGAATAAGAAACGTTAGAAACAGTTCGTAATAAGAAATATAAAATGGCGAAAAGCTTGACAGCAAGACAGCCATGAGGTAGCTAGGTTCCGCTCCCTATTCCTGCCCCAAACATGTCTGCCTCATTGCCCACCACGCCCAAATAACGGTCACATGAAATAGATACAAATCAATAGGTACCTACCCCCATTCCGGAAGCTCCCGAAGTGCAACAGGTCCGCGGTTATGCCCATCCGGAAGGCGAGGCCTCGATGCATGCAGGGCTCGCCTGGCCGTAGTCGGAAGGGGAGGCTGTGGGGCGGACGGCCCAAAAATCGTAATGACCTCTCCTTTTCCCCTCTTCTGCTGCCCTGCAGGCCACGGGGGGGGGCTGTCTTGCCTCAGCCACCGACCCCCCCCCCTCTCTCGCCTGATCCGGCTCTCATCGAAGGCCGAAGCCAAGGCGAGGACGGCGGCGCTTCTTTGCGCAATCATGGCTGCAACTGCACTCGGCCCGGGATAATTGCAGGTAGTCCCGCCACATGTCGACGCCTGAGAGTGACAGGTAGTCCGGCCACACGGCCACCCCTGGATAGTTGCAGGTAGTCCCGCCACATGTCAAAGGGGGGGATGTCTTGCCTCAAACCACCGACCCCCCCCCCCCATCTTCATTGCCTGGCACGGTTGTACCAAAGCGCTGGAGCCGAGGAAACGGCGCGGGGTCACTGGAAGGGGGAGGCGGCGCGAACGAGCCTCCCCCACCTCCCTCCAGGTGGCGGCTTCCAGCGACACCCCAACACTCCTGCTTGAAGAAGGGGTCCACATCAAAAAGCGGGTTTCCTTGCCCGGGATGGGCACACGCCCTGTACTCCACGACCTTGAAGATTCTAAAAGAGCCCGGGGGGGCCGACCTCTCCACGAGGCGCCCCCCGCCCCGTCCTCCGATGGAGCCACGAGACGTCGGCGCACTCCTGCCGGCGCCAGCCTCAGTTTGGAAATGACTAAAATCCTGCAAAGATACAGATTTGTTCAGTTCCGGTGGAACACCAGAATGACCCGGTAGGAAAAGATTGTTGCCTCCCTCCCCACTTTTTGACTGATGATTCATATTGTTAGTCTGCCACCTCATTACGAAAACTTTTTGAACTGCCAAAAGAGGTTCTGGTCCAAACACGAGTCATTGGAGACATTCTGACTATAGTGGAACCTGCCTGACCTCGCCCAAAATGCGCCGATACAAAATGAAACTTTCAAACTCCCTGTTCACCCGGATTGCTCAAATCTTGATGCTTTGAGATATGTATGCATTTTTGGACAATGAAAGTCGATAAGATGGATAGTGATTATGTGCTTAGAGAAGAAGGCAATGTAAGACAGATATTGATCATGTGTTTGGACAATGAACTGATTTAGGGTGGGTACTAATTATGATTGGGAGCAATGAATTGGTGTAACGTAGGCACTGAGTGAGCATTTGGATAATGAATTAATGAATTAATTGAAAAACTGAATTCTTGACATGCATCATGCTTGCCCTGTAGGAAAGTTCGATACAATTTTATTGCACTGCTGCACTTTATGCAATGAACGGCCACCAACTTCGTTCCTCTTATGTACAGTTCCAGTCTGCTCTGTGGCCGGTCCACTGGGTTGTAGGCCCGTATTTGTACACCAACACTTTTTATTAAAGGTATTTTGAAAAAGAAAGTATAATTGTAGCGGTTGCATTAATGAGTTTTGAATGTATTAGTACTGTGAGCGAAGAATAAGTATGATTAAGGCTGAAGGTTAAAAAGGGCCCGATATTTAGCAGCTACATTATGTGTCACAGGCAGCCGGAAAAGTGTTTTAGACGCCCTTAAAACGACACCACAGAAATACCACCTGACCGCCACCCTTGCACGCAACCTAAAGGGGTCGCGACCAAGTGACTCATGTAGATACACAGATCGTCAATGATTATCTATCTGACACTACTGGTCCCACTGGGCTTAAACGCCGAGATGGTAGAGAAATGCGCTACATGGAGATAGGTCGAGTATGTGGTAAGTAAAAACATTTTCGGACTACTGCATGCTGATGTGGTTTGAATGCTGCCCCCACCCCCTTCTTTCTCCTCCCTTCTGCAGGTCGCGTCGGAACGTCGGCTGAAGTATGGAAGAGCGATGATCGAACAACCAATGAAAAGGGAAGGAGGGAATATGAGCATAGTCCTTATGTTGATGAGTTTTTGAAAGATGTAGACTTAGACATGACTGTTCCTCCTTAGAACGTAGCGACTGGGAGGATGGACTGACATAGAAACTTGACGAGTACTGTATGACGAAAATTGACTCGAAATAGCATGTTAGATAATGTAACTAGACGTTTGACTAGATAGGGAAAGGACAAAGAAGAGTGCTGGGGTAAGGGTTACCAAGGCACCACCCGTCTGGGAAGTTAGAAATGTTGCTGATGTTCAAAATGTACTGCCCCCTTCTCACACTCTTATAGATATAGCCAAGCTGTCCGACTGTTCTCCCGATCCATACCCGCCGTTGCCTCAGCCTGGAGAACTTCCCACCAAAGGAAGAAACTGAAAAATGGTTTAAGATCCAACCGTGGGTAAATAGCCCGACAAGGTTAATTTCTGACCGGCTGACCGAGGCGTAAGTATTGGCAATTGAGAACGTTCGCAAAGATAGCAAGCGAGAGGGAAAAGGAGGGAAAGGTAAAAAGAGCTAAGCACGTAGGTAAATAGGATATTAAAGATACGCAGGATGTAAAGATAGATCTTTCTGGCCAATATTTGTTTTATGTTTTGTCGTGAATGTCTTATATATGTAATACATGTACTGTCTTCCTTCGTCTGAGTTTGTGTGTGTGTACTGTAGGGGTTTATGTCCTCCCTCTGTTTGCGTCTCTCCGTTACCTGACCCCCTGCTGTTCTGTGTTGTGAGCGCACTAAATGACCTATTTTCGTACACGTCTCTCTCTCTCTCTCTCCCCCCCCTTTTTTATCTATCTGTCTCTATCTCTATATCTCTGTCTCTCTCTCTCTCTCTATTTGTCATAAGTGTACCGAATGGCTCGTTTAGATTGCGGACGACTCTCACTCTCTATGAGAGTCTCCCTATTTCCTCTTCCTTTTTGTGGTAAAATTGTGCCCCACCGGCACCAGTCTGATTGGATACTTATTGAACGCGAAGGTGTTCAGCGAAATTGACCGAAACTAAAATGATCGTATCTCGCCATATTACTACCTCTCCTTTCTGCAAAATGAATGAACTCGAATTGGCTGAGAAGGAAAGGACAGGTAAGACGACTAAGGTCCCCCAATCTGGCCTTTTATAGGGGAACTGTATGTCAATGGCACCTTATTTTTTAGTTCATCAGAGACGAACGCCAACGTCTAGATTGACCCCCAATGCCCAGATTGCCCCACCCCTTTGCACCCAAGCGGGAATTCCCGAAGCATCCCCGCCCCACTTGATTGACCCCAGCTGCTGTCCCCGATACATACATGATGACCATGAGTAACTGTCGTCCCTCGAGAAAAACTTGTTTTACCCTGACTCTCGATGATAGCGCCCCCGCCCTGTTTGAAAGGGTTAGCCAGCCTTGAAGGGAAATGTTAGACTGTTAAGGCTCGGATTTGGAAGACAAGTCTCCGCTGGAGGTTCCGAAATGTTGAATTTGATGAAATGCACAGTTGATAGGAGTCTTATTTCTCTCCATTTGTGTTATAAATAGACGATGAATAAACTTGGCATGAACTCAGTAGGAATGCCGACATATGCACTGCTTGGTAATGAATTTCTGACTGTGACCGATGAACGTATCTCCCAAGTGCGTAGGATTGAGGGAGGAATTCACATGCATAAATGTCTTCTCCTGCCAGTTCTCTAAAACTTGTTTTGTACCTATTCAAAGATTTACGATCACCGGAGGAGAAGGGTCGGACGTGACGTACAGCCTGGCTGCAGATCTTGAGACACATGTGACCTCGACCAAAAGTGGAGCTGCAGAGCAACAAGATACGGGACGAGACAGCAATTTCAAACGTGGAAAATGACAAATGACGGGTTGCCCTGAAGTCCTCCGTCTGCTAACCCACGTGTGCCTGGAGTCTCCGTCCCCCTTCTTTGGGCCCGATTGATGGGCATGCTTGTTCGTTATCCTTTGCTCCCTTGGTCCCTTTGGTGTGTCCCAGGAATCTCTGACCCCACTCCGCCCTTTCTCCTATCGACTATTTGAACCACACACACCCTCTTTTCCATGTGACTTCTTGCCAAAAGGAAGAACAGCCTTCAGGTGGGAATAGGGTGTTGCCACGGAAATATAGGTGCCGAGCATAAGGTGCCACTAAAAGGATTGGTTAGGGAACAGGACTGTGGTCTAACAGCAGAGGACTGACCGCACCCTGCAACGCGTAAGGATAGATCCGAGCTGGACCTATAGCTCCACCGCCGGTGCTCAACAGCGCCAACTAAAGGACACGGACTAGAGCCTACCAGTGATGGCTCACTGCTAAAAAGACACTGTGACGAAGAGATCTTGTGTATTGAACTGAATTCCGCCCTCAACTACTTGGTCAAAATGTTCATTGGTCACATTTTTAAGTCAGAAACATTTATGCTATGTAGTGCGTTTGAATGTTAGGAACTCGACAAATGCAATTTCCTATGTGCTGCATCCTGCCAATCACATCAACTGTCTATGATTACATGCAAATGTTAGTATTGACAAATGCTAATTCTTCAACCGCGCCTGTTTATATGTACCCCCATCAATTACAAAAATGAACTCTGTTATGTAAAAAGGGGCGACTGTGGAAAATTAGAAAAATTGATGTACATAAGCGGCGTTCATTTCCCTTTTTCCACTCCTCTCCCTGTAAGCACCATGAATACCGTAAAATATTGACCGCATCACTCCGCCAGTAAAAGCCCGTGCCCATATGTACATGACAGCCATTTTAGGCACCATGGCCTTTTGCCCGTTCATTAGAATCACCGGCTTCCCTTCTGCGCGTATTTGAACCCCCCCCCCTCTCTCACATGCATAGACCATGAAACCCTCTCCCTCTGCGCGACCCTGCCCTGAAAGGCAACCCTTCTACTTGACCCACGCAAACCCCCCATTTCCTCTTGAAGAGGCATCCTTCGCCTCAGCTGACATAGCCCTCCCCAGCTGCACCTGACTGCCCCCGCTCTCTCATGTACGGGTCATAAGACCTCTCTCTGTGCGACTCTGTCCCTGTGCACACCCTGGCTTCCCCCCTCCCCTTCTCCCTCACACGGGCAAGTCATAAACCTTCTTCTTCTGCAAGACCCTGTCCTTGGGAGTCACGGCCGCGCCTGACCAGCACCTCCTTTCCTTTCATGAATAACCCCTCTGTTATTATTTATTTATTTTGAAAGTTTTATATAGCGTGAACAGGATCTTTGCAGATATCAGAGCGCTTTACACGGCTGGGAATGCCAGCAAGAGAGTGGGGTTACACATAAGCAGTACAGCAAATCAATAATACAAGTATAACAGTTAAATGTGTGCATAGATAGTCAGTGGCATCAATAATACAGGTAAGATACATATTCATAGAGTTCGAGCAGCGAGTTAAATGTGTGCGTAGATATTTAGTAGCGACAATAATTCAGGTGAAATACATAGTCGCGGTGTTACTCCAACTCAAAATGGCTCAAGGTGAAATACATAGTCATAGAATTCGAACAAAGTAATACAGGTCAGAGTAGGGTCTTTACAAATCCAAGCTAATAGGTCAAGTGTATTTGGCCATAAAAATAGCTTTTACTTCTTTCTTAAAAAGTGTGAAGGAGGAGATGAGCCTGGTTTCAGGAGGGAGTGAGTTCCAGATCCTGGGTGCCATTCCTGAGAAAGAGCGTTTATAGGTTTTTACCTTCCGGAATCTTCGAGGTTTTAGCAGAAGATTGTCTGTGCCTCTAGTGTTTCTAGAGCCGCCAGAGATTGACAGCTTCTGAGTGAGGTATCTGGGAGAGCTCAGATGTAGAGCCTTGTGTGTCATGCAGGCGATTTTCAAATGTATTCTGGCTTCAAAAGGCAGCCAGTCCAGCGTTTTCAGATCAGGTGTGATGTGCGAGTATTTTTTTGATCCAGTGATGAGTCTGGCTGCAGCGTTTAGAGAGGCTCTTAGGGGTGCAGTGCTGGTTAACGGGAGACCGCAGAGGGCGGTGCTGCCGTATTCAATTCGCGGGATTACTAAAGCTTGTACTGCAGTTTGGAAGTCTTTGGCTGGTAGGAAGGGTTTAAGTTTCCTCAGTGTATTGATTTGGAAGTTCGCTCCCTTAGTGGCTTTGCTGATATGCTGCTGCATGTTAAGGTTGGAGTCGAGGGTTATGCCTAAAGATTTCGCTGAGTCCACTATGATGGGTTGGACATTGAGTGCTGTTAACTGTTTAAGCCAGGTTTGCGTGATGGGGATCTTCGCGGGAGGTGCGATCAGCAGGAATTCTGTTTTCAGAGCATTGAGTTTGAGATGATTATCAGCAAGCCAGGATTGGGTGCTTCTAATCGTAGAGTTCAGTAGTAAAATGTCGTTGGGGGATTGTAATTTGAGATATAGTTGGGTGTCATCTGCGTATATGTGAAAAAGTACATTGGATGCTTGAAGCAAGGTGGTGAGAGGTTCCATAACTAGGTTGAACAGGGTTGGTGATAGGGAAGATCCTTGGGGGACGCCTAACGACACAGGTATTGGAGAGGACATCAGGTTGTTACTCTTGAATTTCTGCGACCTGTTGTGTAAAAAGGAGGTGAACCACTTGAGAACAGTCCCAGAAAGACCCATTCTTGTGCTCAGGAGATCGAGTAACTTCTCATGTTTGACAGTGTCGAATGCCGAAGAGAGATCAAGCAGGATGAGGAGGCAGGTATCACCTTGATCTAGGATTTGAAGGGCGTCGTCAATTATGTGAGTCATAGCAGTTTCAGTGCTGTGTCCTGCCCGGAAGCCTGATTGATGCGGGTTGAGGAGATCAAACAGGTCGATATGTTTAGTCAGTTGTAGTTGAACGCATTTTTCCAATAATTTGGCGAGAGTGGGAATATTGGTAATGGGACGGTAGTTGTTTAGGTCGGAAGGGTCGGCAGTAGGTTTCTTTAGCAAAGGTGTGACTTGTCCAACTTTGAGGGAGTCAGGGATGGTTCCTTCTTGGAGCGAGCTGTTGATGATTTTAGTCCAGAGAGGAAGGAGCAGTGGGATGAAATATTTGACAGCGTTAGCAGGGAGGGGATCCGTGAGGTGATTGGAAGGTTTCAAGGTGTTGAGCAGTTTGCCTATTTCTTCTTCGGAGTAGGTTTCAAAGGTTGACCATGTTGCATTGTTTTTAGGTTCGGTGGGTGTTGTGCAATTGAGTGTGTTGTAGAGTCTTGCGTCAGCGCGGAGATCATTCTTTATGTTGTCAGTTTTTTGGGTAAAGAAAGTGGCGAAGTCTTCACAGGAGGGTGCTTCGTGCAAGGTACTGAGAGGTTGGGGTTGTTCCTTGGCTTGTGTTCTGATTAACTTAAAGAGTTTTCTAGGGCGATTTTTTGCTTGGTCGAGCTGGAGGCTGAAGAAGTTTGCTTTTGAGCGCTTTATTTTCCTGAAGTAGGCGTTTCTCTTTTTCTTCAGGGTTTTCAGGTGTAGTGCAGAGGGAGCTGTCCTCCAGGTGCGCTCTGCCAATCTCATGACTCGTCTATCTTCATTGAGACTCCCGTCGTACCATGGGTTGGAGATTTTAGCGGAGACTCTTTTTAGCTGCATGGGAGCAGCCTCATTAATTATTGAGGTCACGGCGCTAAGATAGTGGTCAGTCAGGGATTGGACATCTGTAACGCCAGTAGGGGGGAGTAGGAGGTCGCGACTGTTTGGGGGTAAGGATGATGGGTTGAGTTTTTTCAGGTCTCTTTTCCAGACTTTAGTTCTGGTGGGTTGAACCGAGTTGAGTTTGACTTTTTCATTGATGTGAAATGTAACAATATGATGGTCTGACCAGTCACAGGGTTGAATAGTCTCAAGTTGAGTAGCGCCCTCTTTGGCGATGATAAGGTCGAGGATAGAGCCTTTCTCGTGGGTCGGGCTGTTACATAATTGTGTGAGGTCCAGTGCGCTAAGGAAGCTTTTAAGACTATTTACCACCGCATCGTTAAGATCGTTCCAGTGGAGGTTGAAGTCGCCCAGGTATATTTGGGTGAGCTGTCGTCCTGCGTTGGTTGAAATCAGGTCCATCATTTGCTGGGCGAAGATGAGGTGGTCTCTGGGAGGGTGGTAAATGCTATGGAGAGAGCATATCGGTTTGCCATCACTGATGATATCGAGGCAGATGTATTCGTAGGAAGTTGGGGAGGGTAGGGACGGCACGGAAACTGTCAGTACAGAAAGGCTGTTCCTGTATATGCATGCGATTCCGCCACCTATCTTGCCAGACCTGTCAAGCCTAATGATGTGGTAGTTAGGGGGAACCAGAATGTCCATTATAGGTGTAGAGGATTCGGTTAACCAGGTTTCAGTCAGGATGATAAGGTCAAGGTCCAGTCTTAGGATGAGATCAGCGATGGCGGAGGAGTGTTTAGAAGCCGATCTGCAGTTTAGGAGAGTGCATTTGAGATGGGGTGTGTCTGGAGAGGATGAGGGTACTAGAGAGAGGGGAACTTTTCTAAGGTTATTTGGGACGGATGTTCTGTTGTTGAGAGTGGAGGATCTACGGGGATTTGAGTGTATTGTGGGGATGGGGAAGTGCGAGGCAGATGTGAGGTTTAGGGGAGCTTGGTCGTAGGAGCGGAGGAGGGAGAGGGTGTCGAGGTCCGAGAGAGGGTTGCATGTACGACGGGGGCGGTTGTTGCGATTGTGGGCGGGGATCGCGGTCCAGTGAGTGCGGCGGTTGTGCTTGTTGCGATTGTGGGCATGGATCGCGGTCCGGTGTGAGGGACGTGGCTTAGGAGCGTCGTCGGGACGGGAGGGTAGCAGGTCGAGAGGGGGGGTGGTGGTGCGTGCGGCGAATCTAGGGGGTGTGGTGAGCAACTCTTTGATGGTGTGCATGTCTTCCTTGATGGTGTGAATTTCTTTTTTGAGTTGTAGGAGGAAGGACATAATCTTGTCTAGCGTGGGATGAGTATTAGTGCTGAGGGTGGAAGTCATGGTTGGGTGGATGACCTGGGACTTAGCGTGCGGGTGAGGGGGAGGGTTAGTGTTCATGCAGGGCTCCGTGTTGTCGTCGTGCGGGTTGGTGTTAGGGGGAGGGTTAGTGTTCATGCAGGGCTCCGTGTTGTCGTGCGGGTTGGTGTTAGGGAGAGAGGGTACGGGGTCGATGTGAGTGGGTGAAGTATGGAGGAGGTTGGAGGCGTGGAGGCGAGGATTCATGGCAGGCGGAGAGAGCGGGGTGGAAGTGGAGTGTATGATGGTGGTGAAAGGGGAGCCTGAAGGGAAGTGAGGGCTGAGAGTGGGGGGGAGTTGAGGTTGGAGATGGTCCTGTCGTGGGGCGGGGGAGTTAAGATGGTAGATGTGGTGTGCTCTGCATGATTAGTTAGCGTGTGGAAGTGGGGGCTGAGAGAGTGGGGGACAGGGTGTGGGATTTGTCGCTATGTGTGGCGATCTGGTGCTGAACTAGGTTAGAGGGGTTGTGGGCGGGGTCTATGGTGTCAGGGGGGAGAGGATGGGTGTGAGTATTATGAGAGGGGGTCACCGGGGTAGGAGTGTGGGGTCGGCTAGTGTGTGTTAGTAAACCCTCCCTCCGCGATCGACTGTCCACACATGTCTGAGGTCATCGCCTAAGCCAGGAGATACTGTTTACTGCTTATTGTATGGAATCACTCCTCTTCAAAGGACCCACTATTGATCCTGGCCACCCCACCCCCTGGGCTATGATCAGGTGCACACATCCTAAAGATTGGCGGAACACTCAGCTGCGTGATTACCCTCCCCTCTTATCAGCAGGTCAAGGGTCCCTATTGTGAACATATGTGGGGTAGGATTGACACGAGGATTATGGGGATGTCTTTTCCTTGTTTCACAATGTCGTGATTGTAATGCTAAGTGTTTTGTAAGGTATAAAAGACGAGGTCTCAGCTCACTTGTTAGAGCACCTCCCGATGACACCTTGTTTCGTGTCGGAAATGACAGGCTCTCCTCATGAGTAATAAATCCTGTTCTTGTGATTCCTGCTCCCAGCGCCCGTCTCTTTATTTGGTAACTACTCAGAATGGGAACTAAGAGGCGCACAGCGCCAGCAGCCTGGGCATCGATGGTAATATGGGCTCCTGTTCCACACTTTCAAAAGGCAGCTCAAAAACATTTTTTGAGAAATTCCCATACTTCTCGGGGTTTAATGTCACTGATCCTGAAACATTCTATTTTAAAATGTTAAATAAGACAGGAGTGAAAAACATGTTGACAAACACTAAACTGATTTATTCTGCAAAATTTTATGAAAAAATGTCTACATTTGGTTTGAATTTTGGAAAAACAACATTGAGGCAAAAACCATCTAGGGTACAAAAGAATGGCAGGTACAAGGTGTAGAAGCCTTGTTCAGAGCCTGCATGATCCCAGAATAAATAATGTTCCTGAATGACACAATTCAGCAAACAACCTGTCTTGGTTTAGCCAAGATGTTATGTCATGCTATGTACTTATGTTATAGGCTGATTTGTATCGCGCACTGTTAGTCGAGACTGTCCTGGCGCGTAGAGGAAACAAAGACAGCATACACCGGGAATCTAGAGGGCTTGTGTAAACAGATGTGTTTTTAATAGTTTTTTAAAAATGGCCAGATCCATTGTTTGCCGTAGTCGGTTTGGCAGGGTGTTCAACATAATGGCCGCTCTAACCGCCAAGGATTTGCCCCCTAGGCGAGTTTTCCGAAACCTAGGGACAACCAGGCTTCTAAGTGCTGCCGAGCGTAATTGTCGCGTCGGCTGGTAGAACTTAAACCTAGCCCTCAAGTAGGCTAGACAGGGACCATGGAGGGCTTTTTGAGTCAGGACCAAACAACCCATCTATACCAAAGCCAATGCCTGATAGAAATACCACTACTGATGAGGGGTTAGACGTGGCCTATATTTCAAAACAAAACAGAACACTTCCTGGCTGGAACAAATGGTTGATCTGGCCCACAGACACTAATACCTGTCATGATAGATTCCTGAACAAAATACAGGGGTTTAAACAGAACAGGCCAGACCCAAGATATTCCCAGAGACAACATCTAGGGATTATTACAACATACAGTGTAGGAAAACTATGCCTTGACAGGCTACAGTGATCCACACTTCCAGAAATTAAGCAACACTTGACTTTACTTAAAGAAGGTGCTGACTTGCGAGATTTCATACTGGGACCTCGCAAACAGCGTCAAAAACGTTTCATATACGCCGGTATATACACAGCATACAATGAAGCTTGGAAATTAAATCAAATTGAAACTGCTGGAAAAATAAGAGAAATTGATCGTATTAATTTGGAAAAAACACTTTCTGTAGTGGACAATGGGTTAACGACTCTGTCCTCCAGAATCTATTCACTGGACAGCATTGTATCATCTGCTATTGATATAATATAACAGGATATGATAATGTTACAACATGGTCAGTCCCAATTGCGTTCTATTGTACAGCTAGGCTGGACGTTACAAAACCTGCGTTCAGGTCACGTGCCATGGCGTCTTATCAACATAACGTCCCTATTTTCTATCTTTAACCTTACTGATAGACACATCTCGTTGGCACAGAAAGGAGCAGACTATACGGTGCTAAGAATTGAACAACTCGAGAGATTACCATTGACAATGTCAGAAAGACCTGTCATTGAATGGATAATACATGGCACCATTACAATCCCGATAACAACTTTTCAGTTTCAATACTGCCAAGAGTATATACCAGCAGGCCTATATGAAAGGTTGGGTAAAGGATACATCAAATCAACCTGGAATTTACCTTTTACACATAGATGTTGGAGTGGGGGAAAGAAAGAGGTATTTCTTAGTGGTACAAATTGTAAAACGTCACTGAGCGGTCCACTCCTATGAGAAGGTATAAACTAGCAAAGGTTCATCAAACAACCTTTCATGTCATCTGCACGGTACCCCGGCTACACAGATAGAGCCATTTTTCAGACATCTTTCCAACGGTAGCTACGTTATATTAAGTGACCACAGCTGTTGTGGCACGATGCCAGGAAAACCCTATCTCGTAAGCGTTACTTCCAGGGTCATTTGTTGTATGCAAGTATTGTATCCAAACAGCAATCCAGACATGGATTGTGACTAGGTGTGGGCGTAAAATCCGTTCCGCTCGCGGATTTTGCGGATTTTCGGGAAATCCGCAATCCGCGAGATTTGCGAATTTCCCGCAAAATCCGCAAATCCGCGAGCAGCGGATTTTGCTCGCACTGCTCGCACTGTTCGCGTGAGTTCGCGCCCCGCGAATAAGTGCAAAATTGCAGAAATACGATCTTGGCAAAACTGAAAGTAACTACTTACCAGGTTCAAAAGTTCAGGCACATCATTAGTAGCCATTTCCTGTAGTGCTTCCTGAGGGGCCCCTCCAGAGTTCAGTTGCCAGTTGAAACTATTATGTGACCCTGCTCTGAACCTCAGAATAGTTACACATATGCCACAAAGGTCCTGAATTACAGCTAAGGGAGACAAGCAGGAGCCAGGCTGGAAGTTAAAATCCATTAATCAGCCCCTAATTCATTATTGTCAGTTGGGGCAGGGCAGGTGTTGTAACTAATTTTGCAACAATGAAAGCACTTAGCAAGTGCAAAAGATCACTAATCAGGGCGCACTAAGGAAGCAGGTGCCAGCTAAAAAAATATTCTGTGACACATTAATCAGCCCCAAATTAATTCAGGTCACTTGAGGCAGGGAAGGTGTGCTTTGCTTTGCCGAAAATAATGTACACTGGACAACCAGAGGGTGTAGTGATGAAACAGAGGGTGGCATGGGTGGGCCAGAGGGTGGCATGAGTAGTCAGAGAGTGGCAGTGGTGACAGAGAGTGGCAGTGATGAAGAAGAGTGTCCCAAACAGGCTGGACACGTAGAAACAACAAGTTCGCAAAACTTGCGACCCGACAGGTAAGTTCGCAAATTGCGAAATTGTAAAAACCCTCGCGAACTGGCAGAAACACGGGCGAACACAAAAAAAAAAAATCCGCAAATTCGCGGGAATTCGCGGATTTTGCGGATTGCGAATCCGCAAATCCGCAAAATTCGCGGATTGCCAATCCGCAAAATCCGCTCATGCTTAATTGTGACCTTCCGTGAATATCTCTTCTATACGAATTGATACTTTAAGCAGAATGAAGTCTATTCTTTTACGGACAACTGTGCCTTTAACTTCGTCCAAAGAGACGTATGACCTGCAAGCTGCAAGGACAGCGGCAGAGATACATACACTATTATCAACAAATTGCCCGTGCATTTCGTAGAAATGTTAAGCCAAATTTTAAACATGTCAAATATCAGTGGCATCGCACATGTATTTAAGACAATTTTTTCTGGGCTGTTAGCACCCTTTGAAACAGTCCTGGGCATCTTCCCGAATTTTGTGCACTCTCTTTTCGGTGGCCTGCCTCTTATTTTGGGACTCGTAGGAGGAATTTTATTTTTGTTCCTTCTGCTCCCATATGGCAAGCCAAGTTACAGACAAAACTCAGGCTACGATGGAAGAAACGTTCCTAGCAATACGATACCGAGACCGTATCACTAAGGTCCTCGGATTGGCCCGGCTAAGAGATCTGAATACTACCTGGTTTCTTTCATTCAGACCGATTTGTCAAAATTGCATCTTACATGTGCTTCAATGTCTGCTATGCGGAGAAGAATGTGTGTTAGACGTCTGTCTTACACTACCATCAACAGTACCAATGGATGTCGACGCTCTGCTTTGTCCGGTAACGACTCATGCAACGTGTTGTCCCCAGCGGCTACCGATTCTGATGACGGCATTCGTGGAGACTTCACCATTACGAATAGGTGGCGGTGAAGTACGAGATGAAAGCGACAGCACACAGGTACAACCCTCTGTGAACATTGCTGATCTAGACACCGATGATGGCAATGCATCTCATATATGCACTATTTCAACTTTTTCAGAGTTGGCCCAACTTTCACCTACTGTGGTAGATGCGTTTTTTGCTGGTCTGTCTGAGGTAATGTTCTCTCCTAACAACAAGAATAACAATTGAAATAGCGAGCACACAGCGTTCCCTGAACTCTGAATTCGGCCTTCAGTTTAATAAACAACACTACTGAAAACACTTGGAACTATTTTTTCCCCTGAAAGAAAATGTATTCTCGCAACTTCCAAAATATTTACCTTTTTTTGGCACAGGGCACCCTGCTTAAAGTAGAACTATTCTTAGAGAACAGAGCTTCTATTCCTAGAGACTGTGGAGATAATATTCTCAATCAGCCTCTAGCACACTTACAATCTTGTATAAATATGTGATGAAAATGGTCTCGACCTTCTCTTCTGTATTAAGAGCCATTTCATAAATGTAATTTTTCGCAATTCATTCAGCTGATATTTATATTTGCATTATCTGAATGACACCACTGCTTGAATGCGTACAGTATAATACTCATTTTTTCGTGTATCTATACCATTTCAAATGCATTTGATGTATTTTGGGGTAGGCTGGAAAACACATGCATACCTATATGTTTATATATTGCTTAGTATTTAGTAATGATGGACATTATACCTGGAGTGGGTGTTGTGATCTTATCTAGGACCCTAATTAAATATTCCCGATTTATGCCCTTATGTGGTTATAACAAATCATACCCTAATAAAGGCATAAGAATCAAATCCATATTTAGTATTAGCCAATGCAAACCAAATACGGCAAGGCTACTTCCGTAGACTCCTAGAGAGCACAACGAGCTCTTTCAACAAACCAAACCTCCAGCAACCTGGGAATTCCCCATGCTTTTGTTTTGATTTGTCCTCAAACTCCTGCGAGCACTAAAAGAACGGCCAGTTCTTAGTGACATCTTTTATTGACGTCTTATGTCCAACCTTACGACAAACATGGCACCTTCCAGGTATAAATATACCAGCGTTTGCCTTAAGCAAGAGCAGAGCGGCTATCTACTTATCCGAAGCCCAGCTGATGCGAGTGCCGAAGAAAGCCGTCCCTCCCATTTGACGCACTGAGAAATACGCTGTCTTTTTCTCCTGCCGAAAAAATCCAGCTCCAGTGTTTCCAGTCACCCTCGTGGGTTACTGAGAGATCGAGTCCTGAGAGCGAGATACAAGACCTCCTCCATTCTAAAACCAAGGTACGGAGCTGATTAGACTCTTAGAGAATTCTTGAGTAAGATTCTTGGCAAAAACTTACTTAACTTAGACTGCAGCTCATTTACTCTTTCCCACGTACTAGGCTTAGGTTAGGTACACCGGGGTAGGCGTATTTAGAAGCACCAGTTGAGCACGTTTAGTCAAACTTTTATCATTGTATGTAAATGTATATATTTTATACCTTTTAAGTATCATATGGCTCAGAAACCATATCAATGCTTTTACAGTATTATTTCATAATACTCCTTTTACTGTACACACTTTACTTTATAACAAGTATTGTAACTGTGGCAATTCATTTCTCTTGCATAAGAAAGAAGACTGCTCAATAAAGAACACCTATTATTGAAAACGCCTGTCTCTCTATTCTTTGCACTCTGGTGAAACTAAGTATGCACAGTTGACTGAGTGAAATAGCTATCTATTGTTTTCACAAGACTCTGGGGGAGCAAAGTTGTCATGTTTATGCGTTTGTCAAAAGCTGAATCCCTTCTTGTCTAAAACAGGGAAGTTCACTCCTCCCTATTCATTCGAGAAAGTTTCTAGTGACCTCTGAGCTAGCTTGCAAACCTAAATTAAGTCTAACATATTCAATAGAGACCTAGTCGACCTCAGTCCTACGTCTAAACTATCGTTTATGTTATTCCAATGCGCAGAGCCTATTGGGAAAATAGGAACTACACTACAAATCCAGACTTGCTTCTGGAACATGCGCATGTGCATTTTCAGCAGGATAGTACCTATATGCATGCTTAGAACCAGGATACTAGTTTGGTGATAGTTGCACTTCATAATTGTTTTAAATAAATGAAGAATAAGCATCAATTTATATTATGTGATTTGAGTCCTATGAATTTGCTGGGAAGGGACCTTCCTTACAAAATGAATTCTGTGATACGTTGCACACCAGATGGTGTAGCAATTGAAACACAAGATAAGAATTGAGAGCCTGATTTAGATCTTGATGGATGGGTTACTCTGTCACAATGGTTGCAGAAATCCTGTCCGCCGAAATATAAATCCAATTATATCCTTTTAAATGTATATTTCAGCAGACTGGATATCCATCACCGTTGTGACAGAGTAACCCGCCCACCAAGATCTAAATCAGGCCCTTAGTCTTTAACCCCTTCGATGCTGGTGATGGAACCATTCTGTCATCAGTCACGGTTGAGCTGTGCTGATGACGGAATGGTTCCATCACGACCCCACCCTGTTCTGCATTGTCCAGCACAGGGGGGGAATTCCAGCAGCAGTCAAGGTGTTAAACAAAGTTCACAAGACAGAAGAGTTGACTTGTACTCAGTTTTGACAAAAGAAGATTTACCTCTGGATTTAAGATATACTGTCAAGCAAGAGGTATGGGACCATACTGGTAAAGAGATTGGATTGGTTAAAAAAGCAGAACCGGTGAAAATAAAGATTAAAACAGATGCAACATGTCCTAGAACTAAGCTGTACAGGCTTACAAAATGAGGTAGATGAAGGAATGAAACCAGTGATTGAGAAAGTGATTTAGCAGGGAATTCTCCGAGAAATGCTTGATAGTCCTTGCAATTCTACAGTGATGGATATTAAAAAGGAAAATAAAGAATCATGCAGGACCTCTGAAAAATAAATAAAATTGTAGTTCCTTGTTGTTTCAAAATCTATCAGAAGCAGAAAGGTATGCAGTCATTGACTTATGGTAAGCTTTGTAGTCAATACCACTTCATGAGGATTCACAGTTCCTCTTTACAGTTCGATTTTTGAATAAAGGCCTTCAATTTTCTCCTAAATACTGAAGAAAGATTTAAAAAGTCTAAAGTTGCCATGTAATTGAGTCCTAGGTCAATAATTGATGATTTGCTAATAGCATCCAAGATGAAAGAGGACTGTAAAACTGGATATGATTATTTTGCTAAACCACTTAGTTGAAAATGGGAATCAATCTCCCCTACTAAAATTCAGTATTGTGAAAAAGAAGTTGTTTATCTTGGGCGCCATGTTGAAGAAGATGTGAGGAAAGTCTCTAAAGAATGTGCTAGTGCAATTCTGAAACTGAGTACCCCGACCACACAAAGGGAGGGTTGGATGTTTCTTAGATTTATTGGATACTAACTCTTCATAAATTGCGATATCTTTAGTAAGGTTAACAAGCAATGATGTACAGGATTCAGTAACACTTGATGATGGGTGTCTTGATGCCTTTAAGAAAGTGAAAGAGAGTTGGAGTCACGCGTTCGGGATGCCTGATTACAATATGATGTTTTTTCTGTTCTGTCATGAGAAAGATGGATGTGCATTTTCAATTCTCACTCAGAAGCATGGAGGACATATGCACCCAGTGGCACATCTTTAAGGTGTGTTGGATCCAGTGACTTTAAGTCTTCCAGGTTGTTTGAAATTGGTTGCAGCTGTTTGTTTGGCACTTGAACAAAGTGAAGGAATTGTGATGGGTCACACTTTAATTGTTTATGTCCCCCATTCAGTTGAGATTCTTTTTAGCAAGGAGAAAACACAGCACATATTAATCAGTAGATTAATATATTATGAGCAAACCATTCTTGCAGCAGAGACTATTTCTATTCGAAGATGTGATGTCCTGAATCCAGCAACACTGCTTCAAGTTTCCGACAACAATTGTGAAGACATGGAAGATAAACATTATGATTAATTGGAGCATGATTGTACATAGGTGACAGAATTATGCATAAAACCAAGACCAGACATAAAAGAAGTTCAATTCGAACTGGCATATTTAACATTATTTGTTAATGGTTCTTGTCTGAGAGACCAGTATGGAGGACTAAAAGATACCTATGCAGCGTGCTCTATCACAGAGACACCTCCCTACCAAATGTGACATCAGCGAGAGCTTTCTGCTTATCAGAAAATTTGAATGTGAAAATCTATATAGATAGACAATATGGTTTTTTTCATGATTATGGACAGCTAGGGTCATCATTCAGAAGACAAAAGAAATAGTAGTTGTTATCGCACAGCGCATTTGCTGGGAAGAACATGGTTACATTACGAAACAGATACACAGATTAGATGGCAATATATTGTGCCTTACAAAAAGAGTCAGTTGTTCAAGATAATGGAAATTATGATTGCACAACTGATACTAGCCAAAGTTCAAATAATGTGAATTGTTTCTTTATGGATTTGATGCAAACGTATTTGATGGAACTGATGGAACTTGCAGGAAGATGCTCCTGAAAATGAGAAAATGAAATGGAGAAAATTGGGCTACAAAAAGAATTATCAGGATTTGTATGTAAATTCACAACAGAAATATGTCCTACTAAACTTAATGTTACAGACCATGTGTGAATATTTACATAATCAAAATTCATGCAGAAAGAGATCGTCTGGTTAGGATTTTAAAGAAATTCTGGGAGAATACAGGATTCTGATATGTTTCTGAAGATGTGTGTAGTAATTGTTTGATATTCTGCATGTTTTATCATATCCAAAGCTTGGCCCTTTATCTATAATGGATATCTGATGTTTTCTTACATTGTATCTAGAAAACACAGTGACGCTTCATTTGGAAGCAAGACACCTTTTTCATCCCCTTTTTTGCTAAATCGTCCATGCAGACAATTTCCGTACCAAATGGTAATTATTTCATGAACATCTTATAAGAACCTTTCGGATTGCCAGAGGAGGGGTCGTTGCACAGGGCACCTTTTCACATATATTTTGTAATAAAACTCAATCACGGTAGCATGCAAATATATCACTGTGATGGTCATGCTATCACTGGCATGATTGGGTGATCCTAGCAATTTGGTATTTTTGTTCATTCTTATCTTTTTCTGTTCATCTATGTGAACATTTTTCTTAAAGGTGATGGTTATTCAAATAAGGAGCTTTTTTAATCATATCCTAAGTATGTTAAGATATTGTAAATATTAAGATTAGGCAGGAGAGATGGTATACATTTGTGGTCTGTTTATATTTACAGACAGTTCCTGTATCTAAGGTGGCTTTTCCTGAGGAAGGCATTTCTATGCTGAAACACGCGTAGAAAATACCCAGGAGCTGCAGCCGCTTCACAACACAGATACATACCTTTGCATTGAAAGCCCATATACAAGGCTCATCTATGGAAAATGTCTAAACAATCATTGTGATGAAAAGATAAAAAACATATCAGAACATGTACATAAAGTTTTGACTGAGGAATTTTCAGGTGTTGATCATACCTGTATATGTATATATTATTGACTGTTGAGTACGAATGATGAGATGGATGTGGTGTGTAAGTGGTTTGTTCTATTTTTAATGATGAAATATTGAATATAACATTATCAATAAATAAATATTTTTGTACTTTTCAATATATATTTGTCTTTGTGTCTCCTGGTACTAGATTTGCATTGGTTTATTGTGACTTTCGGAGTTTTGCCCTAGGAATTTACGCTAAGTCTTATAGAGGAACTTCCCATTAGTAGCAGGGGGTTCTTTATATTTACAGTCATTGTTTGATATGCCATTTAAATAACAAGGAACTGAGAAAGTATGCAGCAGCGGGTGCACTCAGTGTAAAAAAAGCTTATGTTGTGAATACTGTAATCTATTGTCTTAAGCTTGACTGTGCGTGCAAAAGGTGAAAGGTCCTGCTAAACCTTTTATTCTGAAAGAGGAAAAAGTTTCCTGAGAGCTACTCAGGAGCCTAATGCACTGCGCTATTCACTCCGTGGAGTGTAGGTGATCACAATTTATGCAATTTTTGTAGGTTACTCATTAGAAATTATAGTTCATCATACATAAACAAGAATTAACAATTCAAATGAATCTTCACAGGATGTCGTTGGTAGACTGTTGTCCAAAGATTATTTAATTCTTATGCAGGTAAAATTGTTGTGTCATCACAAAATTACGCATTTTTCCATATACATGATTTTGAAAGTATTTCCCAATGCATTTCGGGCTTAATAGTCAGCCCTTCGTCAGGGGAATCTACAAAGGGATAATATGTGCATCAGTATACATTGCAGCCAATACATATGTGGCATATCATATCAAGAGAGCCAGAATTTGTGCTCGGAAAACAACACTTGCAAGTCAGAAAAGGTCCTATATTCATGGCTAGTAGCAACAAAGAAACCAATAGGAAGTGAGAGTGGAATATGAGAAACCAGCTGAGAGTCCAGAAACCGACACATGTGTTAAGGAAAAGAAAAAAGACTATGGAAGTAACTGTTAAGGACGAGCTGCGTACTGTGATGGGTGAAAAATACAATCTCCAAACGTGTGCCCAGAAAAGATTGAATAGCGTGCTTTCATAGTTAAAGTTCCGAACGTTTGCCCAAAGGGGTGAGTTAAAAAGAAACGCGCTTACTGGTCTGGTCGGAATGAGTCTTAAACCACTGTAAGCGGCGCCGAAATTCGCGCTCAAGTTGGCAATATGTCAATGGTTTAACTTCCCTGAAGGGACAAAAAGATCGAAGGAAATGAAAATGTTACGATCTTGGGGTGAGGTAAAAACGAGTTAGCTGTGTCTATGGAAATCGAGACTCTTACCGAGTGAAGTACGCAAGTGCTCCCGAGTAACCGAGTGTTTCCAGCGTGTGATTAGAGGCAGACTGCGGAAGTGCTCAATAAGAAGGGGCATAGTAATCAAAAAAGGACTACGTGCGTGCTCGCCATGTTGGAGTATTATCCCTGAACAATCAAAACGCTATGCTCAGGGACGTATGAACCAAGGACTAACAGTGTTAGATAATTGTAAAAAAACAAGGGATGATTACATGAAACATGCTAATTCAAACTTGTCATTTAATCCTGTTGGGGTCAAGGTCTGTAAGTACCAGATCCAGCGCGAAACATACTGGACCTGGTACTTACAGACCCTGACCCCAACAGGATTAAATGACAAGTTTGAATTAGCTTGTTTCATGTAATCATCCTGTATTAGGGCACATCCTGTATCACTATATGGATTACAGTACTTCCCTACTTGTTAGATTGTACACACAATGAGTGGCAGCACTGACATTTTAATTTGGGACATTGTTTTTATAAACCTTGATGTTTTGTACACATATTTGTGCTATTCTCGTTTTCACAAAAAATGGCATCATGTTAGAAAATTATAGGACCTGGTCTGATTTGCATCTTTCCCTTGTTTTTTTACAATTATCTAACACTGTTAGTCCTTGGTTCATACGTCCCTGAGCATAGCGTTTTGATTGTTCAGGGATAATATTCCAACATGGCGAGCACGCACGTAGTCCTTTTTTGATTACTATGCCCCTTCTTATTGAGCACTTCCGCAGTCTGCCTCTAATCACACGCTGGAAACACATGGTTACTCTGGAGCACTTGCGTTCTTCACTCGGTAAGATTCTCGATTGCCATAGACACAGCTAACTCGTTTTTACCTCACCCCAAGATCGTAACATTTTCATTTCCTTCGGTCTTTTTGTCCCTTCAGGGAAGTTAAACCATTGACATATTGCCAACTCGAGCGCGAATTCCGGCGCCGCTTACAGTGGTTTAAGACTCATTCCGACCAGACCAGTAAGCGCGTTTATTTTTAACTCACCCCTTTGGGCAAACGTTCGGAACTTTAACTATGAAAGCACGCTATTCAATCTTTTCTGGGCACACGTTTGGAGATTGTATTTTTCACCCATCACAGTACGCAGCTCGTCCTTAACAGTTACTTCCATAGTGTTTTTTCTTTTCCTTAACACACGTGTCGGTTTCTGGACTCTCAGCTGGTTTCTCATATTCCACTCTCACTTCCTATTGGTTTCTTCGTTGCTACTAGCCATGAATATAGGACCTTTTCCGACTTGCAACAGTGTTGTTTTCCGAGCACAAATTCTGGCTCTCTTGATATGATATGCCACATATTTATTGACTGCAATGTATACTGATGCACATATTATCCTTTTGTAGATTCCCCTGACGAAGGGCTGACTATTAAGCCCGAAATGCATTGGGAAATACTTTCAAAATCATGTATATGGAAAAATGTGTAATTTTGTGATGACACAACAATTTTACCTGCATAAGAATTAAATAATCTTTGGACAACAGTCTACCAACGACATCCTGTGAAGATTCATTTGAATTGTTAATTCTTGTTTATGTATGATGAACTATAATTTCTAATGAGTAACCTACAAAAATTGCATAAATTGTGATCACCTACACTCCACGGAGTGAATAGCGCAGTGCATTAGGCTCCTGAGTAGCTCTCAGGAAACTTTTTTCTCTTTCAGAATAAAACGTTTAGCAGGACCTTTCACCTTTTGCACGCACAGTCAAGCTTAAGACAATAGATTACAGTATTCACAACATAAGCTTTTTTTACACTGAGTGCACCCGCTGCTGCATACTTTCTCAGTTTCACATATTCCTGCCCAGCAGACAGCAACTGCACCACCCTGATTACTGTTCACAATTACACCATGGCAACATTTGATGATATTCTCCACCTTACAGAAAATAAAGCACAAACTAAAGTTTATTCTTCTCAAGAAGCAGCAGACATATATGGCCTCATTAAAGAGGTCAGAAAATTTGATGCCACTTCAGGCCCGGTCCCACAACAAATCAAACAACTTGAATATCTAATGAGACGGGAGATAAATCAACGTCTGCATGCCACTACCCTTATACAATACCATCGGGCAAGCCGCATCCCCAGGGGGCTACGCTTAGCCATCAAACCCATGTTATTCAAGATGAATAAAAAATTCATGGAGAAATGGTACGCTATTCTTAATAAGTGTTCTCTCGACCTTATTCTTTTAATAGTCGAAGAACTGTCACAAGTTCTTATAGGACTAGAAACAGAAATCAAGGACCTACAAAATAATTTGTCAGTACGCATGGAAACAGATACTTGGACTACCACCCTAGAAGAGATTAACAACAGATTAGACAGTTATGCGAAGGACATTCACGAACGAAAAGTCCGTAAATTTCGTCGTGACACTATTGATTATAAGTTAGACGAAGTGTACTCATGGGCTGAGGTATACGCACAGAAACGCACCTGGAATCAACCAGGCAAGACCTCTTCAAAAGAAAGTGTGGCATCAGACTCTGACACTCGCATGACACGCCCTCCAGTACCAACCAACACAGACACCAACTTAGTAGTCACTACTGAAAAAAATGTACCTAGCAGCAGCAGCACTACTACACAACCGGCTTTTTTGTCCAACAGTCCAGCCTCAAACGAACCACCACCAGGTTCCAATATCAACAAACCAGAAGAGGCCACCGGTTCAGGAAAACCCAGTCGCAAAAAGAAACACTAACCATTAACATTTCTTCCAAACAACTTACACCCCAACAGACAAACGTACTCAACAAAGGATGCTCCTTTGTGCCAACCAACCAGGCCAAAAGGTTTGATACACAAATTGATGTATTCAAATTTACACGGAAGCTTCGGTTACGCCATTTTTTCAGCACCATTGAGAGTAATCAGTCCTCGTCACAAGAAATTGAATACCAAGAATTTAGACCTAAAAGCACTTTCATCCCACCCATGTCACACAAGACTATCGATCTGTTTGAGACCTTAGTCAAACAAGACATCTCTAAACTACCTCAATATGGTAGGTCACCTTCGAATCTCAGTCCGGGAGAGAGGTCAGCCTTACGCTCACTCCAGACCAATCCAACTCTACATATTACCAAGGCAGACAAAGGAGGTGCCCTGGTAATCATGGATAAATCCAAGTATGTAAGCAAAGTTGAGAACATGATAAATGACACTACCACGTACTTACCTCTACCTGATGACCCGACCAATGATTTTTTGGCCGTCTTGAATACCATTCTCACGAATGCCCTTGAAATGAAATGGATCATTCCAAAAACTAAAGATTACCTGTACACCAAATTTCCTCGCAGTCCCAAGATCTATATGGTACCCAAAATTCACAAATCTTTGACTGACCCTCCCTTGAGACCCATCGTCTCGGGATGCGGTTCTATTCATGACACCTTAGGCCGATATTTGGACACTTTCTTACAACCCATTGTACAATCAGGAACCACATACATACAAGACACTACTCACCTGCTCAATATCCTCAGAGAAATTACCATTCCTAAAGACAAACAAATCTGGCTGTGCACCATCGATGTCATAGCACTCTACACTTCCATCCCACATTGTGAAGGTTTGGAGGCTATAGAATGGGCACTCTTGAGAGCAGATACTCCGCGAGCTAACCAAACATTCCTCATGGAAATCCTACATTTTTGCTTGTTCCATAGCTACTTTAGCTGGCAAGACAGTTATTTTTTGCAGTCCAATGGAACATCTATGGGCTTTTCGGGAGCCCCCAGCTATGCAAATATTTTCATGATGAAATACGAGTTAGAGAACATACTGACACAACCACAATGGCAATCCAACTTGCTGGTTTTCAAGCGATAAATAGATGACATCCTAATCGTTTGGCAAGGCACATTACAGGAGCTTGAACAGAACATAATAGAATTGAATACCATTAATCCTCGCATTCAATTCACCCACAAGATCGATGAACAACAAATTCCATTTTTGGATGTTCTTATCAAGGTCACCAATGGACAGATCATGACTTCCATCTTCACCAAACCCACAGACAGAAACAACGCCTTGCTTTACCAGAGTTTCCACCCATGGTCACTTAAAAAGCACCTCCCATACTCCCAATTTCTCCGCATTAAACGGATCAATTCTGATCAAACCACTGGCATGCAGATGATGGACATCTCCAAAGACAGATACAAACAACGAGGCTACCCTGAAAATGTTCTTAATGAGGCAGTAACTAGAGCCTCTAAAGTAACTCGTGAGTCACTCTTAAAGAAAAAAAACATTTCCCATTCCCCCCAGAGGGAGGTTTTTGTATCCACGTACTCCACACAATCCAGACAAGTCAAATCCATCATTCTTAACCGATGGTCCCTGCTCCAATCCGAACCAGACTTTGGAGATATGTTTAGTGTCCAACCCCTTTTTGCATACAAAAGGGCGAACAATCTAAAAGAGATCCTAAACACTAAACCCTCCCGACCCAAAACACAATATAAGGGATTGCTTAAATGCATGAACTGCTCCAATTGCAATAACGCAATAACAGGATTGACTATGAACCATCCCAGATCTGGCAAATCCATCTTTCTTACATATACAGCAACTTGCAATACCAGTTTTGTTGTTTATTATATAAAATGTCCCTGTGACCTACTTTATGTGGGAAAAACCGAACGGAGTGTGCGGACTAGAATCACAGAGCATAAGAGCAGGATACGCACACATAATGCTAACTCCCCACTTGCTCAACATTGGCACACACATAGGCACAACATAGCCCAACTTAAATTTGGCATTTTGCAAGTAATCGCAGCTAATCCTGAACGATATTGTGTGCAAATTCTTTCCCAGCGCGAAACATACTGGATCTGGTACTTACAGACCCTGACCCCAACAGGATTAAATGACAAGTTTGAATTAGCATGTTTCATGTAATCATCCTGTATTAGGGCACATCCTGTATCACTATATGGATTACAGTACTTCCCCACTTGTTAGATTGTGCACACAATGAGTGGCAGCACTGACATTTTAATTTGGGACATTGTTTTTATAAACCTTGATGTTTTGTACACATATTTGTGCTATTCTCGTTTTCACAAAAAATGGCATCATGTTAGAAAATTATAGGACCTGGTCTGATTTGCATCTTTCCCTTTTTTTTTTACAATTATGTAACACTGTTAGTCCTTGGTTCATACGTCCCTGAGCATAGCGTGTTGATTGTTCAGGGATAAAACTCCAACATGGCGAGCACGCACGTAGTCCTTTTTTGATGACTATGCCCCTTCTTATTGAGCACTTCCGCAGTCTGCCTCTAATCACACGCTTGAAACACTCGGTTACTCGGGAGCACTTGCGTTCTTCACTCGGTAAGATTCTCGATTGCCATAGACACAGCAAACTCGTTTTTACCTCACCCCAAGATCGTAACATTTTCATTTCCTTCGGTCTTTTTGTCCCTTCAGGGAAGTTAAACCATTGACATATTGCCAACTCGAGCGCAAATTTCGGTGCCGCTTACAGTGGTTTAAGACTCATTCCGACCAGACCAGTAAGCGCGTTTCTTTTTAACTCACCCCTTTGGGCAAACGTTCGGAACTTTAACTATGAAAGCACGCTATTCAATCTTTTCTTGGCACACGTTTGGAGATTGTATTTTTCACCCATCACAGTACGCAGCTCGTCCTTAACAGTTACTTCCATAGTGTTTTTTCTTTTCCTTAACACACGTGTCGGTTTCTGGACTCTCAGCTGGTTTCTCATATTCCACTCTCACTTCCTATTGGTTTCTTCGTTGCTACTAGCCATGAATATAGGACCTTTTCCGACTTGCAACAGTGTTGTTTTCCGAGCACAAATTCTTGCTCTCTTGATATGATATGCCACATATGTATTGACTGCAATGTATACTGATGCACATATTATCCTTTTGTAGATTCCCCTGACGAGGGGCTGACTATTAAGCCCGAAATGCATTGGGAAATACTTTCAAAATCATGTATATGGAAAAATGTGTAATTTTGTGATGACACAACAATTTTACCTGCATAAGAATTAAATAATCTCTGGACAACAGTCTACCAACGACATCCTGTGAAGATTCATTTGAATTGTTAATTCTTGTTTATGTATAATGAACTATAATTTCTAATGAGTAACCTACAAAAATTGCATAAATTGTGATCACCTACACTCCACGGAGTGAATAGCGTAGTGCATTAGGCTCCTGAGTAGCTCTCAGGAAACTTTTTCCTCTATTTAAATAACAAGGGCATGAAAACTGTTATGGTTATGAATCATTTTGGCAATACAGAAGGCCCATTTACGAGACTACAGGCAGACTTCATTGAGATTCCACATTGTAATGGTTTGAAATATGTCTTATCAATTGTCTGCCTGTTCTACAAATGGGTAGACGCTTTTCCCACCGGGAGAGCAGATAGCCTTAGAGCTGCCAAATTGTTGTTGAGGGAGTAGATTCCTCAATTTGGCCTCTCAACGTCTATTGACACTGATCATGGTGCACACTTCAAGAATGGAGTGTTACAGATAATCTGCACAGCTTATGTGATCAAGCCGAAATTTCATTGTAGCTATCGACCACAATTCTCTGTTTTAGTGGAACGTACAAAACTGGTGAAAGTCTGTGCTTCAACTAGTCTGAAGTGGCCCAATGTTTTCAGATGAATATGAGAAGTACTCCTGAAAAATAGGGGCTTACCTCCCCACAAAGTAGTGATGGACAGAGACTTGCATACATACCGTCAGATGCACTACTAATAACTGCTGATATAACTCTGGATTATTGCAAAAGTCTGGTTGATATGGTGAAATCTGTCTCTTATCAGGTGAATGTGACAGCAGAAGATTAAAAGGATACACCTTGCACTGAACTGAACACTGAACATTGGGTGGCAATTTGAAAACATGATCACAACGGCTGTCTCGTTGAATGATGGAGGTGGCTATTCCAGGTTGTTTTAACAAAAAGTAGTGCCTTCAAGTTTGCAGGTGTGCCTCAGTGGGTCCACGCTGCTCACACAAAGAGAGTAAGAGTTTCATATTATGTTGTACATCTCCGGAGTACAGTTGCTGAGGAAGTAAGAAGAAAAATTCTCTTACCTTGAGAAATGAGTTAGTGTTAAGAAACTTTAATAATTATGTGCCTGTTTTTGATGTGCCAATGCAACCTAACCATGATCATACCATGCTGAATCTGCAGTTTTAATAATTGTTATACATAAAGTGTGTATAAAGACCCCTGGTTTTGAAGGTTTTGGGGCATCTTCCAATTTTCTTCCTGAGACTCTGTCCGATTATTATTATATTTTTTTCTTTTCCTCACTTAGAATGATGTCAGTACTCCTTATGAGTTTGGCATTTAAAATCTCCATAGATTTAATGACTTAAACAGGGATTTCGCTATGATTTATGATTCTGTATTTCAGCTTTCATGGCAGATTTATGCATTCCTCTGTATCGTTTTATTAACAAATCTGTAATAAATGTATTTTTCCCTATTTTGATCTAGAACTTAGTTATTAAATGTCCCCAGTTTTATTATTATTTTTGTTTTTATTTATTGCAAGAAGAGCATCATCAATTTGCATACATATAAAATAAAAAATAAATAAAAAAACATCAAAATATCAAAATATAGGTTTTCACCTTAAAGTGAAAGCAGAGGAATACAGTACATAGTTTCTGAATGTTTAAATCATAACACAAATACCAATACAAGTTAAGCTGGTCGCCTCAAATAGTTTCCAACGTATAAATGCTCCCCAAATTTTTTCCCTCCCTTTCAGTGCCTTGGGACCTCTTAATTTTGCTAGTGCTAACTCCATTGTATAAATGTCATTAATGAGGCTCCACCACTCCATAATATGGGGAGATTCCTTAGATATCCAAGACCTAGCTATGACTAGCCTGGCACCGGCAAATACTATAGTTATCAGGTCTTTATGACTGCTAGTAATGTCCTGGATATCAAGCAGTATTTAATTAGCCGAAAGTGGTGGAGATATTATTTGTTTACTGTTTAAAGCATCTGTTATTCCCTTCCGGACACTGGTAGAGCATATGCTCGATGCCTGCTGCTTCCAAGTTACATTTCGGACATTTAGTTTGTTCGCTAGAGTCCTTTCCTAATAGCCATCGAGCAATACTCTGATGTGTATAATATATTTGACTCACAGTTCTATAGAATTGCAACCTTAGGTTAGAGGATTGAACTACCTGATTGATTTGTCGAAGTGATGCTAAAATCTGATTTGGACTGATATTAATTACTAATCGGTTGGACCATTTATCTGCCATTTTCCCACAGTCGCCTATCCTACCTAAGCTTAAACACCCATAACTCTCACTTATGAGTGATTTAGTTCGTCCCGAATAGAGAAATTTTAAAGTATCTGAATGATCAGCTCTCTCAATTTTCATTTTATTAATTAAAAAGTCCCTGATCTGGATGTATTTAAAGTACATACCATTGTTTAGTTTATATATAAGCTTTAATGTGGTGAAGCTTAGGAGACGTCTGAGCCGTATAGTTATGCCATATCTTGTCCACAAAAGCCCAGCTCCGTCAGAGAAGATACCTGGAATTCCTGGGTTCCCCCAAAGTTGAAGCTCAGCATTGAAAAAGGGAATCTTATCCAAAATCATGATTTGGTCCCAATTTTTTTAATATGTCTAACAGTCTTAAATTTGACTCTTTTAAAGTAATTTGGATCATGCACACGAAACAAAAATTGATTGCTATCTGATCCCAACATAAATTGATGAAAAAATAGGGAGTTTTCGTTTTTCAGGAGACTACGTACGTGGCGAAAGAAAGTTGCAAAAAAATATAGTTTAAAATCTGGGAAGTTTAGACCTCCTTTTTCAATTGGAAGCTTCAAGAGCGCGATAGACCTACGGGCTTTTTTATATCCCCATATGAAGCTGCTACAGATGCCCTCTAATTTAAAAAAAAAAGATTATTAAGTTGCAGTGGATTAGATCTAAATAAATACAAGAATTTAGGTACGATCTTCATTCTTATTAAGTTTATGCGTCCTACCAAACTAAGTGGTATCTTGTGCCAGTTTTTAAGAGATGTAGTTATATCTTTAAGCAATGGCTCATAATTCAATGATAGTATTTTATCTACCTCGGCCGCTAACCTTATTCCTAAATAAATAGCGTTTGGGCAAAGTCCTGGTATCGGTTGAGCGGGTTTGTAATTAGCGATAACTTGAGTTTTACTCACGTTTAGCTTGTATCCTGACACCTCTCCAAATTTTATCGCTTCCTCAAATATCTCTGGAATAGCCTTAACTAAATCTGTGGTGAATACAGCATTATCATCCACAAAAGCGGTTATTTTTAAGCTCTTCCCCCCATGTTGCACAGGGGTGATGTTATCCTGAGCCACCAGCACATTTAAAAACGGCTCTAAGGATAGGGCAAAAAGCAGGGGGGACAGCGGGCAATTGGAAAGTTCGCCAAATTGATTCCTGCGTAGCTTACTATCGCCGTTGGATGTTCATATAGGGAACGGACCCATCCAAGACATTGTCCCTGTATACTAAAAGCCCTCAATATCGTCCACAAGTACTCCCACCCCACTCGGTCAAATGCTTTTTCTGCATCCAACATAACCATTCCGAGTGGGGTGAGAGTAGTTGAAGCTACATCGAATGCGGTGATGGCCGTGTTGATGTGGGTAGTGATGTCTCTCCCCATCACAAACCCATGTTGCTGACAATTAACTAGTTCGGGCATGATAGGTGCTAGACAATTTGCCAACATTTTGGCAAATACTTTAGCGTCTGTATTGATCAATGAAAATAACCTGTATGACCCACATTCTTCTAGAGGTTTGCCTTTTTTTAGAAAAAACACTATGTTTGCGGTTTTCCAAGATGGAGGAGCGCTTCCTGTTTCCCCAATAGAGTCTATTACCAGTTGTAGGAGCAGATGGAGTTCTTTATAGCATATCTTGTAGAGCTCTATGGGTAGACAATCTTCACCCGCGGCCTTACCTGAGGGTAATGCTTGTATAGCAGTTTTTCTTTCAGTAGCTGTAACTTTAGAGCTAAGATGTTTAATAGCTTCATTGTCTTGTTGAATTGGCATATATTTCTCTAAGTATTGTATGATATTATCTTGGGGGGTGTATTTTCTAGGGTATATAGATTACAGTAATATTTAGCAAACTAATCTAAGATCTGATCCGGTTTATTATACTTGATAGAGTCTGAGCCTTTTATTGATTTAATGGTTGTTTTGGCTTTCTTATCTGCTACTTTGTAAGCAAGCACTTTGCCGATTCTGTCACCCCCTTCGTATTGTGCCAGATTGTATTTATGGATTTTAGCGCTATATTTCTCCCTGAGCGTCTTTTTCAATGCTGACTGTAATGTCACTAGTTCAATTCTTAATTCTTCAACATTTGATTTCCCCTGTATGAGGGCCTTTACCACATTTTGTTCAGCTAGTAAAATACTAGAGGTGGTTGATTTAATTTCCCTCCGGTTTTCCGCGTTCTTTCTTAAAATGTATTGTTGGGCAAAGCCTTTTATACTACACTTACAAGCCTCCCATACAAAGTTGATCGTTGAAGAATTAATATTAAATGGTATAAATTCTCTTATATGTTCTTTTAAATTCGATATAAATACAGCATCCATAAATAAATATCTAGGGAATGTGAACTGTCGGGGTATTTGCTCCCTATCAAGGATATTACATTCTAGCAATATAGGATTATGGTCTGATGAGACTCTTGGGCAAAGTTCTATATTGCAATTCTCCATGATATTATCTGTTGCCCACACCATGTCTATCCGGGAGCATGCTTTGTGGGGTACCGAATAATACGTGAACCTTGCTATGGTAGGATGTTTAGTACGCCAAACATCTTTCAAGTTGTGCAATCTACCCAGTTCCACAATTGCAGCCCTGACTTTGCGCATCCTTATTATAGTACCTTTTCTTGAAGAATCAATATTATAATTCATAACATCTTGTTCATAAAGCTTAGGTTCCTCAATATTAGGCCCATAGACCAAACAAAACACATACCACTTATGTTCTAGTTGCACCTGGGCGATTGCCCACCTCCCCCTTGTATCAGCTGCTGTTTTAATAATTTCCATCCTTAAGTGCTTCTGTTTCAAAATTGCTACCACCGAATTGATGTCCCTAATTTTGAACAGACAACAAGCTCATACCCCATTTTTGACAAAAGTTTGCGATCTTGAAACCCGATATGAGTTTCCGAGACAAGTGCTATGTGAGGTTTATACATATTTAGTTCTTCCTGTACAAGTCTCCTCTAGTATTTACTATTGAGACCAGCGACATTCCAAGCCAGACATCTAAAGATAAACATATCTTATAACTATGTATTTAAATTTCCTCTGCATTTCAGATTGATTAAAAGAAAAAAGAAATAAAGAACATTTAACTCTACAATTGTCGATCATTCCTTCTTGCAATAAGATTTTTCCCCCTTTACACCCACCCCTAACCCAAACCCATCCCACCCTAGAGTTCCCTGAGGGAGAGCACCCCTCTATACCCTGCTGCGGTTGGCGTGGCAGGGCAGCATCGCAAAGTAGCGTGTGAAGAGACTTGAATCGACCACCTCTGAATAAAGAATTCAAACAGCATTATCTTTATGAGGGAAAAGAGCACAAGTAAGCAGCTAATAAAGCCCATTCCTACATCATATAAGATCATTTCTTTCTGGTTTTTTTCCTTCTTTCTTCCCCCCCCCCCCATTTGCAATGCACATTTAACTACTTGATGTGTATTTGGCATTCATTCTAATGTTTCCCCACGTCCCAAAAAAAAAGAAAAAGAAAGAAAGGATTCAAGGAAGCAATATCGTGTCTTATATAGTCAGTGGTCGATTTTTACATGTCCCACTCCAATTTGCTTTTTCATTTTAAGTATTTAGTTTTGTCAATGCTTGTTCAGCCTCTTTTTCTTCCGTAAAGAAGTATACCTGGCCATTTTTGATCACCTTTAGCCGAGCTGGCTCTTGTAAGTATACTGTACATCCCATCGCTTTAAATGAGTCAATCATCTTGTGTAGCTGCCATCTTTTATCCATCGTTTCCTTGCTCAGGTCAGATCGAACAAAAAAGGTGAGCTTGTCCACTGTTACAGGATTGTTTGGCCTTGCTTTTAAAGACACCGCTTGTCTTAACAGAAAGTTCCCAAAATTTATCAGGAGGGGTAGTGGATATTTACTATCTTTATTTCTTTGAAAGAGTGGCAATCGGTATACTCGTTGAAGTCGGGAGTCCTAATCCCAGTCTGATAGGTCGACAAAAGCTTTCTGAAATAGTTTCACGACATAGGACCGGGGGTCTGCATCTTTTGACCCTTCAGGGACCCCAAATAATCTAAGGTTGTGTCTTCTCGCCCTATTCTCTAAATCCTCAACCTTTGCCTCTAGCTTGGCTATTCGTCCAGTGTGTGATTGTGATAGAGATTCAGATCTAGAGGCTCCTTCTTCCACCTCCACGACTCTTTGTTTTAATTCTTCTATTTCCTGTCTAACCCCACCTAACTTGCTGGATACTTCCAACATGAAGGTCTGAAGTTATTCCTGCTGAAGTTGGTTAAGCATGCACTTTATGTCTGCCCACTATGTTTTTGTTCCTCAGTTATTTCAAAGTTAAGATGGTTGAGTTAAAAAAAATACAGTCAGGACACCCAAGGGAATCGCTCTTTGGAGGGATTTACAGTGCACTGAAGCCAGTGACCTTCAAAGGTGGGTGCAGAGAAAGAGAGGTCCAGGCATGAAAGGCCTACTGAAAGACTTCAGCCAGGTCAGCCAACAGACTGAAGTTTTGTATTGTCCTCGCGTAATTGCAGGAAGAGTAGCTGTCCCTCTTGTCGTTGAGCCATGAGAGTCTGCATGATCAAATCCATAGAGGAAATATTCAAGTTGCCAGTCTCCATATTTTCATCACTATGTGTTCATTCACTCATCGCCCCAGCTTGTTCGGTCAGTGTGTTAAGATCAGTGTCTAAGTCAGAAGTGGGCAAAGAAAGACCCCCAGAAGCGTTCTTAGCAGTGCTCTTACTACTGATGATTGATCCTGAGGGGATTTCAGATATTCTATTAATCGTACCTGTGTCCACAGACCTTTGAACTGAAGCCGATTTATTAGGCATTTTAATAGTATGTACAATAGCTGCGTCGTTGAAACGGATAGGTTCAGAGACATTAGTTATAATGGTAGGCCTTGTGTCTGAGGCTGTTGCTCTAACAGTTGATATACTTATTGTGACAGCAGAGATCTTAGAAACACTTGTATTTGACTCCAGCACGGGAGAGCTTGAATTGCCAGATCTCAAGGATATAATTGCACCGGTCCTGGAATTTGAATCGTCCTTAGGGCTCGCTCCTGAAAGTCTCAGGGCCATACTCTTGACCCCCCCTTCGCCTGTATCCATTTTCTTAAAGGACTCTCGTCCCTATTCAATTTTTTCCCTGTATTGCTTGTAGACAAGTCCCTGACCAAAGGACTGCTAATGATTTTCTTAAGTTTAGTCTTGGCTTTCATTTTCCCTTTTTTTAAGCCTGGTAGCTTAGAACAATTTATCCTGTTTCCTGTAGTTCCTTTCCCCTCTTCGTCCGGGATTTCTTCATATTCCATATTTATTCCCTCTTCGGCTATCTCTGATTCTTCGACTGGACAAGCCTCGTTATCGGACGTCTCGACTATTTCAAATCCAGGTGTGTCTTTCTCCGTATTACTTAAGTCTACTATTGGATAGTCCATTGATGTATCTTCTAACGTGCATGGAGGGCCCTCTTTCTCATCCTCTGTACTTAAGGAGCCATGGTCTGTTTAGTTTTCTGGCAAGTCAATACCCTTGCTATTTCCATCTTTGTCCTTATTATTTGTTGCACTCTCTACTACATCTGCATCAGCTTCCGCATTTTTTTGCCTTAGATTAGCCATAGTAGCATCCGTTTGTGAGCTCAGCTCTGTTGCTCTTTCACCCGTGATATCTTTGGAGTGAGTGTTTGAGCTAGTAATAACTGATTCAGCCCCTTCACTAGCCAGGCCTGGAACAGCCGGTGCATTTTGGTCTCTTTCCTTGCTAGGGGGATCCTCTACTGACGTCAAAACAGCCTTGTTTTGCCCGCTCTGAATTGGTTGGGTAATTCCGGCATCAATCATATCCTCACCACTAAGTCCCCCTGCTATATTATTGCTGCTTTGTGTGTTATTAGCTTTTAACTCCTTTACAAAAACAGGAGGTCTAATCAATTGTTTAAGAACTGGTTGTGATGTCAATAAAGTCACTGTTGTGGCCCCCGTTATTTTTTGCCCCGCGCCTGTTCCAAACAAATCTCCCCCGTTACCTTTGAAACTGTAAAAGTGCTTGTCACAGGGGAGTCTATCTTTGCAGCTTTTCCAGCCCGGGTTGATCGAGTATTCTGCTTAGGGGCCATCCTCCCGCTAGCCTGCCCGGCTTCCAAGCCTTGGTCTCGTTCCTCGCTCCCTGGGAGTAACACCAGAACCGCCCACCCGGTCCACCTGGTCCACGACCCGTAACCAGCTGGTTCAAGCCAAGTCTCCAAATCGGTAGCATCTGCCACCCCCAGCGGCGATGCAGCAGCTGCATCGGTGTCAGCCTTCGGCGTCCACAACAGCGTTCTCAATCCGCCGAAGTAAGGTAAAGCAATGCGCTGTGTCCGCGGCGAGAACAGACTCCACACAGATACTCCATCACGCTGCCCGATAGCTCCGAGCAAGATGGCGGCTTGTATCTGCAGTATTTTGGAATTGGCTCGTTAGCTTTGCTCACAGTTCCGTACTCGATCAGTAATTTATTCGGCGTTCCCCGTTCATGAAAAGGCTGTTTTTCCCTGCGTTACAAAATCAAAGGGGTCGGGAGCCTCTCAACACTGCTTCTTTCGCTTGGCGGCATCAATCCGCCATCTTGGCTCTCCCCTCAATTGCTTTCCGATGATGATTCCCAGTTTTATTCTAACTTTCATTCTGCTAAATGAATAGTTCATTGATGGAGAGGAGTAATATCTTACTGCTAGATCAACAAGAGATACCGGAGCTGACTGATCGGGGTGTATAAAATATTGGGTTTCAGACGATTATTAGGGTTCGGTTCCCATAATGGTCTGCTCAACATCTTGCTCTCTTTAGTCTGTAATTGCAACTACCCCGCCCATTTTGTGTCTGAATGCCCACTTGCCTGCAAAAAAGAAAAAGGCTAACCCGGTATAACCCAGGTCAGCTCAGTATCTTCTTGTTGGCTGACCTGGCTGAAGTCTTTCAGTAGGCCTTTCATGCCTGGGCCTCTCTTTCTCTGCACCCACCTTTGAAGGTCACTGGCTTCAGTGCACTGTAAATCCCTCCAAATAGCGATTCCCTTGGGTGTCCTGACTGTATTTTTTTTAACTCAACCATCTTAACTTTGAAATAACTGAGGAACAAAAACATAGTGGGCAGACATAAAGTGCATGCTTAACCAACTTCAGCAGGAATAAGGTCCCCTTCCCTGCCCACCAAGGGGATAAAGTGAACACACTTGCAGTTCCGCCTCATTAAATGTCTAAACTTGGAATTCTCCATATATTGAAGAGGATTGCAGTTGAGTTGTGGATCTGAGGTACGCCTCAGGTTTAAAAGGAAGTCCACTTGCATAATGTTAGACGCTGCCAAATGCATAGAAGAGAATTATAGGGCCTAGGTAAAAGCTCAAAATTTAAATGTAACATTTGCTTACCATAGGTGCCCCTATGGTCTTTGAATTAAAACATGCCGTATTGCCTTTGAAATCAGCACTCCATTGTCACATAGGAATGAGAGGAATGTTTTTGCAGTTCGAAATAAATATCTTGAACTCCAGCATATTTATGTGGAGCAAGAATGTTGCAGGAAGGGCACTTACAACTCACCTATGGCTACCTGCAAGACACAATTTGTGGAGTTGGTAGGAATTTTCAATTGGGATTCAAAGGGAGTGAAGGGAAGCTCCCCCAGAAGGTTGGGGTTCTGAAATTCAAGAAGAGCTCTTCCAATTACTTTCTGAGAGACAGTAATTTCTGCTGATTGAAAATCAAGTTCTTGATATTAATGTGCTTTAAGGTGAAGTTGTGTCTTTCGCATTCTCAGACTGCCCACAGCAAAAAACTGTACCTACTGAGAAAAGGCCCCAGAGCTCTCAGCAATCGGCAAACCACAGTCGAAGCTTGGCTGTGGAAATATTTTTACATTTCATGACGTACAAGACCCAGCTCCGGTGGGGTTGTACGAGGATGGCAACTGAGTTGCCTCAATAACATCTTTCCAATGAAGACAATTCACTGAAAGCGACATGGGTAGACTTTTCCAGGTTTGCTGACAGTCCAAGTTGAAAACGAAAAGACCTATGAGGTCAGTCCAGTACCTCCAATGGGCAGGGTACCCTAACCAATTTCTGGAAAGTTATATGTAAATGCTGATGGCCCGCCTACCTTTACATTAGTACAAATGTGGGATTCCAAGCACAAATTGAAGAGGAAATGGTTTGTACGTTTAGTTGAAACTACAATATTCAAAATATTTCTGTTTGGGCTCCACACTGGGATGTGAAAATATGCATCCTTCAAGATGATGGTGCACATGCCGACTTCCTTCTGGAGCAACATATGGTCCTTCCACTAAGGTCGATCTTAAAGGATTCATAGAGGACGTATAACCAGAAGCGATGAAAGTATAATGGTTCACATACCTCAGTTGCTTTTATTTACAGAAAAAAATCTGGAATAAAACCTGAGATTATTCTAGCCAGGGAACTATCTTGAAGGGTCCCATATAAAGAAATCTCTAAGGGGCATATTATCAAGGGGGTTTATCTCCGCTTTTTTGGCTTTAAAAGCCAAGAAAGCGGAGATAAAATTATCTCCCTATTACCTAGCTGTCACTAACACCAGTTAGCGACAGCTAGTAGGAGATTGCGACCATCTTGGGCCCCACTTTGCATGTCAGTGATATTTATCACTAATGACATGCAAAGTGGGCATGCCAAGATGTTAGCGACTGAAAACAGTCGCTAACATCGCTATCTCCTATTACCAACTTTTGAAGATATTTGCGCTAAGCGCGAATATCTCCAAAAGCTAACACCTGCCCTGAGCAGTTCTTAGCCATGTTATCCAATGGGAGGTGGATAACATGGCTAAGAGCATTAGCTCGGTAATGCATGAATATCGCTGACTTTTCAGCGATATTCATTCATTTGCGGCGATTTTTATCGTATTTGAGATAAACCTTGGTAATACCAAGGTTTATTTGCGGTAAAAATCGCCGCAGCGCAGCGGTAAATTTTTGTCTCTAACCAAGCAATAGCGATAATTATCGCTATTGCTTGGTAATATGCCCCTATATCCCTAGAGATGTGAGATGATAGTGAAAAGATGTGGAGAGGACAAGGGAGATTGTAACTGAATCCGTAATCCACCGCCCCCTGGGAGAATGATTATTATCATTATTATATTTAAACTTATATGGCGCAACAGCTACCCTGAGTTTTCCCGGCGCCTATGGACACATGCTGAGAAGAAGGATAATCACTGGAGCTTACTGATTGAATAACCATGTCTTGATGCCTTTCCGGAATCTGACACTCATGCTCATGGCGAAGTAAAAGGGGTAGTGAATTCCACAATGCAGGAGCCAGTTGAGCAAAAGAGCGACCACCCATCCGAGCCCGTTTGAACCTCGGGGTCACGAATTTGGCCTGCTTTGACGAGTGTAGAGGATGAGTGGGGATATAGTGTTTAACCAGTGTACTAAGATAGCTGGGAGCCTTTCCGGCGTTGATTCTGTGCATAAAGCAAAGAGCTTTAAATTTAGAGCGATTTTCGATCTTTAGCCAATGTAAGTCGCGAAGGTATCTTGTGATGAGGGTCATTCTAGGAAGCCGGTGTAGGAGTCTGGCTGCAGCATTTTGGACTACTTGCAGTCTGCGAATGACATCCCTGTTGGCCCCAAGGTATAAGACATTCCCATAGTCCAAACTTGACACTATCAAGGCTTGGACCACCGTCTTATGTGCCCCATCTGGCAGCATCCATAGGAACTTTCTCAGCCATTTCAAAATGGCAAAGCATATTGATGTGGCCTTGACTGCTTGTTGTCGCGTAGACAGTTGGTCATCGATAATAATGCCCAAGTTGCGAACACATTGCGAAGGTTGAGGAAGGGGACCCATTTTGTGCGGCCAGTGCTGTGGGCCCCAGAGATCTTTTCGACTGCCAAGGATAAGGAGTTCCGTTTTGCCTCCATTTAGCTTCACTTTGTTGGAATGCATCCATTCGGCAATCTTTTGAAGGCCTATTTGAAGAGAGGACACCTTAAGCTTATCGTCTGTGAATAGAGAGAAGACAAGCTGTGTGTCATCTGCATAAGAATATATTGTAAGCCCAGCTTCTTCTGCTATGGCTGCCAGGGGACTAATGTAAACGTTAAAAATCAATGGGCTTAAAATAGAACCCTGAGGCACTCCGTAAAGGGAAACATGAGAACTGGAGTTATTATTCTTTGAAAAAACCTGGAATGTGCGGTTAGATAGAAAACTCTCCAACCATTTCAGAGCAGTACCATCAACACCCTTCGATTTAAGAGTTTGGACAAGGGCCCCATGGTTTATGGTGTCAAAGGCGGCACTCAAATCTAATAAGATGAGTGCCACTGTGTTACCCTTGTCTAACCACTGACGGATGGTTTTCGTCACTCAAAGGAGTGTCGATTCAGTTGAGAAGCCTGTTCTGAAGCCGCATTGGAACTGATGCAGAAGATTCTGGGAGTTCACAAATTGAGTCAGTTGGTTGTTGACATGTTTTTCCAATATTTTGGAAAATGCTGGAAGCAGGGAGACGGGGTGAAAGTTGGAGATGATTTCCGGATTAGCGTTGGCCTTCTTCAGCAAAGGAAGAATCATTGCATGTTTCCAAGTATCAGGCACTACTGCTTCCTCAATTGAAGCATTAAGAAGTTCCATAATCCCTTTCAGAATTAAAGGGTCCAGTTTTTTTAGAACATGCACTGGGAGGGGGTCCTTCGGGGATCCTGACTTAATGCTATTTAATGTGTCCATATAAGATGATATATTTAGCGGTTGCCACCTATTAAGCGTGTTCTTAGAAGATTCTAATGAATCACTGAAAGGCGTGAGATTTGCTGACATTTGATTAGATTTAGGAAACTGTTCTCCATTTGTTCTAAATTCGGAGTAAATTTGATCAATTTTATCATTAAAATAGGTCGCTAGTTGTTCACATTGCGTTTCCGTTAACTTTGGGGGTTCTGCTTGGTGTGCTGCACCCGACAATTCTTGTACCACCTTAAAAAGTAGTTTAGGATTATTTTGGGCAGCCAGAATATTATTTTTTGTATATTCCGCTCGCGCCGCTTTGTATAATGTCTGGTAGACTTTAATGGCCTGTTTCTAAGACAGCCTTTCAACCGGTGCGTAGTGTTTCCTCCACTGCTTCTCTAGCACCTTACATTTGTTTTTTTCTGCTTTAAGTTTTTCTGAGAACCATGGGGCTGGAGGACAATGGTTCTTACATTTATTTTTCGTTAGCGGGATAAAAATGTCCGCCGACGCGGTTAGCCAGTTAGGAATGGTATCCGTATCCCTGGTGCTAACTCACTTTAGATTTGTTCTAGGCCGGGCATTTAGATGCTCCATGTTACGTTTTTTCCAATTTCTGGACCAAATTGCGTCGGCTGTGGCGAATGGTGGCTCGTGTTTCACCACCTGCTTAAGCCTAAAGCGAACTAAATAATGGTCCGACCAGAGTAGAGGTAATGTGGGTTCGCATGTGATATTATTTAAGTTGGATAAAATAGGAACCAAAAGGTGTCCTGCTTTATGCGTGGGGCCAGAATTGCATAGAGGCATATTGAGAGCAACTAGGTCTGAAATTAGCGTAGAGCTAATGGAACAGTTATGATCATCGAAATGTAAGTTTAGGTCTCCTAAAATCGAGAAATTGGTGACATCAAGTAAAAAAGGGGCAATGAAATCCGGGAGCGCTGCCAGGGAGCAGTAGATCAACATCCCCGAAAAAGTAAATTGGGGTGTAAGAGAACGTTTAAAAAGGCCTGCTTCACAATTATTTAGCGGAAGTTCCTCCCATTTGCAAATGAAATCCTTTTTAAAAATGATTCCAATGCCTCCTCCTATTTTATTCGCGCGAACCATCCTAATGATCATGTAATTCTGAGGTACTGCAATAGCAATGTCAGGTCCTGAGCTGTCGTTGAGCCATAAAAACAACAAAAACCCCTGCTCTAGGAAATTAGCAATAAAGTCTCAGTGATTCCTGGTTGTAATAACAATAGTGAAAAGTGCACATCGATAATGTTTCAAAGTCAATAGATAGCGGTGTGCCAAGAAAGAAATTTCAATGAAGTAGAATCCTTGTTATGGAAAACAGTTTATTGTTCCTCTTGTTCTGGCCAACACGTGTTTCATCGCAGGGAAACAAACTGCGAATCTTCAGGGCTGGGTTTAGATACAAAAGACGCATTTGTATGGTTGTTCTACATGAGTGAAACATGAAAAGTGGTTGGTGAACCCTTGGTGATAAAAACGGGGGCATGCCATGAAGTGACATTGTGTCATACATGTGTGACTTGAAATCTGTAGTACTGGTGACTTCAGTGTATGTGAATGGTGATAATCTTTTTATCGTGGATATACAGATTGTGTGGATGTGACTTTAACAATCTACAGTTTAGATCATTCTTAAAATGCAGACACATTGACCGGTGTGCGAAGATGAAATTTCAATTAAGAAAATATAGAAGAAAAAACATAAGGAGTGGTGGAATCGAGTGAAAAGTGTCTGTGCTTGTTACCGGGTACACACCCCATTGTAACTTGTAGTGACTTTTTAGTGAGTCCATTTTAACAAATATATTTATCAAAACATTTTGTGGAATATATCAACAATTTTATAAAGTACGCCAGGCAGAAGCTAATAGTCCTATTGTACATACAGAAAGGGGTGTTCGCGTATTTAGCAGGTTTTGTGTTAGTTGATGGATTTTGTCGAAATACACGACAGTAAAAGCAGATAGATAGAGTCCTAATGCTCATCCCTGGTATTTAGGACACGTAAAACGTTCTCCAATTATTATTTTGTTGTACAGCCAAGTTATGGTGTCAACATATTCTGTAGCAACAATGATCATTCCGTACGCCACTGGTCAATGTGAGCGCCCACACGGAAAAGGAGGATATTTGTAAAAAGGGGTGCTTAAAGAAAGCATTTGTATATCTTATATCAGAACACCAGTCGTGAATTATCACGTGTTTGTAAAGAACACGCATTTCGTGGCAGTAGTTAGAGCACGTTTCTTAGTGGTTGTGGGTTGTTTTTTAAAACGAGGCCAAGTTCAAATTCTAGTCTGTGACAGTATTTGAACACAAATGTGAAAACTCACCCTCTTGAGAGAAAAAAGCCGGAAGTAATGATGTGGCCAACGCCCGGGAGGGCGAAAATATGGATAATGCGCTTTAAACGCGTAGTAGGATGGTTCCTATAGGTAAACATAATATGTATCATAAAAGGTGAAAAACCGAGACATGAAGAACCCTTATGGGAGTTAGTATCCACAGGGAAAGAAAACCGTAGAAAAATACTCGTACCTTATTTGGGTCATAAGAAGGCCATGACCGGGAGGAGAAGAGATTGAAGCTGTAACGCTTGAATTAAGGATGACAGGCGGGTACACCTGTAGAGGGAGTAATGAAAAACCAAGCGGTGTGGTGTAACTCTTTTTAGTTCTATTTCGGTGAGTTTTAAAGAAGGGAAATGGCCGGTATGAAAAGCGAGATGATTTACCTGGCTATATTCGTTCCCCCTCCTGTGGTTCCCGGCGCCGTTTTTCGAAGACGGTCACCTGACAGGAAGTGGGGACGTCTATTTAAGCTTTACTTCCGTTTGTTTCTCTCTTGGTTCTTGAAGAACTAGAACGGCGACTTATCCTTTTGCAGGCTGAAATATTGACCGTATTTAGAGAAAATACTACAACTGCAATAACGGAAAGGGTGAACCGCCGATAATCGGGTTACAGGGAGAAATTCCAGTACTATTTAGCAAGTCGGTGTTCTGACAGGCAGTGTAATTTATACGGAAACCAAGAGTCAGTGCATGGTTGCTAGTTAAGAGTTGTTTAAGTTTAAGATTCTTGGTTCAATTGATAGGAGTGTTTAGTGCTGTCTGGTGTATCAATCAGCAGACGATTTGACGGCAAAGTACATAATTGTAAAGCAGAATAATTCATTGAGTACATATAGTTAAGTAAGCACAGTTCAAATAAACAACAATAAGAAAGGCGTTTATGTCCACATATTTTGAAGACATGTTGTGGTATATTGGTAGGGTTAAGACTTATGGGAACATATTTGCAACTGTTGTAATGTGGAGTTGGGTTTGTGAGTTATAGACTTGTCCTAGTTTAGTTCCCTAAGAAGTATTGCATCTCAGGGTCGTAGTTCAAGCCGAATTCAATGCTGCGCAGACGCATAATCCAAGTCGCTTCTTTGCGTCTCAAAGCCAGCTCACGGTTACCACCCCTTATGTGAATGGGTACTGTTTCAATGCCATAAAAACTGATGCGGAAATCTTCAATGGTTGATTGACATTTGGCTACATGTAAGGCAACAGGATATTTAGGGTCTTGTTTTTGTATCGCTCTCATGTGTTCAGAGATCCTGTCCTTTAGACACCTTATTGTACTACCCACATACTGTTTTCCGCAATGACACTCAATTATGTATACTACATATTTCGTAGTGCAGTTGATATTCACTCTGATATCATATGTGTCTCCATTGTGACCAGTAAATTTCGTTGTCTTGTGTTTCGCCCATTTACACATTACACAAAAGCCGCATTTGAAGAACCCTTTACTGCGTTGTGTCAGCCAGTCCGGAGTTGTGTCTGTTCTTGGAACGGTGGGACTGAGTCTGTTCCTCAGAGTTCTCCCTCTGCGGAAAGTTATTTGGGGAATTGGAGGAATAAGATCCTTAAGTACTGAATCATTTTTAAGCAGATTCCAGTGTTTGGTCATGCTAGTACGAATTGATCTGTGTAGACTGTTAAATTCAGTGATCATCCTCACTGTGGAATCTTTCGCCTTGTTAGAGTTGTTACATTTCAATGTCTCTGGTCTCGTGATTTTATTTAGTCTCTTTTTGGCTGTGGACAGGATGGATTGAGGATATCCACGTCTTTCGAATCTCCGTTCCATGTCTTGTACAGTATCAGCCAGGTCGTTGTCCTTGCTGCAGTTTCTTCTGGCTCTGAGGAATTCACCAAAAGGTATTGATCTGATCTGGTGTGGCGGGTGGTAGCTGTCCGCTCGAAGAATAGCATTGCACAACGTGGGTTTCCGGTAAAGTTTGCTGTGTAATTTGTTGTTGTGGACGTAGAATTCCAAGTCTAGAAACTCTATTTTGGTTTTGCTGGACTTCATAGTAAAGTTCAGTTCCCAGTCGTTGTGGTTAAGATGTTCAAAGAAACTTTGGAGAAGTTCGTCTGAGCCTGTCCACAGTAAGATACAGTCATCAATATAACGTCCCCAAAATAGTATGGAGTCGGTGTATTCGCTGCCCTTAGTGCCCCAGATGTGGTCGGTTTCAAAGGCACCCATGAACAGATTGGCAAAAGATGGCGAGAATTTGGAGCCCATGGCTACTCCACGTTTTTGTCGATACCAGCTTTTTTGAAACATAAAGAAGTTGTTGTTGAGAATCAGGGTCATCATGGATGTTAACATTTGGGTATGTGCCCACAGGGATGCCGGTCTGTTGGATAGAATCCGTGTTATAGCCTCTATACCTAGGACAGGATTGATGCTCGTATACAGGGCAACCACATCCATAGTCACTATGGTGGTATTAGGTTGCCATTCTAGGTCACTTAGTACACTCAGTATATGTTTAGAGTCCTGAATGAATGAGGGTAGGTTTTTGACCAGTGGGCCTAGAAACAAATCCACATACTCTGCCAATCTCTCAGTTGGGCCCCCTATGCCCGAGACAATGGGTCTGCCTGGTGGGAAGGGGAGATCTTTGTGGATTTTGGGGAGGGTGTAAAGCCATGGAAATGTCGGTTTGTGTACTTTAAGGTACATGTATTCCTCTTCATTCAGTAGGCCATCTTCTTTCCACTTGTGCAGGTGGTCGTTAATTGATGTTGTTAAAGTGCCCATTGGGTTTAAAGTGATCGGTTCATAACAAGAGGTATCAGCCAATTGGCTTAGTACTTCGTTGTTATAATCGTCTGCATTCATGATCACAATGTTCCCTCCTTTGTCCGCTTCGCGGATCACAATGGTGGAAGTCTGTGTTAGTTTGGCGAGGGCAAAACGCTCTCCTTTGGTGAGGTTATCTTTAAATGTAAATGTTTCATTGAGTTTTTTTGTGTTGATTTTGTTGATGTCATCAAGAACTCGCTTGTGGAAAGTGTCAATGTTGTTGCCACCTGGTAGTGTTGGTGTCCGCGTGGATTTGTTTTTCAAGCCACTAACAACCCCCAGATCTGTGTCTATGTTCAATTCCTCTAAAAGTTGTCCCATCTCTACGGGGCTGTCTTCACATTCAACCGACCACATCTGGGGCACTAAGGGCAGCGAATACACCGACTCCATACTATTTTGGGGACGTTATATTGATGACTGTATCTTACTGTGGACAGGCTCAGACGAACTTCTCCAAAGTTTCTTTGAACATCTTAACCACAACGACTGGGAACTGAACTTTACTATGAAGTCCAGCAAAACCAAAATAGAGTTTCTAGACTTGGAATTCTACGTCCACAACAACAAATTACACAGCAAACTTTACCGGAAACCCACGTCGTGCAATGCTATTCTTCGAGCGGACAGCTACCACCCGCCACACCAGATCAGATCAATACCTTTTGGTGAATTCCTCAGAGCCAGAAGAAACTGCAGCAAGGACAACGACCTGGCTGATACTGTACAAGACATGGAACGGAGATTCGAAAGACGTGGATATCCTCAATCCATCCTGTCCACAGCCAAAAAGAGACTAAATAAAATCACGAGACCAGAGACATTGAAATGTAACAACTCTAACAAGGCGAAAGATTCCACAGTGAGGATGATCACTGAATTTAACAGTCTACACAGATCAATTCGTACTAGCATGACCAAACACTGGAATCTGCTTAAAAATGATTCAGTACTTAAGGATCTTATTCCTCCAATTCCCCAAATAACTTTCCGCGGAGGGAGAACTCTGAGGAACAGACTCAGTCCCACCGTTCCAAGAACAGACACAACTCCGGACTGGCTGACACAACGCAGTAAAGGGTTCTACAAATGCGGCTTTTGTGTAATGTGTAAATGGGCGAAACACAAGACAACGAAATTTACTGGTCACAATGGAGACACATATGATATCAGAGTGAATATCAACTGCACTACGAAATATGTAGTATACATAATTGAGTGTCATTGCGGAAAACAGTATGTGGGTAGTACAATAAGGTGTCTAAAGGACAGGATCTCTGAACACATGAGAGCGATACAAAAACAAGACCCTAAATATCCTGTTGCCTTACATGTAGCCAAATGTCAATCAACCATTGAAGATTTCCGCATCAGTTTTTATGGCATTGAAACAGTACCCATTCACATAAGGGGTGGTAACCGTGAGCTGGCTTTGAGACGCAAAGAAGCGACTTGGATTATGCGTCTGCGCAGCATTGAATTCGGCTTGAACTACGACCCTGAGATGCAATACTTCTTAGGGAACTAAACTAGGACAAGTCAATAACTCACAAACCCAACTCCACATTACAACAGTTGCAAATATGTTCCCATAAGTCTTAACCCTACCAATATACCACAACATGTCTTCAAAATATGTGGACATAAACGCCTTTCTTATTGTTGTTTATTTGAACTGTGCTTACTTAACTATATGTACTCAATGAATTATTCTGCTTTACAATTATGTACTTTGCCGTCAAATCGTCTGCTGATTGATACACCAGACAGCACTAAACACTCCTATCAATTGAACCAAGAATCTTAAACTTAAACAACTCTTAACTAGCAACCACGCACTGATTCTTGGTTTCTGTATAAATTACACTGCCTGTCAGAACACCGACTTGCTAAATAGTACTGGAATTTCTCCCTGTAACCCGATTATCGGCGGTTCACCCTTTCCGTTATTGCAGTTGTAGTATTTTCTCTAAATACGGTCAATATTTCAGCCTGCAAAAGGATAAGTCGCCGTTCTAGTTCTTCAAGAACCAAGAGAGAAACAAACGGAAGTAAAGCTTAAATAGACGTCCCCACTTCCTGTCAGGTGACCGTCTTCGAAAAACGGCGCCGGGAACCACAGGAGGGGGAACGAATATAGCCAGGTAAATCATCTCGCTTTTCATACCGGCCATTTCCCTTCTTTAAAACTCACTGAAATAGAACTAAAAAGAGTTACACCACACCGCTTGGTTTTTCATTACTCCCTCTACAGGTGTACCCGCCTGTCATCCTTAATTCAAGCGTTACAGCTTCAATCTCTTCTCCTCCCGGTCATGGCCTTCTTATGACCCAAATAAGGTACGAGTATTTTTCTACGGTTTTCTTTCCCTGTGGATACTAACTCCCATAAGGGTTCTTCATGTCTCGGTTTTTCACCTTTTATGATACATATTATGTTTACCTATAGGAACCATCCTACTACGCGTTTAAAGCGCATTATCCATATTTTCGCCCTCCCGGGCGTTGGCCACGTCATTACTTCCGGCTTTTTTCTCTCAAGAGGGTGAGTTTTCACATTTGTGTTCAAATACTGTCACAGACTAGAATTTGAACTTGGCCTCGTTTTAAAAAACAACCCACAACCACTAAGAAACGTGCTCTAACTACTGCCACGAAATGCGTGTTCTTTACAAACACGTGATAATTCACGACTGGTGTTCTGATATAAGATATACAAATGCTTTCTTTAAGCACCCCTTTTTACAAATATCCTCCTTTTCCGTGTGGGCGCTCACATTGACCAGTGGCATACGGAATGATCATTGTTGCTACAGAATATGTTGACACCATAACTTGGCTGTACAACAAAATAATAATTGGAGAACGTTTTACGTGTCCTAAATACCAGGGATGAGCATTAGGACTCTATCTATCTGCTTTTACTGTCGTGTATTTCGACAAAATCCATCAACTAACACAAAACCTGCTAAATACGCGAACACCCCTTTCTGTATGTACAATAGGACTATTAGCTTCTGCCTGGCGTACTTTATAAAATTGTTGATATATTCCACAAAATGTTTTGATAAATATATTTGTTAAAATGGACTCACTAAAAAGTCACTACAAGTTACAATGGGGTGTGTACCCGGTAACAAGCACAGACACTTTTCACTCGATTCCACCACTCCTTATGTTTTTTCTTCTATATTTTCTTAATTGAAATTTCATCTTCGCACACCGGTCAATGTGTCTGCATTTTAAGAATGATCTAAACTGTAGATTGTTAAAGTCACATCCACACAATCTGTATATCCACGATAAAAAGATTATCACCATTCACATACACTGAAGTCACCAGTACTACAGATTTCAAGTCACACATGTATGACACAATGTCACTTCATGGCATGCCCCCGTTTTTATCACCAAGGGTTCACCAACCACTTTTCATGTTTCACTCATGTAGAACAACCATACAAATGCGTCTTTTGTATCTATACCCAGCCCTGAAGATTCGCAGTTTGTTTCCCTGCGATGAAACACGTGTTGGCCAGAACAAGAGGAACAATAAACTGTTTTCCATAACAAGGATTCTACTTCATTGAAATTTCTTTCTTGGCACACCGCTATCTATTGACTTTGAAACATTATCGATGTGCACTTTTCACTATTGTTATTACAACCAGGAATCACTGAGACTTTATTGCTAATTTCCTAGAGCAGGGGTTTTTGTTGTTTTTGTGTATTTTGTGTGGATTCTGATCCACCTTTGAGCGGTTACGAGGGATTACCGCCCGCCCCTTTGCCTGGAAACTGATACCTTACGACACCACAGTACCCGGCGGTCACTCGGTTGCGCGCCTGTCCTAATCTGGAATACCTTAAACCCTCCCAGTAGATCAATAACTGTCGTTGAGCCATGTTTCCACCTGGAAGATGGCATCAGGCTGGGAGTTACTTAATAAGTCATAAATATCTTCTTTATGTTTTGGCAGAGACCTGCAGTTGATGCTAAAGAACGGAAAGTGTTTAGTAAATGTTTCCTTTTTATGCTCCACATGGGAAGTAGAATCGCTATGGACCATGGTGTCAAATCCAAGAGTTTGAGGACTCGAGGAAAAGGGAAAATTGCAGCAGGGGCAAGGGAAAGACAAGTTGTCCAATGTCATCACCTACAATTCTGTTTGCAATAAGGGCGAAGCCTACTGAGATCTTCGTGGGAATATATACGGGGAACCTTATGATTTTGCACAGGGGGTATGGCTCCTGGCTTTGGCCCCTGGCCCCGTTCGGTCGCGGACGGGCGCAGACGGGCTTGCATTTGGCGCTCCGCTGCGCGCGTCTGCTGTGCGTCGCCTTTCATGTGCTCCCTAAATAGTCTGGCTAAGAGTAGTCCCGCCCCCTGCCCTCTAACCCGGACAGTAATGACTCTGCCACCTTCAGTCCCTCCACAACAACCGGGAAAAACCCTGTGGTAGCGGTTAAGCAGCGTGTATCAGAGAAGCAGAAGGGTACGGTACATAAGCAAGAGAAGTTTTCAGCAAGTAAAAAGCATAACGTACTTAAAAGAAACTGTTTTTAAAATCTGTAATTTTGCCTTTTCAATAGGACATCAGAAAGGTTAGCTTCAGCGCTAGTACCTCTAACTTAGCGCTTATACTAAATTAGTATATTAATGCATAACTCTGCGTACTTAATTGAAGCTAGGATCCTTGGGACCTGGGTAATGGTCTTTTAGGTAGAAAGGTTTAGGGAAACCCTTACTCCCACTGACGTCTTATACTCTCTCTACCACCAAGGCAAGTCTGTTCTGCTTCTATTGTGCTACAGTCACTATGGAGGAGTAGAAGCTCGAAAGCTCCTGGTGAACATCTACTGCTTTCCTGATGGTTGAAGTGAATGCTGAAATCTAGAAAACATTTCAGCAACCTATTCCTATCTTTTTACGAGGAGCAACAGGCATCAGGAAAGGCCTCGATACAGGTTTCTGAAGAAATCATAGTAAAAAAAGTGCAGTTATGTACGTGGACTTGCACTTTGTCAGGCTTAAAGTCAGCTAAAGATTTCCACATTCTGTAGTTGGACCCAACCAAGATAGCAAAAGCGATTTGATTGCAGACGAACGAGTTTGTAGGCCTTCCTAGTGAAGAAGCATTAAACGATGGATAGGGGGCACCTGCCCCTTTTCACAGTCACAGCCACCAAAAAGGTCTCTGAATAGACCAATTTGTCTGGTGCATGCCTGTGTTTTATATCAGTTGTATTATTGACAACAGGAAAGGTTTTTGCTGTAGCTAACTGCCAACCTTAACAATGCACACTTAGATACACTCTAACATGTCTTAGAGGATCTAGAGGACAGAACAAACCTGAGAACCATCATCTCAGAGGAGAGGTAGTCCCTTCTTTTGGATTCATTCAAATCATCATGTCATCCAAGTAGCATGAATGTGTAGGGTTGTTAGTATGGGGTTGGCAGAAAAGAATGCACAGGTAATCCCAAATTCCTGGACCAGCATTATCTGTTGGCTCACATGCCGGAGAAAGTAGTTGCAGTGAGTGCTACTTGCCAATAAAAGATGTGCTACTAATGATGCAAGAAGCATCTGCTAAATGAGAAATGTAAACAGGTGAACTGTGGGCTCTCAGGGGATAACCTTTGCCGAAGTTCCTGTCATCTGGGCTGCCAATATAATAGACTGAGAATCCTCAGCCCAGCTGGGTTGACTAGGAGCAGGGGGGTCCCCTTCTACTGGAATCAAAAGTTTGAAATGCTCTCACGGTGAAAGTGAAATGTTCAAATAGGAAACCATTGAAAGAGGTAAACTAATCAGTAGCGAAAACCTCAGGAGCAATTTTAAAGTTGCATCTGAAGAATTCTTCTATTGAGGGGTCACAGTTAATCTCTTTTCCAAGTCATTCACATGGCCATAAAAGAAAAGGAATCCGATTTCTCAGTTGGTATCCCATTGACAACCATTAACACTGATTGTAGGGACTAAGGGTGAATCTGGAAATATAGTATTCATGGACCATTGACAAATGCATGGACCACAGGTAGAAATGTAGAATTTGGGTTGATGTCTGTTCCAGTTCCACCGATGCTTAGGCATGATTTGGATTATTATTATTATTATTATTATTATTATTATTATTATTATATAGATTTGTCCAGAGCATGGCTATCCAAAAAAGGATTTTCAAGTGCTACACTACAGTTGGGGTACACAGAAACACAACTAGGGCTACTCCCATTGCCAGAGTTAAAACAACCAGGTTGTAAGCTTCTTGCAGAAGACCAAAAGTTAGCGACAAGCTCTCAGACCATGGGGTAGGGAATGCTTCAACTTTGGCCCAAAAAGAAAAAGGCTTGGCCTCCTTGCCAGGATCTGCTAACTCTAGGAACTTCAGCAAGACCACGATTGCTTGAACGGAAGGACCGGATAGGTGTGCATGGCCACACCAGAGATCGAAGGTAGGTGGGGCCTGAGTTTGAAAGACAGGTATGCATGCAGCATACTGCTTTGAATTGAACGCAACATTCAATTAGAAGCCAGCAGTGGCGGCATGTGACCTTTAAAAGTGATGAGAATAATCCTTTGTTCGATTTCCAATGAGCTTCTTCTTGAAGGGTTCTCTCACACTTTCTACCACTAAGAGCCCCAATTACAAATATTTGGTGTAGGGCAGCACCACCAGTCTTTTTGCTGCCCTGCCCTATGCCAAATCTAAAGGACAGGATGTACTATATCTACAATATTCCTGTCCTTCCAGCCATCGTTGGCGCACAATTTCGTGCCTAGTGCCAACACAGGCACCCTTGTTCCACGTTGTTGGCAGCATTGTTTTTGTGCAGGAAGGGACACCTTCCTGCACAAAAACAATTCTTGGATGCCTTGTCCTCATTCTATGTGTGCTGTAGAATGCAGCACACATGGAAAGTGGAAAAAACTAGGAGAAATAAAAACATTTCTCCTGGTTACACCTGCTCTTGGGAGGCAAAAGGTTTTAGCGCTACCCCAGGTTTATGTGACTTTGTAAATCTGGGGCAGTTTCAAAATCCATAGGTGTTGCTTGGGAACACCCACTGAACGCCTAAGGAACACCTCCGTGACACAGAGTAAGGCATGTAGCGGTTTGCGCTGCCTTGTCTTACTCCATATATATGAGGCCCTGCAAAGCCACGCAGGGTGGCTTTGCGTTGCCTCAAAGATATGATTGAGAATCCTGCACCACCGAAGTATCTTAAAAAGTGAAGCTCCGGTGGAGCTGCCTCTTGTAAATAACCCCCTAACTTTACTGTCTCACTTTGACTCACTCAGTCTCACTAATTCGTGCAGTCTCACTCATTATACTCTGACCCTCTCTGTTTCACTCAGTCCAACTCATTCTGAATTACTCAGTCTTACTGTGCCCCACAAACATAACACTCTGTTACACTCACTGTCATTCTCCTTCTCACACTCACATTCATTCTCACACATACTCATCCTTACCGTCACTCATTCTCACTCACTCTGACTTACTCCTTCACTGACTCTCTCTCACTTTAACTTTCACACATAGTCACTCAGACATGCTCACAGTCCTGGAGCGGAGCAAGAACATTCATGCACTTGTGTCAGCAATCAAACAATGTCACTAGCTGCCTCAGTTTGTTGCTGGACCCGAAGTGGGTCTGAATTTTATTTTCATTGTACCAAGAGTAAATAATTATTTACTCTTGATAGAATAAAAATGGACTACAAACCAAGGAGTGTGTAGTGTAGCTGTGGAGCCCATAAAGGAGAGCCACAACCAGTCCAGGGATACCCATCCATCAAACCAATTCATCCACTAAATCATCCATCCTTTCACTTATCCACCCCTTTCATCTACCTTTCATTCGTCCATTCATCCTTTTGCTTATCCATCCACCGTTTAACTCCATTAATCCACCCCTTCACTCCCTCCATCCATCATCCTCTATTTGGCTCATTCATTTTAACTACCCTTTCACTCGGTCATCCATTAATACACCCATCCATCCATCCTTTGTCCCATTCATACATCCATCCTTTTACTCACTCACCCATCAATTCACCCTTTCACTCATTCATCCATCCTTTCATCCTGACATCCATCTACCCTGCCTTTTACTTATCCATCCATTGTTTTACTCATCCATCTTTATGTACATCCTTTCACTCATCCATCCATATTTTCACTTCCGCGCATCCACTCATCCATCCTTTTACACTTCCATTCATCCCATGTTGGACCTGGCCCTTTTGGCAGGTTCACCCCGAGACTTTTTGCTTTTTCCTAGCCTGTTTCTGGAACCTGGTGGGGTGATTTTAGGCCTCTGCGCACTTTTTCACTGTGGTACAGTGTAAAGTGCTTGAGCTCTCTGTGTATGTGTGGTGAGTGACCTGCCTTCCCATAGGAATGAATGGGGAATATGTATGCCCATGGTAGTTCCTGATGTGTGGGGAGTGCAGGGGCGGTTTTGGTATGAGAGAACTCGTGAGATTGAATGCTGCTTAATGGTATATGCGGCATGATTGTGTCTAGTCTAGAAGTGTCACTTTTAGAAGTTGGCATATTTGTGTAATTTGTGTCTGGCGTGTGATTGGCTGGTGAGCCTGGTCCAGGAGTGCCTGGGCCTGCTTGTGGATTGACTGTCTGGTTCGAGGGTGACAGGGGCTGGAGAGCTCAGGAGGTTGTCTGAGTCAGCCCATGGATGAAAGGCGTTATTATATACGGGGTAACCCAAAGAAAGTCCTAGGACCTGGTTATTGAGCGTTACAGATATGGTGGTCCTAGACGTTAACTCCACACACAATTCTTGATATTATTTCAAAAGAACTTTGTTCAACTCTTATTCCACATGCGAAATTAATACTGCAATGAAGAATTCGTGCATATCTGTAACGCATGGATGAAAGGCAGCATCTGCTGCCAGGGAAGTGGGAGGAGATGGCACCTGATAGTGAAGGGCTGTGCCTGCCTGACCACAATGCTGGCTCCACCTCCCGCTGGGCGACTGTCACCTCTGTCCCTGATACTGACAGGACTTCCCTATAACCAGTTCTAACTGGTTCTCACACTGCCTGCACAAAGACTTCAAATACTTTTTTCTGTATAAGAAGGGGCTGTGTCCCCTTCCAATTTGTTCTTGTTTCTAACTTGAATCTGCCAGGGGCGTGCTGCTGCTTGGGCCCAGGGGAATCCCTGGGCCCTGCCCAGCCCCTGGACACCTGATGGACTTTCCCTGGGGACCCTTGCCTGTGGTCCCCTGCTGCAGACTTCTGGGAAATTTCGCTTGCTTTTGCCAAGGCTTGTTATAGCCTAGGATGCCTGGAAGGACTTGCTACATCCCCTGAAGAACTTCTGAGGACCCTTCTTGCTATAGGGGTCATTTCTAGGGGCCTGTGGGTGCTGCCAGTGCCCCCAGCGCGATGGAAGCGCTTTATTTTGTCCCATAGCGCTTGAGAGCGCTTTTTGCTGAAATCCGAGCGTGTCGCTGTCATGCATTTTGCGTGAGGTTTGGCAGGTGCCTACCCTGCGACTTTGCCCGGTTATTTACTTATTTTGCGAGTGCCCACCTCGCTTCTCTATTTTATTTTTATGGCGAGGGTGTCCACCCCTCGTTATGCCCCTTTGTTCACCGCCGCGGCCCGAGCTGTGTAATGCCGAGAGGCCGCGCTGTGATTGGCCAGCGCCGGAAGCAGTGCTTCGTCACCCGGGGGCTTGTCCTAGTGAGCCGCGCTGGGATTGGGCCTCGGCGAGAAGAGAGGAGGAAGCGTGGACTGCCACGGGGCTCCCGTGTGCTGAGGGAGCCCCGGGAAGAGAAGAGGCCGGCAGAGAGGAGGAAGCGTGGCTGTTGCGGGGCTCCCCGTGTGCTGAGGGTGCCCCGGGAAAAGGTGGTGCTGTGTGGGGAGGTCGGGAGATCACCCCGCCTCCCCGGGTGGCCGAGGGAAAGTGCTGCCGTCCCCCAGCGAGGAGGGGACGAGAAGGAGAGCCCCGCAGAGGAAGCCTGCGAGCCGGTGAGTGGGGCCGGGACTGTTTGGGGCAGCAGAGGGCGTTGGGGCACATTGCCGGTGCCCGCCCCCCCCTCCAGTGTGAAGCGCCGGTGGTGGCTCAGGGGCATAGCTTCGTGTCAGAGCCTGAGAGGCTCCGGGGGCCACGATGATTTAAGGAACCTGTGCGCTCCCATGAGGCACAGGGTCAAGGCTGATTTGCATATAGCCATTGTCTGACCTAGGGTGGTGTGGAGTGCAAAAAAACGATGGATTTAGGCCCAGATCTTGGTACTGGGGTGAATGTAAGACATTGTTCTGCATTCTGTCCATCAACTGTGTTTTTTGCAATTTTCACCCCGAGTGGGCTGGGTATGCTCAGACGTGAGTCCCAGGCTCTCCACATCACTGGAGTCAAGCTATCCAGACTGAAGAAGGCTGATAGCCAGAAACCGGTCCTTGGATGCTTGATTCCGGTCTAGGAAAGACATGGCTTGGTAGTTGGGGCTGGACTGTTCTCACGAGGCACAGGGTCAAGGCTGATTTGCATATAGCCATTGTCTGACCTAGGGTGGTGTGGAGTGCAACAAAACGATGAATTTAGGCCCAGGTCGTTGTACTGGGGTGAATGTAAGACATTGTTTTGCATTCTGTAAATCAACTGTGTTTTTTGCATCTTTCCAGAGGGTGGCAAGGCAACACCCCTTTTGTCCATGAACACCAGTCGTCCATAGTAGCCAGTGAAGTTCACAGAGTAGGCTAGCAGTGGGAGAGAACTTAGGGGGATGAATTAAGAGTCTTGCTGCTGCGTTCTGCACCATCTGGAGCGGACTGAGAAGGCTCTTCATGACATCAAAGCAGAGAATATTTCGGTAATCCAGCCTGGAGACGATATGGTGCAGGATAACAGTTCTCTGGGCAGAGGTAGGGAGACATCCCAAAATTTTCTTGAGCCATCTCAAAATACCAAAACAAGTAGCTGCCACCTTGGTGATTTGGTAACTCATGGATAAGCTCTCATCAAGCCAGTCTCCCTGATTCTTGACCACGGGTACCGGAATGGGGACAGTATACGTGGCCTCAGGCCACAGATGTAGGCCCCAGGGATGGGGGAGGTTGCCCAACAATAGAACCTTGGTCTTTTCCCCATTTAACTTCAGGGAGTTGGCGTTCATCCAGGAACAGAAGTTTGAGGCAGCTATTCAAAGCCTCTGCTTAGTTCTCCTAAGATGGCAAGGAGACAATGATCTGAGTATCATCAGAATAGGAGAGTGAGACCATACTTTTCTACAATGTCCAGAAGTGGCCTTAGGTTTAAAGTTGGAAAGGGTTTATTTATTTTAAAAGTTTTATAAAGCGTGAATATGTCCCAAACAAGTATCAGAGTGCTGTACAAAGGAGCGCAAGTGGAATGAGGTAAAAGCATGAGTACAACAAAAAACTGAACATATAAAGTACTTGAAAATCAACAAAGTCATAGGGGAGCACGGGTAAAAACAAAATAATAATGGTGACCCAGGATAATCAGCCCATCTCGTGGGTCCTGTTAAGTTCCAGCACAGCAATAAATGAAAAGGATATGTGAGGAGACAGCTATAGCACTTTTGACTAAAAGGTATAAAAGGATGTCAAACAGGAGATGGAAGTAGATTAAGATGGCATCAGGGCTGTTGCTTTAGATGTTCATTCGGGAGTAGCCATTTGTCATGTTTTTTTAATGAGGCAGTAGATGGGCTGGATCTGATCTCGGGAGGAAGAGCGTTCCATATTCTTGGAGCAAGACCCGAGAAAGCACAATTGTATGTTCTTTTCTTATTGAATTTGGGAGATTTAAAAGTAGGGTATTAGAGCTTATCAAGTTCTGGCATGAGCCCGATAGCTCAAGGTTTTTTGCCTGGTAAACGTGGGTATAGTAAAGAATAGCTTTGTGCGTCAGGCAAGCTTTCTTGAAATGGATCCTTGCTTCGATGGACAGCCAGTTTAGTTGAATTAGGTCTGGTGTGATGTGGTCATGTTTGTTTTCTGGGGCCCGTAATGACACTGGCCAAAGAGCTCAAGGTGGCTCTAAGAGGAGCCAACCTAGCTTTAGTTAGCCCAGTTTTGGTCATCAATTCATATTCCAAGCGTGAGATAACTAAGGATTGGACTGCTGACCCTATGTCCTCAGGATGTTAGAATGGTTTGATTTTCCTTAGTGTGTTGAGCTGATGATTGGCTGTCCTAATAGTAGCACTGATGTGATCTTGCATATTTAGGTATTTGCCCAGAGTTATGCCTAAAAAACTGGCAGCGTCAATAACATGAGGGGTGCAGTTAAGCGCAGTAAGTTGTTTGTGCCAGTCCCGAGTAGGTGCAGAGTGATTGAAGGGGGCAATCAGAAGGAATTCGATTTTGAGGGCAGTTCACAGATGATTATGAGTTAGCCACTGTTGAGTTTTTAGGAGCACACAATTTAGAGTTTTTATGTCATCTGGCGAGGAGATCTTCAAATACAGTTGAGTGTCATCAGCATACATATGGTATTGAATGTTAGAGCAGTTCAGTGGTTCCATGAGAAGGTTGAAAAGCATGGGCAAAAATGCGGAACCTTGAGGTATTCCAATAGTGACAGGGGTACTAGTTGCAAATGATTCGTTAACTTTGATTCTTTGGGTACGGTTAAGGCAAACCAATTTAAGACAGGGCCCGATAACCCCCTCCTATTTTGAAGACAAGCAATCAGGTTTTCATGTTATAGTTCTTCAAATAAATCCCGAACGAGAAGTAATCTTCATATCTTCTTTTTATTAGTAATGTATTTCTTCATGAGACAAACTAGCCGCCAACACGTGTTTCGTCGTGGTGAATAAACCATAGACTTCTTCAGGGCTATAATAAATTATGTACGTATGAGTTGAAACGTAATCTCCACAAGTAATAGGAACACTAAATACTGATTATTCATCTGAGGGCTCCTAAATCATTTTCAATGTGACAGTCCGACTTTGAAATCAATGATGAGCTCCTGGTCTCCTTCGCGTGTGTTGTAAAGCTGGTAAACGGATCCAAATCGCGGCATGTAGCATCGATTTGATATGTGAGTTGGTTGTTACCACTTCTAGGTGAGAAGTGGTGACCTGTAGTAGTTTATCCCTATTGAAAGATCTTAGGTTAACACTTGGTTCTCTACAAGGGTCAGAGGAGATAGTTGGGATGTTGATTGGTGAATCAGAGACACACCAAGAGTCATTGTATGGTAGCAGAAGTGTGAGTGTCATTATCAGACAACTGAGGCTTAAACCTAAGGGGCCTGGAATGGTGGTTTGGAAGAGGCAGAGTTCTCCAGAGTGGGCTAAGCGGGTTATAGAGTGAAGACATTTCACCCGCAGTGTTTAACACTTGATGGAAGGGTAGGTTGATCTGTCACAAGGGAGGGATAGGGTTTCTAAAACTTCTCCATCTTCAAGGAGAAATGTAAGAGAGTCTGCGGGTTATCTTTGATAGGAAGGATATCTTGCTTGAGGTCAGCCATCTTCACCTCAATGTAGGGAAGACTATCACAACCAGCGGCCGGTCTAGAATAAGATAAGATAATGGATGGAAATACTTGTGAAGAGGGGAGTTGGATGGCATAATATATCGCTCACCAAAATTGCAGGGGGAAACAATATCCAGCTTGAGTTCAGTTGTATTATCCACTAAGGGGGGGATTAGCATAGAGGGCATCAGGTCTCAGTGTAAGAATTTGAAGAAAAAATCCTTGAGGAGGATTCGTGGAGGGCGAGGTGGCTTTTTCCTGTGAGCTGGGGTACGTAATGGGAGAGGAGATAGGAAGATGAGGGTTCACAAGTGAAGTACTGGGGAAAGAAACGTACTGAGGAAAGAAACTGTGTGGAGGGTAGGAAAAGCACTCAAATTGGTATTACAGGAGCCTTGATATAGATTATCAGGTTTATCAAGTTTAGGTGTTAGGTGTGTAGGTATTACAATCACCATCCATGTTGGGGGATATAATAGACCATTTCAGAAGGAGTGAGGAGGAAGTGGAGAGGGTGAATGCAGAGGCGGAGGGAACAAAAGGTTCAGAGGTTAAGGGGAGACTTTGATTATGTAGACTAGCCGGATTAGAGTTAATAAATCTATTTTTAATCCTCATAAAGATTCTGTCAAAGCGTCCAAGATCATGGTCAGAGCTTCAATATGGATGTTACCGTTATTGTAGAGGGATATGGCCAGATCAGCATTAAGGACTGGTGAGAGTAATATGTTTATTTGGAAACCGTTGAGGGTTTTGCTCAGAGGTTGGGAAAGAAGAGTATAAGTTAAGGCTCTTCTCCACTGAGCTCTTCTGGTTGTGTAGAAAATAAGGTCTGTAACCACAATACCCTTTGATGTGCAAAAATAGGTATCAGAGATGAGCGTATCCGGACATCGTTTGAGTAGATTGTGTTTAAAGGTCTTTGCCGCTTTCTTCGAGAGGTTGGGGGGTAGACAATTTTAAAAGCATTAAGGACTACTTGTGCCAGGAAGTCAGAGGAGCTAGTAGTAGATTGTGCCATGCTGAGGATAGCGACCAGACTAAAAGTGGTGAGAAAAGATCACGGCTCGATATTGATAAGCCCAAAATAAGAGTTAAGTAATAATCCAAATTTAGGGTAGCACAACAGGATTGGACTAAGAATGGAGCCCTTAGGTATCCCGGAAGGTCGAGTGTGTGGCTTAGAGCAGTGATGGAGGGTGTGGACTTGAACAACACGATCCTGTAGGAAACAGTTCAGCCAGGACAGGGCTGTGTCCTGCATCTCCATGGCCTCCAGCCTTTCGAAAGCTGCACTAAGATTTAGCAAAATCAGTTCAGCAGTGCAACCAGTATCCAGTTATTGTCTTAGATATTCTGATACGGCGAGAAGAGCTAACTCCATGCTGTGTCCGGCTCTAAAGCCTGATTGTGAGGCGGGGAGCATGCCATTGTGTTCTGTGTACATCGTGAGTTGCTTATTCACTTGCTTTTCTGGGACTTTGGACAGGGTAGGCAAGAGGGCTATCGGCTTATGCTTAGACCAGGTAAAGGGGGTCTAGATTGTTTTTTTTTAGTCTAGGCATAACAATTGCATGTTTCCATGTCTTTGGGACTAAATCGAAGAATTTAGAAGCTGTGCAAGTAAGTCCATAGCATTTGGTTCAAGTTTACCACGCACTGAGGGAGGGCAAGGGTCAAGAGGTGAGCCTGAATTAATGGTGGTGAAAAGAGATAAGAAAGTCGGGGGATCTAGCAGCTGAAATGAGCTCAATGAGCAGGTCCTAGCAGGTTGTCCCTGACCCCGGTGAGAGTTATGGTCTAGTATGGGGGGAAAAGTGGCTTGAATGTCTGGAACTTTTTTTGAGAAAAAAGTTGCTAGCTCGTCGGGCTGTGTCTGCAGGGTTGGATAGTGCCTTTACAACTTGGAACAGTGTTTTCAAACAGTTTTGGCCCAGCTGATTTTATCAGAGAAGAAGGAGGCTCTGGCTGCACGGCATTTTTTATGGTAATCTTTTAGGGCCAACTTTTTGACATTTGCGCTATAGTATTTTCACCACATTCTCTCAAGGGATTTATAAATCTTTTTATTTATGTGCAGAGTATCATTGAATCAGGGGGCCGGTGGGAGGGTTCTCTGGTGCTTTCTAATCATGACAGGGATAAGAGAGAGCCAAGCGCAAACCTAATTCAGATATCAATGATGGGAGCATCAGAAATCCCCAAGTTGTACAGCGTCGGGCAGTTGGACTATAAGGTAGAATTCAAGACAGAAGCATTAAGCTTCGACCAATTACAGCTAAATGTGATAGGCTGTGCTGCCCCTGACCTGAACGCACCTGGAATGAAGAGGGAAGAAGGAACTATGAAATTGAAATGGTCAGACCAGGCTAAGGGCCTGTTCAGCCAGCAGATTCTTCACATTTGGGAAAATAGGGTCAAGCAAATTGACAATTGAATAGGATCATTGTTAGCAAGCTGAATGTTAAGAGCAATAAGATCCTCAATAAGAGAGAAGGCAATTTTACAGGGCCTATATCAAAATGAATTTTAAGGTCTCAGAGAACTGTAAAGTTAGCATACTTTACAACATACAGGTATAGAGCCTCTGTTAAGCTGGAGCTCCAGTTGGCCACCGGACCAAAGGGGCGAAATATCAAAGCACCTGACATGGTGAAATTATTGGAGAGGGGCAGTGAGAACAGCAAGGCTTCATAGTCTGGGATGGTGAGTTTGTCTAGTTTACAAACATACTGTGCTTTAAAGATAATTGCAATGCCCCCCCTTTCTTATCAATCCAATCCACTCTAAGAATGCGTAGTCTATGGGCAGTGCAGATACAATGTCTGGTACTGAGGCCTCATTAAGCTACGTTTCTGTTAAAAAGACAGCATCAGGTTCAAAGCCAGTTAAGAAATTAAGGATTTCAGACTGGTGTTTATCTAATGAACGACAATTGATGTTAATAAACTTGATATGAATACAGCTGAGTAATTGAAAGGAATCCTTTTTAGGAGGAGAGTGGTGATCTTCGGTAAGGGCCTGTAACGTTGGGCAGGGATCACAAAGTCAAAGTGTGGGCACTTTATCTCATCAGTGTCAGGGTTCCCGCCGAAGAAGCAGGATCCTCATGTAGCCCGGTGGAAAGCAAACAGCTGTGATTCAGTGTAAGTCCTCCTACCTGAGGACAATTGACTAGCATTTCTGGCCCATTCGGGCGCAGACGGGCTTACCTTAATTGAGCATGTTAGCGGTGCGCCCGCTGCGTTCCCATCGTGCAGTTCCGCTGCACGCGTCCACTGCGCATCCGCGCCATGGCCGCGATTAAGTTGGCAGGCTGGGTCCAAGAAAGAGGCTGAATAAGCAATAGATGTACACTTTTGTCAATGTATGAGTCCTGCATGTTTCTAGGACAACTCTTGTAAACCGTTGTGAATTCAAAATACTGTGAATCTGCACCCAGGAAAGCATTGGCAAATACTCACAAATTGATTTGAGAACTAGGTCCCCAGCGTTTTGGCCCCTGCTTCTGTTATTCAGGATTTCCATTTTACCTGTATTCACGTGCCCCGAATTTTCATATTTTTGCAAAATAATTAATCACTCAGAAATTTGGGAACAGGAAGATAACCTTTTTTACTAGAAATATCTACATCTGCTGAACTATTTTGCCTCCTTCTAATCAGATATTTGTTTAATTTGTTCAATAAAAAATCAGTGGTATTCCTAAGCAAAAAATAACCAAATCATTTAGCAACAGAATAAAATTGTTCCTGAGTTCTCTTAATGGTTTGATAGAGATGAGCAAATACAGTTTGTGGCACTTTTTAATACAGATGATGAACATTTCAGCAATGCAGTATGTACCATACTATTTTATAATGAGTTGTGTTGACAGGTGTTACCACGTGTGATTTAATTTAAATGTCAAAATTTGCAATAGCAAAATCAATTGATGGACAGAATGCAGAACAATGTCATACATTCACCCCAGTACAGAGATCTGGGCCTAAATCCATCGTTTTTTTTGCTCACCATGCCATTCCAGTTTGAACCCAGCCATATGCAAATCAGTCTTGACCCTGTGCCCAATGGGAACAGTCCAGCCCGAACTGCCCGGCCAGGTCCTCCGTGGACTGGAAACAAGCATTCTAGGACCGGTTTCGGGCTTTCAGTCCTCATCAGCCAGGTAAGCTTGACTCCAGAGGCATGGAGAGCACGGGACCCAAGTCTGGACCTACCCATCCCACTCGGGGTGACAAATTAAAAAAGAACAATTGATGGACAGAATGCAGAACAATGTCATACATTCACCCCTGTACAGAGATCTGGGACTAAATCCATCGTTTTTTTGCTCACCATGCCATTCCAGTTTGGACCCAGCCATATGCAAATCAGTCTTGACCCTGTGCCCAATGGGAACTGTCCAGCCCGAACTGCCCGGCCAGGTCCTTCCCGGACTAGAAACAAGCATCCTAGGTCCGGTTTCAGGATTTTAGCCCTCATCAGCAAGGATAGCTTGATTCCAGAGGCATGGAGAGCATGGGACCCATGTCTGGGCATACCCGCCCCACTCGAGTGACAAATGCAAAAGCAACAATTGATGGACAGAATGCAGAACAATGTCATACAAAAATGTCAGTGCTCCGTCCATCATCTCCTTGTGTTTGCTTTGTTTACCCAGAAACTGGTCCCAGGATGCTTGTTTCTGGTTCAAGGAAGACCTGGCTTGGTAGTTTGGACTGGACTTTTCCCATGAGGCACAGGGTCAAGACTGATTGTCATATAGCTGGGTCTGAACTGAGGTGGCGGAGTGAGCTAAAGAATGATGATGTATTCTACCCAGATCTGTGACTGGGGGTGAGTGTCTGAAAAGTTTCAGAGCTCCGTCCATCATCTCCTTGTATTTGCTTTGTTTGCCCTAAATTGGCAGGGCATGCCCAAGGCATGGGTACCTTGCTCACTTCGCCTTTAGATTCAAGCTAGCCTGGTTGATGAAGGGTGTTACCAAGAAACCGTTCCCAGGATGCTTGTTTTCGGTTCAGGGAAGACCTGGCTTGGCAGTTCGGGGTGGACTGTTCCCATGAGGCACAGGGTCAAGACTGATTTGCATATGGCTGGGTCTGAATTGAGGTGGCGAAGTGAGCTAAAGAATGATGATGGATTCAACCCAGATCTGCGACTGGGGGTGAGTGTTCTGAAAGGTTTCAGCGCTCCGTCCATCATCTCCTTGTGTTTGCTTTGTTCGCCCTATGTTTGCAGGGTATGCCCAGACGAGGGTCCCTTGCTCACTTTGCCACTGGATTCAAGCTAGCCTGGCTTATGAAGGGTGTCACCCAGAAACCAGTCCCAGGAAGCTGGTTTCTGGTTCAGGGAAGGCCTGGCTTGGCAGTTTGAGGTTCCGTGACAATTGTAAGTGGTGTTTTTGACTCGCTCGAATATGGTCGAGTCTGGTATCTATGAACCGCAAATGACGAATTTAGTGGGTGTACGCGTTTTCGCTGTGCTAACCTAAACCGTTCGTCTGTTTCGTGGGTTTCTTCATCTGAACCCACGGGTTCCAATTTCAGATACGGCATCCATTTTGTTTCTTGCCCTCAAGTAGCCAGCGATCGGACACTGTCCGCCTCGTGACCCTGGGATTCCCAAACTCTTGCGGAAGACACGTGTTCCTTTGAGGGTGTCTTTATGACGAGGGGGATGACACTGCAAGGCAGATGGCCCCGCTCGAGGCTCATCTTGCCTTGCCGGTCTATTGTCTCAGTTGTGCATTCATTAGGCACGTCTCCTTTGATCTCTGAAATCGTGTTTCCGATAGCACCCCCTTACACTTTTTTTCAATCTGTTGACTATCCTCGTCTTCCTTTGCACCTGTTTCTGACTCTTCCTTAATTCGTTTACTGCCGGAATGGAATGCACTAATGGTGAGAAGATGTACTTTTACAGTTGGGAACCGGCAATGCTACTGTAATTATGTTCCGGGACCCTGAATACATGAAAGCGACCCCCTATGAAATTTACTGTGGGAACCGGGTTGTAACCTTTTGTTTGCCATGTTGTCGTATGACGAAAAACTGTATAAAAGGAGCGATCCACAGATACAATTCGAAGCAGTCTCCTTGCACCTACATGCTATGTACTTCTTGTGACTTCTGTGTTCCCTGCAGTAAATAAACCTCGAATCTTTGACGCCGAAGGAAGTGTCCCGTGTCTCTGTCATTTGTACGCCGGAACAGGTAACCCACAAAGGTTTCAGGTGTTGTCCCTGGCACCGCTGGGTCTTAGAAAAACCCAGTCCTTCAGTTGGCGCCCACCATGGGGCGGCATCAGCGGTACCGGTCCAAAGCCTGACGGTTGTGAGGAACTTCGTGTGAAATCTCCGAGGGAAGGTGCACCCCGCTTCATCAATCCTGTTGTCGAAACAAGTGGCCCGAAGACTTTTCCCGCGAAGATCCCCGCCTCCTGACGGCTGCGACGGACTGCTGTCCTGACTGTCGACCTGTTTTGGCGCCTGGCGTAGACCTTGGTACAGCGAGACGATTGACGGGCCTTCCTGGTGACGCCATTGTTCTTTGAGTTAAGTATTTGTGGGTCGCTCCCAGAATCCTTAGATGTTGTGGGTGCTTAGTTGTTGCATGGTTCCATTGCATTTGTGGTCCTTCGTATTTTGTTCTTAGTTGTTCTATTTGACGACTGCAGTCGCCAAAAACCGAGGGTTTTTGCACTTTTGCGGGGACATTGTAATCCAATAACCCTTGACGTTTGTGAAACTCGGTTAGTGTGCACGATGCCTGGCCGTAGTACTTTGTTCAGTTGCTTTAGAGGTTGTGGTGCGGATTCCCGATTGGAGGACTCATGTCCGATACCTCCTGTTGGAACTCCAATTTATGAATTATGTAGTCGCCATGGTATGGGTCCTATCACATTCAATGATTATTGGGTTTGTTACACTAAAGATGACGGTGTCCTTAGTTGGCCACCTCATGGTAGTTTTGAGACCCCAATTTTAGACAATCTTGAAGCTAAATTGTTCCAAAGAAAAGCAAGGCCGGCCATGTTTGATTCCTTTCGGTTATGGCGTAAAGAAGCCAAGCAAAAAGAAATCAAACAGCTTAAACGTAATAAGAGAGAAGGTATCGTTACTACGATGAGAAATGCAGAGCAGTTTCAGCGAGACAAAGAAGAGAAGGAAAATGAAATTTTTGACAGATTACAACGTATGACAGTGGATAAATGTTAACCCGCTTTACCGACGGGTACTGATAAGAAAGGAGAGGAAGCAGTAGAGGACCCTTTGTTGTCCTATCTACTGAAGTCGCCACCTCCATATGCACAAGATACCACGGTCCCTGTGGTTCCCCCTGTTCCTCAACCTGTTGTCCGGCAGCTGTTAATCAGCCTGTCGCTGGTTCTGTTCTTGCGAATCCTTCTGTCCCTATTCCTCTACCTGCTACTGTCCCCACTGCTCCACCGTCTATACCTTCTCAAGCTGTTCTTCCCGCTACTTCTGCTCTTGCGGCTACTCCTACTGCTTCTGCTCCTCCTGTTTTTGGTCCTCCTGTTGTTACCCCTTTACTTCTCTCCTCTTCCCCGTCTGTTCGGCGACGTATTCCTAATATTGTTGCTAACTTTTACTCTCCTCTTGGACCGATTCTTGGGTCTGCTGATTCTGATGCTCCCCAACGGCGAAGTCAGCTTCCTGGTGGTAGGGAACGTGATACGCCAATTAAAATGGCGAAAATTTGGATTAGGTATCCCCTTAAGAATCCTCCACGCATAGTTGTTGAGACTTTCTCTCAATTTAATGAGCCAACTCAGAGATTCGTGTTTGAAGAAATGTGCAAATTCTTACGCGACGAGATATCAGTTGACGCGGTAGACGAGGTACTGGCCGCTGTAACTGAACTTCAGCTTCAGTTTTCGAATGGTATGATTGTGGGTTGCAATGTTCGACGTGCTGTCGAGCATCTTCTATCTTTCCGTCCTACTGTGATGCCCCGAGCATTGTTTAAAGATGAATCTGAGGAATGAATGGCAACGCCTGGTCAGTATCCCATGCGTGAAGTTCCACCAGTGTGGATGCCAGGTGATGCGAATGCTAATCCTGCTATTCCGCCACACTTCCAGAGAGTTTGGATACACCTACCATGGAAACGATCGGAAGTTTTGCAGGTTAAACAAACTTTGCCTGACCCTCCCAAAAATCCTGCAGGGTACTATAAAGATTTGTCCCAATTAGTGGATGCAACGATCATGAACCTTGCCGACATCGACATGTTGTTCGGCAATGTCGTACCGCAACCGGTTTGGGCGAAAATACGTCACGAAGATCACGCAGCCGAGTTAGGCGGTGATTGGGCTGCTCTTGTGGCGGCTGACGTACGACAAGTTGGTGGGGCTAAGCCTGAACAACTCATTACTAATCTACCCCAGAGAATAATTACCCTTATGAAGACACTTATGCCAGCAATGAAAGTTAACTGGGATAAACTGTCTGCCTGTAAGCAAAAGAAGGACGAGAGTGTCTCCGATTTCTTTACGAGATTTGAGGAGGCATTCATCGATCAGAGTGGTCAAGATATGGGCACTGAAGGGGGTCAGAGATTGTTTGTGGATAAATTTGTATCAAATTTGTTGCCTGAACTTAGCAACAAATTGAAAAATTCAGAAAGTGCGTGGGCTGTTTCTACCTCTGCTCAGATATTGGCTTTGGCTCAATATTATAAAAATAGAAAGGAGGAGAACGATCATGCAGATAAAAAGACGAAAGATCTCAAAACGAAAGGTTTGTTACAACAAGCGTATCCTCCGCGCTCAAATCAAAACGATTCTCAACAGCGGAATAGATCGCAATCGCAGCCCGCTAGGTCGCAGTCGCGGAATGACTCTTCTTCGCAGAGATCTATGCTTGGGTACAATCAATGTGCCTATTGTAGAGGTGAGGGTCATTTGAAATTTGATTGTCCGGTTTTGCGCGATCGAAATAATGGCAATTCGTCTAGAGGAGGTCGTAGTGGTCCTCAACAGGCTTCACGAGGAAGAGGTCGTGGTGTTACTCAGAATCAAAATGAGCGTTCTAACAATTCATCTGATTCTAATAATTGTTTTGATCAGCATGGTTCATCGTCAAATAGATCCGCGCAGTACCATGTGGACGATTTTTAGGGTACCGATGATGGTAACTACTAGGACAGCCACGGACAAAGAGAGGGAGTAGTATCAGTTCCGGTTGATCAGAGAGGGCCTTACGTCGCAGTTGCCACATCGGGCGTAGTTGAGCCTTTTCTGTTGGACACTGGTGCAGCGAAAAGTTCTATTATGCATTCGAAACTCCCTGGCGCACCTTTGTCTGGCTTAACAAATGTTTCCGTTGGATTCTCGGGCGCCCCTATTAGCAATCCGGTTTCGCGCCCTTTGCCCCTTACAATTGGGCCTCGTGAGCTGAAAGCTCCTTTGATTCTGACTACTGGTTGTGGTGAAAATCTTTTGGGCCTGGATTTGCTGAAACAATTGTATGCGACTTTGTATTGTTCTCCTGAGGGGGTGGAGCTTACATTGGGTCAGAGAGTGATCTCTCCTATGTATTTGTCAACTGACAAGCTCCCACCGGAATTGAGTTCTCTTCCTGCATCTTTGTGGGCAACGGGTCCCAATGACGTGGGCCTGCTTGACATCTCCCCTTATGTTGTCCAATTGAAATCAAATGTGCGATTACCACCTATTCCCCAGTATCGTATCTCCCTTGATGGTGAGCGAGCGTTGTTAGCGATCATCTATGACTTGATCGAGAAAGATGTTATCGAAGAGACTCGGGGAAACGTGTGTAATAGCCCTGTGTTACCTATTTTGAAACGCACTGATCCATCTAAGCCTCCTGTTTATCGTTTTGTAATTGACTTACGGGAGGTGAACAAAATTGTGGTTACTCAGTTCCCTGTGGTGCCTGACATTACGGCTTTACTGACTCTGATTCCAGCATCTGCTTCTTGGTTCTCAGTGATCGATTTAAAGAATGCTTTCTTTAGCATTCCGATTGCTGAGGAAAGCAGGGACCTATTCGGTTTCTCGTTAGGTGGTCGCAGCTTTAGGTTTAAACGCGCTCCTCAGGGCTATTGTGAGAGTCCATCGATATACAGCCAAGCCCTGAAGAGTCAACTTGACGCGTTTGTGTTACCGGCTGGTGCGGCTTTGATCCAATATGTCGATGACTTATTGGTGGCTGCGGACACGCGAGAGATTTGCAAAACTGCTACGGTGTCTCTGTTACAACATCTTTGTGACTTACATCACAAGGTGTCACCTTCTAAACTGCAATATTGTTGTCAAGAAGTAACCTATTTAGGTCACTTATTGTCAAAGGAGGGAAGAAGGTTGACCCCAGAGAGAATTGCAGCGATCGCTCGAATGACTGTGCCAGCAACTCAGAGAGATGTGCATGCCTTTCTAGGTATCACGTCATACTGCAGGCAATGGATTCCAAATTTTTCATTGCTAGCGAAACCATTGGTAGCCCTCACGTGCAAGGATGTTCCAACTCCTTTGCCATGGACGGAAGAATGTCAGAATAGTTTTTCTGAACTGCGTGATGCGTTGTGTTCGGCCCCTGTGTTAGGTACTCCTGACTACAGTAAACCGTTTACACTATACGTTCACGAGAGGGAAGGTTGTGCGTTGAGTGTTTTGACGCAGCAATTTGGCGGTAAGCAGCGTCCATGTGCATATTTTTCCTCGACCTTGGACCCAGTAGCTAGAGCATTGCCGAGTTGTCTAAGAGCGACAGCGGCAGCTGCGGTGTCCATCCGACAATCTGCGGGATTGGTCATGGATAATATGCTTACGGTGATGGTTCCGCATGCAGTTGACACTCTCTTGAATCGTACGAAAACCCAACACTTGACGAGCGCAAGGTTGTCCGGTTACGAGTTGACGCTTTTGGCAAGTCACATTCAAATAAAGCGCTGCAATGTTCTAAACCCGGCGACGTTGTTGTCCATCAATATGGAATCAGACGAGGTATTACCACATGATTGTTATTTGCGAACTGAGGAAGAAACGAAGGGTCGTGTTGACCTAAAAAATACTCCATTGGAAGATCCCGATGGTACTTTGTATGTGGACGGTTCATGTTTTAAGTTGCCGAATGGTGATGTGACGACTGCGTATGCTGTGGTAACGTTGAGTACGGTTGTGGAAACTGCGAGATTGAATCAGAATTCTGCTCAGGCGGCAGAATTAATTGCATTGACGAGAGCGTGTGTTTTGTCGAAAGGGAAGCGGGTGAATGTATTTACCGACAGCCAGTATGCCTTTGGCGTCGCTCATAGTTTTGGACGATTGTGGCGAGAGAGAGGCTTTATGACATCGCATGGTACGAATATCCAACACGGACAGCTCGTGAACGATCTTTTAGACGCACTCACATTGCCCAAGCAGGTGGCGATTATTAAATGTAAGGTGACGGATGATGTTGGTCGTGGCAATGCGTTTGCTGATGAGATTGCTAAAGAGACTGCGAGAAACCTTGCAACTAGAATGTATGTGACGAGTTCGGTAAGGTGGCCTGCAGAAACTGGTATGTGTGAGGATACTGTTGAAAGTGTGAAAGCGATTCAGAATGAGGCCACCAAAACTGAAAAGACCAAGTGGAAGGAGAGCACAGGAAAGTTGGATGCGAATGGATGTTGGATTGATTTGTCGGAGAATCAAAGATGGATGTTGCCGGATGCACATGTGCTAGCTGTTGTGACCATGGCACACGGCTTGTCACATATTAGTGCGAAAGGTATCTGCAAGTTATTGTCCGCTGTATGGAAGAAGGATGGTATCGCTAAGTGTGCTGAGAGATTGGTCAAGAATTGCATGGTATGTATGATGTACAATCCTGGCAAGGGCACTCCTACACCCCCTGGCCACTTTGCTCCTCCTACATGTCCCTTTGAGGTCATCCAGCTGGACTTTATCCATATGGAGCGATGTAATAACCTGAAGTACGTTTTAGTCGTGGTTTGCGCATTCTCTCGATGGATCGAAGCCTATCCTCTCAAAGACAATACTGCCCTGTCCACAGCGAAAGTCCTACTGAAGGAATACTTTCCTCGGTATGGAATGCCACGGATTGTATGGTCTGATAACGGAAGTGAGTTTGTGGGGAGTGTGATGAAGAGTGTGTGTAAGGGCCTTGGAATTACACAAAAATTCCACAGCACCAACCATCCCCAGTCAGCAGGTTTGGTTGAGGGGTACAATGGTACTCTAAAACTAAAACTCGCAAAGATTCCGGCTACGACTGGTCTCTCGTGGCCCGATGCTTTGCCTCTGGCTCTTTTGTCAACTAGGGCGACTGTACCCTCTCGAGTAGGGCTTAGCCCATATGAGATTGTGTTCGGCCGTCCTGCAAATATTTGGGGGGTTCCTAGACCCAGTTCATTCACAAATCTTGAATATCCAATGCTAATTGATTACCTTCATGATCTGACTGCTAAACTGAGGTTAATTCATCAACAGGTCTTTGAAGCATTGCCGGCGCAGACGGAGGGTCCAGGCCACCAGCTCCAACCCGGAGACTGGGTGGTTACCAGAAATTTTGGCCGGAAGCGAAACCTCGAGCCGAGGTTTGTTGGACCCTTCCAAGTGCTACTCGCCACGAGAACCGCTGTTCGTTTGGAGGGCCGTAAGCATTGGGTGCACGCCACCCACACCAAAAAGGTACCAATACCTTTACCAGCGGACTCGTGGGTGAGGACTGGCATCGCTGCAACAGAGACAGAAGCTTTGCCGCACTTTGTGCCGTTCAGTGACGCTCAGCCTGTGGGAGATACTTCAGTGCAGCCAGATAACTTTGTTGAACCTTTGCCATTGGAGAACTCAAGATCTGAACTATCGTCTGACCGACAGGACTCTGTTCCACAATCTGATCAATTATTTGAAGAACAGACTCGTCCTGGAAGAAGCAGATATTTTCTTCGTTCCAATACCAGAGACAAATAAATTATTTTTACTTTTTCCTTTTTGAAATCCACATTACCCCCATTATCATTTTGAACATTTTTGAACAACTGTGGTTTCTATTAGTTTCTGAGTTCTTTTCCACATGTGTGTTTTTTTCCACAGCTAGGAGATTTTGTATATACTGTTTGATTAAAAGAACCTTACATCCGGGTTGACCGTAAGGCCGTGCGGGTACTTCCTTCTGTTTAGTAGGTCCTGACACTAGGTCGGAGGCCGTCGATTCCTAGGAACTCCTGGGGATTGACAATTGCTACACAGAACGAAGTGTGTCAAGAACGTTGCGGAAGTTTTCAGAGGATGGCATTCTCAAAGTTGTCGGAAGTGGAGAAGACTCAAGCACAAAGATTCGAACTGCATAGGGTTGTACGTACCAAATGCTTTATGTTTCAGGTGTTCCTACTGTTCCTAACTGTTTCTTTGTTACTGGTGGGTGGAGTATACTATGCGATACAATCATTATTGCCTTCTGCTTCACCTACCCCTTCCTCTGAACCAAAACCTACTTCCACTGTTTCTCCTCATTCTTTTCACATCTTACACCAACACGAGCAGGTTAGACGTGCGGAATTCATGAACAACTCCTTCGTCCAGCTTCTTCATCAACATCAGTTGGTGATGAATACTACCAACTGTTGGGTGTGTGGGTTAATGCCACATACCACGGATAGGGGAATCCCGTACTTGGTCCTTCCTTACAGTTCCCAGGGTTCAGCTCGAGCATTCCAAACAATGTTTCGTAGTGCACTAGATTCCTACCCCCATCGAGAGCCACGCACTGCAGATCATGGTCCTGGCCCGTACCACAAGCCTTTGGCAAGAGCGATTGCCGATTTAGATAGGGATATCTTTGACGCATCGCTTATCCCAGAGGAAGAGGTGCGAGCATACCGAGATCTAAGTGAGGCTGAGTATAGTATGTCAGTGGGTGATCGGCAGCTTAAAAGCTCGTCTCCGATCTGGATCGTACCCCATCTCGGTAATTTCTGTCTGAAAGGCCTTGGCCGAAGCCCGCGAGCTCAGCTCGGGAGGAGTGCCTGTACCGAAACGTATGTTTTGCCGACGGCCTCTTCCCCTGTTCTTCTGACTGCCAAGGGTACTTACTTTGTTTGTTACGACCGCGCATATACATGGTTGCCTCGTGACTTGCCACCGACCTTTACTGTTGGGTCGGATTATCACAAGACCAGAGTTGTGAGAGGCGTGATTAGCGAAGAGGACACTGCCGGTCAAGAAGCAGAAGACTTTTTTAAGGGTTTCTTGCCGTTTTGGGGACCTATGATCAATAGTAGGAACCTGAGACAGTTGACTCGAGTGGTGGAATCGACCGCTAATATCACTGCGAGCGCCCTTGGTAACATTACAGCAGAGCTTCAGGCTGACAGGCTTATGACGTTACAAAATCGTATGGTTTTAGACGTTGTCCTTGCAGATAGAGGTGGAGTATGTAAGGTGATCCGTTCGAGTTGCTGCATTTTCATTCCTGACAACGCTCCAACTGTCTATCAAGCCATCTCGAAGTTGCATAAGATCTCCGAGTCCATACACGTGGACGTAGGGGATTGGACGCTACTAGGGTGGTTTTAGGGCCTGATGTCGACGTGGGGTTGGAAAATTCTGATGATCATTGGGGTTGCTGTAGCATTTCTGTTCACGTGTTGTCTTTGTGTGCAGTGTGGTCCTGCCTTATGTGGCCTCTGTGCTACAACGTGTATAAGACGGCCACCTGTTACCAAGGAAGCACTGATGGATAGAATAATGTTGCAGCAACATCTGGATGGTCTGATGAATATCGAGATCGATTCTGATATCGACTAGTGCTTGCCTACATGAGGGCAAAAGGAGCGTCTGAGTTTCCGTGACAATTGTAAGTGGTGTTTTTGCCTCGCTCGAATATGGGCGAGTCTGGTATCTATGAACCGCAAATGACGAGTTTAGTGGGTGTACGCGTTTTCGCTGTGCTAACCTAAACCGTTCGTCTGTTTCGTGGGTTTCATCATCTGAACCCACGGGTTCCATTTTAGATACGGCATCCATTTTGTTTCTTGCCCTCAAGTAGCCAGCGAACGGACACTGTCCGCCTCGTGACCCTGGGATTCCCAAACTCTTGCGGAAGACACGTGTTCCTTTGAGAGTGTCTTTATGACGAGGGGGATGACACTGCAAGGCAGATGGCCCCGCTCGAGGCTCATCTTGCCTTGCCGGTCTATTGTCTCAGTTGTGCATTCATTAGGCACGTCTCCTTTGATCCCTGCAATCGTGTTTCCGATAGCACCCCCTTACACTTTTTTTCAATCTGTTGACTATCCTCGTCTTCCTTTGCACCTGTTTCTGACTCTTCCTTAATTCGTTTACTGCCGGAATGGAATGCACTAATGGTGAGAAGATGTACTTTTACAGTTGGGAACCGGCGATGCTACTGTAATTATGTTCCAGGACCCTGAATACATGAAAGCGACCCCCTATGAAATTTACTGTGGGAACCGGGTTGTAACCTTTTGTTTGCCATGTTGTCGTATGACGAAAAACTGTATAAAAGGAGCGATCCACAGATACAATTCGAAGCAGTCTCCTTGAACCTACATGCTATGTACTTCTTGTGACTTCTGTGTTCCCTGCAGTAAATAAACCTCGAATCTTTGACGCAGAAGGAAGTGTCCCGTGTCTCTGTCATTTGTACGCCGGAACAGGTAACCCCCGAAGGTTTCAGGTGTTGTCCCTGGCACCGCTGGGTCTTAGAAAAACCCAGTCCTTCAAGTTCGGGCTGGACTCTTCCCATGAAGCACAGGGTCAAGACGGATGTGCATATAGGTATAGCTAGGTCTGACTGAGGTGGTGAAGTGAGCTAAAGAATGATGATGGATTCAACCCAGATCTGTGATTGGGGGTGAGTGTCTGAAATCTTTCAGCGCTCCGCCCATCATCTCCTTGTGTTTGCTTTGTTCGCCCAAAATTGCCAAAAGACATTTCCCACAAACCGACAGTCCATCATCTCCTTCTGTTTGCTTTGTTCGCCCAAAATTGGCAAAAGACATTTCCCACAAACTGACAGATTGACTTAGGCGTGTTATTTGAAACAGAATGAGTGCTGCTCTAATTTACAGCCATAACCAATGGCGCAAATGTACAGTCAAAGCTTGACACCACGACTTTATAGTTATTTTCTAGGTGTGAACACAGTTCTAGTGACACTATATCAAGGTTGATAATACTGACCTACAATAATATTGCATCCCCTATATTGCCTATTAATACATCACGAACATCAGCATGTAATGACTGTTTCCCCCCCAAGTCTATTTACCTAGATTTATCTTATGGTGCAGTTGCTAGCCATTGGATGTGAAAGTTTTGTCATTAGACATAATGCATGCAGTATATTTGGAGTATATTGTAATCAAATTAGCCATCAGCATTTTTAAGAATCTTGAACAAAAACCAGTATGATGACAGTTCTGAAAACATATTTTCCAGAATGATGGGTCCATTAGGTACACCTTCCCATATATCTCAAAACAATGCCCTTTCAGGCTTAGAGTACTGCATAAATTATGCAAAAGTGAGTAGGGAACCGTGGGTAGTTCCCAAGTTTCAAGCGGAGAGCTGTTCCTGTTTATGGAACTCTACAACAAAAATGACAATCCAAATGTGCTCACCTGAAATGTCTGGTTTTATAGCAGAATATTTAAGCACAGGATTAGTACAGTGTTATCTATGTCCATCTAGACAGGGACAAAGCCTCTTGCCTTTATTAGAGCCTGGTGCTATTTCACAGAAAAACCTACGGAGAAACAAACCCTCATTTCTAATTCTGAAAACTTTATTTATTAAATGTCAGATAAACTTGCGTATCCAAAGGTAAATGAAGCATGTGGAGCTTTGGGGTACATTATGCCTTAAGTATACCAGCATGTATAAGAAAAACATAGGTATTCCTGAAGATGGTGTATGGAGGTGAGATGGTATTCCTACAAAATTTAACCTGTGATTGACCCTCCCCTCGTATGATTACTACTACCATTGACTGAAATGAGAGAGTGCTCGCTGTAAGGCATGTTGGGTATCATATCTGAAAAGACATCCCCCCCTTACTACAACAGTAGGCCCTGCTCGCTTAGCTACCTATACAGCTAATACAAATGGTACCAGCTCATCAAATCATAAAATGAACCCCGATATTTTTAGCAACGTATCCTCTTCATTTTGTATGTATATTTTGGAGGTACTGAGATGGAGGCATAACCAACAAAAACCTTTTTGATATTTGTGTATTGTTTTTTAAAAAAAAAAATAGGACACGATTCTACAAGTTAAAAGAGCTGCAAAAAGTCTGGGCAGTTAACATGTCTTATGGGTATAATACAGTTTGAACAATCCATGTAAATTGTGAATGCAGATGTAGAGCTTTCAAATAAGACACGTTATCTCAGCTTTCATAAGATGTAGGTGCAAAGCTTTTTTTAATTGTTTACTTAACACTGTCAACGTGACAGAAGGATTTCCCTAACACAGTATTTTCCTCTAACCTGATATAATTCAGTTCTATCGTTCAATGAGAACCTTTTTTCCTGAATTCACCTTCTGTTCATGATTGGGAACCTGCAAATCAATGCGATAGCCTGAGAACTGCTTAAAATGTCTGCCAATTACTTTGCATGCTTTTTATTGCGAAGCATTTGCAGAATTCTATGAACATCGTTATTTTTAAAAGTTTCTGCTGTTTTATAATTTTTCGCAGAATCCTGACCGGTTTTTTAGCGCTATACAATAGAAAGTAACATAAAACAACTAAATTATAAAAGAGCAGCTGCAGCTTTACTGTACTGAAACAACGGTTTAGTAGATTTGCCAGAATTTGCATAACAACGTAATGTCGGGTGCAAGGTCGCAGAGTCCAGTGGATTTTAACTGCTCGGGTTTTATTAGCATTGTATAAAAGCAAATCTCTTAGAAGAAAGGTGAGATAAAGATTCATATCATATGGGGTACCACAGTATTGACTGTATCATATACTATAAGAGCACAATAGTTCAGGGCCTACTGAGAGCATGTGTGTGCGAAACAAACACATGAAGTACACACCGCCGAGCCTCAGAAATGCACTGGAGCACAAGAACCCGCCCAGTGTCTTTATGCACCCTTCGACGACAGAAGAAAAAAACCTTGCAAGTCACAGAAACAATTCAGAATCCAACTAAGAAAATACAGAGGCGAACATATGGTCGGGGCGGCTCAATGGCGGCTGCGTTTCCCGCCAGACAAAGAGGGGATTGAGAGTTGAAGGAAAGGAGAAAAACCCAACTTTCCGGCTGATGAAGCCGTTGTCCGGGCGCAATGATCCCAAATCTCAAGGCTTTATTCTAGGCCCCGACTGAGACGTGATATGTCATATATTAGCATCTTTCATATTTACAAGTGTAGTCCAGGCCGCCAGTCTTCAGAGAAAGGCGAGCGAAAGAAGGGGGCATATGCCGCAACGGATTTAGCATTTGAAAGAGAGCGGGGACCGGGTAAATACACTTAAACGAGGATTTGGTTTCACTCCCGCCGAGTTCTAATGGATTGTTGATTGAGATTTAAAGACGCCATAGCCGACATGGCTGCGGCCATTTTAATTAGCGCACTCATTCTCTCCTCAGAGGTTCCTTTATATTACAGACCCGTTAGGTGCCAATGTCTTCAGAAAGGAGCGGTCAACATCAACATGGCGTGCGTGACAGGTGAAATGTCGGGGACAGAGGCACTATTTCTTCACTCGCAAAAGAAACAAGTGTACTTCCAAAAAGAGAACCCACACAGAAGTGTGGGAGGGGAGAGATAGAAGTTTCCGTGAAGGGGACCAAAGGATACCGTCTCCTATGCGAATCACTCTTACAATAGGCACCCTATACTCAAGTTAAAAAGTGATGTCCTGATGCTGTTGCTCTAATGGAAATATTCAATATTTTTATTATGGACCCTCACACACCCTTTTGGTGCCATGCTTCATCATTGGGTAGCACCCTGGTCCTCATAAACCAAGGGGGGCTCAGTGGTCGAAGTGGAGGGGAAAAAAGTAGGGGGAACTGTGGGCGGAGAATCAATGGGTGAGAATAAGCCAAGGATTGGATCAGTGGGCGGTGCCAGAGGTGTGGCCAGAATGCACAAACATCCCGATTTTTAGTATTTGTTTACCATTTCACTGCCCAGTTTAATCAACCAATGGATACACATGATTATTTAAGGTTATAATGAGTTATTGACATAAAAATACATTCACAAAGTGGGATATGTTTCTAACACTGAATGTCCCAAATACGATAAAATGTGGAAGCACAAGCCATTTGTCGCCGAGCCATACAGTTTGTCATCAGCACTTCTCCCTTTTTCCACAACAGCAGTTCAAACATGAATGGCAAAATATCCTAGTCTGCAAATGTTTGTATATAATTATGGCTCTGCCATATTTGCCTCATAATGCAAGATCTGCTGCATGATCTGACCATTTAAACGAATAAATTGTTTTTAGTTCAAACGTATTAAAGTTAATAAAAAAATGTGACTTGTTTTGCTGCGGAGTGGATGGCTTATTGCAAAGGTTGACTCCTCACCTTTCTCACTCTTGCATTTGTATGTTACACTGGTACTAATAAGGCAAAATCTTTCCAGAGACTGTTAGCATGTGTACACATGTCAAAATAATAAAATATCAGAAAATATACTTCATTACGCTACACCCTTTTTTAAAATGCATAATTTAGTCAACACTGCGGCATCATTTTGTCCTCCTTTGCAGTATAATGAATTCCAGCAGTACATGTTAAAAGTGCAATGAAGCAGAGAGCCTGTGAAGTTTGCGAACTTAGTTTGGTGTGCGTGCAAATCCTGCATTGCCAATCCCTAGTGAGTTGCAGCTGCTACTTCTTAAACAAGGCCAATGGAGGTACCAATGGGTGAGGCAGACTGGCCTCAAGGGCAGGGCCAGCCTTAGCACTGGTGGTGCCCTGTGCATTATTGTTTGTTATTGCCCCCAATGACCACCTCTGCCACCGATTCCCTCACTACCACCCTTTAACACCTTGGCTGCTCTTGAAATTCCCCTGCTGTGCTGGACCATAATGTTAATGGGTGGGGTCATGACGAGCTCAGCTCGTCATGAGAACACGAGCACCGTGCCTCATGACGAGCTGAGCTCGTCATGAGCACGGAAGGGGTTAAGTGCCCCTCAAGTCTCCATAACCACACTCTCAGATGCATTTAATTTGATTTACAGCACCATTCATACCTGTGTAGGGTGTCCGAGCACTTTACATCACACACATTACTCAGAGACAATCAATATGTGTGTAAATCACTGTATTTAAAATGTTACATAAGACTAAGCACTACCAGGTGTAGGAGTCACATGACAACCATACTAGTAGGCAGTATAGTATAATAGTGATTGGAAGAGAAACACAAATTAAGAATAAAAACGTAATACCATGGTTGGGGGTTCTCTTTGATAATCAGAATTGATTTCTGTACAAAAGAACACTTTTTGGAACATTAGGATAATCAAGGACTGGGGAAAAAACATAAGGCTCTAATTTATACCTTGCAGTTTGGATGCAGTTCTTAGATGAAAGTTAATAGATCACTGTTCTATGTTAGGATTTTAATTTATAAACTGCAAGTAACAAAAGGATCTCCCTGTCAAAAGCAGCAACCCACTGACCTATTTACACTATGTGCACTTTGTGATCTGCATGGTACATGTTCTTTGCAGCAGGCACATTACCCTCTAAGTTACCTTCCCATGAATCAAAACTTCCACTAGACAAAATGATTTCTCTCTAGGAAGAACATTAAACACCAGAGTCATCATGACATTTTTATTGTTGCTGAAAATTGCTGGAGGCCAGGTAGGAGGCAGCAAGCGCTTTTAAAACCTTAATATACTTGCAAACATAATGCCTCCACCCAAATTCAGCACTCAGTGCGGTCACACCGGTTGCACTGCCCTAGAGCTGGCCCTTCTCAAGGGTCCTGTAACCACAGTGACAGTCCCTGTTGTTCTAGGCTGTGCTGCTTCATAGGCCTGCCCGGAAGACTGGAGGTGAACTTCAGCATGGATTGTGGTGGACAAAACTTGAAGGTTAATCCACACTTGCCACTGCTAGGGTCCACCTGCTTGTGCTAAGACACCAGGGCTTCTAAGGCCCCGCAAAGCCTTCTAAGGTCTAGCATGGGATTGTGCTCTCTCAGGAGAGTGGTCTGGTGGACTGGTTATTAAGCCTGAACCTGGTTCCCCAGTTCCAAATTCAGCAGCACTGGCCATAGTGCCATATCCTCTCCCCTACTGAACACCATACTGCCCCACTGAGAAAAACTCACACTGCCTTCAACTACAACCCAATTGCTGCCGGCTATAAACACCTGGATGAGGCTCAATTTAAATGACGTACTAGACAAGAGCAATATGTGGCCTACAAAAAAAGTAACAACATCCTGGAAAAAGCAAACACTCATAGGGAATGCAAAATTTTGCAAACCATGTGAAATGTAAGCAGGATCATCATGGTTAACTTAATGCTTTTACACTCACTATTCAGAAATCAGTGAGTGCTTTTGCCTGAAAAGTTAAGGACATGACTACAGGGCCCAGAATGGACCCATTTCAATGTCCATTACTTATTTCCTTACAAAACGTAAGCAGTATGGTAAAAAGACAGCATCCATGGACGCAGAGCTGCAGTACACATTTTGTTTTCCAATTCACACATTGCAGTACCTCCAGATTGGTGCACTAGTTGCAAGCCCAGGGAAATAAAAGACAAGAAAACAAAAATAGCGCTTCACTGGGAAACTCTGTAAAAGTGGCGCAAATGTGTTTGGGTGTGAAAAAAAAATCTGGCAAGTTTGCTACCACTCTGTCTTACTTTATTTAGTTATATTTCATATTTTTAACCTTTTATTCCCGATACTGCACTTTGGACTTAACATGTCAGAAAAATAAATTTCCAGCAAAAATGTTTTTCTTTTTTTCTTTTTTGGATCCATTTCACAGGGGAGCACTTAAAAGAAAGGAGAGGAAAGAGAGTGAGAACCGCGTATTGAAGTCTCGGTTTTCAGTAAGAGAAAAACTGCCAGACAGAAAAAGAGGGAAGAAGGAAAGAGTGTGTGTGTGTGGGGGGGGGGGGGGGGGTGGGGGGTGGCAGCTGAAGTGGCAGAGCATCAGTGGGCACTGTATTTTTGTTCTCTGGCAAAAAGGAAAAGACAGAGTCTTGTTACTTCTCTGCCCCCGTCCTCGAATGCCAGGAACGCAAGCTTTATTTATAGGCGATAGTGATTTCTAGTGTCCTCGGACGCATTTTCAAAATAAAAAAGTTGGGGAATGGAATCCTTGGAATTTAAGATGTAGGGGCAGCCGATTCCGCCCACTTTGACCATGGGGGGACTCAACCACCTTCCAGGGAGCAATTTGGATAGTAATCTAACCCTGACAGGGAGAGTATATGTTATGTTAAATGAATTTTTTAAAGCGCACAAATACCGAGGTGTCTTGGCACTAAAGCTCAGAGCAGATAGACCATGAGAACAGCGGCTTAGATCTGGCTGAAAAAGCCAGGTTTTAAGGCCCTTCCTTATCGGAGGACAAGGACAGCGAGGATCTAGAATCCAGAGGAAGGGTGTTCCAAAGTTTTGCTTTTCCATAAATTAAACTGCAGATCCCCCCCATATTGGAGTTTTTAAATCTAGGAACCGTCAGATAATTAGCCTTGGTGGACCGAAGCAGTCTTTTAGGATGATACCATTTGAAAAGATGTTTAAGAAAATCAGACCCGGTGTTGTTTACAGCTTTATAAACCAGATACAAGGCCTTGAACGTGATACAGCTTGCCACTGGAAGCCGGTGCAGTTTACAAAGTTCTTTGGAAATAGATCGATATTTAGGCAGATCCAGTAAGACTCTTGAGGCTGTATTTTGTATAATTTGTAGTTTTTTTAGATGTTGACCATGCATATTTAGGTACAAGCCGTTGTAGTAATCTAATTTAGATAGCACAAGTGCCGTAACTACCGTTCTCCTGGAGCTGGCTGGTAAGTATGGGAAATTTTGTTTTATTGTCCTCATTATGATAAATGAGGAAGGCATTGTGGTGTTTATTTGGTTCACATAGGTAAGTTTATTGTCTAATATAATTCCCAATTTTTTTGCATTGATCATTGGTTTGGAAGTTTCCCCTAGTTCAACTGGCCACCACGTGGCATCCCAAGTTGGTGAAAGACTGCCAAAATTCATTATCTCACTTTTGTTGATCTTGAGCTTTTAACAATGTTTGATCATCCAGGAACTTATTTCCTGCATGCACTGTTGAAAGTAGGGTGAGATAGAAGGTTCATTTTTAAAGGCCGCAACCACAATTTGTGTTGTCTGCGTAAATGTCAAGCTAAAGCCAAATTGTTGAATCAAGGGTGCCAATTCAGACATATAGATGTTAAATAATGTCGGACTGAGGGAGGAACCCTGTGGAATACCACACAGCAGAACATAAGAGGTTGATTTAAAATGAACCACTCCTACTGACTGAATTCTATCCGCCAGAAATGAGGAAAGCAGAGAGGGCCGAATCCTTGATGCGCAATGTCTTAAGACGCCGCTTCAACAAACTATGGTCTGCTGTATTGAAATGCTGCTTACAAATTGAGGAGTATTAGGGCAGCAGACCCGCCTCTCTTCATCACTGCCCTAATCTCCTCAATGGCTTTGATTAATGTGGTCTCGGTACTGTGTTCTGAACGGAACCCAAATTGAGTGGGGCCCAGTAAATGGTTGTCCTGAATGAATTGGGTTCATCCATTTCTCAACTAATTTAGCGCGCAAAGTCAGACGAGAAAAGGGGCGATAGTTACTGGGGTTAGACGCATCCAGATTGTTTTTTTTAGTAATGGTAGAATGGAGGCATCTGTCCATAAAAATACCTTGTGGTTACCCCATGGTCCTTATTTTAGGTACCACTGGCATGGTTAAAAATTACTTAAAACTAAGAGTCAATTAAGGTGTAGGTTACTATCCCTATATGTTGAGCTAAGTTGACATGTTTTAGCCCTTTTGCACGGCTCTCATGGTAGGGTAACCAGATGTCACTGACTTCCCGTGACAGTCCCTGCTTTCAGAGGACTGTTCAGGTGTTCCAACACTTTTGTCAATTTTAAATACATGCCACAGTTTTTGAGACAAAAGTCAGGTCATCCTGCAAAGTTGAATTTATAGGTATGCTCTCCTTTCAGGCACCTCTGAAGTCTGAAATGATGTATTTGTTTATTGCCTGCTCCAACAGAGACATTGTGGGGAGGAGTGCGGAGGAGGGGGCAGGGAGCACGGGGTGGAGTTCCTGTCATTGTAAGTGTGTGTGTCTGTGCATATATAAGCACACATTTACATAATATACAGGCCTAGCGCATATATGTATACACACACACACACACACACATATATATTTAAAAGGCCTTGCAAAAAAAGGACATGCCTGATATAGAATTTTGACTAAAGGCTTTAGTCCTACTTTTATGTCTCACCTGTTGTACTTTGGAAGTTTGTAGGGCAAGAATCTTATGTAAGAACATGGAGTGTGGGACTAGTCTGCATTGTGGCGATCTGTTTTGGAGGTGTGAGGCCCTTATTGCCCCTGCTGTGAAGTGCTGTGTGGTTGGAAATTTGGGGCTAATTTCGACGTTTCTCAACCCACTCCGAGCTCGAGCGCTGTGGAGGCGGTTGAGAGCGAGGAGACAGAGAGCGTCGGAAATGTGCTCACGTCATCTATGTCCGTGCCATCTTGGGTGTGAAGCCGTCGTAGTGGTTTACAAAGATGCACACTTTCATTCATATCTGAAGGGAAGTGCACTCTGCGTATACTCAGCAATTGAAGTGTGCCCATGGTGTGTTCTCGGTGACAAGCACACAATTGCCAACCAGATTTTTGGCATTCTCGATACATATTTGTTTACACCACTATGTTTGCGTATTATCGGTGACATGCTCTCCATTTTCTGCTGTACCTGAAGATTACATACAGGCCTGCTTCAGATTAGTTTGGCGATCTGTAAGGAATTATGCATCGGCCTAACAGAGGTCTGTGATGCACCCACCCTTCCTGCGTTTTCTTAATTGACGGCATTATCAGTCTATTTTTGGACCTATTGTAGGAATGCTAAGTTTTTTGTGTATTTTTTTCCCTTACTATTTGTGGTGTCTCGTAATGAGTTTCATTCTTTTCTGTGGTTACACCTGTTGACTACTTGGTGGTAAAAAGGGGGCATTCAATTTAACTTACCACTTTTCCGTTTTGACTGATGTTCAGATCCAGTCATCATGCAAACACAGGGGGCAATAGTTACTCCTCCGTTCATCCTAGCTCAATCTGATACGTTAAATGTGGAATGGGAAGACTGGATAGATATGTTTGAGGCTTGCATTAAGGCACTGGATAGGCAAGAATTTACAGCTAGATTCATGAAGCATTTTTGCGGGCGCAAACGGTGCGAATTGCAGAATTCGGCAGTTTGCGCCCGCAAAAATGGCATTTGGAATTCATCAATGGGTCATGAACTCGCAATTTGAAAAATCGCAAAAAATTGCGATTTTTCAAATTGCGATCGCATTTAAGGAATCTCAATTTGAGATTCCTTAAATGCTATTCATGAACCATTAATAAATAGCGATTTCGCTATTTTTTGCCGCTATTTACCGCGAAGTCTGACCGTGGTAAATAGTGAAAACTGAGAAAAATGCACTTTTGTGCATTTTTCTCAGTTGTATGTTACACACACACATGTCCTTTGGACATGTGTGTGCGCAACATAAGTCTAAATTTGCATTTCAGGGGTGCTACAGGGTGTCCTTTGAACACCCCTAGCACCCTTGAAATCGCATCCTTATTTGCGATTAGCAAATTGCTAATCGCAAATAAGGAATGCCTCCCCATTCATTCCTATGGGCCTTTAGACCCATAGGAATGAATGGGGAGTTATTCCTTATTTGCGATTAACAATTTGCAAATCGCAAATAAGGAATGTGTAGGAATCGCAATTTATTTAGCGATTCCTACATGAATCCCGTTTTGCAAGTCCTTAATAGCGATTCCTTAATAATCGCTATTAAGGACTCGCAAAACGGGACTTTGATGAATCTAGGGGTTAGTGCTGTGATAAAAAAAACCTTACTCTTGAACACACTTGGTAAGGAGGGGCAACATGTTTGTAAATATTTCCCTGTTCTTACAGAACCTAATGGTGATCGCATTGAAAAACAAGTTACTTACCTTTGATAACAATATATCTGTAAGAGACATATATTAGTTAAGGATTCCTTACCTTAGAATTGCCACCAGGCATCAGACTGGATCTGGAGAATTTTTCTTCAGCAGTACCCTCACCCGTCAGTAGGTGGCGTTGGTCGACTCCACGTTAGTCGTTGGCGTCGTGATTGCCTGAATGACGTCGCGGTACCTACTTAGAAGCCGCCCCTGCGCACTGACGTCAGTTCTTTACACTACATTCTACGCCAGAAGCGCAGAGCCATGCAAGACACTGACCATTAGTGCACAAAACTAGGGCCCTGAAAGGAAGTCCCTTACCCTAGAAGTCAATTTGCAGAACAGGGAGGATGGGTGGGGTGGTAAGGAATCCATAACTAACATTTGTTTCTTACAGATATATCGTTACCGAAGGTAAGTAACTTGTTAATCTGAAAGAGACTAATAGTTATGGATTCCTTACCTTAGAATAGGTACCCCAACAATACCAACCCCAGAGGTGGGTCTGTGAACTAAGTTCACACCAGAAAGTCCTGGAGAACTGAGCGGCCAAAGAAGCAGTCTCTCCAGATTTGGCTGTCCAGGCAGTAATGTTTGGTAAACGTGTGCAATGAAGCCCACTTGGCGGCCTGCAGATGTTATGAAGGGGAACTGCACGTTCCAAAGCAGTAGTAGCTGCTGTCACCCTGGTGGAATGGGCACTCAACCCCACTGGAGGTTCCTTTTTTGCTAAGGAATAACACATTTTGATGCAAAGAACAATCCACACCCTGACCTTTCTTGGTGCCCACAAAGCCAACAAAGACTTGATCATCCATCCGGAATTGCTTTGCGCGATCCAGACAGAATGAAAGCGCACGTTTTGGAGTCAGAGGGTGGAGCCTCTCCTCCTCTTTGGAAGGAAGTGGGGGCAGAAAGAAGATGGGCAGAGTGATGGTCTGTCCTATATGGAAAGAGGTAACCACTTTGTGAAGAAAGGCAGGCCTAGAGCGAAGGACAATCTTGTACGGATGAACAGCCAGGAAAGGAGGTTTCGAAGAAAGAGCCTGACACTCACTCGCCCTGCGAGCAGAGGTGATGGCAACCAAAAAGTCAGTTTTGAGTGTCAAACACCTGAAAGGACAGTTATGTAGTGGCTCAAAAATAGCACACATAAGGTAAGTCAGAACAAGATTCAAGTCTCACTGGGGCATTACGAAAGGAATAAGAGGAAACATGCGAGTAATGCCTTTCAAGGAAACTATTTAAAATAGGAGACTTGATAAGAGGAGGTTGATCTGGAAGGCGAAGAAATGCCGAAATTGTCGAAAGATAGCCCTGTAGAGTGCTAGGGGCAGAGCCCTGCTGGGCCAAAGAAAGAATGAAGAGGAGAACCTCTGAAAGAGGGGCAGAAAGGGTACCACAGCCTTTGCTGTGCACCATGCCACACATTTGTTCCATCTACAGGTGTATACTGTTTTGGTGGAGGGATGCCTGGCTGCCAAGATAATGTTACAGACTTCAGGAGGAAGGTCGAAAGCTGTCAACTGTCGCCGCTCAATCTCCACGTAAGGAGGAGGAGGAGGGTGGACAGGTTTGGGTGCATGACCATTCCCCGTTGCTGTGACAAAAGATCCTCCGGAAGGGGCCGTTTGACCAGAGGATCGATGGCCATGGAGAAGAGCTTGGGATACCACACTCTTCGTGCCCAGTTGGGAGCCACAAGAATGACTTAGGCCCGGTCGCGCTTGATCATCTTCAGCACTCTGGGCAGAAGTAGTGTAGGCGGAAAGGCGTATAGAAGACCACAACTCCACTCGCGACGAAAAGCGTCACCCAGCGAGTGCCAGCCTTGAAATTCCAAAGCACAGAACTGCTGACATTGCACGTTCTCTTTAGTGGTGAATAGATCTCACCAAGGCTCTCCCCACTGCTGAAAGAGACCTTGCACCACATCCGAGTGAATACGCCATTCGTGATCCATCATGTGCCGGCGGCTGAGTTTGTCCACCCTGGCGGTCAGAGAACCTGCCAGGTGGTGAACCACCAGGGACATGCCCTGGTGTTACAGCCATGTCCAAATGCGAAAAGCCTCCTTACATAGGGTCCACAACCCCAACGCGCCCTGTTTGTTGCCGTTCCACATGGCGGTGGTGGTGTCCGTGATTACCTGTACTACTCTTCCTTGACAGAAGGAAGGAATGCCTTCATTGCAAGATGAATTGCCCGGAGCTCCAGAAGGTTTATGTGGAGCCCGGACTCCGCCGGAGCCCAGAGGCTTCTGAACTACGCCCCCCCCCCATGTGGCCGCCCCACCCCAGAAGTGAGCATCCGTCACCACTGTAAACACACTGGTTGAGGAAGGGAGAGGGATCTGCCATTGACCCAATCCTGGTTCGTTATCCACCACTGCAATTGGTGTGCAGTGCCCTCCAAGATCTGGACTCAATCAGAAACATTCCTCTGATGCTGCGCCCACTGAAACATCAGGTCCCACTGCAAAGCCTGGCTATGCCACATGGCATAGTCCACCAGCAGAATGCAGGAGGCCATGAGGCCCAGCAGCCTCAGAGTCATCCTGATTGAAACCTGGTATAGAGGTCGAAAGATCGGAATCATAGCCCGAATATCCCAGACTCGCTGCTAGGGAGGATAGGCCCAAAACTGCACTGTGTGCAGAACCGCTCCGATAAAAAGGAGTTTCTGAGAGGGAATCAGGTGTGACTTTGGCACATTGAGAGTGAACCCCAGGGAATGATAGAGGTCCGCCCTAGTCTGGAGGTGGGAGACGACAGCCTGGGGCGAACTCACCTTCAACAGCCAGTTGTCGAGATAGGGAAAGACTGGAACCCATAATCTACACAGATGAGCTGCGACCACCACCATAACTGTCGTGAATACCTGAGGGTCGCTCGTAAGGAACTCGCTAGATAACGCTCTTGGCCATGAGAGCCGTAACTTCCTAGCGCAGAAGGGCCAAGTGATCCTCCGACATACAATGGAATTGGGGTGGAGGGATAGTCTTGAAGGGGATGAAGTAGCCCCTGCGGACTATCTGCAAAAACCACCTGTCTGACTTGATGGTTTGCCAGAGGGGGAGGTGATGCCAGATCCTGCCGCCCACTGGCAACTGGTAGCCCTGAAAAGTCGGACTAGAAAAGCGTGGAGGCTGCTGCAGAGGGGGCGCTGGTGGACTGGCCCGCCCGCTGGCCCCCAGATCTACAACGCTGGGTCCCATGTCCCCGACGGCACGGCGGCTGGACAGCTTGCTCAGGCCTGTGGCTCTGGGCGGAACGTGGCGGGGCACCCTTTCCGTAGCCACGAAAGGGGCGAAAAGCAGACTGTGCGGGGAGAAAGGTGGAAGTGAGGACCAAGGATCTGGCCATAGCCCTGGAATCCTTAAAGGGCTCTAGCGCGTTGTCCGCTTTGTCGCCAAACAAGTGACAGCCATCAAAGGGCATGACCAAAAGAGTTTATTGGACATCACCCGAAAAGCCAGTGGACCTCAGCCAGGTGTAGAGCCTAAGGGCTGCCGACATTGAAATCGTCTTTCCTAGCGAGTTGGCGCCAGTACACATCGTATGGCGAACTTAGCTGCATCTGTACCCTCAACAACTCCACGGGAGAGCACGGCCCGGGCCTCCTCTAGGACCAGTGGCAGCACCTGCATGACAGTGTCCCTCACAGAATGCGAGTTACGGCCCAAGAGACATGCAGTGTTCACCGACCGCAGTCTTAAGCTGGTGGAAGAAAACATCTTCCCAAAATGGTCGAGCTTCTTGGATTCCCTATCAGGTGGAGCAGTATGGAATGCGCCCTTTGAAGTCGAGGCTTGGGCCACCAAGCTCTCGGGGTAGGGTGTTTGGAAAGAAAAATGGGGTTGCCAGAGGTCGGCCGGTGGCATTGGGCTATCATCCTATCCACAGGAGCCCCTCTATTGGGCTTGGACCAAGTGCCTAGAAAGATGTCCGTGAGGGCCTCACTAAACAGCAGCAGGGGACCTGAAGGGGCCACTGGCAGTTGAAGCACCCAGGTCAGGAGGTCAGTCCTGACCGCCACCATAGGAAGCTCAAGGTTCAAGGCCCAGCCGCCCTACCCAACACCACAGTCTAAGAGGCACCCTCCTTCGTAGCCATGGTAGGGTGAGAAAGCATGCCATGGACTGGAGAAGTGTCCAGATGACTGACTTCACTCAAATCCTCTCTCCAGTCCGGTTCTTCCAACTGGTCTGTCAGAGGATCAACGGACCCTTCCCAGTCCTCCTCACCCTCCTCTGGTAGCCAGACACTCAGGACGATAGGGAACACCAGGGGAGAACAGAGGTACAAAAGTACCGGTTGGTGCCGGTACCAACGTCGGTCGATGCTGGTCCGGCTCGGTGTTCATGTCAAGGGGGAGGCTGGGGTCGACGTCGGTTGGGGACACAACCAGAGTCGGAGGGGGCAGAGGTGTCGTCAATGGATTCAGCTCCAGAGGAGGTGTCGTAAGGTTGGCCGGGGCCGATCCGGATCAGGCCTGGCTTCTTGGGGGCCCTGTGACGCCAGAGCTGGAGCCGCCAGCATCGAAGGCCTAGACCCCCTAGCCAAGTCCGCAGGCCTGAAGCCGCGCTGGCGGAGTTGGGCTGCCCAAAGATGAAGTGGAGAGCTTCATAAAAACTACGAAGTTGGACAGGGGTCGCCACAGCTCCAGGAAGGGGGGTGACGCTCACAGTCGACCCCACAGGCTCCGACGACTACCTCCCGCATCGCATCAGCCAACGGACGGGTAGAACGCAAAGAGAGATGGTGCTCCTCCGGCTTTTCTAAGACTATGACGAGAAATGGTGGTGGTGGGTCTGCGACAGGTCCTGCGACCTCCCTCTCGACTGCGACCTCGAGCGGTGCGGAGCCGACTGTCGGGCCTCCAGAAGGTTTTGGGACCGCTCCTGCAAAGATTTCAGAGCGATGGCCTGACATTCGGAGCACGACTTCGCGTCGTGGTTGCGGTCCAGGCACCGTAGGCACACGAGATGCGGGTCCGTCACCAACATCAGCTTGTGGCAGGAGCTACAAGGCTTGAATCCGGTTCGCCGATATGACATCCCTGTGCATGAGTAGTCAAACGACAAAAAAGATGTCGACAAAAGTCGAAAAAAGACAGTCAAAAAGTGACTAGAGGTACCGCTCAATCTGGAACTGCGCTGGTTGGCGCGGAAAAAGACAGAACTGATGCCAGCGCGCAGAGGCAGCGTCTAAGTAGATAGCGCAACGTCATTCTGGCGTACTCGATGCCAACGACGAACACGGAGTCGACCAATGCCACCTACCGACACGCAGAGGTACTGGTGAAGAAAAATTCTCCGGATCTAGTCTGACGCCTGGGGGTAATTCTAAGGTAAGGAATCCATAACAAATAGTCTCTTTCAGATGATGTGTATATCGAGGCTAAGATAAGCCTTGAACAGGGCGCTCGGTGGCGCACTTGCATGATGGCACCATGTAGGTGAAGCTCCTGCCGCCCGGTGACAATATCCCATTAATTATCCTACCTTATGGATTGATCTGCGGTATTGGACACCGCCAATTGAAAGAGCTGATTTGCCAGCTGCACCACAGCGAATTTCAGGAGAATTGACCGCCGTCTGCCACTACGTTGCGCTGTTGATGTGGGCCCCGGCGGAGGCGACGGAGCTGTGGGTGGGCCGATCTTGGCCACAGAGAATACTCCAGAACACGGCTGCCAACAAGGTGTCTGGGCCGCACGGTGCGGCCTGCTCGGCGGAGGTAAGGGTATGACCCCGGCCCCCCGCTCAGAGCTGCTGTGGGCTGCGGATGGCGGCGATAGCCTTACGGGAGTTGGGCTGTGGCGGCTGCGGCATTGAGGAGGCGTATGGTGAGTGCTCAGAGGCTGCCCGATCTGCGGCTGGACCGTGACCTGTAGCGGCGGGGAGGTATGCTGCTTGCCGGCGCGGGTGAGAGGCTGTGCTGCTGGAGATGCCTTGAATGAGATTTGAGCCTCCCCCGCGAACGCCCACACTGCACCGTAGACGCTGGGACCAACTGACTGGCTCGCTGCGCCGCTTTGGAGGACCGGTGACATGCACGGCTCCTCCGGACGTGATTGCTGCTACAGATACCTCTTGTGGGCCGCTGGTGTGTTGATGGCCTTTAATCGAGCACCGGAGCCGGCAAATACTGTGTCTCTGAAAGGTCTTGGAGACCCAGGTGGCCACAGATGTGTGACTGGTGCCGATTGTGGGCTTGACATAATACACCTTCCTGTAGGGTGGGCTGTCAGGACGCTTGCGGAGGAAAGAGTGGAGGAGCAAGGCAGCCGGGAACTCAGAGCGCCTGGAATCCAGCACTTAAGAACAGATGCTCGAGGCACATCAGGTCCCAAAGTGACACTCTAGGGGACTGTTGGCCCCCGCACCCCCCCAGTGGCGGCGAATATATTGGCAGTAAAGCATTAATTGGATTGCGGGGACCGAGACGCACCAGAGATACCGCACTGTACGCGGAGTGCCCGGCAGACCTGTGGAGAGGCAGTCTAGAGAGGGCTTAGCGAATCCACTGTTGTGCTAGTGCTTGGTGACTTGACAGGGCCATTGGGACATATTTGTGTGGAGTAATTGGAAGCGGCTGACAGGGAACCACTGTCTGCCTCTGAGCTGGTGCACTACAGAAGACACTTTGGAAGTAACATAGGAATCGCTGCACTGCCGGACGCGGGGGAGAAGGAAGGAAAAGCGCGCAGCACTAATATACGCCACTAGAGTCAACATTGGCAAACCGGATACAAGGCAGCCAAAGCTGAATTTTGACGCTGCAAAAAGAAGCAACCATAACCCATGAGGCGGCCGCTGGACAGTCCACTGATGTGCAGGACATCCTTCAGGAGGTTCAGCAGGGATTTGCCACCATAGTGGACAAGGTTGATAGAATGTCGTCAAGGATGGACGCCATTGCACATAAGTTGATGGCCATGAGGAGAGGATCAAAGAGAAGGAGAGGCGTATCTCTGATTCGGAAGACACGACCTTCCAGACATACGACGCAACTCGCCCGCATGGACAATCTATTGAAGGTCATTGCTGCAAAAAATGAGGACTTGGAAGCACGCAGTAGGCGCAATAATATTCGCATTTTAGGTATACCAGAATCGACCAATACTGGACGGATGAAAGACTACGTGGAGAAAATGCTGCTAACGACGATTGGCTCAGAAGCTTTTTCCAACCAATTAATTGTGGCGAGAGTCCATAGGTCCCTGGTACCTAGACCGAAGCCCGCTAGCACCCCGAGACCCATAATAGTGAGACTACTGAACTATAGGGACCGGGATGTGGCTCTGCGAGCAGCGAGAAGCAAGCAGTCCTTATCGTACAACAGGAACTCTTTCTCCACTTATCCTGATTTCACGCCTGCAGTCCAGTAAGAACGGGGGAAATTCTTGGACGTCAAGACTAAGGTGAGGAAGACACAAATTGACTATGCGCTTTTGTATCCTGCAAGCCTCAGGTTCACACATCAGGGTCAACAGAGGTTTTTCACTTAACCTGCAAGCAGGTGGAGGATTTCCTAAAGCAAGTGAAAAAAATGAACAGGCCTGATGGTGGAGCAGCGGAGGTCCGAAGGTCCCCGTCGGTGGGGGCAGAGGACGACACACAATGAGACAAGCTTTGCAGGTTATGGACACCATGAAAAATTGTTTTGAGTCACGTGAGTTATATAATGGCAGACAGTACTACCAGGGGACGTTTATACTGTTTGAAAGATGAACCATATTGTGCTAACATAACTGCTCACCGGGCACCCTCTGCCCATCAGGGCATGCGGCTCCGGCCAAGGTGTGCTCTATGGGTGAAGGGTCGCTGTGTTGCCACCTAGAGTTGGCCCCCGAAGGGAATAACCCCGGATTTGTCTGCTGCATACTGCTTGCAGGGACTGTACTGTTGCTCTAGTTGGGGAGGGGATAGGGGTGGGCTAGGTGGGTTTGCATTACTGGCGAGTTGGGGTTGCTTCAGAGGGGGGAGTGCGTGGGAGAGGGAGTTGATAAGGAATTAGTTACATTGGAGTGGGACTGCGTACAGGAAGATGGTCTTTCTACCAAGATTGCAGAGTTAACAAGTAGAATGCAGGTAGACGGTAAGGCAGGTAATGTGCACACAAGGTTACAGGGTGACGCACTACAGCACTGGTACTCATAGTACGGCCCGCGGGCCGGTGGAGGCCCGGCAAGCCTTCCCTGGCGGCCCGCCGGACCTTGCAGACATGTAGCCGTGTTTAAAAAAATTTTTTTTTACAGTGTCAGCAAACACCCCTGCGGCAGCGCGACTCAGACTGCTGCTCTGTGGGGGCCGGGCGATTCCCTTCGTAGTCAGAGTGGGGCTGCAGGGGGGCTAAAAGGTGACAAAGCCTCATTAACAAACGAATGGTCTTTTGAAGACCCGTGAAGTGTGAAGTGCTACGGTGAGGCTGTGTTTGTGTGTGTGCCTGCCCAGAAGCTGTCTCAGCCCGGGCACACACGGGCAAGGTGGAGGGAGGGAGACAGGGAGGGAAAGGGAGGGAAGGAGAGTGAGGGCGAGGGAGAGTGAGAGCGAGGTAGGGCGAGGAGAGTGAGGGCGAGGGAGAGTGGGGGAGGGAGAGTGGGGGAGGGAGAGTGAGGGAGGGAGAGTGAGGGAGGGAGAGTGAGTGAGGGAAGGAGAGAGTGAGGGAAGGAGAGAGTGAGGGTGAGAAGAGAGGGAGGGCGAGGGAGAGGGAGGGCGAGGGAGAGGGAGGGAGAGCGAGGGAAGGAGGGGGAGGAAGGAGAGAGCGAGGGAAGGAGAGAGCGAGGGAAGGAGAGTGAGGGAGGGAGAGTGAAGGAGGGAGAGTGAGGGAGGAGAGAGTGAGGGAAGGAGAGAGTGAGGGCGGGGAGAGGGAGGGAGAGTGAGGGAAGGACAGAACGAGGGAAGGAGAGAGTGAGTGAGGGAAGGAGAGAGTGAGGGAAGGAGAGAGGGAGGGAGAGTGAGGGAAGGAGGGAGAGTGAGGGAGGGGGAGGGAAGGAGAGTGAGGGAAGGAGGGAGTGAGGGAAGGAGAGAGCGAGGGAGAGTGAAGGAGGGAGAGTGAATGAGGGAGAGTGAATGAGGGAGAGTGAGGGAAGGAGAGAGTGAGGGAAGGAGTGAGAGAGTGAGGGAAGGAGAGAGTGAGAGAGTGAGGGAAGGAGAGAGTGAGGGAAGGTGAGAGGGAGGGAGAGTGAGGGAAGGAGAGTGAGGGAAGGAGAGAGCGAGGGAAGGAGAGAGTGAGGGCAGGAGAGGGAAGGAGAGAGAGGGAAGGAGGGAGTGGGAAGGAGAGAGCGAGGGAAGGAGAGCGAGGGAAGGAGAGCAAGGGAAGGAGAGCGAGGGAAGGAGAGCGAGGGTGGGAGAGGGAGGGAGAGCGAGGGAGAGGGAGGGAGAGTGAGGGAGGGAGGGTGAGGGAAGGAGAGAGTGAGGGAAGGAGAGAGTGAGGGTGAGGAGAGAGTGAGAGTGAGGGTGAGGGGAGAGGGAGGGCGAGGGAGGGGGAGGGAAGGAGAGAGCGAGGGAGGGAGGGAGAGGGAGGGAGAGAGTGAGGGAAGGAGAGAGAGGGGAGGAGAGGGAGGGAAGGAGAGTGAGGGAAGGAGAGTGAGGGAGCCCGCCAAGAGTGAGGGAGCCCGCTAAGAGTAAGGGAGCCCGCTAAGAGTGAGGGAGCCCGCTAAGAGTGAGGGAGCCCGCTAAGAGTGAGGGAGCCGCTGTGAGGGAGGGAGACAGAGTGAGGGTGGGAGACAGAGTGAGGGAGGGAGACAGAGTGAGAGAGAGAGAGGGAGACCGAGGGAAGGAGGGAAAGGGAAGGAGAGGGAAGGAGGGAGAGGGAAGGAGAGAGGGAGACAGAGGGAAGGAAGGAGAGAGGGAGACAGAGGGAGGGAGGGAGAGGGAAACAGAGTGAGGGAGAGGGAAACTGAGGGAGAGGGAAACAGAGTGAGAGAGAGGGAAACTGAGGGAGAGGGAAACAGAGTGAGGGAGAGGGAAACTGAGGGAGAGGGAAACAGAGTGAGGGAGAGGGCAACTGAGGGAGAGGGAAACAGAGTGAGGGAGAGGGAAATTGAGTGAGAGGGAAATAGGGAGAGGGAGACAGAGATGGAGAGGGAGACATAGAGAGTGAGACATTCAGAGTGAGTGAGAGAGGGAGTGAGCGAGAGAGAGGGAGTGAGACAGAGGGAGAGAGGGAGTGAGACAGTCAGAGTGAGGGAGACAGGTGGAGACAGAGAGACAGAGGGAGAGAGAGAGATTGAGGGAGAGAGAGAAAGAACGATATATATATATATATATAAATGTGTGTGTGTGTGTCGGGTGGCTCAATGGACGAAGGCGTCCGCTGCAGGGACCTGTGATCAACCTCATAGTAACATTTTTTTTGTTGTTGCTCTAGCCCCGCCCCTTCCCCCACTGACCCCGCCCCAACCAGTGCGGCCCTCGGACATAAACCACTTTGTAAATTTGGCCCCCGAGAGAAAGTTTGTGAGTACCCATGCACTACAGGGACATAGATTGACCCTTGTGGGGACTCGAAAATATGGCTGACACAGACACGTCACAGCTGAATATGATTACGTGGAATGTCAGGGGGTTGGGGGACCCGAGGAAAAAACGGCATATCCTGGCTTACTTAGACAGACACCAGACACATATAGCCATGCTGCAGGAGACACACTTCACACCCCAAAAAGCCTCTACGTTCGCGTCCAGGTGAGCAGCGCACAGAATTTTCTCCTCTTATTCGTCCTACGCAAGGGGGACCGCTATACCGATCAAAAAGTAAGTGCCCTTCCACCTGGCTGGAACTTACAGTGATTATCAGGGGAGGCTTGGGGGCACCAGGAGTTGGAGTAAGTGACTCTGGTATGCTGTTATGGCCCTAACGTGGATGTCCCGGATTTTTTCACCTTGTTGTGGGCGGCGGACAGGGAGATAGTCTCCAACCACATCATATGGGGGGGATTTCAATGTTACCTATGCTCCAAGCCTGGATAGGTCTCATCCTGCCCTCCGCCATTGCACCAAGGCAGCCACTGCGGTACAGGATATAATTACTGAGTGTCAACTGCTTGATGCATGGCGGCACACCAATCCCCTGAAACGTGAAGGAACACATTACACGGCACAAGCTGAGTCATGGGTGAGGCTGGACTATTGGATTTTATCTCGAGGGCTGGGCCCAGCAATCTAATCTGTAAGGTACAACACTTAGCTCGGACGTACTCAGACCATGCACCAGTTAAATGTACACTTTCCTCCGCTGACTTCAACCCACGCGGGGTCCTTGGAGGCTTAATGCGCGCAGCCTTTTAGACATAGTTTTCTAGGAAGAACTGGAAGAAGAGATACAGGATTTTTTTGAACGAAATAAGGGCACGGTACTGTGTGTGGGGATCATCTGGGAAGCATTTAAGGTCACACTAAGAAGGATTTGCATATCTAAAGTGGTGGGGTGGTAAAAGATATCAATAACACACTTCACAGACTGGATACGGAGCTCAAGACACAGGAAGCATCGCTGGCGCTCGGTCCGGATGGGGCTACGCAACATAAGTTTAGAGAGAAACTTACAGAATACATGGATATGGCGCCAAGGGAAACAAGATTTAGGGGCAAGCACTGGGTTGCCTGCGAGTATGGGGAAGGAGAGAGGCCCGGTAAGGTGTTAGCAGATACGATTAGACGGCCACGTTATTCCAATTACATCGTGGAACTAGAAGGGCCAGATGGGACACACTGTTGAGACACTGCGAGCATACTTGAAGCTTTCACACACCACTACACAGATCTGAATACTACTACCAGGTGGGATGAATCAGACCTTGAGGCATATTTGGGGGATGTCACCCTGGGTTGGTTGAGAGACGTGCATCGTGAATTTCTGTGTGCTCCCTGGGAATTGGACGAGGTTAGTGAAGCCATCATGCAAATGCAATCAGGGAAAGCCACCGGCACGGATGGCATTTCAATAGAGTTTTACAAAACCTATATTGATTTGATGGCCCCAATATTGCACGAGGTCTACGAAGTGTCGCTGGAGGTGGACTCCCTCCCACCACCCATGAGAAGAGCCCTCATTATCTCTTTTTTGAAACCTGAGAAGCCACCCCACCAATCCGGGTCCTATCAACCGCTCTCCCTTCTCAATTGTGATGCCAAAATTCTGGCGAAACTTATTGCCAATTGCCTAAGCTTGTTGCTAGAACACCTAATTCTTCCGGATCAGTCCGAGTTTGTCCCCGGAAGGGCCATCTCACATAACTTGAGGACTCTTTTTACAATTTTAAACAATGTTTACCCGGACTTACCATTGGCAACAGTCTTTCTGGATGCCACTAAGGTTTTCAACTCCATCGAATGGGATTATATTTTTGGCGTAATGCTCTGGATGGGGTTCCAGCTGCTCTTTTTGTCTTGGATACGACTGCTGTATCAACGGCCAGGTGCTAAGGTACTCATAAATGGTCGTACATCTCAAACCTTCTCGATTACTAGGGGTACCCTACAGGGATGCCCACTGTTCCCCTTGTTATTTGCTTTGGTGACGGAGCCATTGACAGCGAGGTTGCGACAGCACCACAACGACAGGGTCCTGCGGTGTAACATGAGGCAGATATTTATTTCAATATATGCTGATGACATTACTTTATATGTAAGAGACCCTCACCATAATTTGAACCCGCTCCTTCGGGAATTTATTGTATTTGGGAAGCTTTCGGGAATTCAGATAACTGGGGGAGTCCTGCCTCTTCCCACTGATAGACTCAGTGGTGCGATTTCCATTAGACTACCCATTGGAGTGGTGGGAAGACTAGTTGAGGTACCTAGGTGTCCGGGTTACCAGAAACAAGGAAGAACTTATGCGGCTTAAATATGGTGTTGCACTGAACCGCGTGACGGACTATGTGGCCCGCTGGATAACACTGCCGCTTTCTATGGCAGGGCGGGCGTCCCTAATTAAAATGGTGATATTACCCCAGTTGCTCTATCTTTTTTTAAAATATACCATATTATCCGGGCAGACACTTTTTTAAATCTCTTAAAACAGAACTGATCAGGCTGGTGTGGGTGGAGGAGGGGGGGGGGTGGTAAACAGCCTAGATTGCAGTGGGCTGTTCTGACGAGGCCATATTCGACAGGGGGGTTTGGAATACAGGACTTCAAACTTTATTACGTAAGCGCACAGGCCCATTATGTCTATTTCTGGGTGAAGCCACCGAAGTACATACCTCAGGTGGCGGCAGAACATTGGGTTGCACACCCGATCCCGATAGAGGGAGCCCTATATGCCGCCCCAAATAGCGAAGAATGGACGCAAACTACTGTTAATGCTACAATCATGGCATGGCGGTGCATTGGGCATTTACTGGATGCCCCCATGGTCTATTCCCCGCTCCTACCGCTTGCATATCACCCAAACTTGCCCTTCTACAGGAAACGCTATTTCATACATTTCTGGATCGAGTGGCTATCAGAACCTGGGGAGACCTATACCAGGACGGACAGTTTTGTGATTCGGAGAGTGTATTTCTGGATACGCAACAAACTTCGTTGGACGCCTTTCTGTACATACGACTCAAGCAAGGGGTCAGATCCCTAACTTCAGAGTTTCCGGCTGAGCCCCCGGCACTTGCCCCACAGCAACGGATCCTCCAACAAGCAACACCCAAATGTCTAGTATCACTGATATACCGTACAGTCCACACACAGCGAGAGGCACCAGCCTCGCACACGATGGGGAGACGAACTGGGATTTATACTGACGGATGAGCAATGGGAATTTTGCTGCTCACAGACGGAGCAGGTTTTGGCTAACAGCAGGTTGCGTATCAGACATTATAAATATTTGCATAGATTGTATTATATGGCAGTCAAGATGCACAAGTATCAGTTACGTAGCACGGATAGTTGTGAGAGATGCCATGCGCCAAAAGCCGATTTTTTACATTTGGCCTGGGAATGCCCAGGAGTGAGTGAATATTGGAGACATGTATTTGAGGCCCTGACTTTGATGACCAACGCGCACATTGAGCCCATGCAGCTTCTGGCCTTGCTGAGCTATGTTAAATATGTTTGGGGGACGCACCACAAGTATGTAGCCTTTGGACTACTCATGGCCAAGAGATGGGTGGGCTGTAGGTGGGGAAGGGGGAGGGCTCCCAAATTTAAGACCTGGCTTAGTGATATGATTTACTGTCAGGAGCAACTCACCACTTATGCCAAATTACTACCCAGTGCATCCAGACCCAGAGATATCCGGTCACCATTAACATCCTACCTACTGGAGCAGCCACATGGATCTCCAGTGACTGCGCCGCCAGATTGGGCCCCATTAAATACTTGGCCAGGAGGGCCTGGTGTGGGGGACTTCGACTCCTTATTGGGACCCATATGTGCGGAGTTCAGGGGTGGCCACATTAACTGTCATACCCATGGGTACGCGCCAATGATACGACTGAGCAACCAATGCCTTATAAGACGTACTGGAATGTGTGATACCCCCGTGGGAGACTGCGCCCCCCCCGACGATTACGCAAAGAATGGTACTGTAATATGTGATGCACTATAATGTAATCAGAGTTATGTACAAGCCAAATGTATACATGAGCCGACCCTACACAGATTAACAGCAGTGTAACCTACCTGATTGTTTGTATGAAAAGGTTAAATAAGGGAACAGTTACAAAAAAATATTTTTTTTAGAGACCTAATGTTTCACGTGACGCGCCTGGCCCGAAGTGGTTGTAGGTGGCTTGCTGTGTATTCATATGCTGATATTGATGCTAAATAATTGACTGCTCACTGCGCTGCCGGCCTGCACAGGGTTGTAGGCAACGAGCTGTGTTCAAAATACATGCTATCAATAAAGGTCTTTGAAATATAAAAAAAAAAAAAGATACGCCTTGAACGCAAGTTTGCGAAGGAAGTAAATGTTATGAACAGATGTACGTTCTATACATGTCCTCAGGCAGAGCATGGAACCATTGAAGAATTTGTAACGAAGCTTAGAGAATTGTCCATGAAATGTAAATTTGGAGCAAAGACTGATGAGCTTGTGCATGATCAACTCATTGTTCACTATAACAGCAAGAAAATTCAGGCACGTTTATGGGCTGCAAAAAACCCATCCCTCAAAGATGCTATTGACATGGTGTCAGCTTTTAGCGGGGACACGTTTAATGAACCACGTAGTACTCTCGTTCAGGTGATAGCAGTAAAGCTTTTATTGTCCTAAATAACAAAAGAAATGTAGTCAGTCCTCTTCTTGAGTCTTCCTTGTTCAGCCACGCCAGATGAGCCAAATGCCCCTCGGGAAAGAGGAAAGAGAAAACCAATGGTAAGTGCCCAATAATGGTATACAGGGTTTTTAGGGGATGTGGACAAAGTGAGTGGGGAATTTCACCAAAACAAAAAAAAAGAAAAGAAAGGTATCTCTTTGGCACGTCACCGAATGTGCAAAAACAAATACCAGAAAAACGGCTTCTAGAAATCTCTCTACCCGTTTACGTCACCAGGTACTTAACTGCCGATTGGCTCGAGCGATTTTGTAAGGTGTAACAATACACACAAAAAGAAAGCTATTAAGAGAGTGGGTCCCTTAACTCGTCTCTCTCTGACCTATATCTGTTACTTTTCCCTGTCCTCCTTGTGCCTCTCTCCCCACCTCCCTCTCAGGCCACAGACCCAGGCACATACCTTGGCTAGCCACGCTCCTCCAGGTGCGTGGCAGGGCAGTTTGTGGAGATGTTGGCTTCCTGCCATCCTTCAACGTCGAGAACAGGCTGGGAGTCTTCCTCCCTGCTGGTGCTTCTGCTGACCTTCGGCTCCGGTCCTTGACCCCGCGATGTCCGTTCCAGCTTCGGCGCCTCCGCTGCAGTGAACCCGCCCTTAACGATCTCTTCCAGGGTCTTCACAGCCAGGAACAATGGGGATTGGATGGAAGAACCTGGGTTGTTCTCCTCCTCGTTGGGATGTTCCGTCCAATCCTTAAATGGGCAGGCAGTCCAGGGCTTATGTATCGCGAGTAACAAGACTGGATGTGACGGGTAAGCGGAGGGCCACAGGGTAATATCAATGGCACCCTCCAGCCCCTCACACATGGCCAAAGTTGTGGAACAATTACAATTGTGCATGAGGGAGATGGAGAAGAAGGAAAGTGCGGGAGGTGATGTGGCCAACGTATCTAAAGGTGAATCAGATGTGGGGTTCATAATCAAGTAGAGTGGCACCTATGGGAAATCGAAGTCTTAACAAAATATCCTACTACGTATACTACGGATTATAAGAAATGAATAGCACTCAAAAAGGAGTGCAGAAAGTGTGGTCATTGTAGTCACTTTGTGTCAGTATGCTAGCAAGGTGCAAAATGTAAAGTGGCTACTGTAGATGAGGAGTGTGTGCCAGTGACGGTGGTATGAATCAACGAAGACCGCAGTCTTTTTGTGGAAGGCGCTGCCATGATGACCAGAGAATGGACAAGGCCCAATAATACAAATTTTTTACTTAACGGAAAAAAATTGAACTCATGATAGACAGTTGTTCAATGTACACTATTATCCCCAGGAGTAGGTTTGTGAAGCAATGGCAAGGATTTGATCTTTTACCCAAGGATATCAATCTGGGTGGTTATCAAGGAGAGGCCATTGATCTGGTAGGATACATGGAAGCAGGTATACAATTTGGTGGTACAGAAAATAAAGTGAAGTTATATGTAGCTGAGGATGTGTTCACCAGTATGAGCTTATCATCATCATAACCCAAAAAGGGCTACTCAAGTGATGGTGGTTGATTAAATGTTGTTAGCAGATATACTAGGTGAAGCCCAGGAAGCATTAAAGGAAGAGTTGGGTCTGCTCAATGGGTATGTTAACAAAATTGTGTTGAAACCTGATGCTGTGCCTATTCAGTACAAAGTGAGAAGAACCCCGTTGGTTGCTCAGGCTGCAGTGAAGGTCTTGTTGGATGAGATGTTGTTGAGTGGAGTTATTGAACCTGTGAATCCGTCCAGTTGGACTTCTACAGTATCTATTATGGAGAAATCTGACAGACGGTACAGGTTCTGTATGGACTTGAGATTTGCTCAATCAGAATGTGGTGGTTGACACTTATCCCCTACCAAACAGTAACAAATACATTTTGGCTTTAGGTTGCAGTAGGTATTTTTCAAATCTGGATTTGAAAAATGGCTACCATCAAATTATATTACATGAGCAATCTAAACCACTTACAGACCTTTCAGTTCACTCGCATGCTGTTAAGACTCTGCTCGGCAGCCATTGTATTCCCGAGAATGATGTGGGAAGTGTTTAAAGCCATCAACAACATCCTGTACTTCCAGGATGATATGTTGATTTTTGGTGACATGGTGGATCAGCACAACATGATTCTCAGGCAGGTACTGCCTAGAGTAAAGGATGCAGGGTTAACTCTATGCAGAGAGAAATGCAAATTCTAAGCTGAACAAGAGGATAACCTGGGGTACAGTATTATTGCAGATGGAGTCAAACCGAAAGAGAATTTGTTGAGTGCCATCAGATTAGCTGCTTCGCCCACAGATAAACCACATGTTGAGGTCCTTTTTGGACCTCATTGAGTATTACGCCAAGTTAGTTGAGAAATGTTTAAACAAAACAGAGTGTTTGAGGCTACTGTTGAAGAAAGGTGTCGCCTTTATTTGGCGGCAAAAACAACAGGCTTCTTTGGAGGCAATTAAGATTGATATTTGAAATGCTGGTATTCTTATGCCATTTGACACTAAATTGAAATCAGTACTTTCTGCGGATGCCAGTGCTACACACATCAGGCAGTGTTGTCCCAAGTTCACAACAGAGGTGAAAGAACAGTTGCTTTTGCCTCCTGTACTTTGACCACCTCAGAGAGGAATTACCCTGTAATTGAATGTGCAGCGTTAGTGGCGGCTTGGAGAGCAGAGTATTTCAGGACGTATCTGTGGTGAACCACGTTTTCCCTTCACACTTCACACTGACCACAAGCCTTTGGTCAAGGTTTTGCTTGCGGGGCGGAGGGGGCAAGCAATGGATCAGCTAGATTACCAGCGAGACTTCAGGAGTACAGTTTTGTAATTCAACAAATTCAAGGATGGAAAAATTATCAAGCGATTGCTTGTCTAGGTTGTCTTTGGATTGGAAGGTTTGTGGATGAGCTGGCAATGGTAACCAAAGAAAAAGAAAGAGTGGTGGCTTCAATTCAGGATGTGTTGGAACTTGGAGGTATGCGCGCCATTCCTAAAGATAAGTGGGTCAAGGAAATGGTTTTGGATCCCATAGTCAAGGAGGTGAAGCAGCTGTTGGTGTTAAGCAGTAGAAGGGAAAGCACTGTGTCAAGGTTGGCCAGACCATATTTAAAGTTCTTGAGGGGTTATTGTTTTGTGACAATATGGTGTTGACGAGAAGAGAGAAAGTTGTATTACCATGTGGTCTCCGAGCTAAGTTGGTAGCAATGGCACATGAGGGACACCTTGGTCAAACCAAAACCAGGAGGAGGTTGAAAGAGAATTGGAGGTGGCCAGGGATGGATGATCAAGTTGATAAGTGGGTAGATTGCAAGTGTGCAAGAAAGGGGAGAAAAGATTGACGGTGGGAGAAAAATCTGACATGGGTCACATATCCGACCCAGGCACACCTTTGCATACATTACGTATGGATTTCATTGCTCCCATGCATGAGTTGAGGAATGATGGAAGCTTGCCATGGTTGTAGTTGATGTTCATTCGATGTTAATTGTCAAGTTCATGAGGGAGATCACTACCAGACCTACCATTAATTTGGTGAGAGAGATCTTCTTAAAGGAGGGTGTTCCTAATGGTATTATAGCTGACAATGGACCGCAATTAGTTTCAAGGGGAGATCCAATTTTTTTTGAAGTCATGTGTTATTGTGCATAGTTGCACCTCATTTTACAACCCACAAAGTAAATGTTTTGTGGAAAGAACAAACAGATTGGTCAACGGCACAATTCAAATGGCAGTAGATGGGGACGTGATGTAAATGGCATGATGATGGACATGGTTGCTGCCTATCGCACCATTGTTCACGAGGTCACTCAAAGGACCCCTTTTGAACTTATGAGGGGGAGGATGGCTGGCACCAAGTTAGTCCCTGCCTGGACGAAAGACAAAAGGAAAAGTGTAGTCAGGATACTAAACATATTACACATATTAAGGTGGGTGACTGGATGAAAATACATTGTATTCAGAAAGGTGGAAGGTTGTTGAAATTTAGAGGGCCACTTAGAGTCAGGCATGTTCGTCGGTTTTCGGGGTCTTGGACAACAGCGAGAGCTGGAACAACAGACGAGTGGGTTTATACTAGAGAGGTGGTCAACGTTGGGTTGATAAGGAGCAAGGCAAGATGGCTTTTATGTTAATGGTTGATGGGGATATTAATTGATCCTCTGTATGACCTCGTAATGCTCCAATGCTGGGTGCAGGTGTTGCTGTGGTTAAAATTCCTGTGGCAAGCAATGACAGTTATACTCTGAAAAGTGTTCGGAATCGCAGATCACCTGCATATTTGAGGGATTATGTTCAATAATTTGTCTGTGATTTATATTACAACTCTATTCATTTGTATGTATCTTTGCAGACAAATAACATATGCTTTGTGTATGTTATTGTTCCTAATGCCCTAATCAATTGGAAGGGGGGGGGGATGTGTTGTTGTTTGGAAGGTTGTAGGGCAAGAATCTTCTGTAAGAATATGGAGTGTGAGACTAGCCTGCATTCTTTGTTCCTGATGACTCGCAAGTGTTCCAGTGAAGTTAGTTACTTTTGTGCTGGCCCAGGGATGGTTGCACTCTTGTTGTAGGGAGGAAACCTAAGCAAATAAACCATTCAACTCACCCAGTCTGCAGTGCTGTTATTCCGGGGTGCAAGACCTGTCACGGTTTTTGCATCTCGAAATCTGGTCCATCTACCTCATAGGGTCCCAGACGTTCTTCCGGACCGATTGTGATTCTCAGTTTTTCCAAAATGTATCATCACGGTTTTAAGATGTCAGTGTTAATTCTGTCGTTTGTAATTGTCACAAACATAGGACATAGACAAACACAAAAAAGTGTGAGGCTGGCCTACTTGCCTGGGCCTCTAGTACAGCACAGGCTTCTTTGGTGGCATTATAGGTTGTCAGTGACACGCAAACCCTTGGGAGTGAGTGTGGCTACATGGATGTGTCCCCACCAGCCTGTATATGGTGATTGGATACACTTAGAAGGCAAGGCACAATTGCACATCTCTCTACCAAAGGGTCAGGCAAGTAGGCCAGCCTCACACTATTTTGTATGTTTTTCTATGTCCAATTTTTGTGAAAATCAATAAGCAACGGACTCTGCATTAAAATCTTAAAACAGTGATAACAAAGTTTGGAAAAACGGGGATTCACAATCAGTCCAGATAAAAACTCGATAAAGCCGTCGCCGAGTGGATGAAGAACAGCCGACTGAAGCTAAACTCGGACAAGACGGAAGTCCTCATCCTCGGCTCCACCCCCTCGGCCTTGGACGAGTCCTGGTGGCCGACTTCACTGGGAACAGCTCCAACACCCACCGACCAATCACGTAACCTAGGGTTCATGCTCAACTCCACTCTCTCCATGACAAAGCAGGTCAACGCCGTCTCGTCCTCCTGCTTCAACACCCTCTGCATGCTCCGCAAGATCTACAAGTGGATCCCCACTGAAACAAGAAGAACGGTCACCCAGGCCCTCGTCAGCAGCAGGTTAGACTATGGAAACGCTCTCTAAGTAGGAGCCTCGGCCAAACTCTTGAAACGACTTCAACGCATCCAAAACGCCTTGGCACGCTTGATCCTCGACATCCCTCGCCGCAGCCACATCACACCCTACCTGAGAGACCTGCACTGGCTTCCCATCAATAAGAGGATCACCTTCAAGCTCCTCACCCACGCACACAAGGCACTTCACAACACCGGACCAGCATACCTCAACAGACGACTCAGCTTCCACACCCCCAACCACCACTTCCGCTCCGCCAACCTCGCCCTCGCCACTGTCCCCCGCAACGGAAGAGCGACCACCAGCGGCAGATCGCTCTCCCACCTCACCGCCAAGACGTGTAACACCCTCCCCATCCTCCTATGGCAGACCCAGGATCTGCTTACCTTCAGAAGACTCCTCAAGACCTGGCTATTCGAGCAGTAGCAGCCTCCCCCCCAGTGCCTTGAGACCCTCACGGGCAAGTAGTGCGCTTTACAAATGTTCTGATTAATTGATTGATTATGAGGGCTTTGAAAAAAGCAGAAAATGTCTACTTAGCTTAAAGATATAGCGATAGTAACCCTTCTTCTAATTGACCCCAATTTTAAGCAATTTGTTTTTTTTGTTCCAAGTGCTTTATTGATTTTTATTGCAATACAAAAAAAAATCTCTCCAGACCAATTACAACTGGACACTTTGTGTACCTCAAATGAAGGGATACTGGGGTAATCATGAAGTATTTAAAATATATTCTCTCCCCATCAGGATTAGAACATTAATCAAAGTGCTCCCTGCAAGATGGTTGAGCCCACCGTGGCTTATAGGGACCAGGGTGCGAACCAACAATGAAGCAGGACACTACTAGGGTGTTGTTAGACCTGGCATCATTGGCGTGAGTCTCCCTTCCATCTTTGGCGGATTGCCTCCACTGTTTTGATATGTTTTTGCTGGTTTTATGCTTTGGGCCATGTGCCACTGCTAATCAGTGCCACAGTGCAAGTGCTCCATATGTTAAATTGATATACTGATTGGATTCCATGATTGGGTTATTTTGATTTCTCAGTCAGCCCCTAGTACAGTGCAACATGTATGCCCAGGGCTTGTAAATCAAATGCTGCTGGTGGGCCTGCAGCACTGGTTGTGCCACCCACAGAAGCAGCTTGTAAAGTGTGTCTCAGGCCTGCCATTGCAAGGCCTATGTGCAGTCTAGCACTGCTATGTCGACTTGGCCAAGTGCACCCGCTTGCCAGTCCCTAAACCTTCCCTTTACTTCATATTAGACACCCCTGTGGTGGGCCCAAGGGAAGGGTGCATTGTAAGTATAAAGTAGGCCATGCTCTGGTGTGTGTAGCATGTTCTAGTAGTGAATTACAGCCATTTTCGTTTTTCACTATTGAAGGCTACCTGTTCTCCATAGGTTAGCATGGGCAGTTAGATTATTACATTCTTATAATCCTAACCGACTCCGGGAACATTGTAGAAATTTGAATTTAGTATGCCTGAACTCAGAATAATAAAATACACCTTTTAGTAAAGTTGGTTTCAATATTCTGTGTTTGAAAATGCCAATTTTAGAAAGTAGGTATTTTCTTGCCTAACTGTCCAGGCCTGCCTCTGCTGGGTTGTGTATTCCTTGTCTGGGCCTGTGAGTGACAGGGCTGGGAGATTCCAGGAGACAGGCTGGGAGACCCCTGTGGTGAATAGAGAGATCTGCATCTAGATGGGAGGGAGGAGTTGCACCTGGTACCTGAATAGGGCTGGGCCTTCCCTCTACAGTGCTGGCTCCACTTCCTGTGGCTTGTCTAATGTCTCTGCCCTGCACTGTGAAAGGAGAGGAGGAATCATGTCAACAGAGTGCTCCAGAGCTGTATCTTCCCTCCCCTGTGCTGGCTCCACCTCCTGTGGGGCAGCTGATGTCCCTGCCTTGCACAGTGAAAGGAAGAAGAGAGTCATATAAACAAAGTGCTCAGGAACTGGTTTGGATTAGGCAGAGGCCTCTCTGCCTTCAGAGAACAAAGGATTTTGGGGTATAAATATTGGGACCCTGATCCCAAGAAATTAGATCACTTCTGGAACAAGAAACCTTTTGCCAAGGAGAAGAACCAAGGAAGCTGCAGGAGTTTTACTGCCCCTCTGCCAATGTGCTGTTTGCTGGGTTGGCCTGCAGTGGTTGCTTCATTGCCAAGGACAGGAGAAGGAACTTTTTAAGGACTTTCATCTACAGAATATTTTCCAAGGGCTTGAACTGTGCTTGCCTCCTGCTGAAGTTTCAGGGACAAAAGACTTAATCTCCAGCTCCCCTCTGAATTTCCTTGCTGGGAATTCTCAACTCCAGACATTTGCGTGTCACGGGAAGCGCGACGCATTGAGAAGAAGCGTGTCACGCTGAAGCTGAAATCGTCGCATCGCCAGAGAAGCGAGCCTTCGCCGCATCTCCCTGGAAGCGTGTGTTCATCGAAGCTGCCTGCTGTTGCATCACCGGAGAAGTGTGACGCCATCGAGAGTCGCCATCGCAACACCGGAAAAGCGTGTCGCGGGACATGTCGTGGCTCCTAAGTACAGAGTCATCGCAAGGCTGCCAGGGCTTCTACGCATCGTCATCGCATCGCCGCATCAAGGGCGCCATCTTCTCGCATCGCAACCGGACCGTCGCATCGCATCAAGACGCCATCCTGCGCACCGCAATGAGTCCGCAGGCCGATAATCTACGCATCACCTCCGCACCGGTAAGGATCACGACGCATCCTCTACTCTGCGCAAGCATTGAGGCCCGACGCATCATCTCCACCGGATCACAGAACCAACGCTTCTCCCCTTTTGCGAGCCTTTTGTTTACTTTGCGTTATGCATCCAGGTACTTTGTTGAGAACTTTGTCGCATTTATCATCAACTTGAACTAAGCAACTTTAATCATCTTTTAAGCAATCTTAAGTGTGGTATTGTGGATTTTTGTCGTTTGTGGTCTTGTGTTAAGTCTATATAAAGAATACTTATTTTTATAAAACCTGTCCATCTGTTGTGTTTTCACTGTATTACTGTGTATATTCACAAATGTTTAACACACTGCCTCTGAGATAAGCCTATCTGCTCGTGCCAAGCTACCAAGGGGGTGAGCAGGGGTTATTAAGGAGTGTAATCCCCTTATCCTGAGTTAGAAGTAAGGGTCCCTATTTGGACAAAGGTGAATACCATTGCCAACTAGAGACCCCCAGATCTAACAGGTGTGTGAGGGGACTAACAGAAATTATTAATATTTCCATTGGAGCGACAGGACCAGATCATCACTTTTTAACTTGAGTTATGCGTGGTAGGATCTATTGTGAGAGTATAATATGTACTTCTCCAGCACAGGCTACATATTGGCTGACAGCACTGAAGTTAAACTTTATTGCACAATAACAAGGCAGCAGAATCACGGTATAGGCCAACTCAACGGAGCACACAAGGGCATAACAGAACAACAACCAATTGCAACCCTTTAACATTCCATAATAGACCTCTGTCAGTCACAAATAAAAATGAGCACGCAGCCACCACCCAATAGAAGTATTTTTCTTTATTACCTTCAGAGTTCTGCATTAAAACAGCCTGTACAAAATATACAAACCAACATATATTATCCAAAAGACACACCTGGGCCCATTACTAGCTTCAGGATAAATATGGTGCGGTGATGTTACACTGCACTGCTACCGGGTGATATTATTGCACTATTATGAGACCTATACAAGTTTGGAGCTAGGAATGGAGAATAACAGACAAGCGGTGCTAATACCACACTTATACATGCATGTTTGTACCGAATATCGGTCTCTTTTTCGGTAAAAGTTTCACCTGCTTACGTTCATTAGTTAAATTTGTGCCCGGAAATACTGTGCCTCTTGTAATCCCGATTTGGCTTACAACAGTGGTTGTCCACAGAAATGGAAATACGGTCCCACTTTTAACGGAAACCCAATACCATGCAGAACAGTTAAACTTTAATACAATTAACCAGGTTATCAAAAATATACATATATAATAAATACATCGAATATTTCAAGTGCTCTTTGTACACATATCACAGTTAAAATAATATTTTAAAAATAGAAATCCAACAAGCCCTTTTGAGAGGACTGAGCAGTACAGCAGATACTAAAAAGCATTGGCAAAGCGGATAGGTTTCTCCTATGAGAGTTCTTGGACTTGTCAATGTTAAGTAGGCATGCTGTGCAGCTGGCAAAAAGTAAAAACAAAAAGCCCTATGATGTGGCCAGCCCCAGCTGCGTCACAGTACCTTAAAATGTATTATTAGCCATGTGCTTCCCTGAGGCAACATAGAGGGAGGAAGAGAAGGACAGGTGCAAGGGGATGGGGGCGTGGGAGGGTTGGGGGGGGGGGGGCGGGCACACGGATAACGGAGGGTGGGTGGGGACTGCCAGCATACGGACAACAGAGGGGAGGGTGGGGACTGCAAGCAAAAAGATAAGCAGAGGGCAGCCTCTAAGCCTCCTGTAAGGCAACAAGAGTGTCGCAAGAGACAGCGCATGTACTGTCTTTGAAGCAAGCAACTGAGAAAGTGACAATGAAACGTTGTCAGTGGGCAGTCCCTAATTCCCGTGCAACCTAGAGAGGTCTAACAAGAGATAGCGCATACTTTGTCTTAGACAGCACCTAAAATGTACGAACTGGTTTTCCTGATTAGAAGATTGTTGACTTTCCACCCGTTGTTGGATTGGATAAGGGAAGTTCTTCTCAGCTTGGAAGCATTTGTTAGCGGCCGTTCACCGGAGCAGTTCTGGAAGAAGGAAAACATCTATCAAAGACAAGCTTTGTTACAGAAAGTTAAAATTTTCTATGTTAAAACGCTTTTACTGTTTAACATACCAATAACTCTTATAATTTGCAGACAACGAAATATATAATAACATCCAGACACCATGACATCGGCCATTGAGTCTAGCCCCCTGCAGGTGACATAAGTAAGGAAAAAGTATCTTACAATACAGATAGGGTATATGAAGAACTTTCCTGCCCATTCTCACTTTGGAATTTCCAAGACTCAGTTCACAACTCTGCGCAAACAGCGCATCGGCAGGCCACTAAGGTCGTTCCCACACATATTTAGTTGCCTCACTTCTGAATATTTAGTGGTATTATAAAGTAAATGGTTTCCTCTTTCCTGCATGTCACTTTCCACTGCTCTCTCCTTTCTCTTGCCCCCCCCCCCCCCCATTAGTCATAATAGGTCAGGTGATGTGTCTGGTCCACAACTCACATTCATTTCATGGAGGATGAAAATTCCTTTGTGTTCCAAACTATTTTGATTTGACTCATGTTATTTTTAATTTGGAGCATGAATCACATCATGGCACCATAGTGCTGGGGAACCAAGTAATAATATGCACTGGCAAAACTAATCATTCACTTTGCCAGTCCTGTCAGGCCACACCTGTTGACTTTGCCAATGCTTTTAAAACTGTACCGGGATTGGTAAAACTAATAGTTGTGGCAGACAACCTTAAAAGTATATATTTTTTCATACTTCCAAGTTGGCTGTTAAGTAGATGGCTGCCGAGGTGTGTGATACAAAGGGGTGGCCAATTTGAAAGTGCATGTTCTATAAATCCTTCCTGGCGCCACATCGTGCTGCCATTTTGAAAGTATGAAAAATAATGCCCAGATATAAAGTATACTTCCAAGATGGCTGGCTGCTACTATTGGCCCATTTTAAAAGCATCTAGCACTGGCAAAACCAATAGCGACTAAAGGCAGATGATGGTGAGGGACAGAAAGTCAAGAGAGAGAGGAAAGTGTGCAGGTGATGGTCGAGAGAGAGAGCGCGCATGATGTGGAGCCAAAGAAATGCTCAGTGTCAGAAGGACGAGAGAACAAAGATGATTACTGGTTGGGAGAAAGGTGAGGCAGTGAGGGAAATAGGACAAGGGCATGCTAGATAGAAAGAGGAAGGAGCAGAACATGCAGTCAAGAAGTGCAAAATCACAAATGGTAATAAAATAAAAAAAAACAATAGTGTCTTGATATCAAAAGTGCAAGCATATTACTTATTAGAACATTGGAACGTTGGGAGCTCAATTGAAAACAATGGAATGCTCCGGGCTTATAATGGCTGGTGTAACTCCGGAGCTCCAACATTCCAATGTTTCCAACATTCCAATGTTTCTTTGTTCACAGCTCTGGCTGTGAACAAAGGCTTCAGGGAGCCTGAGGGATTCCAATCCCCTCACGCCCCCATAAGGCTTTGTTTTTTTTGTTAGAACCTTCTGCCCTCTAGTGGCAGAATGTTCTAATAGCCTTATAGCCCTTCGTAGCTGGGCTATACCGGCTATTAAAGTCCCTCTCCCTTGTTAAAGGCCCTCGCTTTAGCGCTGGAGAGGGCCTTTAATAGCTGGTATAGCCCTCTATGGCGGGCTATTAGGCTATAACCAATCAAAAACACAAAGCCCATTCTAAGAACACTGGTTACAAATACAATGCGGTCTGATTTAGCAGGACCTCAAAACGACTCAGCATCAAGATACCACCATTACACAAGAACATCAGGCTAAAAGAACAGGTCGATCTTTAGGACTTTTCCAAACTCTTAGTAATTCTGTAGCTGTTTTAAGTTTCTGAAGAAGGTTATTTCACAGCCTAACCACAAGTATCAGAGAGTGGCCCCCATAGCGAGTTCTGAAAATACGAGGGGGTCTCAGTATAAAGCTACTCTCAGAGTAGAAAGAATTCACAGGAAAACGTGACGGAAATAACAAGCTGAATTTTAAGGATTGTTTTCGGTAAAAGCATCAATGAATGATGCAAGTTGCTTAAGCTAGATTCAATGGTCCACGTCCAACCACTGCAAACCTCTGCAGGATATACATACATTGTCAAACCTGTTCACGTGCCACATGGATCCTTTGCGGTTTAACAAGTCCATATGTTAGCAGACCTAGATAAGAACTGCTACAGTAGTCAAGGCATAGAGTATGCTTGAGATACCCATTGTGACAAAAGTGTGGGTTGGATAATCCACAGTACTTTCCTGATCATTAGAAAACAAAAAACAAGAATTAGTGCTGGATTGATCTGGACCGTCGTAAAAAAGACCAGTTAAGAACAGGCCCCAGGAATTTTACCTTTTGCATGATCATGAACAAAGTACCATTGGTAACTTGTCATAAAGCATAGCTCCAATCAGCCTTTTGATTGGCAGTCACAAACAGCTTTGTTTTGCTTGCTTTTAATCTGAGAACAGAGTGGTTCACCCAGTGCAGGATGGCCCCTAAACAACTTCGATGTTCAAGTTAGAAAAGGCTACCTGCCTATCAAGCCAAGTAAAGAAGTGTCATCAGCGTACAAGAGCCCCTTTCACCCTAAGGATCTAACAATCTGGTACAAGAGCCACATATATACACTAAACTGCATAGGTAATAGAGAGAATCCTTAAAAGATTCCACATCACACTGCAATCTTCTTAGACACAAAAGGCGGCAATAAAAGAGAGTAAACATGGTTTTCTAAAAAGAGTTAGGACCACTGTGCCTTTGATACACACCTGCACTAATCTTTGAATCTGTACAGAATATCTACTGTATTCAAACAGCAGAGCAGTCCAGTTAAACTACTCCAGCCATATTGCCATCATCCAGGATAGCTCTGATGTCTCATGGTATCATCCAGGGCCACGACCAATGTGGTTTCTATCAGGCAGCATGGCAAATACACGAATTGCCAAGGATTGAGAGCATGAGAAGGTACCAGAAATTTCTAGAGCTAGCAGGCAAACTAGATTTTCCTGCACCATGCATGTGGTTGGAAGTAGAGTGTTAGGTGACTGGGTGCATATGTCTTCTAGATCAACTGGACGTTCTTCAATAATAGAGTGACACCCCGGGTCTTCCACAGACTAGGAACAGCACCAAATATGAAGGAGCAGTTAAATGTCAATAACACTACCTGCCATTGTTAGAGCAAGGGATCTCTGGCTGGTAACTAGGTAACGATCAACAGGTGACCCAGCTTTAGAGCTTTTCAAGTGAGGCTACACCTCAACTTCAGTAAGACCCTCCCAGTCGCAGGAGATAGAATATTAAATACTCTTCCCAGGATGCTGGTCAGTTTGCACCCCACTCACTCAACAAAGCTCCCATGGATTTTAAGGAAGAGATGTCTAGTCAGAGCATCACAGAATGCTTGGGAGGCTAATGCTCCACTAGAAAGCCAACGGGGGTTCGCAAAGGCTTCTAAGGCGGCAAAGAGTTGTTGTGTGAGTTGCACAAGTTACTACTTGTGTAACGATATATCTGTAAGAGACATTAGTTAGTGATAGATTCCTCACCTTAGATTATCCCCAGGCGTCAGACTGGATCTGGAAAGTTTTTCTGCTTAACAGTACCCCTGCGCGCCAGTAGGTGGCGTCATGCGGCGTCGTGAGCGTCGAAATAACTTCACGGGGAATACTTAGGCGTCACCCATGCGTGCTGACGTCAGTTCTGTACACGACTTTCCATGCCGAAACGCAGAGCCATGCAAGATACTGACCATTGGTGCATAAAACTAGGGTCCTAAAAGGGGATGACCTTAACCCTAGTAATCAGTTCGCAGAACGGGGAGCATGGGTGGGGCGGTAAGGAATCTATCACTAACTAATGTCTCTCACAGATATATCGTTACACAAGTAGTAACTTGTGCATCTGAAAAAGACATGTTAGTGATAGATTCCTTACTTTAGAATGGATACCCCAGCAATAACAACCCGGGCGGTGGGTCTCCGAACAGGATTACACCAAAAAGTCACGGAGCACAGAACGGCCAAAGAAGCCGTCTCTCCGGACCTGACTGTCAAGGCAGTAGTGTTTAGTAAATGTGTACATCGAGGCCCACGTAGCTGCCTGACAAATGTCCTGCAAGGGAACAACGCGTCCCAAGGCAGTAGTGGCTGCAGTTGCCCTGGTCGAATGGGCACGCAACCCCACAGGAGGCTCCTATTTGGCCAAGGAGTAACAAGCTTTGATGCACAGAAGGACCCACCGGGAAATGGTCCGCTTGTGCACAACCCGACCTTTTTTGGCGGCCACGTAGCCAACAAAGAGCTGATCATCCACCTGTGTATGCTGCAGATAGAAAGCAAGCATACTTTTTGGGTACAGATGGCGGAGGCTCCCCTCTTCCCTGGAAGGATGCGGAGGCAGATATAAGGTGGGCTAAGTGATTGTCTGCCCGATGTGGAAGGGCGTGACAACCTTTGGCAAGAAAGAAGGACGGGTCCTCAAAACTACCTTGTCCGGATGAACAGAAAGGAATGGAGGTTTAGAAGAAAGAGCCTGGAGCTCACTCACTCTTCTGGCAAAGGTGATAGCCACCAGGAAAGCCGTCTTTAGAGTAAGAAGACGTGAAGGACAGTTATGAAGGGGCTAAAAAGGAGCGCACATCAGAAAGGTCAAGACAAGATTTAAGTCCCATTGAGGCATTATGAAAGGCACGGGAGGAAACGCGTGTGTAATGCCTTTGAGAAAGCGGTTAACAACCAGAGACTTAAAAAGAGAAGGCTGATCAGGAAGCCTCAGGAAGGTGGAAATGGAAGAAAGATAGCCTTTGATAGTGCCCAGAGTAGAGCCCTACTAGGCCAAAGATAGGAGAAACGGAAGTAATTCAGAAAGAGGGTCCGGAAGGGGATCCACAGCCTTTGCTGTGCACCATGCCACAAATTTGTTCCATCGGCAGGCGTATACCGTTTTAGTGGAGGAACGCCTGGCTGCCAGAATGACATCACAGACTTCGGGAGGAAGGTTGAAAGCCGTCAACTGTCGCCGCTCAATTTCCACTCTTGGAGTTGGAGGCTGGAGAGGTTCAGGTGGAGGACCGTCCTCTGCTGCTGCAACAGAATATCCTCCCGAAGAGGCAGACGGATCGGGGGATTGATGCTCATACTGAGTAGCTCGGGATACCATACTCTTCGAGCCCAGTCCGGAGCCACAAGAATAACTTGAGCCCAGTCGCGCCTGATCTTCTTCAGCACTCTGACCAGAAGTGGTATAGGCGGAAAAGTGTACAGTGGACCACAGCTCCACTCGAGATGAAAAGTGTCTCCAAACGAGTGCCGCCTTGGAAATTCCAACGCGCAGAACTGATGACATTGTGCGTTCTCTTCGGTGGCGAATAGATCTAACCAAGGCTCTCCCCACTGCAGAAAGAGACCTTGCACCACATCAGAGTTCAGATGCCCTTTGTGATCCATCAAGCACCGGCGGCGGAGTTCGTCCGCCCTGGTGTTCCGAGAACCTGCCGGGTGTTGTACCACCAAGGTAATGCCTTGATGTTCCAGCCATGTCCAGAGGCGCAGAGCCTCCTGACATAGAGTCCAGGACTCATAAATCCAATTGGAAGTTGGGATGCGCACTCCTTTGGTTTAATGTGTTTGTAAGTTCATTGAAGGTGGGTGGTGCCCCTGAGGTTAGACCCACTGTACTTGGGTTAAATACAACTCTGTAGTGCACTGTTCTGTCGAGAATAGTGTCTCCCCAGGGCACTCGAAATTAAATGTTCAATAGTTTGTTCAATAAAGTTCAAAAAAGTTCAAAAAACATGTAATTCTGTTTCAAAGCTTTTCTTTACTGATTATTCATTTCATGATTCTTCTCATGGTGTATGATTATTCAAATCATTGGCCCAATGCATTTCGGGCTGTGCCCTTCATCGGGGGCCCTGTGCAATTCTGTAACAATGACAAATAAAGTACAGTTTCAACAAACAAAATGATATCTCTACATTTGTTCATGTAGGTATAAGCTCAGTCAAACATTGTGCATTTTTTCTATACATGCAAGGAAGGAAGGAAATGGGTGTCAGTGGTATTATAGAATGGGAAACACTAGTGGTGTGAAAAAATGAGTGCTCTGTATACGATGATGGTCGTGAATGAAGGTGAATTGGGGGTGCCTAGGGAATGTTAATAACGGTGTGAAAGTGCTCTGAAGGTTCACGAAATCTAACCTGGTCTGACGTTTGTAATTAGTGTGAGAAAAAATCCCAGGACGTCTAAAGTATACTGTGAACACTCGGGATCGGTCAGTAATCAAGCAGGAAAATCAAGAATATAACAGTATCTAGATAAAATATATATCTTTAATGAATATTTATTTAAAAACAACATATAAAATAGGATCACGAGGCCAAACCAATTAATAAGAATAAAAAATGGGTCAATAACATACAATTCTAATAATCAAACAACATAAAAATCATAATTAATACAGAAAATGAACACATAAATGCATGTGATACAATAAATGTTAAAAAGGAGCATAAGAACTCGACGCGCGTTTCGGCAGTAACCCGCCTTCTTCAGGAGACCTAGAATAAATCAAAACATGGACGCTCTATCCACGCAGTAGCACCAATAGAAGGTGACACCTTCGTAGATGGGATCATATGGGATGACATAAATTTGGTTTCAAGGAGGGGATATTCCTCCGTATTTTCAGCGACGTGGGCGATGTACGTGGCGCAGAAGGAAGTTGATTAAAAAAGCGATGGTCACAGTGATACTTTAGATTTTATGTAGTGCACCAGAATTGTATTCCAGACGATTTTGCTCGGTGTTGGTACACTCGAGGACAGAGAAAAATAATTTCTTAAACAGAAAAACAAAGGACGGACAGCAATGCAGTGCTGTTCCGTTGCTCAAAATATTAGGATCCTACTTCCCCATGTACAATCGCTTAGCCGTCTCTTAAAACCGTAGACAATGCGTGGGCAGCAGAATGGTGCTGTTCCAGCGTTTATTCCGTTGGGATCCAACCTCCACAAAAAAATTAGATCAGCCGTCCCTTAAGGAAGTAATTACCGAGCGGACAGCAGGATGGTGCTGCTCCTACGTTCGTGTTGTGGGGACCCGACCTCCACAGAAATATTAATTATGATTTTTATGTTGTTTGAATATTAGAATTGTATGTTATTGACCCATTTTTTATTCTTATTAATTGGTTTGGCCTCGTGATCCTATTTTATATGTTGTTTTTAAATAAATATTCATTAAAGATATATATTTTATCTAGATACTGTTATATTCTTGATTTTCCTGCTTGATTACTGACCGATCCCGAGTGTTCACAGTATACTTTAGACGTCCTGGGATTTTTTCTCACACTAGTTGTTACCCTGCCCTAGGAGTCTATACACTACCCAGGGGGTCCTTGTTGTCTTCACCTGACGTTTGTAATGCCACACAGGCGTCAGATAATATCTGTAACGGAAAAACGAGACAGGAAAATGCAATAGTGAGCTGTGGACGGTCTACGCGTTAATCGGAAAATGAATCGGTTAACGAAGCTCGTCTCCGTTTAAAAAGCGGGCTTACCGGGTAAAGAGTACTCGTCGGGTCCTAGATGGAATTCCGGTAAAGCTGTGTGCGTTCGAAAATTCTTCCGCGTTCAGTGGTTTGAATGCGGGCGGAAAGTTCCTATATTGTCAGGGTGAAGCTGATTGGCCGGGTGTGTGCGTACACATCTAGGGCCCGACGAGTACTCTTTACCCGGTAAGCCCGCTTTTTAAACGGAGACGAGCTTCGTTAACCGATTCATTTTCAGATTAACGCGTAGACCGTCCACAGCTCACTATTGCATTTTCCTGTCTCGTTTTTCCGTTACAGATATTATCTGACGCCTGTGTGGCATTACAAACGTCAGACCAGGTTAGATTTCGTGAACCTTCAGAGCACTTTCACACCGTTATTAACATTCCCTAGGCACCCCCAATTCACCTTCATTCACGACCATCATCGTATACAGAGCACTCATTTTTTCACACCACTAGTGTTTCCCATTCTATAATACCACTGACACCCATTTCCTTCCTTCCTTGCATGTATAGAAAAAATGCACAATGTTTGACTGAGCTTATACCTACATGAACAAATGTAGAGATATCATTTTGTTTGTTGAAACTGTACTTTATTTGTCATTGTTACAGAATTGCACAGGGCCCCCGATGAAGGGCACAGCCCGAAATGCATTGGGCCAATGATTTGAATAATCATACACCATGAGAAGAATCATGAAATGAATAATCAGTAAAGAAAAGCTTTGAAACAGAATTACATGTTTTTTGAACTTTTTTGAACTTTATTGAACAAACTATTGAACATTTAATTTCGAGTGCCCTGGGGAGACACTATTCTCGACAGAACAGTGCACTACAGAATAGAGTCCAGGACCCCACCGGCCTGTTTGTTGCAATACCACATGGCGGTGGTGTTGTTCGTGAACACCTGCACTACACTTCCCCAGATAAAGGTAAGGATTGCTTTCAGTGCAAGTTGGATCGCCCGCAGTTCCAGAAGGTTAACATGGAACCAGGACTCCGCCGGAGACCAGAGACCTCTGATCTCTGCCTCTCCCAAGTGGCCTCCCCTTCCCAGGAGGGACGCATCCGTCACCACTGTGTGCTCTGGTTGGGGAAGGGAGAGGGATCTGCCATTGACCCAATCGCGATTCGTGAGCCACCACTACAGATGTCGTGCAGTACCCTCCGAGATCTGGACACGATCGTACAGGTTGCCCTGATGCTGTGCCCACTGAAACTTCAGGTCCCACTGCAGAGCCCACATATGCCATCTGGCATGTCGCTCTAGCAGGTTGCCGGAGGCCATCAGGCCCAGGAGCCGGAGGGTCATCCTGACTGAAACCTGGGATAGAGGCTGAAAGCTCGGAATCATAGCCTGAATATCCCGGACTCGCTGCTCGGGAGGAAAAACCCGAAACTGTGTTGAGTCCAGAACCGCTCCGATGAAGGGGAGCTTCTGAGAGGGACTCAGGTGCGACTTTGGCACGTTGAGGGAGAACCCTAGCAAGTGCAGGAGGTCGGTCTTAGTCTGAAGGTGGTTGACGACTGCCTGGGGCGAGCCTGCCTTCATCAACCAGTCATCGAGGTAGGAGAAGACTGACACCCCTGACCTGCGCAGATGAGCTGCGACCACCGCCATCACTTTCGTGAACACCCGAGGGGTGCTGTTAAGGCCGAAGGCGAGCACGGTAAACTGAAAATGTTCCTGGCCTACCGTGAACCGCAGGTAAGGCCGGTGGGCTGGCAGGACGGGGATGCGAAAATATGAGTCCTGCAAGTCCAATGCTACCATCCAGTCTCTAGGGTCGAGAGCAGTCAAGACCTGAGCTAGGGTGAGCATCTTGAACTTCTCCTTCTGGAGGAAGCGAATCATGTCCTGGAGGTCCAAGATAGGACACAGACCTCCTTTTTCCTTCTTGGGGACCAGATAGTAGTGGGAATAGCAACCATTCCCAACTTTTAGCCCAGGAACGTACTCGATGGCCCCCTTGGCCAAGAGGGCCGCGACCTCCTGTTAGAGAAGAGCCAAATGATCCCCAACATGCAGTGGCATCGAGGTGGCATGGCCGGAGGGGAGGACAGAAAGGGGAGGGCGTAACCTTGACTAATTATCTGCAGCACTCACTTGTCTGATGTATTTTCGCACCAGTGGTGGAGGTGGTGGCGGATCCTGCCACCCACAGAGTGGGGTGCTCCCTGAAGCTCGGATTAGGAAGGCTTAGAGGCGGAAGCAGCGGGAATGGAAGTGGACTGGCCCGCACGCTGGTTACCAGACCCACCCCTGCAGAATCCACAGCCGTGCTGAGGCTGGTTCTGCACAGGCTTGCTGGAAGAGCGTACCTGGATGACCCTGCCCTGGCCATGAAAGGAACTAAACCCAGGCGCGGCAGGGCTCTTCGTCGCATCCTGAAGGTCATCCACCCAATCCTGCTCTGAGTCACACTGCCGTACAAAGGGGTCCTCGGAGCCGTCCCAGTCCTCGTCCGGCTCCGGAGTAGAAGGAGCCGGCCACAGCAGCAGGGACGGAGAGGGGGCCACGTGGCACCGGGAGAGGCGCCGGCCGGGGCCGAGCCGGAGCCGCATCCCAATGCGAATCCCAGGCCGGAAAGAAATGGTCCGAGAACCGGGACAGGGGTGGAATAAACGGTACCCAGTGCGGCACCTGTGGTGCCGGAGTCAAGGGCAGCGCCCGGGCCAGTGGCGCTGCACCTTGTGGCGCCGGGGTCAGAGCAGAGGGCGCTGGATCCAGTGGCTCCGGGACTGGTGCCAGAGGCAGTACCGCTGGGCCAACAGGATCTGGACACGGGACGGCGGTGCCCGCAGGCGTGCCGGCGTGAGCCCGAGGCCTAGAAAGCGGCCCATGGCAGCAAGAATGTCTTGCATTTGTTCGGGAGTCGCCGACGGACCCGGGTATATCGGGTAGGCCGCGGGACTCCCAGGCTCCGGAGGAGCCGCAGGGCGGAGCCCCTGTCCCCCCCCGTCCGCCTCCGAGGAGCGACAGCGGGAAGTTGGAGAGCGAACACGCTTCTTCGACTTCTTTTTATGCCGTCGCTTACCGGAATCTGAAGGCGAAGACTTAGAGCCCGAGGAGCAATAGCTCCGGTCCCGTGAACGGCCCCTAGACACGGAGCGGCAGTGAGAGGAGTGCCGGACCTCCAGCAACTTCCGGCACCGCTCCCGCAAGGCCTTCGGGGCCATGGCCTGACAGTCCCAGGAGTCATGGTCAGTCTCCAGGCATTAGAGGCAGACATCGTGGGGGTCCGTCACTGACATATTACGGCGGCATGACCCACAAGACTTAAAGCCGGGCATCCCTACGTGCACCAGGAGACAAGAGAGGGAGACAAAAAGTAGTAAAAAATGACTGAGGTACGTGCTCAATCCGGATCTGAGCTTTCGGCGCGGAAAAAGAAAGAACTGACGTCAGCACGCATGGGTGGCGCCTAAGTAGTCCCTGTGACGTTATCTCGGCGCTCACGATGCCAGTGACAGGCGTGGAGCCGCACAACGCCACCTACTGGCGCGCAGGGGTACTGTCATACTTTAAAGGATACAAGTCAGATTCCACGGGAGCGAAGTTAAATCCCCCTAACCTCCAAAAAACGGTACCAAGAATGATATAGTAAACACACTCCTGATAGCTGTTCTCTAAAAGTATGGGGGAAAAACCCAAGGAGTGTCCACCACTCTCCCCATACGAGGGGTTAAACAACAGGGCTGATGCAGGTCTGGCTGGTGTAGTCAGTGCTGTAAGAAAACAGGACAGGTAGTAATACTACTAAACAATATCCAAAGAGCACCCACTTTGTTACATTGACATGCGTTTTATACAGAGGTCACTTACCCCAGTGAAGTCCATGGGCTGCTTTGGTGAAGGGGGTCCTTGCTGAATTTTGATACCAGGCCTAATAGAGCAGGACTCAGGAAAAGGCCACACACATACACCAGACATACACTAAATAAATGGGAAGAGGAATTGAGGTGTACTGGCCGGCTCTACAGGAGGGACACAGAGCGGAGCAGCTACACACTCAAGAGGAGTGCCGCCCGGCCCGGGAAAACGTTTCCAGGCGGAGCTCTCTCTCTCTCAGCAGGGCATAAGAAAATAAATATGCGCCCCGAAATGACTGTCCGGTCAAGCAGGATCCAAAAAGCGGGGACAAGGAACAGCCCGAGTTGAAGGATGGAGAGAAAACCCTCCGAGGAACTCCGAGCTCTGAGGGCGGGGAAAATGGATTCAGGAGAGAGCGGAGATCCTAAACAACGTCCTCAAAACTAATGTTTGGGTCTATGGCGCGAATGGAGATTTTCCAAAAGACTCTCCGCGCTGAATGATTGTCGGAAAATAAGGGCGTTTTTCCGGCTACAGTTGAAGATCGGAAAATCACAAAGGGTGAAGAGAAGTTCCTCGGGTATAAGGAGAAACAGGAGCAAAGTAGCGTCGCAGAGGGAAGGCGCCTCTCGAAACCAGGAAGCAAAAAGGGGGCGTGGTACTGGAACAGTAAGCCAAGTAATGGTTAAGTTCAGACGCGTCCCTTTACGTGAATAAGGGAGCATCTCAAAAGACCACTATCATGTAGGAAAGTTCAGTAAGCATTAGGGAACGTGGGTAAAGGACATAGGGGAGACCTAAGATAAATACATGTCAAGGTCTTCTGCGCAGCCCATGCCGCAAAACCCGACAGGTACTGCTAAGCAGAAAAACTTTCCGGATCCAGTCTGACACCTGGGGATAATCTAAGGTAAGGAATCTATCACTAACGTGCCTCTTTCAGATAAGAGCTTCTAGTAAGGCGGTGAATAAGTAATTACTTTTGGCCAGGACCAGGCCTCTTTTGTATGCTATGAGTTGTTTATATGCCTCATAAGGCCTTAAACAAAGGGCTACTGATGAGGGTATAGCCACTGCAAACACCTCAAGAAAGGAGATGGGTGATACAGTCCTCTCCCACATCCTGGTCTGGCAAGGAAAACTGAGCCCAGCAACGGTCGCCCATTGGTGGTTGGAGAGCAAGGGTCTGATATGCAAACCCAGGGGATGTTAAGGGATGCCAGATATTGCAAAAGGAACCAGAGTAACAGTGCACATTTTGGGATACTTATTTACTTGGGATAGGAATGTATCAAATAATAGATGGATGGGATAACGAATTGATTCCTCCTAAATGTCAAGAGTAACTATAAACCTGAGTGGACAGTTGTTTTATAACCAACTGTCTTTATCACGGCAAACAGTGGCCCTTGTGAGCCAGATATGCAAGTTCACATTTTAATGTAAAGGAGCTGTTTGCACCAGAAGCAGTAGGAACCATGTTCCAAGGCTCAGGAAAAAATCTGCTACATCAGGAACATTACAACCTCACAGTCAGTTCGGAGTGAGGTTCTAACCGTTGATGTGGCTCTGGTGTTAAAGTGAAGTTATTCATGAGGAAGGTAGTAAGATTTTATTTTATGCTAAAAAAAACTTCCCTGAAAAAACCCTACTGTTTAAAAAAAAACCTGCAAACTTGCCAATTATACGTAACTGACATAAGTAGAGTTTGCATTGCTGTGATGCTCTGCATATTACCTTACATATTACAACACTGATGATATTTTAAATCTATGGTGGTGTAAGTTATTATGCAATTTATGTATAACTGGCAAATTTCCCTGTTGTTTGGTTTCGCAAGCCTTTACTCACTTGTGAATCTTGCCGCTCCAATAGTCCAATATCTGTAAAGATTGGTCAGTTGACCCACATTCAGATGAGGCCCTGAGAGGTCCGTCATTTCTGACGCATCTCTCAGAGACTTCAGTCTCATGACTGAAAACCAGTAAACACTACTAAATAAATAAAAGGTCATAGTTTTAGTAGGAAGCGTTTTTTGTTTCACTAATAACTTTAGTGCCTTCATGGAAAGTTTTGTGATAATTCGTGGGGACGGGCCAAAAAAAGGGGGTGAGGGCAAAACACTAACTTCCCATGTTAGGTCCCATAGAAATCTCTGTTCTCTGAAAGAGAAAAAAAAACGGGTAAATGGAATTACGCCAAATTTGGCAAAAAGTTAAAACTGTCCTCAGTAATAATGCTTTTGTGATTTGGTGTAAATCTGTTCAGTTGCAGTTGCAGAGTTAGCAGTTAAAGAGGTGCTTGGGTTGAGCATGAAGCAATTCAAAAGTAAGCTTAAACTTGCAGTAGTCCAGCAATATTAAATATTACAAAAATAGGGCATTCTGATTGGCCATGGGAGCTTTTTCTCTCATCTGCCATTTTGCCAACAGTACTGCAGTACTGAGTGAACTGATTGGCTGCTCACAACTGTGAAGAAAATGTAGCAGCCCATTACAGGACTGCTAGACCTGTCAGCCTTAGGGTGATCTCCCCCCAGATTTTTTGCCTGCTTACCTCCTCTTTTTGCTGATTCTTTTTGTTGGACTAAAGACTCTGAGCACTTTACCACTGCTGATCAGCGCTAAAGTGATGTGCTGCTCCCCTAAGCATGGTAACATTGGTTTGTTCACAGTGGGTACATTTAATTTACTTGTAAGTCCTTTGTAAAGTGGCATCCCATATACCAAGGCCTGTAAACTTAATGCAGCTCCGATTGTATCACCCACACAAGTTACCTTTCAAACCTGTCTCAGGCCTGCAACTGCAGGCCCTGTGTGTGCAGTTTACTGCCATTTCGACTTGGTAGTTATAACGCCTTGCCAAGCCTTAAACTCCCCTTTTATTACAAATGCATCACGCCTAAGGTAGGCACTGAGTACCCTGTAGGGCAGGGTGCTGGGTAATAAAGGGTAGGACATGTACTTTTAAGTTTTGCATATTGTGTTAGTGGCAAGCACCTACAATTTGTTTTTCACTACTGTGAGGCGTACCACTCTCATGGGCTAACATTGGCAATTTCTTATTACACATTTAATTTGTAATTCCTGATTCAGAAGAAGTTGCCATTTCATGTTTTATATCTTTGGAATGGTAATGATAAATCCCCTTTACTGGTAAAGCTGGATTTAACATTACTATTTTATAAATACCACTTCTAGAAAGTTGCCATTTCTCTGCTCTTAAAGTTCTGTTTGCCTGCAGCCTGTCTCCAATACACGTCTGGGGTGGGTGACAGCTTCACTTTGTGCATTCCTCCTAGACAGCCACAAACACAGGAAGGTTGGCTGCGTCTGAGTGCCCATCTGCATCATGATGGCTCATCCTGGACAGGAAGGGAAGGAGAAAGAAGCTGACACTTACACTTGACTGGGCAGTGTCCTGTCCCCACACAAAGGGCTGAATATCCCTTACAGATAGTCCGGAGCCAGGGCTTGGAAGAAAAAACTTCTGTGCACTTCAAAGACCCTTCTTTGAAGAAATCTCCACTTCAAACGCAAAACTGGGTTTAAGAACTGGGTCTCTGACTTCACCAAACCAGACACTACTGGGCCTGTAAAGAAATATCCCAAGAGGAAGGACTGCTGTGCTGCTACAAAGATTGCCACTCTGCTGGACTGCTGCTCTGGAAGACCTGCTTTTCTGCTCTGTTGTGCTGCCTGCTACCGTCTTCCCTGCTGATGAAAGGACTGAACCCATCTTACTTGAATCCAGAGTGACTCCAAGGGCATGCTGACTTACCCCCTGTTCTAAAGCTTAAGGCACATCAAAAATGTCCTGCAACCCCGCAACGCCATCTGTGAGTCCTACCCTGCCAAGTGGTGCCAATGCAGTCCTAAGCCTTTGGAAGTGGGTTTTTCTGTGCTGCAACTATCAGAATCTTCCCAGCGCTGTTGTTTAGCTGACCGGAACCAGTGTATTTCGCCTGATAATAACAAGTAGCCTATCTTCAGTGCTGCTCGATGGCGAAGCATTCCTGAGTGCTTGGCTTGACGACGATGACGCATCACCTACGAATCCCACGGATCGGCACTGATGCATTGCATGCCTGCTCCTCCCATCTCGTCACCAATGCAGCTCCACACCAAAGGTACTGTCTCAGCAGGCCAATGCTGGTCCCAGTATCTGACCCGTGCTCCATATAGGTCAGCCCGAACCTTTGGATTTACTCCAGTCAAGCATGGCCAGATATCCCATGGTTGGATCTTTAAGACTCTAAGCACTATATTTTCAAATATTCTTTTAAAGTTCATACCTCAGGATCAACTAATTGTTTTTTTGTCATTTTGGTCTTGATTAGTTTATAAAATTATTGTTTGTCTAAACGTTTTGGTGTTTTAATTGTGTTACTGTGTGTTGTGTTGCACAAACGCTTTACACATAATGGGGTTATTAGGGTTCAGGGATGGGTAGGGTAAAGGGCAGTAAGGGTGGGTTAGAGATCAGGCATGGGGACGGGTATGGGGCAGCAAGGGGGTTTTAGGTTTCTGGGATGGGTAAGGGCATGTAAGGAGTCTTTAGTGTTCAGGTAGATATAAAGGATAGTAAGGGGTTTTAAGTTTCAGGGATGGCTTAACCAAGGAAATAGACAACATTAGTCCTTGAAAAGTTCAGCATAATAAATCAGAGAGCCATTTGGTCCTAGATGGATATAAGACAGTTGGATACTCAATTTTGAAGGGTGGGGGGTGAACGTTGTAAAAGATTTGGGGAACATTTGTGTAGAAATAAAATAAAAAACGAAAAAGCAGACAACTCTATCAAAATACGTCGGATAGAGAGAGAAGTAGAGGGCAAAAGACTGCACTCTTTGGGACATCAACTGGCAGCTGATTTTTGCTGAAACTCATAAGCAGCAAGAGCTAGACAATGTTCAATCAAAAAGGTAGGAGGTGAATCAGGTGGGAGCTTTGTAACTGATACGCTTTGAAACTGATGCAAAAAGTGAGAAAGGTATCTATCAGGATGGAGTGATATACACTACTACATACAATCCAGATGTCTAGATGTATGAGGATAAGAAGCAGATTCTTATGGTGGGTAAAGGTAGCAAAATAAGCAATATGAGCGAGGGCAGTTTCAGTAGAAAGGAGGTGTGGAAACCTGATTGCAAGGGGTAAATAGGTGAGGAGTCAGAGAAAGGCTTATCTGTGCATTTGTATAGGCAGGCCTGCACCAGCCCATTCATTTTAGTGATGGAGGTTTGGAAAGGGAGCCAGAAATGTCCTAAACACAAAGTGGTAGGATATTTTCAGTTTACGCAAAAAGTGAACAGTAACCTTCAGCTCGGCCAGAAGTTGCTGAAGGAGTGGTATGATCAAAAGGCAACACTTGTTAACTACCAAGCAGGACAGACGTCCTGATAAAGAAGCCTTCATTGCTTAGTTGTCTGTGGAAAAAATAGAGGGATCTATTACTTATTTAGCTGGTTGAAATACTAATCATTAACCAAATTGGTTGTATCGCATCAACAGACTGAACCCTCCCCATTGAAAGTTTGAGACCCCAAGGATGGCTTGGTGTGGGGAGTGACTCTCTCTCCAAGGTATGCAACTGATTTAACTGGAGGCCTTTCTGTCAGTACTGAGACAGTTCTCAAACCTGTTTCCACAGACACAGGATTGACACCAATGTGTGCACACATCATCAACTCTAGGAACAGTCTGTGTAAAGAGAGCACTAACAGGATGCCAGACACGGTCTAAGACTGTAGCCAAGATGATGGGCTTAAGGCAACTGAGAAATCACAGAGGTCATGGGAAAGCCCAGTTCTGCTAGTTCCCAAACAGGGTACCGTTGACTTCCACTTTTGATGGATTACCACAGCCTCAATGAGGTCACAAAGAGCTATGCCGATCATATCCCAAGACATATACACTTGTGGCAAAGCTAGGCACTGACAGACTTTTGAGCACCTTTGATGTGGCTACTGGCAGACGACAGCAAATTCTGGCACTGAAAAAATAGCTTCTGGGACATTTATGTCACTATAATCATTATATGTTATGCTGTTTAGAATAAAGAATGGAGTACTGCTTTTAAACGGTTATAGAATGGAGCACTTGGTGGATCGGAGAACACATGTACTGCCTTCCTAGATGACAATACAATACTTAGCACTTTCTGGAAAGACCGTTTGAGCCACCTGAGGTGAGCTCTAATTGTGCTGCAGAGACCTAAGCCTAATCAGTCATCAACCTTTGACACCAAGGAGAGAGAAAAAAATCTAACCTACGTAGGCTAAAATCAAAGGTGAATTAGTCTGCGGAATTCCTAAAAACTAGACCCTGATGAGGGCCTTTTTAGGACTCACAAGATAATACTGCAATTGTGCTGAGATCTATTCGATGATTTACAAACACAAATTTTAAAAAGTTCTCATTCATTTATTAAAAATATTTAAAAAAACAACAACAATACATTGTCTCATTTAAATTATACATCTTGTTATACACAAATCAATTACAAATATTATTTGAATTAGTTTAAAAACTTGAATAACTAAACTTTGCTAATCAGCATAGTTCAAAAAATGTCACTGTAGTGTTTTTTTCTTTTTTTATATAAAAACAAAGAACAAACAAACTGTCGACGCGGCGTTCCGGTGCCAAAGACAATCTTGCACCTTCTTCTATAATGTAAGTGAGACAATGTATTGTTGTTGTTTTTTTAAATATTTTTAATAAATGAATGAGAACTTTTTAAAATTTGTGTTTGTAAATACATGCGTGTTAATTCCTGTCTGACACTCAAAAAGTTTGTAAATTTGGTAATCTGCGCATAGACGAGATCCCTTCTCCTACCTGTGGAATGTCTCTTTATGGGACAAAGTAATAGAAATTGGTTGTAAAGTTCAGGAAAAGGAGTTTTTGCTTTTTATAACTCTATTCCAGGCACTGCATCAGGTCACAAATTTGTTGCAAAGCCTAGCATAAATGGATTTTGTGGAAGAGTACCTAGCGGTGAGGATGACATCCACCACCTCGGTCAGTACATCGAATGCAGCGGTGATGATGACATCCGCCACCTCAGTCAGTACATCGAATGCAGTCAAGTGCTGCAGCTCACTTTTCACACATGGAGGTGTAAGTTGCATAGATTTGGGTGGAGGGCTCTGCCGTATTACTGAAAAAGGAGTTCTTCCAGAAGTGGCAGCCTTACCGGAGGACAGAACTCATACTCTGGGTACCACATTCTCCTGCCCCAATCAGGTGCCACAAGGATGACTTGGGCCATGTCTTTCTTGAGCTTTAGAACTTGGGGCAGGAAAGGAAGTGGTGGAAAGGCATACAGGAGTCCCTTGTTTCATTCCAGGCTGAACATATCTCCTAATAAGTGTTCTTCTGGAAACATCAATGCATAAAATGTTGGAAATGTTCATTCTCAACAGTGGTGAAAAGATGTAGCCAAGCTTTCTCACACTGGTGGGACACGCCCTGCGTCACTTCTGTATGTAACCACCACTCATGATCCACCAGACGATGCCTGCTCAGTTCATCCATTCTGTAGTTCAGGGACCACGCCAGGTGGATGGCAACCAGACAAATGCCAGTAACTCCATCCACCTGCCAAAGTGCAAAGGCTCCTGTCACAGGTCCCAAGACCAAACTGCGCCTTGCTTGTTGCTGTACCGCATAGCGGAGGAGTTGTCTGTGAGAACCTGCACCAGCATCTTCTTGATAGATCACAGCAAGGTCTTTAGGGTCAGACAAATGGCCCATAACTCCAGCGGACTGATGTGGAGACCACCCGCAGAGTCCACTGATCTCTAACTGCCCCAGGTAACCCACCCAACTCAGGAGTAATGCATGCATTATCACTTTTAGCTCTGGATGGGGAACGGAGAGTGGCTTGCAGCAGAACAAACTTCGGTCAGTCAGCCACCACTGCAGATCTTGAGCTGCTTCCTCGGTGGTCTGTGTGGTGTCAGAAAGACAGACTTGAAACTGCGCCCACACACAGTACCATGAAGTAACACTGTGGGACTTGCATGTGTCAATTGGCGTGGTTGACAAGGAGAATGCACAAGAAGTTTCAAAGCTACCCTTATCTGGATCCAGCAGCGAATCGGAAGCATTGAGATCATAGCCTAAATGTCCTGGACTTGTAGCTGGAGAAGGAAAGCCTTCAACTCTATCATATTCAAGAATGCCTCAATGAATGGAAACTTCAGAAAGGGAATCAGGTGGGACTTCAGCTCATTTAAGGTAAAAGTCAATTTGTCTAATGTCTTCTGGAGGTGGTCCACAACTGACCGCAGTGAGCCTATCTTCAACAGCCAGTTGTTAAGATGAAGGAATATAGCTACTCCTGGCCGCAAAGATGGACACCAACCATCATTATCACTTCTGTGGAAATACAAGGGGTGCTGGTAAAGCTGAAGAATAAGAGCATGAAAAGCAGAAAATGCTCTTGGGCCCACTTTGAACCATAAGTAACACTTGTCGCTCGGGTCCAGAGCAGAGAGAATGTTAGCCAATATGAGCGTTTTGAATCTGTCCTTCGATGGAGGTCCAAGAAAGGCCTGAAGCCACCATCCTTGGTCGACACAAGGAAATGGCAGTAAGGGGGGTTTGGTCCGTAGGAATGGGTAGGATAGGGAACAATCCTCACCCTTCTCTGAATATGGTAACCCTATGGCTCCTTTGGAGAGCAAGGATGGACATATCTTTCTCTAAAATCTGTTCTAGTGTGGGTGGGGTGGCCAGAAAATATAGGACTTAACCTTTCTGAATAATCTGCAAGGCCCATCTGTCTGATGTGATGGGGTGCCAACATGGAAAGAAGTGTTGGATCCTGTTTCCCACTGAGTGGGCATTCAGCCCTGACGGCAAACTAAAGTGGTTTGTTGTTTGTAGTAGAGGGTGAGGAGGAGTTGGAAGACTGGTGCCTCTGCTGGCACGTACGTTACCGGTCAGATTCACATCTACAGCCTAAAAGGAGTGGCCATCTGTTGCATTACTGTCTGGCAAGCTATACACCAGTCCTTTGGAGTATCCCTTAAACTTCCAAAACTTGTGTAAAAATTGTTTGACAGGGGCCAGCATCTCCCAGGAACATCCTGTAGCTCTACTGTCTTTACAGAGTTCCAAAACAGCGTCTGCCGTCTCACCAAAACAGGGACTCATCAAAGGGCCTGTCCATCAATAAAGCCTGCATTTGTCAGAGAACTCAGTGACCTCTTCTAGGATGTCAAAGAAGTACCATGTTGGTGCCAACTGTCCTGCCAAGGCAATCCGTAGTATCCAAACCTATGTAGATAATATATTTGAACGCTTCTCGTCTATCGTGTATTGTCTGTGCGAAAGAGGCCCTAAGAATGTCCATAACTGTAGGTAAAATCTCTCTTGTCATATCCAAAAGAGAATGGGTGCATCAGTTCAACAGACAGAATGCATTTACAGACCACAATTTCAGACTGGCTGAAGAAAACATATGTTTGGCAAAGGCATACATGATTTACATTCTGTATCAAGAGGAGACGCAGGTAATGATTTCACTTTAATGGTCGAGGATTGCACTATAAGGCTATCTGGAATGGGTGCCTAAACATAGTTTCAACCAAGTAGCTAACAGAGTATCTTTGAGGGCATCATTAAATGAAGTAAGGGCTGAGATCTTGCTGTCCACGGCTGCAGAATTTCTGTCAAAACATTTGTTTTAGCCTTAATGGAGGGCAGCTGTAACTCTAGCACCGTGGCTGCTCGTGGAACCAGTACTGTGAATGAGGCCTTCTCTTCTGTAGGTGGCCCATGTGGTGAGTCCAGCTCTGTCTCAGGAGAGGTGCCAAGCCCCCTGGAATTTTGTAAATCAAGATATAAGGCATCATCAGTGTATGTGGGGGAGAGCAAGTACCCCCACCACTTTATCATCATCATTATGGGTTGTACTCTGCTCTGGCACAAGGTATGAATCAAAACCAAAATGAAAGGAGAGCCTCCACTAATAGCTGTGACAAAGTAGAGGCACAGGGTTAGAATTAGGCTGCATGACAACTGGTTGCTTTAAGAAACTGGGTTATTAGTTGAGAGGGGTGGAAGCTCCACTCAAATAATAAATACAATACTGGTCAGGGTAAATCACGAAAAGTCCAAATAATCCACATTTGTAAAGCGCACAATCACCCGTAAGGGTCTCTAGGCGCTGGGGGCCGTCGGGAAGATTAAGCAAGCTATTGCCCAGAGTCACATGGTGCTGGGCTAATCTGCCGCCGGTGCCGGGGATCGAACCGTGATCCCCAGATTCCGGAGTCAGTCGCCACACCTCTCCCACTAAATGTGGATTAATATTACTGCAATGGTGGGCAGGTCAGATACAAGGGGTGGATAGGGCCTGGTCTCTGCTTACTTTCGGACTTAGAAGAAATGTAAGAAAAAGTTCTTGAGAAGGTAGTGTCTCAGTGGGGGAAGGCAGCAGGCTGTATCTGAAGACATGTAGTTGATGACAGGGAGCAGATGGATGAGGTCTCAATAACGTTGTTGACAAAGACAGGAAAAAGCTCAGAGCAGTAAAAGTTGGCTTTCCAGGCTGAGAAGATTGTTTTAGTCGAAGGGGGGTTGGTCTTTGTCAGGCTTGATAAAGAATTCTACATTGGGATATAAATGTTTTTCTGGGGTTCGGATTTACTCAGCGGGACAAGGCTGTAGAGGTGGAGGAATGATATGCATCTCAAGACCACTCAGTAGCAATATCCATGGACTGACACCTCTGTCAGATTTTTGGCGAAACTGGACACTTGATATAAATCATTCCATCTTTCAAGGTGTCACTGAACTCCTCGAAAGGGGTTCTGCTTAGAAGGCCAGTGATCAGTTCCATGAAGTCACAGAGGGCATGACCATAGAGACCAATGAGGGTTCTGTAACCTGCTGTTCAAAGTTAAGTAGCAGATGAATGACATACCTTCTGCCTTAGAAAGTAATTACATCTGTTCGTTTTAAATGGGATTTGAAGGAAATGAAGAAGATTGGTATCTCTTGTAAACAGATGAAATGATTATTTAATCTGTTGACAGATTCTACCTTGAGAATAAAGTTCCTCATCTTAACACAAACTAATGACTTGTCTTTTCCTCTCTTCCACACTACTTTGATGTAGGGCAGTGTAAAAAACATCCACAGTAAATCCCAAAAGGTCAGGTACGAGAGGTACAAGAGGTCTTGCTGGATGTTCTGGTTGAAAGGGCTAAAATACTTGAGAAATATTTACTAGGGGGACAGAAAAGTGACAATGTTATGTTTTCCCAGTGCCCTGTTGTTGAACTTCAAGAAAAAACCCAATATCATCAACTAGAGAATTATTCAATTGGATGTATTCATGTGACTAAGGGTAATACGCCGCCCTTCTGAAACTGTTCTGGGATCTGTATCTTCCTTCCAGCTTAACCTGCCTGTGGCACCTTCTGGACGTTGACTAGTAGGACACCTGTGAAAATTAACAGACTCTGCCGCTAGACATACCCTTACTTTGACTTCCTTTCTGGGGCTGTGGACCATTTGTCTAAAGGGCATAGCTCCAGGTACTGGGGCACGGGGGGTTTATTTTCCTGAGGCGGCAGAGGGTGGTTGTTTACAATCACATGCACTAATGAGGGGATCATTATATTTTTCCTTCTTCTAGTTTTTGTATTCTCCAGCACTGTCGGTCTGGATGTCAAGGCAGATGTCTAGGACTCAGGATTGATGGAAACCGGCATCTCAATGTCAGATCCCTTGATGTTGTTCAGGAGTGTAATGAAGGTTTGGTGCCATTTTTCTGAGAGACTCCCAGAGTCTCAGTAAGTTCTCAAGTAAAAGTTTCATCTTCCTTAGTGCATTTGCTTGTATACACTCTGTGTTAGATGGATTATTTTCTATTACCTAACAAGCCCACAATAGCCTCCAGGTAAGGTCCTTCTCTTTTCCTCACCCGTTATATATCACATATGGTTACATACATCTAATTTGGCAGTTTGGGGGAGGAGCTACGACAGCAACTAAGATGGCCGCATAGTCTCCCGGCTCCGCCGACCTCCGTCTTTCGCTTGAAGATCCTGTCATCTATCCTGATATTCCGCCCCATATCCGTGTCTATGAACTAATCTGCAGTCCGATGGAGCAATCCCGAGACTTTTGCGACATTGTGGAGTGGAGTAATGTCGAGGTTTGACTTGAGGCCTAACCCAGTCTGGAAGCCGGGGTCTTGATTGCTGGTCCAGCCGGGTCCTAGTTGAACAACAGCGGACCGGTGCGGGCGGCAGGGTCCGGTCCCTGGAACTTTCGACATCTTTTGGACTGCTTTGCTGCCGATCTGCTGGCTGGTCTCGTATCGAAGGCGAGGAGACAAGTGACGCCCGAGGCGGTGCGGCGGGGGTCCCTGACCCGGAGGCCTAGCGTTCGCACCGCCGGTGCCTTTGGGTTGGGGACTTGGCGCGCACAAATGCATGTTGACGATCCGTCCCTCACGGTTCATCCCTGCTCCGCCTAATCTTCCCCCGGGGAGAGCGGCTCTCCGAGGGGACCACTATGCCTGACGTTATGCGAGACCCGGCGGAGCGGGCTGAGTGCGGCCCGTCATTGCGGTTAGTGCTGGCAGCCCTCGGGGCACTTCAGGTGACTATGGAGGCCCAGGTCTGGAAATTGATGTCGGCAGCAGATGGAATTAGGAGATCGGGACCGGACCCCGATTCGTCGCTCGGGACTCGGCGGCCAGCTCTACTCCCAATAGACACCCCAGCGATGCATTCAGACCCGGTGCATGGAACTGTGCCTGCCCCTACAGAAGTGGAACTGATCGAACATGCTGAGATCTGTGTATCGACTATATGGTCGGAATCTTTGGCTTTGCTACCAATGGATCATTTAACTGCTGTTCCCACTCTGGAAACTTTTGGTGGAGACGGTGAACTGTGTTGGATTGTGTTGCACCCCCCTCCCAGCTGGTTCACTAAAATGGCAGAGGGGACAGTGTCTGGCCTTGGAGTCGGGGAGGGGCATCGTTGGAACCGGCCATGTACTTTGGAGTTTGCTATCCTTTCTCCAGCTAGCAGACTATATTTCGGCAACTTTTATGTATATTTTGACAATTTGTGGATGGGGCTCTACTTACCAGAGGGAGTTAGCAAGCTTGATCGACGGGGTCAAGGCTGAGACTGTTGTTTTGGGTTTACTATTGTGGTTTCAACAGTAACGGAATTTGCTTTAGTAGGTTAACGGAGACCGGGCGGGGTTTATAGTCTCCTCCGGTGTAATCTTCTATTGTGTTTTGCTCGATTGCGTCAGTTTTGTGGGGGATTCTTTGTTAAGGCGGTGGGGGAGACCGGGAATGTGTACGATAATAGCCCTCCTCCATTTCTACTTTTAATGTAGGGGTTTCGTTCTTCTTTTATTTCTCTTTGTTCTTCCTATATTTCGGGTTTCAGTTATTTGGGGCGACAGGCACGCTGCTAGAGGGTTAGGCCGTAGTCATCTGCAGGGGTGCAGGGTTGGGGGAGGGGATTTTTAGTTTTGCCTTTATTGTTTCTATGGCCTTTTTTCTCTTTCGTATCTTTCCTTTTGCCTTTTCTTTCGTTTTTTCCTTTTTCAGGTCAGCGTAGTGAGTCCTCTCTTGTGTCTATTATTGATTTTTCCTTATCTGTGTCTATACTATCTATTGTATATCAGTATCAATGGGCGGGCGCTTAACTGGTGTGAACTGTGATTGCATGCTTGTTTATCCTGAATTGTATGCCTTAGCGCCACTGTTCTAAATGTGATCGATCTAACTGTGAAAGTCCTACTACTTTGCCCGCCCTTTATGCGACTCTGTGATATTGTATGGCACCTGATCCTTTCATTTTATATTATAAAATGGAGCCTTTAGAATCCTGCCATTTGCTTGATATGCCTAATAGCCAGTTTCAACCGAATTTGTGGTACCTTCGCTTCCCGGGCTGCCGAGGCGTGTCCTAACTGACTTGCTGTGATGAAACTGATTAGCGGCCGGCCCTGGTGGTTGTAGGCCCATAGTTGTAACTGGTTGAAATAACAATTAAGGTTTTCCCAAAAAAAAAAAAAAATTATAATAATAATTTGGCAGTTTGGAAGACAAATAACGCAACCTCTGTTCAATTTTGAAGACTGATTTCATTGACATGACTGGCACTTATCAAATAGTGCCAGAATTGTGCAAAAAGGACAGCTATAGAGGGAGACTCCATAATATGAAAATAAAGCGAATAAACTTTAGAAAACCTGTGGTTTAGATAGCTGACATCCCAAGTGGTACAGTCAGGCCTAAATAGTCACTTTAAAATGATATTCCAAGCGGGAGGTAGGCCAAGCATCAGCAAGGCCTAGCTGTGTTCATGGATCCTTGCTCCACACACTGAACTCCCTCACTGACACTGCTGTTCATTCTAAAGCAGTGGAGTATCTGTATTTTTTCCATAAAGCAGTGTCATAATTCTTAAATGTAATGGAGTACACCATTTCGTTTCTCTTTTTTGGGAGTAAAATAAAGTGGGATGTTCATTCAAATGTATGTTATATTATAACATTGATTGGTTCTATTTAAAAAGCCAGAAACAGTTGCCTTTGTTTCTGGTTATGATATCATTTGTGAAAATGTTAATTAATTTAGTAAGAGGTGTTCCAGGATACCATACATAGACAGAGATGTTCCAATGCTCATAAACAGTGAAATGGTACCATGATTAAGAACTCAGGTTGCTCTTTTATGGTGCCAAATAAGAATGGTACGTATAGACATTTTCTAGAATGGAACTAAATAAGTTCAAATGCACTTATTTGTTTGTTTCATGGACTTGGGAAGGGTTGGCTAAGATATGTTCGCAATTTGTACCCAAGTCTTCTTTGCACATGAGAGGCCAAAAGTTCTAATGTACAGCCTCGTCCGACATTGCTATACACACATCAGGAAATACCTGTGCTCCACGAAAGCTAAGTCTGTGCTACGGTAGAAACTACATCAGCAGCAATTAACTAAAAACACGGAAGTGAAGCTAGAATTGAAAAAGGGGAAAGTGGTGGAACATGGTGAAATAGTCTTCCAGGAGCAAACATGCATAACTAGTATACCTCTGGCACATATAAAATACCATTATTTATAGATGTAAATTATATAGATCTGCATTGCTGCTGCAATTCAATTCATAATCAGGAATGTCGATCCCCTGTGTATCGACCCATTGGCAACTCAGTACAGATACATAGAGCTAAATATAAAACTGTGTGCGTACAAACATGAATAATTGTTAACTTTTCATGAACACAAAAAGGCATGCCACTTACCTTCTCTTTTTGTCACGAAAAATTCTTTTGGGATTTTCTCTTTTTAGAAGTTGCATCTTCTTCACTTTTTCTCTCCATGTACGAGCTAAGAATAGCTTTCAATTCCTCCTCATAGTGGCTAACATGTTTCAACCCATTTTCTTTTTCTAAAAGTGGAGTTGAGAAGTTAATTAGTTACAAAATCATGATATGTGAGCATCTGGTAATTTTTCCCTCAATCAATATTTTTACATTAGCTACTGTCAACATTTGCCATATTTGTTAACCAAGGGGCAACCCAGTAATCCTCTGGCCTGGGTAGTCCAATAATAAAGGAAACAATGGTCCCTGAAGGGGGAAGTTTGAACCACTGTAAACTAGTGAATAACCATCAACAGATTGGCTTTACTTGAAAAATGTTTTTTTTAAATTATTACTCGACTATTCAACATTTATAACCATAGGAAAACAAACTAATGCTAAACAGAGTTGCAGGCTCCTGTACTATATACGCACAGTACACTGTTATTGCATCAACTTTTCAACCCTCTTAGGCTATTTGTACATGGACATCATCAGGAAGAAGAATGGGAAACACCGATAAAGTGGAAACCACGTCATTTGGTTTCGGATAAATTATGGGCCCGATTTGCAGAACTAACTTAAGACAAAATCCTAAACTTACTACCATTTTGGTATTCACAGAAGGCACTTACTCATTTCGGTATTCACAGAAGTTAGGAGTCCTAACTTTAGGACTCCTAAATGCCTTCTGTGAATTCCGAAAGTCTTAAAGTTAGGATTTTCCCAGTTTAGGTGCAGTAAAGTTAGGACTCCTAACTTTAGGTCTCCTAAATGCCTTCTGTGAATTCCGAAAGTCCTAAAGTTAGGATTTTTCTCAGTTTAGGAGTCCTAAAGTTAAGACTCCTAACTTTACCACTCCTAAACTGACAAAAATCCTAACTTTAAGACTTTCAGTATTCACAGACGGCATTTAGGAGTCCTAAAGTTAGGAGTCCTAACTTCTGTGAATACCGAAATGAGTAAGTACCTTCTGTGAATACCAAAATGAGTAAGTGCCTTCTGTGAATAACAAAATAGTAGTAAGTTTAGGATTTTGTCTTAAGTTAGTTCTGTGAATCGGGCCCTTAGTGAATAATAAATTAAAATGGCAGGAGGAAAACCTACCCACTAGGCAGTACTCATGCAGCAAATGCCAAAAAGTACATTCAGGATTGAATCTGCAAACCACTGGTCTCGAAATCAAGATTAAGAATTACGTAAATTACTAGCTAGACTCTGTTGTGGCTACAAACGTAGTTATTTATAGAAGAACAAGCAGTCCCTTCTTACAGATACATTAAACAATGCACATAGAAGTTAAATGATTTCTATGGCAAAGGAAATCGAATGTGCTAATTCGGGTATTTATTACATCTTGAAGCAACCAAAAACAAAAAGTGGGAAACACACGAGACAACAAACAAAAAATCAACAAAGCTTAGACATTTTCAAAGTGACTACATAAATAATGAACAAATAATGTCACATCTATTTGGGTCAACGTAGCACGATATGTAAAGCCACCGGAGGAGGAGCTGTCTGATGCAGCTTTGAGGCGCACATTGCTGTCACTTACTAACCACGTCTTGTCGAGTGCAGACGGGCACTACACACCGCTGCCATTCGAGCAAGGATCGTCAGTGACGTTGGCCTCGGCTTTCCCGCGGAGACCGCAGGACCTCAATCCATTTTTGACGACAACCTGCTTCATCTGTGGCTCTACATGTCGTGCCACGTTGACCATGGCTTTTCTACAGAGCCCCCCAGAATCTAACTCGTGATTGCCCACAGCCAGCTCCACCAGCGGCTGTATCCACCGTGATCACCGCCACCCAGCTTGCCGTCCAAACTTCCCTATTTTCTGTTATTAGGACGTATCCATCTCAGGGATTGGTTGCTACTGGAGGTCAGCCTTTATGCAGACTAGTCTCAGGCATTTACAATTGAGTCCTGATGATTATCCCCAGATCATAAAGAGGGATCGCAACGTTGTCGACATGGTGTACCATGACTAACGCAAAAGCTTTTTATTTTAAGGATAGCATTGGTACCTTAAAATAGATGTGACATTATTTGTACATTAGTTGTGGAGTCACTTTGAAAATGTCTGAGCTTTGTTTATTTTTGTTTGTCTTGTGTGTTTCTCACTTTTTATGTTTTTGGTTGCCTCAAGATTGAATAAATACCTGTATTACCACATTTAATTTCTGTTGCCTTAGAAATTGTTTAACTTCTATGTGCATTGTTTAATGTAAGGGACCGCTTGTTCCTCTATAAATAACTGTACCCATGGGGGCGTGGCTTGGAGCTCGGCGAGAATGGCCGCACTCTAGTGCTGCTCCACCAGCCATTGAGCAACATTAGGTAAAATCCTGTCCTATATGTCCTCGGAAGTCGGGTGGCGATCACCGGAGAGAGCTGCTGGGACCCTGCGACCCTCGGAGAATAACTTGGGGCACGTAAGCTCGCTCCAAGACACAGTTACTGCCCAGAAGCGGGAGACCCCAAAGCGAGAGCAAAATGGCGGCGGCCCGGCGGGCGGTGAGGCAAACTGGAGAATCGGCGTCCGGGCGGTGTGGAACTGCCTAGATGATAACCCACGGGTGATCCTAACACCTCCTGCGCCCAGCAGTGAACACGACGTGAGGGAGAAGCGACGCTGTGTCGAGCCGGCACAGCCGAGACAGCGGCGACGACATTTGACTGGAACGGGCGGAGCCTCTGAGCCTGTTCACTACGCGAGGCCCCGGCTTGGAAGGCGGACATAGGCCGCGGCCGGATACTGCGACTGAAGCTGACGGATATGCGGGGGTAAGCACGGCGATCCGCCGAGACCGGGCTAGCACATTACGAGGCACTTCATACATAGCAGGAATCGCCTCGGTCGTCGCCGCTAGAAGGAGCGAGTGCTGGGCATAAAGGAGAGCACACGGACAGACTGCGGGGTACGTGTATGGCAGCTGGGGCAACCCAGGATGATGGTGGACACCTGAATACTGAAATAATGAGCGGTCAATAGAGCGCTGCAAGGCCGTACCTGAGGGAGCTAACACTACTGAGGCCCTTGCATTAGAACCTCCAACAACACGCGGGGTGGCATACAGGCCCTGGATGTGCGGCGGGGGTGCGATCCCAAACAGGACACTGACGGAGGCCTGAGCCCGTGAGCAGATAGGCGCTGACTGGGAGGTGTGTATCCTACTCCCTGCAGATTGTCCGTGGAAATACAACACCCACTCAGAGAAACACGGGGGGTACGGAGAAAACTGGAGATCGCGCTGGTGGTTGATTTCTGGGGCACCCCGTTACAGATACCGCGGCAAACCCGGCGTGGATCCTAGGCTGCCTGCTGGGTGAAGCGCATACAGAAGGCCCCTGATACCTCTAGCAGTCCGGAGGCTGATTGCGACCGTGTGGGATCACAAGCACTATATTAGTGATAGGCCCTCTTCGTTTGATACACACCGCACTAGTCACAGTGCCAACATGGGGAAGCCAGACAAGACCCAGCCTAAACTCACATTTGAGCTGCTAAAAGGGGGACGACCGGGAAGGTCATCGGCGTCTGACACCGAACATGGCGCAGATGCTGCGTCTCCAACTGCGCTAGAACGGACTCTGGCTGCCATTCAAAGCAGTTTGCAAACAATAGATGGAAAAATTGAAGTTCTCACGGGCAGGATGGATCAGTTCTCGTCCAAACTTGATAAACACACGGCGCGGCTGAATGAGGTGGAGCAGGGATTCTGTTCTCTTACAGAACTGTGCATAGAAATCAGGAACCTCAGTGAATTAGGGTGACCCAAAACTCACCTCAGTATCCAAAATCCTCTTACCGAGCTAGCTACAGTGTCTCATTGGTCATAACAAACTACCAATGACTTAGACAAACCAGAACATGAACTTAGATTACCTCAGGTATCGTGGAACACATGAACACTCTTTCGCTCTATAATCATTTCAAACCAGAACGAGGAGTAAAAGAAGACACGTGCAATTTTGAAATATTTATTATTCAATGCAAGATTCTCAATCGTAGTATCTTATATAATACCAGAATACATATTATAAAAATCAGACTTATCAGCATAGTCACTAATCCATAATAAGCAAATGGTGATAGCATATTATAATGCAAAAATCAATATAAAGTTGTATCACCTATCTTTCGCGCTCCCTATTTAGCATACTATATTATATCTAAGAAGGTCTCATTTGGGTTTTAGCAGGGCGGGCCCATACCTCTAAATGTCAGGAGGAGAGGATCACATCATCAGCTACCAGCTCTCTGCACGCGAAGCACCATCAAGTGTGTTTTTGTCTTCTCAGTAACTCTATCTTAAACCCGCTTAGAGCCCAATGTTGGCAGCAACTGTATTTGTGTTATGTCTAGTGGTGCGAGGATCAGAGCTCCCAGCAACCTTGTGTTAGGTTATTCTTAGAGGGTTCAGCACTCACTGTTCAGACAGTGTACCAAGCACGACTGATATCAGAGCAATAACATATTATTCTCAAATAAATCACATCTTTCGTCTAGGTTGAAAGCTACAATAACAATTATGTGTCGTGTGCAAACTGAAGCCAAAGGAAAATGTGTTGTTTAAACATTTAATAAACTCATGCTAACTTAAAACAGTATATAGAAAAGCAGCATCTATATGACACCCCCCCAATGATCCGAGGACGGTAAAAAAAAACATAAGCCAATACTAAAATAAAGGCATAACATGAAAGCAGAGTTCAACAATATTGAGCCAAGCTAAAAGTGTATATAAAATATATATAAAAAATGTAAAAATGCCTATAGTGGCCAAACAAAAATGAAATAGCAAGTCTTGAACTCGAGGCCAAATATAAAATCATAGGCCTAGATCATATAAAGTTTAATGTTCGTAAGAAAAAGGCACCATTCAGAATTACTAAAAAGTCACGTGCCATTATAATGAAAGTCTCCAAAGCAACTCATGGGTGGATAGAATATGCAAAATAGGTAGCAACAGCTTCCAACATGAAATCACTGTCATCATCCGAAAACAGTTCAGCCATCCAATGAAGCAATGGGAAAGAACATACGTGCTCCTCCAGCACCGGACCCTCTAGCAACATCAGAGGACAACTCGGTGGGTTCTCAAGAACGCTATGTGCCAGAAACTCATGCGCCGCTGCGGGTATGTCCCACTGACCCATTAGTCCATGCATCGCTGACAAGGCCATAATCCTTTCGCCAGAACAAACCAACTCGTGAGCAACTACGGGGCCCATTAGGTGATTAAAATCGACATCAGGAGATATCTGCAAGCAGAGACACAAATCAATGGCCCAGTCGAAATCGCAGCTCAGGCAATGAAACACAGGCTGGACACATGTGAAATAGGAAAATCGAAACGATAATCCAAATGCCGTGCTTAAAGTCGCAAGCGGCAGGGTGCCATAGTAATCAAGCATCCAGTTGCGAAACAGTGTCAGAAGGAACTGAGCGGCTTCTTGCGCAGGATGGCCATCCATGTTTTAGGAAGCAGAATAATATCAAAATGCCTGCGTCCAAAGCCAGCAAAACAGGGAATCCGCCAAACAAGCTCGAAAATATTGAATGGAAGAAAGCAGGGATGACACCAAAAATCTTTTCAAATGCAGTCACGAGACAACTGCTAACCAATTTAAAAAAAATGAGCTAAGCCAGACGTGGAGGAGGCATTAAAGATTTGATGTACTAATTCGCAAAAATGAAACGGGAAGTCAGTATTTAAAAGTGCCTGCACCTCTGTGCGTGTGTTAGCTATGTGAAGGACATAAGTTTCACGGGCCGAGCTCAGGGCCACTTCATTTTGAGACAAAATAGCTCTTATTCTGCTCATGCCATTGAACTCCGCTTTCAAGGTTGGGATGCGCGGCCAGATGGAAACATCTGAATTCCCATGTGTGGGAGGATATAGCACATTTTTGTAACAAACCACACGTTCTGATACAGTAACCACATGAGCGATACCGACCATTAACCCACAACACTCTTCGTTATTCAAAAGCAAATAACTACCATTTGTCAATAATGTAAATGTGGGAACTATTGCTGGAACTGGCGTGCCTTTCAAAACACAAGCTAAATTAGGCCGTTCCTGATTACAAGAACCATGCAACTGGATGTGTCTGCATATCAGTAAACGGTCAGGCGACTGTGTGCATTCTTTACCATTTAGATTCACTTCCTTTCCATCTTTCAGACATCTGTACGTGTATGGTAAAGACCATGCCTCATGGAGGAATGCTCTGCCTAGTGGTTCATATCGCCCTATTGCAATATACCGCATACAATTAGTAAATTTGTACAAAGCAAATGGTAACGTAATAACTCCATGGATAAGCCATGTTGCAGCAGCTGCTTCAGCTACAGAAAAAGGTAAAGATTCTAACTTTTCAATATGTAACATAGAAAATGATGCATCTCGCATGGAAAGCATGCGCTGCTTGTCAGTCAAATTAAAAGGGGGAAATAGGGAGGACACGTTCATGTAACTCCAGGGCACGCGGCCCGCCTTAAGAGTCTGTAGTGTCCACGCAAACTGCATTACGGAACGCAATTGATTTTGACCATGGTACAATACAGACACCTCATCATTCACAATGTCAACCACGGAAGAAACAATATTATTCAACGTGTAAATTTGGGAAGAAAGCATGTTAATACTGTTATCGACAACTGCAAGCACTTTTTCCAAATTTGCTTGGTCAATCGCCCTTAGGCGCTTAGCAGCCTCAATTTGGGAAAATTTCCAAATTTCATTGTAAACCGCATAAATCCACCTCTTAGACCTACCATTAGCCGGGCCTTTTATAAAATCATTTAAATCCACATTATCATTTAACTGAGATAGATGTAGTTTAACTGCAGCTAACGTGGAATGTTGTAACCAATTCTGACACAGTTTCCCCACAGAGTAAGCTGTGACAGTATAATCAGTTTCAAAACGGGATCAGGTCTGACTTGTATAAACCCTTCAGTCAAACCCAGAAAACGAAGTTGGCAAGAATCAGCACTTCTATGCCACATCAGCCAACCTTTCGGATCCAAACTGGATACATTAAAGGATGAATTATGCAATAGAGTTTGTAACTCACGAATGGACAATTCAGTATAGTTACCCCAACCTGAATGTTCTTCCAATTCGGGGATAATTGGTGTATTTAATTTTTTAGAAGTAGCCAATCCAAAGCATGTTGTTTGAGAAATAGTAGAATTTAGAAACAAAATGTAATTCGGGATGAGACATGCACGGTGCAAAGCCTCAGTGCCTTTTACCTGCCAATCTTTGGTACCCCAAACCGATTTAAGGTCAATTGTTCCCTTCCATAGCTCATAGCCATCTACAGCTAACTTGTCTAGAAAGGACTTCGAATACAGCAATTTTGTATCGGTAAGTCTAACTTTGGACATGGACTTTTGTGTCATTTTGAAATAAAATGACTCAGGATTTGATTGATTAAAGTCTGTGAAATAAGTGTATTTTTTCAGAAATGTACTGGAGCTGCCTCCCAACGGAGCTGGGCAATGTTCCCACTGAGTGTAATTTACAGCAACCCTCCTGGAATTTGTCTTATGCAGAAAATGATTACCATAATGTTGGAAGCAAAACAAATCACCATAATTAACAGAATCTAAGTATAAATCCTCAGCATCAAAGGCAGTATAATATTTCAAATCAGAGAATAATGCTTCTACGGCCTGAATATCCCAATCATCAGAACGTATATTTTGTTTAAACACATCCCCCATGTTTACTCTAAGCACATTCGGAACATTAATCACTTCAGTGGGGCCATGTATTTGAAACCTAACCGCATCCCACACAATCCCATCAAGAACAGGCCAAGCAGTAATGTTGACTGTATTCAAGTCTCCTTTCAGTCTGTGCGCTGAATGTGAAGAGGAAAGAGGGGCCAATGTTCCATCAAGGTACCGAATTCCTGTTCTTTCTTTGACATAGTGGCCATCGATTAGACGGAAAAAGTAAAACACAAAACCAATTGACATAAAAAGATAAAATGAAAACAAAATCATCCAAATGTATGTCCAAGGGGGAATTAAAAAATGTTTTTTAAATAAAGTGGCATATTTTGCAATAGTTGAGGGTTTCTTTGAATTTTCTGAAACAGAGTCAAAAGAGAATCTGGACTGGCCGGCCAAACGAGTCTGCAAATCCAGCATTGATAAATCAGTTGGATAGGTGTAGTTCAGCTCATCAGTGTTAGTAACAGGAATAGTAGTTAATAAAGGACTGGAAATAGCAGGCATCTCGAGGGACAACTCCGTCTCAGCACCAGAAGTAATGGCCAACACAGAGTGTCTCACCATGGAAGGACAGGATACAGCCGGTGTCATGCTATGAAGAATCCGCCACCCTGTGTGTCTTGACATTGTCAATTGAGATAAATCTGTTCTCCTTACGACCTGGAAGTGGTGGTAATATGACTGTTCTCGCGCCCTTCACTCCAAGAACTCGAACCGCTGCACGATATGAGGGACCAAATTCTTTCTTGTTATCGATCTTCTCTCGAACCAGTTCTCCAACTTGGGGTAGCCAGCCAACTACCGGGATCTGCAACGCATCATCCGATGTGGAGGGCAAATGTTCCTTTGCTAGACTGTCTCTAGTCTTTTGTAGATCCTGTAAAACATTGCAATGTTCATCTACGTCAAAGGCCGCGGCCTGGGCCTTGCAGTCTAGACCGTCGAGGTCAGGGACATACATCTTGATACCAAAGAGCATTTCGTATGGGGTATGGGGTCCGCCCACCCAGAGACCTTCTAGGGAGATTATTAAGCGCACGCTGCACGCCATTGAGGTGGGCCAACCAGTTTCTGCCAGTACATATAACTCGAGCTGTCAAAGATTGCTTTAAGTCACGGTTCATTCGTTCCACTATACTGTTACCCTCAGGTCTGTACGGAGACGAAAACTTGACTTGGACCCCCAACGAAACCATAGCATCCTTATATGCTGCCTTAGAGGCGAAAGCGGACCCTGATCCGAATGGAAGGTACCACAGGCAAAAATCCCTACAAAGACACGCAAATCTCTTATGACAGTCCGTGAATCAGCGCTGCGATGGGGCCATACCCACACAAAGCGTGTGCATGAATCAACTGCTACTAAGATGTCCTTATATGCAGTATCTGAAGAAAAAGGACCACAGTGATCTAAATAAACGCACCCCAGTGGTTTATTAGAAATGTACAACTGTGTCTGAGGCGGACGCGCAGCAGTTGAAGGCTTAATCTGCTGCCAAATGTCACATTGAAGGACATAATCGCGCGTCTGTTTGTACAGTCCCCGCCACCAGAACCTCTGTTGTAGCTGAGTTACAGTGGCTGAGATGCCCGCATGCGCAGACGCCACACCTTCATGAGCCGCTGTAATCAAATTAGCTCTGCGATCCGAGTTGGGAATTAAACGTTCGCCAACCTCAGGAATTTTCACATAAGGAACCTTATCGGGACAAGTGGTATGTGTACTTCGAAGGGAACCCCGCAGGATATTTACCTCCCTTCTCAGTGGCAGCAACAGCTGCCAAGATGTCATCATCTATCTTACTTTTGGACCGCGTGACTGCTGCAACTAAGTATTTTGATACTGCTGACTTCGCCGCTTCATCAGCAAGCGAATTACCGACAGCGTGGACTCCCACGCGCTGATGGCCAAGAGTAGGAATCACAAACACGAGTGGTAACTTTTCTTTAAGCTCCGCCACTCGGACCCAGATCATTTTATGTTTTATTGTGCTACCTTTGGAATCACGAAATTCATTCTGAATCCAAAAGAACAAGTTTTCATTGTAAGACTGGACACAGTAGTAAGAGTAACTTTCGATCAAAGTCGTCACACTAGGATCTGCGTACTCCAATGCAAGCATCAGAGCATGAAGCTCTGCTAATTGTGCGGTGCAGTCCCCAAGCGTCTGCGTGTGCACGACACTGGACTTGAACTCATCGTTCACTATGGCACCGACCACAATGGCGCATGCGGAAACGTAGGCATGTTTAGAGCCATGCGCAACCTGCGCTGAACCATCAGTGTAAATGATGCAATGGAAATCCTCCAACCGCCGCATTGCTAAAGGAGCAGGATGAACGAATTCATACTGTAAGTACTCCTGCGACCGTAAAGTGGCGTCAAAAATAAACGTGACATCCTGGGATGTCAAGGATGCAGCCCATTGAATCCACCGAGGGTGCAAAGCCTTGTAATTAGGTACACTGGCTTTCGTAACTGCCTCCAAGGCAGGACACGGGGTAGCAACCAACATGCGTTTTCCCTGTGACAGGACACGTTCCTTGAGAATTGCCATCTGCACAGCCGTCAAAACTTTTTCCACAGTGGAAAAGCGCATTTCAGCCGAAGTGTACAAGTGTGACTTGTAGGCAATAGGTACCGTATCTCCTTCATTAAAAGTTAGGTACGTGAAACCTACCGTCCCAGGGACAATTCTTATCACCAGGTTGGTCTGGTTATCACGAGTCTGTAAATATTCAGAAGCGAGCAAATCAGCCTACAAAAAGACTGCAGAATAGCTGAATGCTCTGGCAGCCAGCATGATTTGGAAAAAGATGGTTGTATCAAAGCATACAAAGGCTTTGTACGCTGGGCATATTCCGGAATGTATGTTCTTCCGAAATTCAAAAAGCCCAGTAAAGATTGTAATTTTTTCAGTGTTGTCGGAGAGCGCAACTGTGCGCATTTCTCCAGGAAGTGAGAAGCCAGCCTTTTCCTTCATTGTTGAGTTCATAGCCTAGAAACAACACTGTGTACTCTGCAATGTGCGATTTTGCAAAGTTAAACTTGTAACCCATGTCTGCAAAGTTACAAATAATACTGTTCACTCGACACAGATGCTCCCAAAGTTCATCGTCTGTGAGATAGATGTCATCCACATAAGAACAAGCATCTGGGTCGACTCTCTCCAACAGAGAGACAATGCGGGCGGAAAATACTCCAGGACTATTCTTATATTCTTACCTCCTCCCCTCTCGGAGCTGCGAGAACAAAAGGTGGGGGCCAGTCAGCCTCCGAAAGCAAAATGTCATACGTAGACGAAAGATTTCCCCAAAATACCCCTTTTATGGTACGCTGTATGTCACCTTCAATTAACAGGACAATTTCAAAAAGTCTATCAGGGGGAGCAACTCTTGTATCACCTGTTTCAATCACAATATAAGTGTCAGTCGCTGTCACCTTCAGTAGTGGACGGAGGGCCTCTCTCACTATGGTAATCTCCGCCGCCCTGTCCAGCAAGGTCAGAGCCCACGTCAGATTCCGAAGCCGCGTTCTCACAATCTGGGGCATATCGATGGGCCGTTAAGGCTGCGACTTTCTTCTTGGCAAACTGCGGTCTCTGAGGCGTAGAGCCCTCCTGCTTGTCTGCACCGTTGCGCGGGCGGGGCTGACCACGTCCTTGCTGGCCACCCCGGCCCCTGCCGCCCCCTCTACCACCGGTTGACGGAGTCGATGAGTCCTGAAAGGAACGAGGAGAGCGTTGGTCAGAAGCCTGAACACTTTTAGGTGATTTAATCATCGCGCGGTCGCGCAAATCATAAACACGTTCCGACTGCGCAGGCAACGGAGACGCAGGACGTGAAACCTGTGTTTGTTGTTCTTGCTGTTGCTTACCCTGTTTCTGTTTTTTAGGCCAATTTTGTTTCTTGGACTTGGGTTGAACGTCCGTTTCCGAAGCTTGTCCCTGGGGCTGCTTCTTCTCCTTAGTAGAAAAAGGCTTAAGACCTTTAGCATTGCGTCCAACTGTTTTATAAGCCACCACAATTATCCTTGCTAACTGTCGGGGTTTCTCGGCATTGGGAACCAGCGCCAAAGCTTTAGCCACCTGAAAGTTCACAGCATCCCCCTTGACATTCGCAAGGATCAGATCGCAAACCACATCAAAGGAGCCACACAGGCGCATACCCAACTCAACCGCCGATTCCGGTCCGGGATCATCTTGAACACGTTTAAGGACCGTAGACAGATTGGACACAGACGGGGAGCCAAAGCACCTCGAATAGACCGCTGCAAAAGTCTTACCCCAGGTCTCACAGTCAACAAGCTCAGGGGCCAAATCTTTCGGCAAACTAAGCGTAAGAATCCGGTGTTTTTCACCAGGAGTCGTATTAGGAAATACCGCTTCCAGCTGGTCAAATTTCTCGGCAAGCCAGAAAGGAAAATCATCCTTATCCTGGGGCTTCTTGCCCATTACGGAATTCACCATGACAGGACTGATTTTCAAACCAGCCTGCCCTGCCGGAAGGGCCGCACCTCTAGGGGCTGCCCCCTGATCATTACGACTTGTGTAATGCCCAAGGGCTCTAAACACAGCAATAGCTACTACATGAAGTCGCCGAAGTTCACCTAAGTTACAATTGCCGTGATTAGGGTGAGGAGTTAATCCAGCCAAAGTGGGCCAATTTGCGCCCGGAATGGACCAAGGACCTAATCTCGGAGAGGTTAAACAATGGGGTAGGGCCCCACCAAACCAAACTCCATGCTGCCAAACATCAATAGGTACTTCCTGTGCTCTGTACGGAGCATATTCAGCAGGTACAGGTGACGCTGTGTACGAGTGGAACACACCAGAATTAGCGTCCACCGCCGGAAATGTCACCCACGAATAAAACAATTTGTATGGGTAAGCATGTTCCGCACTCACCACCAGAACCACAGCCAAGCCTTCAACAGGAACATCATAAGTCCGCAAATGATCACGCACCGCAATGCGACTATGCAGCGGGATGTCCACGGCTTGTGCCATGACTGCACAGGAATATGAAAAAACAAAGATTACTTTGTAGCACAACTCGGTAGTAATTCAAGGAAACCGTTTTAGATAAATTCAAGCTCGAAAAGACCTATTTCAAAAATAGGTAGGTTTTTCCGACACCACAGTTTTCCGGAAACCGGAATGAAGGGGTTAAGGTTTGAATGATATACTACTTGAGTGTCATGATATAAGGCCAACAACTTAAGGGCGCCATGTAGCAGGGATTCCGTTCTCCTACAGAACTGTGCATAGAGATCAGGAACCTCAGTGAATTAGGGTGACCCAAAACTCACCTCAGTATCCAAAATCCCCTTACCGAGCTAGCTACAGTGTCTCATTGGTCATAACAAACTACCAATGACTTAGACAAACCAGAACATGAACTTAGATTACCTCAGGTATCGTGGAACACATGAACACTCTTTCGCTCTATAATCATTTCAAACCAGAACGGGGAGTAAAAGAAGACACATGCAATTTTGAAATATTTATTATTCAATGCAAGGTTCTCAATCGCAGTATCTTATATAATACCAGAATACATATTATAAAAATCAAAGTTATCAGCATAGTCACTAATCCATAATAAGCAAACGGTTATAGCATATTATATTGCAAAAATCAATAGAAAGTTGTATCACCTATCTTTCGCGCTCCATATTTAGCATACTATATTATATCTAAGAAGGTCTCATTTGGGTTTTAGCAGGGCGGGCCCATACCTCTAAATGTCAGGAGGAGAGGATCACATCATCAGCTACCAGCTCGCTGCATGCGAAGCACCATCAAGTGTTTTTTTGCATTCTCAGTAACTCTATCTTAAACCCGCTTAGAGCCCAATGTTGGCAGCAACTGTATTTGTGTTATGTGTAGTGGTGCGAGGATCAGAGCTCCCAGCAACCTTGTGTTAGGTTATTCTTAGAGGGTTCAGCACTCACTGTTCAGACAGTGTACCAAGCATGACTGATATCAGAGCAATAACATATTATTCTCAAATAAATCACATCTTTCGTCTAGGTTGAAAGCTACAATAACAATTATGTGTCGTGTGCAAACGGAAGCCAAAGGAAAATATGTTGTTTAAACATTTAATAAACTCATGCTAACTTAACACAGTATATAGAAAAGCAGCATCTATATGACAGAGGCGGAACAACGCATTTCGGATGCAGAGGATGGACTACAGCAAATTGCAGACAAGACGGGGGAATTCGCCAAGCTACTGGAGGTAGTACAGGCAAGGAGCAAGGACAGCGAAGCGAGATCCTGAAGAAACAACATCCGACTACTAGGTCTGCCGGAATCGACAAACGTGGGGAAAAGGGAGGACTACATTGAGACCCTGCTTTCGGACATCTGCGGAAAGGATGAGCTTTCCCCTTTATTTGCTGTTGAAAGGGCGCACAGATCGTTAGCAGCGCGGCCCCCACCGGGTACGCCGCCTAGACCAATCACAGCCAGACTGCTAAATTATCGAGACAGGGACACAGTGCTGCGCATCTCTCGGCAGAAAGGAACTATTACCCATCAGGGAAATACGCTATCGTTTTATCCAGATTTTACTCTTGCGGTGCAAGCGGCGCGCAAGGAGTTCCAAAATGTGAAAAAGATCCTACAGAAAGAACAGATACAGTATGCTATGCTGTACCCGGCTAGACTGCGCATTTGATCATTTGAGAAAGGTGAAATATGTGCGACACATAAGCAAGCTATGGATTATACGAAATCGATTCTACGACAGCATAAGAACTCTGCTGCCTCCCCGACCTCGGACATTGATGAATGACGAGTAAGGTAAATGCTTTGGTGGGGTGAGGTCCGGGGTGATCAAAACGAGGATCCGAACTGGTTGAGTGGGTGCCTCCTCCTGCGGCACGTATGAGGATGGAAACACACATGTAGTGGTGGACACCGGCCGACGGTAAGAGAGGGATATTGGACACTGAGAAAGTTATCGATGGCTCCCCTCCCAATAGGTAATCGGGAGTGGTGGTAGCTGCCATGACCCCCAATGGGTCAACTTGATGTTTGGATGCTTGAAGCGTCATGGGATTGGGAGTTACAAGAGGAAAATGTCTTTGGCAATTGGGGTGTGCTGAAGTGGGAGGTGGGAGGAGGGGGGGGGGGAGTTCTGTTGTCCAGTTGGACCGAGGGCATCTGAGTTCCGATATGTTTTGCTATGGAACAATGTTAAATATGTGCACACACATCTGGGTTCCCATACTAGCCGATTTGACCTACCGCAGATACCGCCATGATGGGTACGCCCATTAGGGCTATGACTTGGAATGTGCGTGGCCTTAACACACCACAGAAGATACGACAGGTACTTGCACACTTGGATAGGCACAATGCCGCAATAGCATTATTACAAGAAACCCACCTCACTGGGAAATCTGAAGATAATGTAGCTAGAAAGTGGGCGTCATTTAGATTTGCCTCCTCGTATTCATCATATGCGAGAGGGGTACTGATACTCATAAAGAAAGGTGTGGACTTTAAGGTACTGGATTCGACCAAGGATGACGAGGGAAGATGGGCGTTGGTCCTGGGTAAAATTGGACAAGTAAAGTTAACAATTGTCAATTTTTATGGGCTGGTAGTAGATGACTCTGCGGCTTATGAAAACTTGTATCGAACACTACGAACATGGCCTGACACAGCGATACTTTGGGGAGGGGATTTAAACACTAAAATGGACAAGTCCAACCCGCAGGGGGCTAGGATGGTTAAAGTAGCAACATGCATCACCAATGCTATGTTGGAATTCGGCCTAGTAGACGCATGGCGACACAGACATATACCGACACTAGCAGGCACACACGTCACGCCGGCGAAAAATGGCTGGTCCAGGCTGGATTATTGGTTGGTAAGTGAGGGAGTAAACGCTTGGGTGAATGAAGTGCAGATATTACCGAGAACACTGTCGGACCATAACCCGGTACTTCTGAAAGTCACAATTCCACTGAACCGGAGGCAACCATTCACATGGAGATTCCGCGCAGAGGCACTACTAGACCCAAAATACACAGACACAATCAGGGTTGCGATAGAACGATATTTTGAGGAAAATACGGGGTCAGTGGACAGCCAGGAGACACTAAGGGAGGCCTTCAAAGCCACGATTAGGGGTACATGTATTGGCACGACGGCAGGAATACTGAAAGATATACGGAATAAGCTGCATACTGTGGAGGACAGACTGAGGGAGCTCGAAACGCAATACGACACGACACGTGATAAGGAGACACTGGCGCGTATACACGAACTAGTTGATGAATATAACGAACTGGCAGACACTGAGGTTAAGTACATCTCCAAACGGCATGTGGCTAGAAGATACGGGGAGGGCAGAAGACCTAGTAGGTCGCTGGTGGCTAGATTAACATGTATGTAGAGTTATACAACCTCCCATAGATTGTATAATCAACAGTGCTGGACACACCATACCACCGGGGAAATTATGGAACAATTCCGCACCTTCTACGGCAATTTGTACACTTCAGGGGGGGGGACACAGGGGGTCAGGAGCTGAATAAATATCTGGATGACATAGCCTGTGCCTGGCTATCAGACGCTCACAGAAAATACCTTAGCTTGCCGATAGATGTAGAGGACGTGGAGACAGCCATCAATTCACTTCCGAATGGGAAGGCGCCTGGGCCCGACGGGCTCACAGCTGAGTTCTATAAGGCATTTGTGAAGGTCCTTGCGCCTCACATGCTAGAAATGTACGCAGAGGCCTACGAGACTGGCAAATTACCGCCATCTCTACGACAGGCAATGATTATTACACTACTAAAGAAGGACAAGCCACCGGAGGAATGCCAGTCATACCGTCCCCTGTCCCTTATTAACATAGACGCTAAAGTCCTGGCGAACATTCTGGCTACGAGGCTACAGCCGTTGATGCCACTGTTAGTGTTACCGGACCAGTCCGGGTTCATCCCCGATCGCTCCACGGCTATGAATCTGCGCACCATATTTTCCATTCTACATGTCCTACATCCGGACCTACAGGCCGTTGCGGTGTTACTTGACGCCGCGAAGGCGTTCGACTCCATAGAGTGGAATTACATGATTCATATATTATATAGAATGGGCTTCCCTCACATATTTATTAATTGGGTTAAACTATTATACACTGAACCCACTGCAAGAGTGCGTGTCGGGGGGGGACACGTCTGACTATTGCGAATTGAAAGGGGCACACGTCAAGGGTGCCCGTTATCCCCGTTGCTGTTCGCAATTGTGCTTGAACCACTAGCGTGTAAAATTCGACAACTTCACAATACCGCGGCGCTGAACTTTGGCAATAGGCCAGTAGTGATTTCGCTATATACGGACGACATGGTTCTATATGTTCGTGACCCAGCCTCTACAGTTGTCTCCTCTCCTGCGCGAGTATGTGAAGTTTAGTTTATACTCCGGACTCCACATAAATTGGAAGAAATCAGTGATCATTCCGCTGACGGCATCCACCAGGGCTCCACCTGTGGAATATCCATTAGTGTGGTCTGCTGAGCCAGTGAAGTATCTGGGAGTATGGATACACAGAGATCCGGCGGTGGTCATTGCAGAAAATTACGGGACAGCCTACACCTCGTTGGTTACGCAAGTGGAAAAATGGTTGTGCTTGCCGCTCTCATTAGCAGATCGGATAGCTATTATAAAAATGGTGATTCTACCTAAATTTCTGTACTTGTTTTGCAATATCCCCATTTCTCTGATGGTGTATTTCTTTAAAACTGTCCAAACGCAATTGCTGAGGTTGGTATGGGGCGCGAAACAACCAAGAATTAGCTGGCGCACGCTCACACTTCCATTTGATAAAGGGGGGGTTTAAGGCGCCTGATATTTACATGTACTACCTATGCTGTCAGGCCCAGTTCGCTTACTACTGGTTCAAACACCATGCATTCATGCCACATGTAGCGGTGGAGCAAGGGGATGCTGATCCGGTCCCTCTGAAGGGCATTCTTACATATTATGATAGGCACACACCAAGAACAGAGATAAATACGATCGATGTTACCACAGCGGCGTGGCAGGCGATAGGGCGTAGGACTCAAAAACTTCCTCTATATGCCCCTATGTTGCCGATTGAGGGTCACGCTGCGCTATCGGTGGCACAGGATAAAGGGTCAATTAAGGCCCTACGTGAAGTTGGGATAGTGCACATGGGGGATCTGTACGTGGAGGGGATGTACATATCTGGGGAGGACTTATCGTACATAGCGAACCCGACGTTGCTGTTCAATTTCACCGGCTACAGTTTGAGACGGACGATACAGGCACACTACACCACTTTTCCGGCAGAGCCCGACATCTCCCTGCCGCTTCAGTAGTAATCACGGCCCCCACGAAAAAGAAAATGGTAACTAAACTGTACAAAGCGACGCAAGCTGACATGCCACTTACCGAGGACGCTAGTCTGATGAGATGGAATAAGCTGTTAGACGTTCCATTGACGGCTGTGGACTAGGAGCTAATATGCTCGACTACTGGCCGTCTGACCCCTAATAGCAACTTAAGGATCATACACTTAAAGTTTCTACATCAGACATACCACACACCTCACAGACTTTGGAGAATAGGGCTACGCGAAGAGGGGACATGTAAAAGGTGCGGGCTGGGCCCTGCGGGTTTCCTGCATCTGGCTTGGGAGTGTGGATATGTACATGCCTATTGGAGAGACGTAATAGCTTGTATAGTAAAAATGACAGGAGTTGAGCTGCCAAATACCCCGGAATTATGCTTGTTGGAGCACGCACCGCACCTAAAGGGTCTAGTGAGCAGACTGATACAATTGGCTCTGCTTTTAGCAAAGAGGCGCACTTTGTTCACCTGGGACAGCAAACGACGCCCTAAGGTCGAGGCATGGCTGAAGGACATAGTGTACTGTAGGGACCAACTAGACACTTACGCGGAAGAATTGCCTACCAAGTCTAAACCCAGAGACATTTGGGCCCCCTTGCGAGAATACCTGCTAGCCTGCAGTGAAGGCCATTCTGAGAGCGGCTCACAGGTTCATGTGGAGTGAGGTAAAAGAGTTTGGTACACTGTGACAAGGGATTATTGGAGTGTTAAATCCAACGGTACAAATAGCGGAGTGGTGTTAAGGGTAAGAACTACTAGTAAGTGTGCTGCATTGAACGAATCGGAATTATTATTTGCCCTTTTTCTTTGTGTTTCAGTTATTGCATATTACTGTATTTGTTAATCACCTGGGCTGCAAATGGCAATACCAACAGTTGGAACTGGGATAGTTGAATAATATACGCTGCTAGCCCAGACTGTGAAAATGAGACACGAAATTACACCAATAATGTTGTGCCTGCTCATTCTGAACTATTAAGTACAGACCACGCGCATTATGTAGGAGTCACGGGGGCATGGGTCATTCCTACACTTCTGGGGGATGGACTATGCATGAACAATTTGCTAAATGCTTTATGTGTGGGATCATGTACAGTAAGATATGACGCGGCCGGCCCACAGTGGTTGTAGGCGGCTTGCTGTGTACAAAGTAGCTGAGGGCCTATTTGCTGGGTGATTTGTTTATTCTTGAAACTGAAAAGCTGCAGGTCACTCATTGGTTGTAGGTGTACAGCTGTGTCACACGCAAATGTTAATAAAGGTGTTGTCAAAAAAAAAAAACTGTACCCATGGTCCCTTACATAGCTTTGAATTTCCTTGTCTATGAAAACACAAACATAGTTATAACACAATATGGTGCAGAACTCCCCTAAAAAAAGTATTAATAGAGTCTCATTCAGATATTAGAGGACTCTGTGGGAGAGGGGTCCAATAATGGTCCACAGACTGTAACATGAGTTCCAGTTGTGATATGTGACTTCCTGATGGTACTAACAAAAAGAGGGGACGAATGACTAGAAACCCCTTATTTACAGAGGTCTTTGAGGAATAGATGTGCCTGTGGAGCAGACTCACCACAGAAAAAGCAGCCACCATACATGTGCGGTGTGCGTAGAGGTTGCAGGCTATAGTCTCAGGGGATGAAAACCCTTAACAAGGAAAGGTACGCAGAATGAAAACAGAGTACATCAAATATCTGACTGACATGTTGACCAACCAGTATTATAAATTTAGTTAGGTGGAAGTCACCATTAAATAATCGGTGAGTTGCAAAGTCAAGACAAAAGGCCCTATGTTGCGGGGAGAACAGAAATGTACCTCAATTGGGGACAAAGCAGATCACATATGTGTCCGACTAAGTTACCAACCTGAATTAAACTACTCGCCCAATCACGTAAATCACGCCGTTTGGAAATCGGTGCACTGCTCAGGCCACAAGACACTACATTATGTGGAGAACAGACATTTAAATAAAACCAAAAGTGCTCATAGTCTAGAAGGTAATCCATTACTGGAAAGGACTTCCCCTAGATGTGAATTAATCACTAAGTCAGCCTATAAACATAGATATGGAGGAACAGAGGTTGAAAACCTGGCTCTCTGTTACAATTGCCTGAAAACATATATCACAGTACAGTGTGTCAAAATTATGACACTTACCAAAGGTTAATTTAAAATGGTAGCAAAGTAGATCACCACATCAATCTGTGTGAACTATAAAAAGAAATGAAAGAAGAGTCTTGCTGCTTTCCATGCGTATTATCGAGCTCGCAAAAGAACATGTCACAAACATGACACTTATTCTGCTGCAACTACTTTACTAGGCTTGCCCGCATCAGTAGATATACGCTGAAATGAAAACAAACAATCCTCTCTGTAATGGGAAGAACACAGAGAAGCTTGTTGCCTTGAGGTCTTACTGCTCCATCACAGTCATCCGTTCTGCATGGATGCGGGCTGGTAATGGTGTACGGTGCATATATAGTACAGGAGCCTGCAACTTTATGTTAGAGTTTAAATCAAACAACTGTGCGTCCTACACGGTCACTATTTATGTATATATTGTATAGCACTAGCACACTACTTATTCACGTACCTTACCTTCACTGCGCAGTTGAGTCGTTTAGGAACACCTCTTTAATTTTGAATGTACATGATAAAGCTCAATGAGTTTGTCTTCTTAGGATTACAAATGTTGAATATTCGAATAATAATAAATAAATAAAATTCTAGTAAAGCCAATCTATTGATGGTTATTAACTAGTTTACCATGAAAGTTGAGGTTCACACTTTCCCCTTCAGGGGGCATTGTTTCCTTTGGCATTGTCAACATTTGCCATGCAGCTTGCAGGGCTAGTGGCCAAAATTCACCAAACTTGGTCTGCTGAACGTTAACAGCAAATGGCACGATGTTGCATTCAACAATGCATTCTAATAACTGAAATCTATTTAGTTGAGGGAACATCTAGGTGTAGCCATTCCAGCTCAAGACTGAATTTTGGACATTCATATGAAAGGCTAAATGATGCAACAATGCAAGGCATCTGATGCCAGGATGCTGACAGATATACATGCTTGTAGCCATAACAGATAGTTCATCATAAGATTTACTACCAGACAGTAATTTGTTTTCGCCATCAGCAGCAAGTGTGCAGGGAACTGCAGACCAAAGGTGAAACTCAAATTTCCAGAATATGTAGTGGTATTGGCTGAAAAACAGGCACACACTGCTGACAGTATTCACCAATGTAATTCTTTCCATGGTTTGGAGCCTCGCTCTGGCAAAGAGATTTTAAAAACAAGGTTCTGCCTAATTGGCCTGAAGCCTCTCTGTCATCTGAGCGTAGAGGAGTCACGTCCTGAAAGTGTTCCAAATTCTAGTGTCTGCAGGAGATTAATCCATCAGCCGATAACCGGCCCCACTGAAGACGATTTGTGAATTTCACTCCATGCCAGGGACCGGCTCACGCAGAGCTCTGTTTAAGCTGTAGCGACGGGAGGGCCCACACAGGAGGATAAGGCAATCACACCAGATCAGATCTTCATCCATGAGATACACTTTGTTAGTACGTGGACTGACGCTAGACATACACAAACAACATGGATCCAATGGCAACACCTTCAGATTAGATTATATCTATACAAATCAATACAAGTGCAAGGTGAGCCCAGCGAGTCATAGTATGAATGAATGAATGAATGAATAAAACAGCACTTATAGAGCGGATAGCTACCCGGAGGCATCCCAGCGCTAAGCGGTGAAACTGAAGCGTCAAGAATCACTTGGGAAAGAGCCATGCTTTCAACAGCTTACGGAAGGCCATATGATTAGGTTCCTTACAACGTTGAAGAGGGAGGGAATTACAAAGTTCGGCAGCATTGTATGAGAATAGCCGGCCACCGGTCCTGGCCTTCTTAATTCTTGGGAAAGCGGCCAAAAATTGCTCATCTGAGCGCAGTTGCCTGTTTGCTCGATAGGGTTGGACCAGAGAGAACATAATTAATGGACCTTTCCCTCCTATCATCTTGTGGTTAATACACAAGGCCTTGAATTGGACTCTCTCCCGGATCGGGAGCCAGTGGAGAGCTATGAAGGAAGATTTTGCGGACTGCCGGCTCGGAATCCGCACGCGAATCCTTGCGGCGCAGTTCTGCACTGTTTGAAGTTTAGCAAGGACCGACCTCGGGGCACCAAGGTAGAGGGCCTTCCCGTAGTCCAGGTAGCAACAAATAAGCACCTGGACCATGAGTTTTCTCGCCTGGAAAGAGAGCAGAGGGAGCACTTTACGGTGCATCCTGATAATGCCAAAGCAGAAAGCCATGACCTTCCTGGCTTGTGTTTTAAAGCTGAGGTCTAAATCACGCCAAACGCCCAGGCTCTTTATCTCTGGCTTAGGGACAGTTGCGGGGCCAATGCAGGCTGGCCACATAGTGTCTGCCTTGAAAAGAAGGGGATTGCCAAAGAGCATAAGCTCTTTCTTACCGCCGTTCAATTTTAGATGTGAGAGTTTCATCCATTTGGCTACTTCTTCAAGGCAAAGACAAAGGCAGCTAGAGATCCTGTCTGAGTGGTTCAGTGCGACATCCAGTTGGGTATCATCAGCATAGGTCACAATATGCATCCCAAAGGGAAGATCCATGTCAGCAAGAGGCGCCATGTAAGAATTAAAAAGAGTGGGGCTCAGGGATGACCCCTGACGAACCCTACAGTGGAAAGGCAAGGATTTCGAAATAGCCTCATCCTGGAATACCTGGAAGGACCTTTCTTCCGGGAAAGATTGCAGCCACATAAGGGCGAGTCCGGACACCCCAAACTTCTGAGCCGTTGGACCAGAATATGGTGGTTGACCGAGTCAAAGGCAGCGCTGAGGTCCAGAAGAATCACAGTCGAGGAGCCTCCTGCGTCGAGGATCCTTCTGGAATTTTGAACAACTGCCAGGAGCACCGTTTCCGTTCCTTGTCGCAGGCGAAAGCCTGTTTGAGAGGACTGATGGAGGTTAAGGGATTCCAGGTATGTGGAAAGCACCGAATTAACATGCTTCTCTGCAACTTTTCTGATCCCTGGGAGAAGCGAAATGGGTCGATAGTTGCCGAGGCAGTCTGGGTCCAAACCAGGTTTTTTCAGAAGGGATTTTACCAAGGCTTTTTTCCATAATCACACCAGCCGAAATCGAGGAGTTGATTACATCCAATATGATTGGGCCGACTGATTCATTCACCTGTTTCAGAATCTTAGGTGGGGCGGAGTCTATGGGTGACCTGCTTTTGATGAGTGCAGAGGTAGCCTGGAGTGTTTCACAGTCCATTAAGGGAAAAGCTTCTAAAGACTGTTCCTTGCTCCTAGGACTAGAATCCTCTGGTTGCAGGGTGGTATAACCATCGCTTAAGGCAAATGATCCATAGATCGTTTGGATTTTGTTATAAAAGTAGTCTGCAAGTTCGTTGCAGCGTTGAGCCCTTGCTTCGGGTATATCAGGGGGAGAGGAAACTTTCAATAGTTTTTTTACGATGAGAAATGTTTCCCAGGGGGAACTAGCTGCCAGGTAGATTTTTTTCCTCAAAATAGGAGGCCTGGCCCTTTTTGATTTCCTTCTTGTATGTTTTGATGGTGTCCCTGTATTCCCTTTTCTTGCTGAGGGAGAAGTCCTTTCTCCAGATTATTCCAGATCTGCTTTCACTCTCTGAGTTTAGGGGTGTACCAAGCCATTCTATTGGACCTTTTATGTATCTGGGTGATTTTCTCCGGAATGACCTGGTTTAATGTTTCCTCAATCCAGTTGTTGAATCTTTCGTTAGCTACGATTGGGTCGGTTTGAGGAGGTGGCCTAGAATTTTCCAGTAAGAACACACACTTTTCTAAAGGAAGTTTTGGCCAGCAGCGGGACATTATTTGTGTTGTCTGGGTGGGGGTGACGGGAGTAGGGTGACATAGGTAGGGGACCATAGGAAAGGAATCAGAAAATGATCTGACCAGGGGGTGGGAATCGGTTCTTGAACGAGTAACTCCTCCAGATTAGAGAATATAGGATCTAGGAGGTGTCCTTTTGAATGTGTAGCATGTATCACCTTCTGTGCGAGCTGATAGGCTGCAAGATCAAGGCATAGGTTGGTTGCGGCTGTCGAAGTTAGATCATCAAAATGAACATTAAATTCGCCCAGAAGAGTAAAATTTGAGGCGGTAATTGCGAGTTTAGCGACTATTTCGGGAGTGCTTTGCAGAATTGGGACATAGCTCCAGGGGGTTGATATAGTAAAATGCCTGAAAGGGATTGCGTAGGCGGGAATCTTATAGAGAAGTGGAGGTTCTCAAAGTCAGGTAAGGGGCTCCCAAAAGTTCGGCAATTAAAGTGGCTTTTGTCAATGATGGCAATGCCACCCCCTTTACCTGTCGCCCTGTCCAACTTCTGTACTACGTAATCAGGGGGGAGGGCTTGGACAATGTCAGGCTCTGAGTCCGTGTTCATCCAGGTTTCTCTGAGAAACAAAACATCAGGGCTTTCATCCATTAGCAAGTTGCGCAGCTCTGCTGCTTGTTTAGGCAATTATTTGCAGTTTAATAGGAATAATTTGAAGTGTTTATGATAAAGCTGTGCGATGGGGGAGATGCAGGGGCAACCAAAGCCTAAATGGGCAGTGCATTCAACAAGAGACTAAGCTGCCAGGAGTAATGGAATGGGTACAGTTCAATCCTAAGCTTGAGTTTAACTGTTTTAACTGCTAAGCGCTGTAACACAGATTATCTGATGGAAAAGGGGTAGGGGTCATGGCCCCTGGCCCCGTCCAGCCGCGGACGGGTGCAGACGGGCTTGCCTTTGGCGCGCCAGCGGTGCGTCCGTGCATCGGGCTCTTATGAAGCCCGAGCAGGGTCCAGCAACTAGAGCGCTGACCCAAGATGGCCGCTAAAGTGCGAGAACCAAAATTTTTCAAAACAGTGTCAGCTTGCCTCCCTGAGCTATAACACAGCTTATTTACAGCACAAGTAAACAGGTATTTAAAAACAATAATTAAAAAAAAAGGGATCTGTGCCCCCTTCGCGCCTAGCGTAAAGTGCGAGTACAAAGTTTAAAACAAAGTCAACTTGTCCCCCCGAGCCATAACACAGCTCATTTGCAGCAACAAATAAAACAAGTATATAAAAGCAATTTACATTTTTGGAAAGAGATCTGTGCCCCCTTCACGCCTAGTGTGACTCATAGCAGCTTCAGTAACCAACAGTATTCAGGTCCTTGAGCCAGTCCTGATGAAGACCAATGAAAGAAAATATTAGAGGTGAAACAAGTTGCCATCTTCAGGTAGCCTGCTCACCACATAGTTGAAAAATTGTGAATCTTACTGCGATGGGAACTGTACCTCAGCTTAATAACTTGTGTTCTGTGCAAAAAAAGAATAAGATTTTTCTATTTCAAATCAACTCCAATTAAGAAGCATTCCTTCTGAACTCAAATTGGAACACTAAAGGACTTTATTTTTTAAGAGCTATTTTAATTCTTCTGCCATATTTGTATGAATTTTGTTTCCTTTGTATGATAATAATAAAATGTATTTGTATGACGACACTGGAAATTATGGAATGGAAGTTAAAAATTGTTGAAAATAATAGAGGAGATGTATAAAATAAATTGTTGAGTGCATTGGTAATTCATTTCCTACAATACCTTTTAGCAGCCTTTTGATTCATATAATGTTTCTGTGGGACCAAATTTCCAAGTATTCGAGGATCAGTTGCAGTTTGATGATTTTGATTCTGCCATTTTTAGATGACACCCACATATGATGTTGCTCTTGCAAGCAGTTATTGTGTCTTTCCATATAATTGACTCTAGCATTAAGAGGTATCAGATCTCCATCCTGTTCCTTTAAACACATCTTCAAGTCTTCTTTTGTACCTCCTACTTCACCTTTGATATCATTTAGAAATTGCTCTACATACTTCCTAGTAATATCCACTTCTTGTTTTGCCAGTTATTTATTTGGGGACTCAATCAGCGTTTTTGAGTTTAGTGACTAAGACTTTCTTGGCCTGCTAACGGGTAAGAATCTCTTTCACAGAGGGTTCTCACTTACTATACGCTTGCCATTTAAAAATTGCCCAAGGCAGCTTTCAGAGCTTTTCCACTCCATTCCTGGTCGGACAGTGACACCAGTGAGTGTTTGAGGTTTTTGTGTACAATACTTATCTCCTCGAAGCAAGGGGGTTTATCTCGATCCCTCATAATGTAATACCTTTTCTTAACTTTTGCCCCTGTGAATGTACTTCATGGGTGCCATGCATTTCACAAAATAATTTACGTCCTTCTCTCAGGCAGGGCTTATCCACATTGAACTGGTTCAATTGGATCTCCTATGAAATAACCAGAATTAGCACAACTATGCGTGTATGTCTGCTAGAATCTGCAAGCCAAGTGGCGTTTTATAGAGCGACTCATTCAATGATAAGGGAATTCCATCCCATGTGCCACTCTAGACTATCTGTGCTGACTCTTCTAGTGGACACGTATGCTTTACAAAGCCAAGCTGTTTTGCAGACTCCTACAGTTACGTATTCTAAGGTGCCACCTTACAATGCCTGCTGCCTGCGTATGGCCTCAACGCAGGGACAACCACCCCAGTTTCTCAGAGCATGTCAGTCTCTTCCTGAACACATTATACCTAAACCTCATATTCCATTTTAGACTTTTCTTTAGCTAGCTTATCACTATTTACTAAAGTTGTACTTTACAAAATAGATGAAAGGTTGGAAAGCGATCCCACAGATAACAGAATAGGTCGCTGACACAATACTCCATGTTACATGGAATACACTGCTGGGTACCCTGCACTCAGTAAACTACAAACAAAATCATATGAACAGATGGTTCAGTTAGTGCAATAGAGTCTGCAGCAGCACAAGTATTTGAATCATGCCAAAGACAGGATCTCCACGCCTTTGAAAATTGGATCTAACTCACGGAGCAGCTCCTAGATAACTATGCCAGCTCTACACTGCTGCCAGTCTAGGTGAGGATGGACCGAGACACAAAGAGAAGAAGCTGTCAGAGGCCTGCAAACTGGCAAAAATGAAACTTAATAAGGCATTGAGAACATTGAGGAAAAACCTAAACAACACTGAACTTTTTATGAGTGTATGGACCCTAAGGAAATCATACAAAAACCTACTCTGGAATAAAAGTAAGCAAACAGAGGAACCTTTCTGGCCACAAACTTTATATATAAGCAAGAATCTTAACTCAAAGGGCTTCTGGAAATTAGTGAATGGCATAAGCAATGCCCCTCACTCAATTAACAACTCAAACATAGCAGAGTTAATCTGGGCAGCTTATCTTTTGATCACTTTACCATCTCATCAAATAACTTGCTAGATAACCCGTCTTGTGATCTCAATTGGAGTCCAGAGGAAGTTAGGGGACATAACACAACAGACATTCATAGCTAATGCAACAAAGAAGACAATCTCCATCAAGTCCCTTCAGATGATACGGTCAGCTGAAGTCTTCCCTTACATCCCTCTCACAACGTAAAAATCATTGACCAGGGATGTCGGGACTGTGTACCAGGGCCCAACAGTATCCGCCAAGCAATTTATATGACCAACCCAGCAAATTGGGCAGACAAATTGACACAGGTTTTCAATAACATTTTAGAGTCTTATTTTATCGCATAATCCTGGAGGGGGCCTATAATTAACCTAATGTTCAAGGGAGCAGATAGGTCACTACCTGGTAACTACTAACTTGTAGCTCTGCCTGAAAACAAAGCAAAATAGTTTGCTTCACTTCTACTTGGGGATCTAACACCCTGGGCCAATGATCAAGGTTTATTCAACCCAACTAAACAGACTTTATTCCCAGAACTAGTACATCCACAAACATTGTGTCTCTGGCTTTAATGATGGACCAAATGCTACTGAGGCAGCAGCCACTATATCCTTGCATCATTAACGTCAAAGCAGCATTTGACTATGTTCCGTGTAATGTTCTCTGCGCCAACATTTTCAAGTGGGGGCTACCACAACATCTTCTATGAGGAATACTATTGCTATATACTAACACCTTAAGATAGGTGATGGTACCCGTCTCTCACGAAGGATCAGCACTCACCAGGGCTTAAAGCAAGGAACCGTTCTAGCACCTCAACCCTTTAATATATTCTTGACAGACATGACTGCCGCTCTGGGTCCAGTTAACTCACTTCCACCTAACCTTGGAAAACTTCATCTATCCAACCTACTATATGGCAGCGTAACCCTCCAAGTCAACCAAAAATTGTGCTTCAACGCCTACCTGATGTATTACATCTTTAATCACACTTTCAAAGGGCCAAGCCTCACTCCCTTTCTAGAGATCGTCTCTGCACAGTTTTTACCAACTCTGACCTATGTTAGTCTACGAGGTCACAATGCTATACTGTTGGATAACCAGCACTTTTTCAGGGTAGAAGAGAATTCTTGCTTGCAGCATTCAACCAAACGGGCATCCAATTCTTTCGCCAATCAATTCTTGCTTGTTTTCATCCAAATGATACTACCTTAAATTGTCGTTCTACATTTTTATGCAGATTCAAACACCAACTGAAGAATTTGAAAAGCACAATTTAGGGGATTTGACCCAGGTTTGCACTTTCTATTTAATGAACCTTAATCATGATATATTTTATCTTTTGTATGTTACGATTTTAAATAATTATGCATAAATAAACTTACTTACTCTCCCTCAAGGCAAAGTAGGCCTGCATGTCTTTGCTTTCTTTATCCACTTTCTGCTAACTTAATATTAAATTAACAGAAAGTGGCTAAAGGATCAAAAAGAAATAGAATTGATTCAGGATAAAGTTTGGATTAAAATTATCAGAACGCCTAATGATATCCAATTGAGCCATCGCTTGATTATATGTGGCACATTGGATTGTTTTGATGTAGTTATGTTCGTGTAAAATGTTGTGCAAAGTATTGTGTATGTCAAAAAAGTGTTGGGTTTGTACATTGTTGTAAGTATCTTGTACATGGTTATGTATGTAAATAAGTATATGCTATTTGTGTGTTCTTATGAAGGATATAAAGTCCTTCCTAAAGAAAGAGTTGATAAAAATAAGGTGAATAAATAACCCAATCACCAAAAGAATATAGTGTGGTTGTTGTAAAACATTATATAAGTAAATAGGATACCAGGTTTTCTTCCTTTTAGTACGTATAAGGCCCTACCTGGGCCCTGTCCATTGGGCCAACCCCCCGCCCCCTTTTTGTATTCATTCTCACTCATGGCACCAGTTGACCTGGTGCCTTCACAGAAGCGGCACCTCCAATCTCAGAGGGACACTACTCTGTGCAATGATAGGCTTTGACTTGCTGTCAACCACCACTCGCTCTCCCTCAAAACGAAGCAAAAGTGGCCCCAACAGGTGGCACTTCTGGTCTTGGTCTTCACCTGTATGGGCTGTTTCTTAGCCCAGAGTGTGGAATGACTGTCTGGTCCATTCCCTGATGGGGACTCCAATATCCTTGCAATCATTGCCCTTATGTAGTCCAGACCTTTAGCACCTGTCATGTGTTGAATACAGCCTATGAGGTGCTTCTAGAAGCTGTAAATGGGAGGGAAATTCAGAAAAGTGTCCAAACTGAGCTTCTACTTCATTCCCTTGTAAGCCACTCTCCTGTCCTAACTATTCTTTAATGGCTTTAAAGTGGTACCCTGTGGTACACTTGTTCTCTACTCCTGGTGAAGACTGCCCTACATAATGCAGTGCGGACTCAGTTTATCTTTGAACTAACCAGCTTCAGTTTACCCTCCACTTCTACACTCTCCACAGCAAATGATAATGTCGTTCCGATCAGCCTGTCCTCAGGTTCCTAATGCCCAACTCCAGCTATCCCTCACAATACCAGACACTTTTGACATTTTTTTTAGAAATCAAATAACTTTTCCTCACAGTCCAATTACTGCCCCTGGTACCTTTGCCAAGTGCACAGATGATCACTTCTGGCATCTTAACATCATATTAAATATCGTTGATAAGACACCTTGGCTGCCAAGATGACCTGCACAGAGCAGTAAACTCAAGGTGTGAGGTTTCTCCAATACCCTCCTTCGGATCAAGGACAGATTCATTATCTTCAACTTAGGTGCTGTTCTTTCTTAGTCCTGCCACTCTTCTTGTAGTGTGATGAATTGCTTGTAATAGCGAGGCCTGGCCTGATAGTGGTCCTCATGCTCCCTTTGATAGCTGTTACCAGCAGTTGTTCTAGTTCTAGTTTTTTCTTGCTGGCACATAAATAATCAATCTTCCCTTTAGATCTTATATTCTATGGCCCCATTCTTGTTTGTTTTCCAGTTGGTTGTTAACCTGTCTGCATTTTTGTTTGCATGCATGATCTAGCCATCACAGATCTCAGTCATATGCGACTGCTAAGTTATGACCTTACTTCATTAGTTCCTTCAGGGAAATACTCACTGTTCCAAAATATTTGAGGTATTTGACAAAGTAGGTGGCCATGCCCACGAAGGAGCACAATGCAATGATTTGGTGTAGTATTTGAGTCAATGCTTTCACTTCTGCAGGATTCGGCTATATGCCCTTGTTGCCAGCACTGAGGCTTCTCTCTTGTAGTGTGGTGTATACCTTGTCAAGCAGTGCGTCATGTTCTTCACGTCATGCTCCAATCACTAGTATGCTGTCACTGTAGGTTAAAGTATTACAAAAGAGTCACATCGTGAAGGCTGTGATGCAGCCAAAGCTTTTCTCTAGCTCTTGCTCTTGGTCGCCCTTCTTTAAGTCAAGTTTTGATAATGCTTTGGTGTTAAACTATTGAGCTCCCAGGTAGTCAATATGCAGACCAGGGCTTCTCTCTAGCTCAAGTGCTTTCTTCGGTTGGTGCAGGTCCACACATAGCCTAAACTGGCTACTCTCCTTCTTTGGCAAGTACTTGGACGAAATATAAAGTTTTAAATATCAGGAGATCGAAATTATAAGACAAACCTATTGTGATACAAAAATATCATGACGCAGAAATATCGTTTTCAGGAATCTCTTTTTTTTCCAGGTAATAGCGTTGGTAAGAATATCGCTGTTAATATAGTTTTCAATAATATAGTTGTAAAAAATGTTGCTTTTTAATTATTTTGATGTGTTTTAGTTCATATATTAATTGTATGTGTTACTATTGTTTGTATAATTAATATTGTTTTCAAATACAGTTTGTGATTTTAAGTGATTTAAGAATGTTTAATTTAATTGCTAATAGTAACTTACAGTGTTTAGTGGGTTGTTGGGTTTGTAGGGGGACAGGGTGGGAAGTTAGTGAAGTAATAATTAATCATTAATTAATTTACAATGTTTAAGTACGTATGTGATTGATATTAACTATATGCATTATGTTATACCGATTTATTTTACTTCGTTTTTATTTGTGGGTTGCTAACTTTGTAGGGGTAAAGGGTGGGAAGTTAATTAGAAATAATTAACAATTATTGCTTTATTATTGATTATTTAATTGATTATTAATTATGAAAATTGTGTAATAATCCTATATTGTCATTATATTGTAGGTGTCAGCTGTTGGGTTTGTAGGGGTATAGGTGGGAAGTTAACTAGGTAATAATTAACATTTAATTACAAACTATATTTGTATTATTAATTATTGAATTGATTATTAATTATGCACATCATGTGACACTGATTTACTTAAAGTTATATTTTAATGTATAGGACGGAAAGTTAAGTAATAATTAAATAATCATATTTATAATGTATATTTAAATATGTAACTGATTAATAATTATGTAAATTGTATAAATATTATACATTGTAGTTATTTTTTAGGTCTGGGCTGCTGGGTCTGTAAAGTTATAGGGTGGAAAGTTGAGTAATTAATTAACAATTAATTATGTAGCTGAGTATCACGTATGTAAATTATGTTACTCTTATTTATTCTAGTTATATTATAGGTGTGGGTTGGTAGGGGTTTAGGGTGGCAAGTTATTTAAGTAATACATAAGTATTATTTAATCAGAAATAATTTACTACATTGTTCATGAATTTTGTCAAGTAATAATGTTTATATTAATGGTTTTATATTTTTTTTAGCTTATAGGATTATTCGAATATGTTATGTGTTTGAAATGAAGTAGTTTACCTACTGTTGCTTAGACTGGAGCGGGAATAGTAAATGTAATCAATCAATCAATCAATCAAAGCATTTGTATAGCGCACTACTCACCCGGAGGGTCTCAAGGCGCTAGGGGAGAGGGGGTCCGCTACTGCTCGAACAGCCAGGTCTTGAGCTGCTTCCTGAAGGCGAGGTGGTCCTGGGTCAGGCGGATGTGGGGCGGGAGGGAGTTCCAGGTCTTGGCGGCGAGGTAGGAGAAGGACCTTCCCCCTGTGGTTGCTCTTCGGATGCGGGGGACGGCGGCGAGGGCGTGGCTGGTCGATCGAAGCTGGCGTTTGAGAGCGTAGAAGTTGAGGCGGCTGTTGAGGTATCCTGGGCCTTGGTTGTGCAGGGCTTTGTGTGCGTGGGTGAGGAGACGGAAGGTGATACGCTTGTTGACCGGGAGCCAGTGCATGTCTCTCAGGTATCCAGAGATGTGGCTGCGGCGGGGGATGTCCAGGATGAGTCGTGCTGAGGCGTTCTGGATCCGCTGGAGTCTCTTCTGGAGTTTGGCGGTGGTTCTGGCGTAGAGGGAGTTGCCGTAGTCCAGTCGGCTGGTGACGAGGGCCTGGGTGACCGTCTTCCTGGTCTCGGTGGGGATCCACCGGAAGATCTTGCGTAGCATGCGTAGGATATTGAAGCACGATGAGGAGACGGCGTTGACTTGTCTGGTCATGGAGAGGGAGGAGTCCAGGATGAAGCCCAGGTTGTGTGCGTGGTCTGTTGGTTTTGGTGCGCTGCCTAGGGCGGGGGGCCACCAGGAGTCGTCCCAGGCGTAGGGTGAGGATCCCAAGATGAGGACTTCCGTCTTGTCAGAGTTCAGTTTCAGGCGGCTGTTCTTCATCCATTCGGCTACCTCTTTCATCCCTTCGTGTAGGTTGGCTCTGGCGGTGGCGGGGTCGTTGGTGAGGGAGAGGATCAGCTGGGTGTCGTCGGCGTAGGAGATGATGTTGAGGTTGTGCTGGCGTGCGATGGCTGCGAGGGGACTCATGTAGACGTTGAAAAGGGTTGGGCTGAGCGAGGAGCCTTGAGGAACGCCGCAGATGACTTCGGTGGCTTCTGATCTGAACGGGGGGAGGTGGACTCTCTGTGTCCTTCCGGCGAGGAAGGAGATGATCCACTCCAGTGCCTTCTCCTGGATTCCGACGTTGCTGAGGCGCTGTACTAGGGTGCGGTGGCAGACTGTGTCGAAGGCCGCGGAAAGGTCTAGGAGGATGAGGGCCGCTGTTTCTCCGTTGTCGAGCAGGGCTCGGATGTCATCGGTTGCTGCGATCAGGGCGGTCTCGGTGCTGTGGTTGGCCCGGAAGCCAGACTGCGAGAGGTCGAGGGACCCGTTCGTCTCGAGGAAGGCGGCCAGCTGTTTGTTGACGGTCTTCTCGATGACTTTTGCGGGAAACGGGAGCAGCGAGATGGGTCGGTAGTTCTTGAGGTCGGTGGGTCGGCTGATGGCTTCTTCAGTAGGGCGCTGAGTTCGGCGTGCTTCCAGCTCTCCGGGAAGGTAGCGGTGTTGAAGGAGGTAACCCCTCCGTAGTCCAACTCTTTCCCTAATGTTGCACAGACTCGAGTGGGAAAAGTAAATGTAGCCCCTCCACAGACTGGAGGGAGAATAGAAAATCTTACCCCTCCGAAGTACAACAATATCCCTACTATTGCACAGACTGGAGTGGGAATAGTAAGTCTTACGCCTGCGAAGTGCAGCGCTTAACAATCAATCAATCAATCAATCATTTGTAAAGCGCACTACAAACCCACGAGGGTCTCAATGCGCTGGGGGGGGGGGGCGCTACTGATCAAACAGCCGGGTCTTGAGTATCCTCCTGAAGGTCAGCAGGTCTTGGGTCTGTCGTAGGCTCAGTGGGAGGGTGTTCCATGTCTTGGCGGCGAGGTGGGAGAAGGTTGTTCTTCGGATATGCGGGACTGTGGCGAGTGAGAGGTCGGCGGAGCGTAGCTGGCGGTTGGGGATGTAGAAGGAGAGCCGTCTGTTGAGGTAGGCTGGGCCGATCTTGTGGAGTGCCTTGTGTGCGTGGGTGAGGAGCTTGAAGGATATCCTCTTGTTGACGGGGAGCCAGTGCAGGTTTTTCAGGTGGGGGGTGATGTGGCCGTGGCGTGGGGGGTGATGTGGCCGTGGCGTGGTACGTCGAGGATCAGTCGTGCCGAGGTGTTTTGGATGCGTTGTAGTCGTTCGATGATCTTGGTCGGGGTTCCCGCATAGAGGGCGTTTCCGTAGTAGAGTCTGCTGCTGACGAGGGCCTGGGTGACTGTCTTTCTTGTATCTGTCGGGATCCATCTGTAGATCTTGCAGAGCATTCGGAGGGTGTTGAAGCAGGAGGAGGAGACGGCGTTGACTTGCTTGGTCATTGAGAGCGTTGAGTCGAGGATGATTCCCAGGTTGCGTGCGTGGCCGGCGGGTGTCGGAGCTGCCCCCAGTGCAGTCGGCCACAAGGAGTTGTCCCAGGCTGAAGGGTTGGAGCCGAGGATGAGGACCTCCGTCTTGTCCGAGTTCAGCTTCAGCTAACCTACTGCTGCACAGACTGGAGTGGGTATAGTAAATCATACCCCTCTGAAGTCCAACACCTTTCCTAATCTCATGTCATACGGAGTGGGAAAAGTAAATCTAACCCCTCTGAAATCCAGTACTATCCCTACCGTTGAGCTACTGGAGTGGAAATAGTAAATGTAACCTATCCAAAATGTAATGCATTCCCTACTGTTGCTTATACTGGAGTGGGTATAGATACATTTTACCCCACTGAAGTTTGATTCTTTCCATACCGTTGCAGAAACTAGAGTGGGAATAGTAAACCTTACCTTTCCGAAGTCCAACGCTTTCCCTACTATTGGACAAACTGGAGTGGGAATATCAATTTAACCTGTCTGAAGTCCAACGCTTTCCCTACTGTTGCTTACAATGGAGTGGGAATAGTAATTGTAACCCCTCCGAAGTCTAAGGCTTTCACTACTGGTGCACAGACTGGAGTGGGAATAGTAAACTTAACCCCTCTGAAGTCCAAAGTTTTCCCTACGGTTGTGCGGTCTGGAGTGGTAATAATATATTTAACCCGCCCCGAAGACCTACAATTTCTCTACTGTTGCATAAACTGGAGTGGGAATAGTATATCTATTATTCTCAGAACCAGTTTATAATTTTAATTGCATAGTATTTATTTATGGTATGTAGCACTTACAACGCATCTTTTACGTCGCATTCCGTTACAACGCAGATTTTACAACGCGGGATCCATTACATCGGATGTCATTACAATGCATGGCATTACATCGCAGATGCTATTACAACGCATACTATTACATCGTAAGTATTGGTAAGTATTTAATTTTTTTTAATTTTATTTAATATTATTTAATTGATTTAATTATTATTAATTATAAAAAAAATATTTATTTATGTTTTTAAATATTATAAATTAAATATATTAATTTAAGTGATTTTTACATAAGTATGAGTATAGGAGTATGTGTTTTGGGGTACTGAGGTATATGTTTTGGGGTGTTTGTGTATTTATAGGTTTTAGGGCAGGGTTTGGGTTTTGGGGTACAGGGGTGTTTTTAGGTTTTAGGGCAGGGTTTGGGTTTTGGGGTACAGGGGTGTTTTTAAGTTTTAGGGCAGGGTTTGGGTTTTGGGGTACAGGGGTGTTTTTAGGTTTTAGGGCAGGGTTTGGGTTTTGGGGTACAGGGGTGTTTTTAGGTTTTTAGGGCAGGGTTTGGGTTTTGGGGTACAGGGGTGTTTTTAGGTTTTAGGGCAGGGTTTGGGTTTTGGGGTACAGGGGTGTTTTTAGGTTTTAGGGCAGGGTTTTGGGTTTTGGGGTACAGGGGTGTTTTTAGGTTTTAGGGTAGGGTTTGGGTTTTGGGGTACAGGGGTGTTTTTAGGTTTTAGGGCAGGGTTTGGGTTTTGGGGTACAGGGGTGTTTTTAGGTTTTAGGGTAGGGTTTGGGTTTTGGGGTATAGGGGTGTTTTTAGGTTTTAGGGCAGGGTTTGGGTTTTGGGGTACAGGGGTGTTTTTAGGTTTTAGGGCAGGGTTTTGGGTTTTGGGGTACAGGGGTGTTTTTAGGTTTTAGGGCAGGGTTTGGGTTTTGGGGTACAGGGGTGTTTTTAGGTTTTAGGGCAGGGTTTGGGTTTTGGGGTACAGGGGTGTTTTTAGGTTTTAGGGCAGGGTTTTGGGTTTTGGGGTACAGGGGTGTTTTTAGGTTTTAGGGTAGGGTTTGGGTTTTGGGGTACAGGGGTGTTTTTAGGTTTTAGGGCAGGGTTTGGGTTTTGGGGTACAGGGGTGTTTTTAGGTTTTAGGGCAGGGTTTTGGGTTTTGGGGTACAGGGGTGTTTTTAGGTTTTAGGGTAGGGTTTGGGTTTTGGGGTACAGGGGTGTTTTTAGGTTTTAGGGCAGGGTTTGGGTTTTGGTGTACAGGGGTGTTTTTAGGTTTTAGGGTAGGGTTTGGGTTTTGGGGTATAGGGGTGTTTTTAGGTTTTAGGGCAGGGTTTGGGTTTTGGGGTACAGGGGTGTTTTTAGGTTTTAGGGCAGGGTTTTGGGTTTTGGGGTACAGGGGTGTTTTTAGGTTTTAGGGCAGGGTTTGGGTTTTGGGGTACAGGGGTGTTTTTAGGTTTTAGGGCAGGGTTTTGGGTTTTGGGGTACAGGGGTGTTTTTAGGTTTTAGGGTAGGGTTTGGGTTTTGGGGTACAGGGGTGTTTTTAGGTTTTAGGGTAGGGTTTGGGTTTTGGGGTACAGGGGTGTTTTTAGGTTTTAGGGCAGGGTTTGGGTTTTGGGGTACAGGGGTGTTTTTAGGTTTTAGGGCAGGGTTTTGTGTTTTGGGGTATAGGGGTGTTTTTAGGTTTTAGGGTAGGGTTTGGGTTTTGGGGTACAGGGGTGTTTTTAGGTTTTAGGGCAGGGTTTGTGTTTAGGGATAATTAAATTATATTTACCATTTTAACATTAATTAAAATATATTTAATAAATTAAATTAATTACTTTACATTAATTACATTTTTTAATTAAATTAATTAAATTACATAAATAATTATTATTAATTTAATTTAATTTCATTATAAAAAATATGTACTTTAAACTAATTACTTTTTTTATTAAATTAAATTAATTACAATTTTTAATAAAATTACATTCATTAAATAGATTTTATTTTATTAAATTAAATTAATGACAATTTTAAATTGTCTTTTAATTAAATTATTTTTAAAAAATTAATTACAATAAACTAAATAACATTTTAAAAAAAGGTATACTTACCTATACTTACGATGTAATGCCATGCGTTGTAATAGCATCTGCGATGTAATGCCATGTATTGTAATGACATCCGTTTTAATGGATCCCGCGTTGTAAAATCTGCGTTGTAACGGAATGCGTTGTAACACAACGCGTTGTACTGACACCAATCCTTTATTTATATTTGTTTTAATATTTATATAATATATTTTGTAAAAGTGTTTTTTGATTAAATGTTTTTATTTGTTTGGTAATTTATTTAATCATTTGGAATTGAATTGTTAATAATGTTTCAGTTTCGTGTAAAATATATAGAAAAAGGGACTCCATTATATATATATAAATATATGCTTTTTATTGTAGTAAATTTAAAGACTTGAGATTTATTAATTGGAATGGATGCGAGTCCACCACAAGTAATAAAGCCACTAACCAGTTAGATACAGCCAAAGGTTTTAGTAATTTAAACACAAGTTGACTCACTGGTATCTGGGGCACGAAACAGGCTTAACGTAGAGAAAATGTGTAATGCATTTAGAAGTAACAAAACAGTTTAAAAGTCAAAGACACAACATAGTAACCCTCCCCATAAATTTATAAAACTAGAAAAACATTCAATATGACTCCAAAACAACAAAAGTCCAATAAGGGGAACCAGAGATATGAATTTTTAATGATTTAAGTGAAGAGAGCCCCAAAAAGTGCAAAGTGCTAATGATATTAAATGGTCGCTGTAGGCCGGGACGCAGTTTGAGGCTGACCGCGATAGAGCCCTGGGCGGATGCACCAAGAACATTGATCCTGCAAAAGTCTGGGAGTAGACAAGTATTTAAAAAAATCGATGTCAAAATCCAAACAGGGACTCTATAATTTTTTCTGAAGAAAAACTCTTATTTTCATGGGACAGCGATGAAATTCAGCTACAGTGGCGGTACTGAAGGTGGGCCATACAAAGCAGATTGGCTTCACTGGCGCGTTGGAGGTTTTGGTTAAAAAAGTTTCTAAGGGCCTGTTTACAAGTTTGGCGGTGTGGGAGTTGGCCGCCATGCGACCACCCCGCTCCCACACCGCCAAACTCATCTACACACCTAGATCAGGTGCAAAGGCCCTCTTTCCTGGGTCTTTTACCTTTGGAACAAACTGCCTTTGACCCTTAGAAGCACAGCATGGATTGCAAAGTTATGTTGTGCAGGAACTGGGGGTGCACGCAGACAGGAGGGCACAGCAATGTGCCACCCTGCATGCATCCCCTGGCCAGAGGTAACAGGGGGGGGGGCTGTAGGGTCCACTTAGCTTCCTCATCACCACAGTTTTCACGGCAGGCTCACCGCCATGAAAAATGTGGCTGTGAGGAAACTCATAATTTGCTGGCGATGCTGCAGTGGTAACATATTGCTGGGCCAGATCGCAGTCCCACTGTTGAGAGATCACGGATCCCCAGCGGTTGCGGCAGTCCTGTGGCGATAGAACCGCTGCACTCGTAATGCAGCAGTCAGACTGCCAGTGCGTTGGTTCCCGCCATGCCACAGTGAGTTTGGCAGTCTCATGGACCGCTAAACTCGTAATCAGCCCTTAAGTCTCAATGCAGAAAGGGACATTGTTGTCTCTTTGGAGGTTCGGATTTCGTGTGGGACAAACTTGAAATTTAATCCAAAGCTGTGGAAGTGCCGGTTGGATAGGAGCAAATGTTTTTCAACAGATTCCAAACTCCTTTTTGGGCCCAGACAACAATAGGAGTACACTTCTAAGGCCCCTGGACTTTGGGCGGGGGGGGTGGAGGGGGGGTCTTCAGGCACTTTTAGGTTAGTCAGGTATAGGCCACCAGCAAAGTCCAGTCCAAGTTATAGATGCCACTGGTCAGCAGGATATTTACAGGAAAAGACCTCTGGCAGCTTGTTGCTTCCCTATAGCCACACAGAAGATCAGCCAACTGACCCTTGGAGTTCACTTCTTTTTCCCAGTTATAAGGGAGTAGCAGGTCCAGTCCTTCAGTGCGTCTCTCAGTCCACAGACAACAGCTCAAGTCATCTTTTGTTTTTTCCGGAGTTCCAGAAAGTGCTTTGAGGAAGATTGAGTGAACAGTGGAGTGGTGTAGGGGAGTAGACTATGGAAATCACCAGTTTTCACCCACAACTAACTTTATAATCCAGTTAGAGTCATGTCCTGTTTCTGCAACAAACCAGGACACAGAAATCGGAAATGAAAAAAGCAGGATCTTTTATCAACCACACAGGGGAAAGACAAGAACTATCCTGCCATCCTTTTTGATCTCTTTGAAGGGTGCAGAAGGTTTAAGTGTGCACCAGACAGTCCTTTCATGCAGGATTTGACACTGTGATGTCAAGAGGCGGGGTACAGCCCCCATACATGTAACGAGTTCGAAGGACTCAACCCTGCCCATTCAGGTCAGCCTCTGTAATACAGAAGCCTATTATATGGCTCCCAGGGGAAATTCACGCCTCATTCACACCGTATTCAGGCTAAGTACAGATCGGTGGAAGCTGGAGAGATAATGCACATTAGACTCCAGAAACTTCAAGCAGGGAAAAGGTAAACTTTTAAAAGCTACTTTTCCTTCATATTTATTAAACATCTGACTGCAACCTTGTATTGCATTTTTAATAATTATAAAAATTAGTTTTAACTCATCCAATTCTAAAGATACAGTAGAAGTATGTTAATCTGTTCTTTGACAGCTAGGCCTGCCCAGTAAAAATAGCTTTTAGCTCCTTGTCAATGTAGACACTTGTTAACATTAATATTCTACATGCCCCATGTATACCAGGCACTCTACCTTGTGGGCTACAAGGCCTACATAAGGGTGACTTACTAATATTTAAAAGGGAGGTTTTTACCTGTCAAAAAAGGTAATTTTAAAAGGCAGTACTGCAGGATTGATACTCCAGCAGCAAGGGTACACAGTTAGGGCTGAAGCCATGTTCCTTGTCTTACCAGTGGATAGCACAAAAAGTTCTGCAGTCCACAGGTGGCATTTAACTTTCCATGGCATGGGTACACATATGACACCATGTACAAAGGTATTATAGGAGAGTTAAATAAACCAGTCAGGCATTAGGAAATTTTTACATGTTTAGGGGTCAGAACACCTACAATGGGTACTGGGCAGCAGTGACCTATTGTGCAGAGTCTAAAAACCAGGAATACAATACTCTAGTTGCCCTTATCACTACCTAACAGTTGTCAATAAAGTTAATCAAAGGTCCTCTGGGACTCTTTAGTCTGTAGACATAAAAAGTACAATGCTTCCTCCGTTAAGCCGCGCATAATGGAAATGTTTGCTGGGAAATAGACCCAGATATGCACTGTCCTGTAGATACGGACTATAGGGATAGCAGGCATGTATAGTATGTGTAAATGTTATAGCTTTCCCTTGCATATAACCCACAAATGCTCTCGATTTGGTTATTACTTGTTGTATAGCCAACAGGAAGATTCTCCTAGAAAAGCAACTACAGAACGTAACAAAGGTATACAAATTATGAGCCTGCTGATTCTGTCAAAAACACCCATTCCTATTTTCAGGATAAGAGGCTTTTGGAAGTATTTTATTTTTGTCACTTCTTTTTGACATTTCACAAAACATGTGACTTCTGTCTCACCTGTTAATTGACATTTCATTAGAGAAGGGGTTTAAGATAGGCATTCCCAGGATCTCCCTAGTGTAGTACATAAGACTCTTACTGCTGAATGTCATGTGTGGCGCATCCTACAAATTATGACCATCATCTCCCTTCCACATCTGAGACTTTGAGGTAGCTCTACTTGTATCTCAAACACCTGCCTCTGTTAGTCTTTCACCTGACAGCTTCTAATTGCTCTCTCTCTCTAGCCTTCTCAGTCACTCTATTTTTCTCTTGCTCATTGAACCTTCTGTCCTTTAGGTCTCTATCTCAGCTCAGGACCTTTAAGGTCTCACTTTCTCTTCATCTATCATCTTTGCCTTTCAACCCTGCCTCCCACCTTTCTCTCACTCATCTAAGTGCCATTAAGCCGGTCACACTTTGCCACTTCTTTCCTAATATTTCTCTCTCTCTCTCTCTCTCTCTCTCTCTCTCTCTCACAAACATGTGCTTCTCATCTCTTTCTGTCTAACTTCCAATCCCGCCTTTGAAGGTATCCATCTCTTTGTTTGTTTGCCCATGTCTCTCGGTCTCTCACTGTTATGATTCTGCCTGATCTCTCATGGTCTCATCAATGTGCAGATGCGATCTTTCTCTCTCTCTCTCTCTCTCTCTCTCTCTCTCTCTCTCTCTCTCTCTCTCTCTCTCTCTCTTTCTCTAACATCTAATATTACTTCCTCACCTGAGTCTTTGAAGTATACCACTTGTGCATGAGCCTATCTCTTTCTTGCTCTATATTTTTGTCTCTCCCCCTCTGTAGAAAACCGCAATTGTGTTGCAGTTGTGCCCCCCCCCCACACTTTTTGACTACTAGATGCTGGTTTTCAATGCTGAGAGTGCACAGAGGCCTGCTAACCAGACCTCACTGCCAGCGCTCTTTCCGTTAAAACAAGTTAAAGTTGAATTGTTACCCAATTGGCAAGAACCTTAGCACCCCTATAAGTCCCTAGTAAATGGTGCCCCTGGTACCAAGGGCAGGGGTACTAAAGAGGGTCCCTAAGGGCTGCAGTATGTCTGAGGCCACCCTAAGGGACCCTGACCCCAATTACATGCAGACTGCCATTGCAGACTTCAGGAAATGGTGCAACCATTCTGAAAACATGACATGGAACACTAACCCTGTGCCATGCCAGAGTACACTGAATGTACTATATGCAAGTCACCTACAGCAGTTCTTAGAGCCCTAAGGCAGGGTGCATTATAATGCATATAAGGACATATCTGCATGACCAGATAAGCTCTTCATGCAGATATGACCTTGTGATGTCTAGTCCAATTACTAGACATTGTAAGTGAACAGGGGAGCCATCTTAAGTATATGTACTGGGCACTGGTCATCGTGAGTTCTTCAGTTACATGATGGCTTTACTGAAATTCATGATGCTTATCGAACATCTTGTTTTAATAAATCTGTCCTGATGCCAGTACTAGATCTATTATGACATGCACCCATAGGGCACCTTAGAGGTGCCTCCTGCAAATCCTAACACTAGTGTGCTGGCTGATTGGTCTTGTCCAGCATGCCACCACAGACAAGTCTGATCCCTTGCAAGTGAGAGCCAGCTCACCCCTCCAGAAGGATGGCTAGTGATTTAGCATATCAAGGCCAGGGGCTTCAAAGCCTCTGCTGCCTTCAGCATGCGACCCCAGCTACCCCAGACCCAGGATTGCCAGCCCCCTGCCCTGAGGCCCATTTGGCCCCAGGACAGGCAGGAATTTAGCTATGCAAGTAGGAGTGTTGCACCACCAGGCTAGTCACACCCGAAAGGTAGGCTACCCGATGAGCTCCACGAAGAAAGGGATCCACCATCTTGATTTTAGTGGAATTAGGAACAGGGTTATGCCCACTCCTGACAGGAAGTTGTAATATAGGGGGTGTAGTGACCCCAAGGGTAAGTAGCCCATTAGCTAATACCCTGCACTCCCCTTAACACCCCTAAATTAAGTATTTAGGTGGCCCCCTGACACCAGGAAAACAGATTCACCAGATGAAAGAAGAAGAAGGACCATGAAGAGCCAAAGAACACAAGAACTGTGAACTAGCTGTGGACCTGGTGCCAAACCCGGCCTGCCTGCTCCTGTCCCGACAACTGCAGTTGTGCATCTTCCCAAAGCCTCGGAGGGCTGCCAGCACTTTGCAAACCAGTCAGCATCTCCTTTGAAGGGGAGTGGTACTAATGAGAGGAATACCACTGGTAGAGCTATTAATCATGAGAGGAAACAGAATAACCCTCGAAGGAGTTACTGGTAGTGGCAGACCCGGATGGGAATTCCTAAACTAATATCCGGAAGATTACGCTACTAGGTCGCTGAAAGGCATAAGTGTTGGTGGAAGAATGTACGGGTTATTCTATTTCCTCGCACAATTAATAGCTCTACCAGTGGTACTCCTCTCATTACCTGGACCCAGTTTGGTACCCCAAACCTAGGAGTCACATCAAAATGAGTTTTGATCTCAATCCATACACACAAGCAGTACGTTGAAGGCAATTAGCTTTAGCCACATGCTCTATTCCTTCACTGTCGATCACTATTTAAGTGACCTAGGCGCTTAGGTACTGATATATCAACCTGGCACCCTAGCGTGATAAAAAACGTCTTCCCTTATCATAAGCGACTGCTCAACACCTGTTATGGCAATACCAGCCTTTAGGTAATACTCCTTTTGCGACCTCCTAATCACGACAGCACAAGATCGAATTTGTAAATGCATACATATGCAGTACATCACAGTATGAACCACCTTATAAGTATTTCAGATGCGGCGGACATTAAGCAACCACCAAAATAGTGCCCATAATTGGATACTCTGGTTAACCGCACACGCTGTAGGAGTCACACCGTGCGTTAACCTATGAACCTGGATACACTCACATACCACGGTTCCATTGAAATACATGCACAACGCTGGGACAACACTCCCACAATGGCAAGAACACAGGGTAGGTCGGCCACCAGACCGAGCAACAACAACCGTGAGTCCTCTACGCCTTCCCCCTACCTCTTTCTAGTGCCTTTCCAAAACTCTGCATCATCAGAGCCATGTCTTGTTAACCACGCTCTCCTTTTCGATCTCTCCCAATAGGATTATTGGAACACGAGTGAGCGTCCATTCAGGCCGGGGCAACTGGGGCCGTATTCAACCTAATTTTTGGGTAAGTCTTGCATGAGAGAATTCAAGGTTGTTAGCCCTTATCATTAGACCCTCTAGCAACAAAGCCTACACTACATGTGACGTGACAATCTAAGACATGTGTGTGTGTGCATTAGAGGTGAACTCCCCACATCGGTGATGTCAATGAGGTGATAATGGTGTACATGAAAGTGTACTGTAGGTGATGGTGTGATTTTTAACTCTATCCAGGATACTTTGCCCAAGATACAACGATGGGGGGTAAATGCCTGCTAACCTCTTCTGATCATTTTCTAATATATATGATATACAGTATAATGATGATGTTTTAATGAATTATTTTTCTGTTTACTTCCTTCCCCTTCACCACAGGTTTTACCCAGGAGGTATACTATATATCTGTGTGACCTTTATAGGGAATGGAACCAGACACTTGTACTGACCACCCCTTTGTGAGTAGATAAGGATAATTGGTCCTGTAGAAATGCCATTATCGTGCAGACAGTCAAGGGCATAAAACATGTCGACCCACATCCTTACCTACAATGCCCCACAGTGGAATATTACATCCTCCTCTCGCCCATATCTATATTTTTAATCATAACATAGGAACACAACGACTAAATTGGTTCTATTGGACTCCTATAGCTATTTTATAGCACACTTCCTCCAGTCTACTCACTTCATACACACACCCTTCTCATCACACCCCATGCTCATCATTGTAAAAAACAAAAGAACTCCAGCAAAGAGCCCCCATGTGGGGCCCAATGGGAATTGCAGCACCGGCCCAACTAGGAGCTGACTGATGATAAAGCATGACACCCCTTAGGGTGTGTGAGGGCCATTGCTCCTATATGGAGCACCCCCCCCCTTGTTTTTTCTTGATAAAACCTGTACCTTCTTAAAGGATCTGCATACCTTCTTTTGACTGAGTATCCACCTGGGGCATGTATGTTGGACCTTTGTTTGCCCCTGGCCTCACCCTTGTTGTGCCAATTTCTTTTTGGCAGAGTTTTGGAAAATAAATGTCAAAGTTGAGCCCTTTCCAGTTCTTTGTTGGGTAGTAAGACAATACGCTAACTTTATTTTGGGTCTTTATATTGGGCAAACCAATCCCAGTCAGGAATACAAATTATATGTAGCAACAGGAGTGCATTCCCCTCTGGCAGGGCTATGGGAGCATTTGGGAGGTTTAAAAAAAGTGCTTATAAACTACATAGAATGAGAGGGCTGTAAAGGGAAGCAGTATGGGGTTTAGTTACTATGTAGGAGTAAGATGGCAAAGAGATTTGTAGCAAATATCTGGTGTGATGCTTAGGTCATATGTAGGAGTTATGATGGCATTTCAGAAGCGATTAGAGATGTTATAAATGTAGTCAATGAATGTCATGAGTGATTTAATATGCAAGGGCAAAATCAGTGCAGGGCGAGGGCGCAAATATTAGTTACTTTAGGGGGAATTTTAATTGTTTTGTTACTTTCAAATGGTATGTTTTAAGTGACATAGTCACTTAAATATAACATCCCGTTAACCTTTGTTTTTTACAGGGAATTTCTAATATTTTGTTAAATAATGTTAAATATTCGTACAACTCCTAACTATGATGTCACTTTAACCTTTCTTTTTTTCAGTGAACTTCTAGCAATTTTGTAACGTAAGATGTCCATCGTAATGCACAGCAGGCAGGCTGGATGCAGGGTCTTGCCTAGCATTGTCCGCTGTGCTGTCTCCGTCCAAGCTTGCTGCCCCTAACCCCCCGCCTCCCTGCACTCCACTGTCAATGTCTATACCCCTTCCACCACATCCAGCCCTGTGCGGACGTTATTCTGCCATTGCCACTACCCTTCCCACCTGCCCTGCACAGTTAGCTCGCTGCCCCTACCCACTGCCTCCCTGCCGTCGGTTGTCTAAGTCTATGCACCTGCCCCCTCCCTCCCACCCTGCATGGACTGATGTGCTGCCACTGGCCTCCAGTTAGCTTGATATTCCTGCCCACTTGTTCTGCCCTGCAGTGCCCGAAGATATGCCCCTATCATTGCTCTCCTGCTTCACTTCCGTGCTTAGCTTACTGCCCCTACCCTCCTTGCCCCTGCCCTCTGATGTCAGTGTGCATGCCCCTGCTCCCTCCTTTTGTCCACCTTGTTCTATAGACCTGCCACTGCCCCTCCTATCTACTTTAAGTGTTCTGTTGAGCTGCCACTGCCTCCCCTGCCTGCCCAGCATAAACAGGGTTGCCACGTGTCTCAGTGAGAGCATGGTGTGTGAGGATGTATGAACATGTATGCATATGAATGGGATATATGTGCATGGGTGAATGAGAGTCGGTGTTGTATGGACTTGTGGCACAGGACATACCTTTCAGCATATGTGGTACTGTTACATGTCTAACACAAACGTACAACTATTTCTTTTAAAATGCTGTGCAAAAATGTTCATAATATGGAACATTCTTCTGCATTTAAAATTTCTCCCACTTATGAAAATGACTGTATTTTTCAGTTTGATATATATGACACTGTGTCTCCCAGCCACTGGGAGCAAGATTCTTGTTGTGTGTAAATGTGACACTTTGAAATGGGAGAAAATTAAACCAAATAGTTAACTTTATGTTTATATTGATTCCATAAAACCCATCATTTATATTTTCTCCCATTTCAAAGTGTTGCATCTAAAAAGAGCAGGCATCTTGCACCCTTCGGCCTGTAGACATGTTGTTTTGAACATTACAGGCCCATCAACCTTCCCATGTTAAAAGTTATTTGATATTGATAATGGCTGATTTCAACTTGACTAGTGTATTCTCCATTGTTGTACACTATTTGATAGGTTCTTAATCAATGCTACATTATCGTAATTGTGTATCTGAAGATACTACCTGAAACAATGTAGACAGCTTTAATTTCAATAGGATTGGAAGTATTTTAGTTTATAGGGTACTTATTTTGTATCTGTAGAGATTTCCCAGCCTCTGCTTGTGATGAAAGTAACCAAAAGTTAGACGTATCACTTCCTGTGACAGCAACAAGTCAAAGGTCACCAATGTCACTTCCTTTGATTTCATGGGGTCCCAAAGAGCAGGTGATGTCACTTCCATTGATGTCACCTGGGCAAAGTTTGTGTGATGTCACTTCCTGTGACATTATCAGGGTGGGTCAAAGGGCAGGCGATGTTACTTTCTGTGATGTCATCAGGTTAAATTTAGTGTGATGTCACTTTCTGTGAATGACATCAGACGGGAGTCACATGGCATGTTATGTCATCTGTTTGCTCCAGGAGATGAGTGGGTGGTGGCAGGAGTGTAAATCTCCAATTGCTCTTAAACTGGAACTTGGCTAACCAGCCATACAACAGAGCCGAACAAGCCTTTACTGTGTACACCTAAAAGATTGCTTTTATCATGACAGTTCAAGAAGAAATTTGGTACACTGTAGTGACACTTTTTTACTAGACCAACAACATTAGTACGAAATGCTATAATACCTTAATTTTGCAACCATGTTGATATTGTGAACAGTGAATTGGAGCTCAAAATCTGAATGTTTAATAGAGGTGGTTCAGAAAACGACTTTACGGTTTAAAAAAAGCATGCAGACCTCTCTTCCAAAAACAATTTATGACACTTACAACTATTCAAGTGAAAAATAGTTCCAAAATATATATATATTTTTTAAACCGTTTTTATTGGCTTTTTTCTCCAAACTGAACATTGCAGTCATCTCTACAGTAAAGTGCCTTATGCATTTCCCCCCTGCTCCCGCTGCCCCCCCCCAGTCATTACCCATAGTGAGGCATACAGTTCACATACAAGGGTGAGCACCAGGTGGGTTCTCCATAATATCATCAGCATTTCAATTATCATAAAGTCTCTTTGCCCTCCAATATGCACCTCTCGTAATGAACCCTTACATTCCGGCATCCAGTCCGTGATAGTTTCGCTATTTCCCCCACACTTTTCTGAACTTCCTAGGACACCCCCTTGCCTTGTATGTAACCCTCTCAGCCGCCATATACATATCTAGGCCTCCCCTCCATTCCTCCAGATGTGGTATCACTGGTGCCCCCCAATATTTCGCAATGTCCCTCTTAGCCACTACTAAAGCCAGTACCAGGAAGGTCAGCAGAGGGCGTGGAAGGTCCACATCGATTGTCATGCCCAATAGAGCCAGCTTGGGGTCGACCTGCAATTGAGTCTCTAGTACTGCAGACAATTCCGTGTGAAAACATCCGACCAGTACCCCTGTACTTGAGGGCAGGACCACAGGACATGGAAGAAATCCCCCTTGGGGTCCTGGCATCGCAGGCATTTGGCATCATCTGTCTTTCCCATCTTCTGAAGCCTCACTCTATCAAAGTAGGTTCTATGTAACACGTTAAATTGGATCAGGCGGAGTTGAGATTTAACTGCCACCTCCCTGGGATGTGTTAAGACCAGTTCCAAGTCAATGTCTTCCATGCCTCCCACATGCGCCTCCCATTGTTGTTGTAGCCTGGCCAGGTCCCCCAACATGTTGTTCGTGAGGGTCTTATAGGTTAGAGATACCGCCTTCTGCTGGATATGCTCCTGTAGGAGCCTGCCTTCAAGTGGGGCAAATTCTGCCAGGTCTACGGTGTAAATATTCTGGGCTCCCCATGCATGTTTTAATCTAGTATATTTGTAACTCTGTGTGGGGTGTAGGCCGAATTCCGTGGCCAGAGCCGTAAATGTTTTCAGTTGCCCTTTGGCAATGACATCTCCCAACGTGGAGATCCCTATGTCGTCCCACCTACTGTATCCCGTTAATTTGTGGAGCTCCGTCAGCCATGTGCAGTGCCAAATTGGTGTTTGTTTCGTTGGCTTCCCGTCCCACCCCATGAGTTTTGTGGACGCCCTCCAGGCATGAATAGTAATTTTAGTTGACGGTAGAAACGTTTCCGGCCATGCCCCCCATATAGATAGGAAAGGATGTGTCTGGGTGCTAATTTGTGGCGCTCTAGTGCATAAGAGGGAAGGTCTGCCTGTGCGTGTATCCATTCGTTAATCGGGGCCAGATGTTCGGCCCAGTAATATGCTTCCAGATTCGGGAGCGAGATCCCCCACTATATTGGTGCCTCTGTAGGGTGGTCAGGGCCACCCTAGGTTGTTTGCCCAGCCATATAAAGGCACGGAGGTCCGTGTTTATCTTGGGGAAGACTTTTGGGGGGAGGGGATAGTACTCATTTTGAAGGGCGTACAGGTACTTGGGGAGAATAATCATTTTATACATGGCCGCTCGGTCTAGGAGGGTGAGTGGGAGCAGTCTCCAGCGGTCCATATCTGCAATGGAGTTTACCATGATACGCTCAATGTTACGGGTGTATGAAATATGTCTATCCAGGGTGAGGTAGACCCCTAAATACTGAAAGCCCTCCGCCGTAGTGAGCAGCCTTCCTGGAAGGTCCGACCACTCATCTCTCCCTGCAGGGTTGTATAAGACCGACTTATGCCAATTTATTCTGTATCCGGCATGGTCACCGTACCGTTCCAGTTCGTGAAATAGTTGCGGGATCGACGTCTCCGGCGAAGTTACATACAGGAGGACGTCATCTGCATATAGCGAGATCTTTTCCTCGTTCACCTCTCCTTTGGTCCGCTGCAATCCCCTGATGTTCGGGCTCTGGCGAATTCTAGCCGCCAAGACCTCTATCGTTAGAGCGAATAAGAGTGGGGAGAGGGGGCACCCCGGTCTGGTCCCTCGTCGTGTTTGGAATTCCCGCGAGAGGACTCCGTTTACTCTCACCCTGGCCCTCGGTTCAGTGTACAGCAGCTGCACCCATTTCTGGAATTTCGGCCCGAAGCCGAATTTCTGTAGGACGCCCTCCAGAAATGGCCAGTGCACCGCATCAAAGGCTTTTTCCGCATCCAGGGACAGGAACCAGTGCGAGTCCTCCCTGTCCCTGACCTCCTGCAGCCAATTGTGAGTGCGCCTAAGATTTAGTCTGGTAGCCCTGTCTGGTATGAACCCAGTCTGATCAAGGTGGATCAGCTGCGATATCACCCGTCTCATTCTCATCGCCAGGATAGTGGCCAGTAGCTTCGTTTCCGAGTTTAATAATGAAATTGGACGATAGGACTCGCAAATCTCTTTCGGTTTGCCGTCCTTGTGGATAGGGATAATGGTAGCCATTGTCAGATCGGGAGGGAGCCGTCCGTCCTGCAGGGCGTCCTCATATAGGCCCTTCAGATGTTTCACTAGTAGGTCAGCCATTCGTTTAAAGAATTCGGCTGGGAAGCCATTGGGGCCTGTTGTTTTCCCCGGTCTCAGTTTGGCCAGTGCCTCAGATATGTCGTCGAGAGCAATGTCGGAGTCCATCGCTTTTGCGTCCTCAACGGACAGAGTTGGGAGGTCAGTTTGGTCCATATACTGTAGCGCCACTTCCCTTGTCCCTAGATCTCTAGACTCATAGAAGTGTTCTTAGTGGTCTGCGAGTGCCTCAGCTATATGTATGATTGATTGGAGTGTCGTTCCCTGAGGGCCTTTAATCTGCTCCACCCATCTCTCCGCCCGTTCTTTTTTGCTGAGCCACGCCAGGAGCTTACCAGACTTGTCTCCTACATCGTATAGGTGATGTAAGGTGGCCAGTGCCTGCGTTTTCGCCTCTCCAGTCACCAGCTCTCTATATTGTGATTGTCTATCTGTGAGTCTCCTGATTGCCACTGGGTCTGTCGAGTTCTGGCATTCCCTTTCCAGATCTAATATGTCCTGCTCGATGATGTCGGCCTCAGAGTGGGGATTTCTTCGCTCCTCTGCCAACCTATTCTTCACCCTATCCCTCATAACTGTCTTGAAAGCCTCCCAGAAAACCACTTTTGAGGTCACCGAGCCCTCGTTTTCGGCGATATAGACTTTGATGTCCGCTCTGAGTCCCCGTAAGACATTTGGGCTTTGCAGATCCCATGCCATCAAGTGTAATTGCCGTCCATCTCCCTGGCGTTTCGCCCCCTGTCTGACTAGCAGCGGTGAGTGATCCGATACTCCTCTAGCTTTATATTCTGCTACATCTTGTATTGTCAAGTGTTGGAGGGCCATAAAGACATAGTCCAATCTCGAGAAGGCCTGGTGGGCGCCCGAGAAGAACGAGTAAACCCGCGCCTCAGGGTGCAGGCACCTCCATGTGTCCGTGAGACCTAGGTTGGTCGCCCATTGCGACAAAGGGGTCTGCGTCCCCTTCCTCTGTGCCGTGCTTGATCTATCCTTAGAGACATCTAATACGTCATTAAAGTCTCCCCCTACAATCTGTATGGTGTCGGCTGTTTCCAGCAGTATGTCCGCTACTTTCTTAAGTGTGGGAGCCTGGAGTTTCGGTGGTGCATAGACTGAGACTATAGTGTAGGTGCATCTGTTCCATATCCCCTTGATAGCCACGTAGGTTCCCTGGGGGTCTGTCCATGTTTGTGTTATGAGAAATGGAGTGGTCTTTTTCAGAATAATGGCAACCCCTCTAGAGTCTGTTGTGTATGCTGCTTGTGCTAGCAGCTTAAAACGACCTCTGGCTAGGAAGCCGCACTTAGTACCTTTGAGATGTGTTTCTTGTAGGAGCGTGATGTCCGGGGCTACACGTTTCAGATACGAGTTAACCAGGCCCCTCTTAATCTTACTGCCCAAGCCATTCACATTCCATGACAAGATGCTGATCCCTCCCCGGCTTTCCCGGTGTGTGTCGTGGTCAGCTAACATGGTTCGGGCCTGAAGTAGTCAGGCGGGCAGCCCCCTCATAGTAAGCGGCCCGGGCATTCGTGTGGTATGTCGTGGTGTACCCAAGGGCATCTCTGGGGATGTGGGAATGACTTTCAGTGCGGAGGCCAGGCATAGGGCACCAGTAAATTTGACTGCAGTTAACCAACTTTCCTCCCCCTCCTCCCAACAAAGATCCCCCCAACAGAACTGTTTCAACTGCTCCCCTCCCTACCTTTCCCCCCCGTCCAGCCCATTCGTGTAACCCGTAACCAATTGGACTTTCAGGTGGTGAAGGTCTGTCGCCCACACACAGGATCCCAAATCAAACTAATTTCAGGATTCAAACCAGGGGTATAGTCTTTGCAGGCCCCCTGTGGAGCGTGTCCTGCCTCTCCGGAGATAAGCAAGACCACAGGGGCACCAGCATTACCCCGTGTATAGTGTTTTAAGTCAATAGAAAAGATAATGAAATATGAAAAGGGTTATAACTTGTGCGGCACTAGCAGCGGCGTGCTGCTGCTACGGATTTAAGGTCCAAGCTTCCTCACAATTGCGAGTCCTGCGTTTCAATGTCCTGTTCCTCTGTTCCGCCAGTTGCACCCAGCTCCATCTCACGGATTACCTCGACCATCGGGTGTGTAGAACGGTCGGTTGAGTCCTCCGCCTCCGTTAAGAGTTCGCTGTTGAGGCCTCCGGTGTTTGCCTCCTGTGGATGAGCCAGTCCACCAAATCTAGATCTCTGATCCCTGGGGTCGGCGGGGATCGCGTCACAGCCTCCTCTGCCTCGTCTTGCCGCATGCGGGTCCGGATAGGGCGACGGGTGTGAGCCCCGCTGCATTCTCGGAATTTGGGATCTTTGCGCCCTAGGCGAGTTCCTCCGAAAGTTCGCGGCCGCCAGTTCTGTTCGGATTCTGCGGCCCACCTCTTCGGCTTCCCGAAGCAAAGGTCTTTCCTCCAGCCAGTGCCAGGCTTCCTCCGGGCGGTTAAAGAAGTACGACTTCCCCTTGAACATTACTTTCAGTTTCGCCAGGAAGAGCAGCATATACGAGATATGGAGTTCTCGAAGTTTCGCCTTGACAGAGTCATATGATCTTCTCTGTTTTTGGACATCCTGACTGTAATCAGGGAAAATCATGATGTTCACGTTCTCAAACCTGAGCTCCCCTTTCCGTCTAGCTTCTCTAAAGATAAGGTCTCTATCGGCATAGTTCAAAAAGCGCGCAATTATCGGCCGCGGCCTTGCTCCCTCGGGCGGTTTCGCTAGTAGTGCCCTATGCGCCCTCTCAATGATAAAGCAGTTAGAGAACTGGGCCTGTGGGAAGGTGGAACGTAGCCAGTCCTGTAAGAAGGCCGCAACATCTGTCTTCTCAATGCCTTCCCTAAATCCTACGAATCGAAGGTTGTTTCGTCTTGCCCTGTTTTCGGCGTCGTCCACCCTCCATAGCAGTTGTCTGTGGGACGCCTGCAGCTCTGCCATTTCTTTACGGAGAGTAGAAATAGAGTCTTCCGTTCCGCTAATTCTGGATTCCGCCGTCGTCACCCTTTCGGTGAGATTTCACAACTCCTGGCGTAGCAACAGAACCTCGGAGCCCACCTCGCCTATTTTGGTCTCAAGCGCCGCTCTAGAGTCCTTGATATCAGTCCTGGAGGCCTGAATCGCCTCCAAAAGCATGGCCGTGTCCGTGAGCATCTCCGGGAGGCTCTGGGGCATCTCCTTTTGTGCCCTCGCCGTGGCGTAGGTTTCGATGGTTTCCTGCCTGGCCGACCTTGCAGGCGGGTCTCTCTTCCCCATGTTGCTCCCCTTGGACCGCGAGGTGGTCCCGGGGATACGTAGGGCGCCCGGTTCATGTCGGGCCGTGCGTCCCCCGCGGGTATGTAGTGTTCTCACCAGGGAATAGCGACGGAGTGTCTCCGGAAGATTCAATGGAAATTCACCAGGAACCTCTCAGTCCAGGTCAGAGTTTTTCGTATCCGGGGACGGGGAGTGTCTCGCCTGTCTTCTCTGCTGCGCCGCCCGCCAGTCACACTCAATTAGCTTAGGCTCCTCTCCCAGGGCGAGGGCCCTCGGGGGTCTCCCCAGGCCGGCCGCGTCGCCGGCCCCATCCAGGCTCCAGACGGGCATTCGCAGGATGTATCTGTGCGGTGTGGGCACCCGCGACCCCCTCCGTCGGTTTTGTTTCCTCCCTGGCTCTGATGTCTGGGGAGGCCCTCAGCAAGAGTCTCTGGTGCTCGGGGGGAGTCAAAGCCAGGCCGCCAGTTTTCGCCCGGTCGCCATTTTGCTGCATCCGCACCGCTTCGGATTTCTCCTCTCCCCGGCCCATTGCCGTTCGTATTTCGCCAAATTACTCGGTTTTTCCGTGACGAAAATATCAGAGCCAGCCTAGGGCACAGATTTGGGCTGTTTTAGGAAGCTTTGGAGAGAAATAATCGTCGGATCAACGCAGCACGCCGGGAGCCGAGCCGAGGCACGTCTTACTCCTCCATGCTGCTAGCCACGCCCCCATAGTTCCAAAATATTGTCCAAAATTAAAACAGGATCACTTGAAAGTAATAAGCATGGATTATATTCAAAGCTGCATTAAAGTTGCAAATGATCATTGTTCTTTTTTATGCAGTGTTATAAAGCTTTACTATTAATGTCCTACCTAACACAGAGGGCTATTCTTGACAATGTAAAAAGAGAGACAAACTGTTTTGAGACGCAAAACACAAACTACTACAACCATTGACTAATGGTTGTGGCGCGCAAGCAGTCCTGGTGAGGACCTATGGTAAAAAGTTAACGTTATATAGGGCTTTTTTTTTACCTATAAGTGCTTTTGTTGAATTATCAATGAAGCACACATTTGTATATTATGGTATGTATTTATGGAATTCTGTAATGCCAGACATGCAGATCTATTAATGCATGCATTTCCTACAACATATCTCAATTTAGGACTAGGTCTGAGCTAAAAAGTTTCATTTAAAAAGAAATGTGATTTTACCTTCACAATGGTGAATAACTCTTCCCCAGAGGTTGTTCTTTCTCAAACAGGCAATATTTCCCACAATTAATAGGTGCCTCTTCCCTCTCGTCAAGGCGACATTCATTCGTTTTTCTGAGTCGATGAAGCCAACCTGCCGTGACCTGACACATGACAGTACAATTATCTCCTTCTCAGCACCTTGGAAGGCATCAACAGTAGACACTTGAACTGCCTTAATTTGAAGGGGGTCACAAAGGACAGCTGCACCACAGAGTAGATTGCAAAGCTGTGAATAAAAAAAACACATTACCGCATTTTCTTTAAATGTATGCACGTAAAATCATTTCTGCAGTCCTTTCTTTTAATTCATTGGATAGATTAGAAAGTGTAACTGCCAAATAATAAATCAAAATACTTTTGAACACAAAAAAATCAACTCAAAGGGAAATCCAAGTGCAGCCATACTAACTGAAAACCAATCACTAACATTCAAAGTCACTATCTCTGGTTACATAGCTCTTCATAAGTGTAAACTTACCTTATAGCAATGCTGTTCAAGGTTCTGTTCCCAACAGGAAGTGGTAAGGATCTGCCTTAGTGTGTGCAGTTTTTTCCCCCAAAAGATTCGCCACATTCGCTAATTCCACCCCCTAACCAAATCAAAAAATGCAAAAAGGCAGCCTGTGGTTATCGCTGCTTTGCTGAGCCATTATAAACAGCTAATGGAGAAACCCAAAAAGACCAAAGGACCTGGGTACAAAGCAATACAAACAACAGTTGGTTATATTGGCAAGGATATATAACAATAGACACAATACTCAATATTGTATTTACAGCAACATAGATTGAGACAAGAGAGAGAGAGAAAACAATTCAATGGAAAATGGCCGGAGAAGTCAATTCAATCTTTGATATTTCTCTTATCAAAAAATGCATATACATACAATCAATATGTTCCGGTTGCTCCTCATAGTGCATAAGAAAAAGTGCTCATAGGAGTGCTCAGGTGCCATGAAAGAAGAGAGAAAAATGAATCTAAAAGTGAAACAAAACAATAAGCACAGTTAAAGGGAACGTGTCACTGCGATAAGCCTGTCAGAAAAAATCTCAAGTATTACAAATATCCATATAAGAAAAAGTCGCCGATGAATCGAAGCACATTCGTCTTTAGGATAAGAAACAATCCAGGCTTGTATATTTATCGAAATTTCGACCCAGATGATTAGTGTGGCAATTGAAGTTTTCAATAGCGGGTCTTCATCAGAACGTAAAAAAAAACGATTGTGGGCAACCTGCAGTGGTGCATAGAATGGCCGATGTTATGCTATGTTATTATATGTTATGTTATTATAGGTCTTCTATAGCGCGCGGCTACTCCAAAGGAGTGTCCCGGCGCTTTGTGCTCCAGACCTAGGAGAAAGAACAGACAAAACATAACAGTGAAAAGATAAAAAGGCAGAACCAAGGATGGGGAAAAAAGTCTCTAGCGAGTAAAGAGCCAGGTCTTTAAACTCTTCCTGAAAGCGAGTAAGTTAGACATGGAACGCAAAGACAAAGGTAAAGAGTACCACAACTGAGGGGCCAGCAACCTAAAGGACCGTCCTCCGATGCGGGCTTTCTTTATACGGGGGACTACTGCCAGTGCAAGAGACTCCGATCTTAAAGATCGTGCCTGACGGTAGAAAGCCAGCCTCTTTTGTAAGTATTGGGCTCCCGTAGCATGCAGCGCTTTGTGAGCCAGTGTCATGGCCTTGAATATTATCCTCTTCCGGATGGGGAGCCAGTGTAGAGTTTCCAGTAGACTCGAAGCACTCGCTCGCCGATGCAGGCCGAAGATGGCTCGAGCAGCCGCATTCTGAGCCACCTGCATGCGCTGTAGGAGGTATTCCGGAAGACCAAAATATAGGATATTGGCATAATCCAGTCTGGATCCGATGAGGGCCTGAACAAGTGTTCTCCTATGTTCCTCAGAAAGTAGCGGAAAGAACTTCCGGAGCATCCTGAGGATACCGAAACATGTTCCTGTGAGAGTCAGCACCTGGGATTTAAGCGTAAGCCTGTTGTCTATTTTAACTCCCAGGTTCTTGGCTGACTCAGATGAATGAGCTGGAGGGAACATGTCAGCAGGCCACCACCCTTGCCAGTCCGGTTCCGATGGACATCCAAAGAAAAGTATCTCGGATTTACCTGAGTTACACTTGAGGCTGTTCAGATGGAACCAGTTACAAACAGCCCCAAGGCACTCACGGATACTTTCGCCATCAAATTCTTCACCCTTCCGGCAGGTAAAGAGAAGCTGGGTGTCATCAGCATAGGAAACGATCTGGGCCCCGTAGGACTCCACCAATGTCGCCAGAGGGGTCATAAAGATGTTAGATAGAGTTGGGCTCAATACTGAGCCCTGAGGAACTCCGACTCCCAAAGGCGACATTTCGGCAGAACCAGGGGAGGCCCAGACCGTTTGTCGGCGGTTGGCTAGAAAGGAACGAAACCAACTGAGCACCGTCCCCCTCAGACCGATGTCATGCAGTCTTATGAGGAGATCCTCATGGGGGACGGTGTCAAAAGCCGCCGACAGGTCTAACATAACTAGCATCACCCTGCCTCCGACATCCAGCGTCTCCTTAATGACCTCTGAAACCTCCAGAAGCGCTGTTTCTGTGCTTAGATTAGGTCGGAAACCAGATTGAGACGCGTGCAGTAGCTCGATGGGCTCCAAAAAATTGGAGAGCATGCCATGAACATGCTTCTCCAAGATTTTAGTGAGTGCCGGAAGGAGCGAGATGGGCCTGTAATTGGCAGGGACTTCTGGAGCACGGCTAGGCTTTTTAAGAAGAGGGATGACCATGGCCTGTTTCCATGAGTGTGGTAGGGCCCCCTGACTCAAAGAAAGATTCAGGATAGTGTTGGCTAAAGGGTTTACAATGTCTGCCATTCTGGCTAAAAATTTGGCAGGGCAGGGGTCACGTGGCGATCCAGATTTGAGATTCATCATCAGTGCTAATGATGAAGATACCGTAAGAGGCGGAAAGACCGCCAGAACAGGGCCAGCAGTGGGCGAATGGGCTAGCTCCTCCGGTAAGGTCGAGAGACCGACCGCCGGTCTAGGGGGAAAAGAATCCTGTATCTGCCTAATTTTAGTGGTAAAGAAATTAGCTATGGTATCGGCCCAGGTCTCAGCCGGGGCTTCCTGTGCTGAGTTAGATCGCGGGGCAGTGAATTCCCTAACGATCGAGAAAATCTCCTTACAGGAGTTTGCTGCTTCCTCGATTCTTTTAGCGAAATAGCATTTTTTTTCCTGAAGGACTAGTCTATGGTAGGATTTAATCATAGATCTATAGGTCAGCTTTGCCTCGGCATCCTACTGAGCCCTCCATGTCCGTTCGGCAACTTTACATTGTCTACGGGAGTGAGCTAACCCTGCAGTAAACCAAGGTGCCGAAACCCGTTTGATGGTGATTCGAGGGGCTCCTTGTCCAGCTTTGCATGTGAGCGGGAGATTTGAGCAAGTTAATGAATGTATCCGAAGGTACCGCCTGTTCAAGATAAGATCAATATGAATTCAAGGGTAGAGGAGCCCATAATCGAATAGATCAAAATGGGTCACTGGCTCCGTTATGCAGAGTCAGGTTCAGAACAGCCCCTTATTGTTTGGAACAAAATGGAGGGGGGTCATTCGCTCGATAACAATGTTGTCAAAAGTTATGTCCCTTGCTTGGTAACAAAATAACTCTCAAATAAATTTTTCTCTTTTCTTTCACTGCACCTGGGCACTCCTGTGAGCACTTTTTCTTATGTTGATGTAAATACAATATTGAGTATTGCGTCTATTGTTATATATCCTTGCTAAAAAGGACCGATTGTTGTTTGTATTGCTTTGCTAACCCGAAGCAGCAGCTGCCTACCTAGTCTTGGCCATGCTATGCTTTTCTGTAACTCAATCACAGTAGTCCTTGTGGGGAACTTCAAGCTTAGTCACCATTGTCACAACTTCACATGTCAACATTTCAGGCAGCCCATCTCTGCTGTCCCTGGAGGGGGCTGCAGTGCTAAGCACATATTCACAAATAGCATTTTTCCACCCAGGATGAATCCTTTGTATCTCACCAGTCTTGTTAGCTCATAATATATTCCGAATCCGTAGCAGACGGCAAGTTGACAGAGTGGCGAGGGGAAGTGGGGAAGGGAGATTGGTGGGAGAGAAAAAATTATATGTATATATATATATATATATATATATATATATATATATATATATATATATATATATGTATGTATATATATATTTTTTAACTCCTACTTGCTTGCTGCATCGCACTCTTCGCTTCTCCAGGCACAGGCTGCCAGAGTGCACAGGGGCGAATCCTGACACTCTTTTCAGGCTGCTAAAAGCAACGACAGGATTGGCCTGAGCGCTGTTGATTGGCACTGCCACACAGAATAGGAGCCTGTGCCTGCTCTCTCTAACCCAGCAATGCAGCTGGGGTTGGAGAGAGCTTTAATGTGAATGTGGGTTTGGCCGGTCTGAGATGGCCTGCCAGACCGACATGCGCAGTCCTATAAACCAAGTTCTCTTACTAGGTACCACATTTCTTGTTCAACTGTTCTGTTGTGTGCAAATAAATAAATAAAATACAAAAAGGAATGCTCCTCTGCAAATGTATCTCAATATAGTTGTCAGGGAAGGAAAATGGTTTGAAAGGTGTGAGAGAGAGCAAAAGTATGTAGCCCAATTCATTTTTATTATCAACCAAGAAGGAATGTTACAAAGAATGAGTGAAAATAGTTTTAATGATTTTTGGATATAGCAAACTCAATCGTTCTTATTTTCTATACAAAGAAAAAAGCAATGTAGTTGAATATCATTAACAAAGTGCTTAATGAAGAAACAGAGGTGTGTGGGTTTGTTGATAGTGGATTCTATTCCGACATTGCAAAATTAAGTATTTGTGTTTGAATTAGCACCTTGTGGAGTCTTCTTTGAAAATTAGGCTGTTAAGAGATCCAAGATGATGTCTTCAAACCTCTTTTATTTTTCCTAATAGACTTTTCATTGCATTCAGTTTTTTGGGAATACCAAAGACAAGAGGTCTGACTCTGATGGTTTTGCTTTTTAAAACAACATTATCTGTGATATTGAAAACCAAATTGACCTGGTACTGACTCAAAACTTCGAAAACAACTTTCTAAAACGTTCAAATAAAACGTTCTAAAAAAATTTCTGAAAGGGGCCACTTCCTAAAATGTTTGCTTCCAAAATATATTGAAGTAAGGACAGTGTGGAAGGGATAGGTGATGGAATTCCGGGGGTAATGGTTTAGTGCATAAGGTATAGGTTACCGGGGTTAAGGTTAGGGAGTAAGAAGTTGGGCTTAGGGATATAGGGTGACAGTTATACTGCTAAGGGCTTAGGTGGTATGGTAAGGGTTTGGGATATAGGGTTAAGGGTATAAAGTTTAGTTTTACTGGGTTAAGGAATAAGGGTTAGGGGTTAAGGATTAGAAGCATAGAGTTAAGGGTACAAGGAACACAGGTGAAGGGTATGGTATGAGGACTGGGGTATAGGGTTGGGGGTATGCGGTATTGGGGGTAAGGGTACAGGGGTTTAGTTACAGCGGACGGTTATGAAGTTAAGGGTAAAGGGTTCAGGATTAATGGTTTGCTGTATAAATTTAAGGGCTTGGGGTTAAAGGGTTAACCACAACGATTACATTTGTTTAATGTTACCACTGAAAAAATGTGTTTAAGGTATTTTGATGACTATTATAGTTATTTTTAGTTTATATGTTCAAAATAAAAAAGTGTTACTTTTTACAGTACCACTTGACTAAATTAATGTCAATGGAACACACTGATTTTCTATCTGTAATGGCTTAGTAAGGGGACGTTCAGTTCGAGACAAGGAGTTCAATTTAATCTAATTAAAACCACCATCACTTTTTGTTTTAATTCACATCCATGTACCAATGTGCAATAACATTCATAATGTGTACACCAGCCTTCCTAAAAGAGGAATATGACCATGAAATAATTTTTAAAAGTTCACAGAAATGGCAAAGTTGATCACTAGGAAACTGGGACCAGCTACACATGGTAAGACAAGCATTTGAATTTGAATTTGAAAGTGTTTTATTAAGCGCTCGTATACCTAGCGGTTTCTTGGCGCTGAGGGGACAAAACCTTAAAGGGAAACAATGAGAATGTTAATTTAGGACACAAAAGCCTGTGAGAACAAGAAAGTTTTCAGCGTGCTGCGAAACTCCAAATGATACACTGTCGTCCTGATGGAAAAAGGCAAGGAGTTCCAGAACACAGGAGCAAGAACAGAAAACTTCGAGCCACCCATTTTGCTCTTCCTGAACCGGGGAACCACCAAGAGAGACAAAGAGGAAGACCGTAATTGTCTGCTGGGAATGTAAGGTGTAATTTTGGAATTGATAAAACCCGGGGCCGTTCCAGCGAGAGCCTGAAATGTCATACAGCCCATCTTAAAAAGAGCTTGTTCTCTAATGGGGAGCCAATGAAGGGATTTGAGGAGAGGGGTGACATGGTGCGATTTAGATAAACCATAGGCTAGTCTAGCGGCTTGGTTCTGTACAAGTTGAAGTCGTTGAAAAGCATAGGCGGGAACACCATTGTACAGAACATTGCCGTAGTCTAGACGGGAAAGGACCTTTGCCATAAGGATCAATTTGAGGGCTGGAAAGGAAAAGAACCGTGAAATTTTACGCATAGTGCGTAGGGCAAAGAAACAGGAGGAAACCACCGGACTAATCTGGGAGTGAAGGGTGAGGTGTTGATTAAGTGTAATCCCCAGGGTCTTGACAGAAAAAGAAGGAGTGGGAGGAAGACCGAGGGAAGGGGGCCAAAAAACCTAGAATTTCCACCAGTGAGGAGGAGTTCGGTTTTGTCAGGGTTGAGTTTAAGGTGGTTGAAATTCATCCAATCCCTGATGAAAACCATCACCGATTGGAAATTGTGGATAGAGTGAAGAGAGTCTGACAAATTAAAAATAAGCTGGAGGTCATCAGCGTAATTGAACACCGTGACCTCCATTTTCTGCAAAGCAAAAATGAGAGGAAAAATATATAAATTAAATAAAAGGGGAGATAGGGAAGAGCCTTGAAGGACTCCACATTGCACCTTGTGTGCAGGGGCGGAGAAGTCAGCCAGATGTACGGCTTGGGTGCGGTCCCCCAAAAATGAGCAGATCCAAGCCAGAGCAGACACGGGGAGAGACAACTGCTGTCCTCAATAAAAGAACTGAGAACTTTGGTGGTATGACGCTCAAGGACTTTACCCAGGTAGGGGAGAAGGGAGATGGGCCGGTAGTTTATTAAAGCAGAAGGATCTGCACCAGGCTTCTTCAGGATGGGGATAATAGTGGCCGATTTGTGAGAGGAGGGAACGACTCCAAGCTTAAGGGACTCGTTAAGGAATGTGAGGGGAGGGAGGGGGCAAGTCAAGAAAATATCTCGCAGGATGTGAGCTGGACAGATATCAGATGGAGATCCTGAAGCATGAACACCTTAGGCTAACTCTTACTCAAAATCTCATTAAAATGCACTGTACGCACCTTGAACATTTGAGATTTGTAAAGTGTTATCACCCCAATCATGGATCCTTCAATTCCACTGGCAATCAGGGTCTGAATGAGCTTGCAGGTAAAGACCGCCTCCTCCATGTTGTGAAAACTGTTATCTTGCTCAATCTGAATAGAAGAAAATAAAGCTGTTAAAAAAGATAAAAGCATATTAAGCCATACTTAAAAAACAGTAAATCTACTTGACTTGAATTGTTTTACTGCTACGTTTAAATGTAAATCAAACTTTGGGGGAAATTCTCCAAGAATTCCATAAGAGCCCCTGGGTACATGACAACACTGGGAGCTTCACATGTGTAAGCATCAATGCTTACATAAATACTTGTGCATCTGTGTATGCTGTGTTTTCTATCCGATAAAAACTGTTTTACCTGCGGAAAAACTTCTATTCCTGCCCTCCATCATATCCAGGGTTGGACTAGGCTCTCTGAAAGTTTGTAAATACTTACAAGTTTGCGGTTGTTGACCGATTTTGAACGGTAGACCCCACCCACAAATACACTTCCCATCTCGGGGAGATTACTGGTGTAATTACACGAGTAAATCAAGTGTACATCCATGTTTTATTACTTGCACTTGTTGACCACAGATAAAAGTAGAAGCGTAAATGGCATTGTGAATCAGAACCATAGCATTTTTTCTGCTTGGCAGCTTAAATATTGCTTTGCTTCCCTCTGAGGAGTTACATAGTTTCAACTACATAACTTAATAATGTACTGTAATATAGATGTGTAAGTGTACTCTTACACTTTTGAGTAATATTACTCATTTTTGCAATCACCGTTTGCGAGTGTAGAGTTACTAAAAAGTGTAGATTTGCAAGTCTACACCACCTGAAATAGGGGACGAAGCCAAACTAACAAGTTCAAGTTACTACTGCCAAAAAGGAGCAGCAGTTGTAGGGCAACAGCACCTCGCACGGCCAACCACTAATACAGCAAAACCCTCTCTTAGAAAATAATAGAGGAAGGAACTTAAAATCCACCCTTTAAGAAATAATGATAACTTAACTAATTTATTAAGACTTTAATAAATAAATAAATAAATAAATAAATATATATATAGCTTCAGTGATCTTTACTTCAGAGCAATCACTGGTGCGATTGTTTTCTCTGCATTAAAGATCACTGGTGCGATTATTTGCGCTGGAATAAAGATCACTGGTGCAGTTGTTTGCTTTGGAAGAAAGATCACAGGTGCGATTGCTTGCTCTGGAATAAAGATCATGGGGTGATTGCTTGCTCTGGAACAAAGTTCACATGTGCGATTGCTTGTTCTGGAACAAAGATCACCAACACTGCAGTTCACGGAGTGCAGTGCAATTTGTTTCTTTGAAATTAACTGGGGAGGACGGTCTGTACCTTACACTTGCACCAGCTGTGGAGCATGCTGTTTACATTTGACCGTATTGAATGAATATATATATATATATATATATATATATATATATATATATATATATATATCTCGTAGCTACTTCCTTCTTGTCCTTGTCAAAGAAGAGACAGCACTCACGGGAGGAGGATCAAAGTTTTATTTCAGACCCTCAGAGTGCTGAGGGTCTGAAATAAAACTTTGATCCTCCTCCCGTGAGTGCTGTCTCTTCTTTGACGAGGACAAGAAGGAAGTAGCTACGATAATAGCGGGGCACACCCCCCGCAAACAAGCACCCGTGCCTGAGTGCATGGCCCGGCGGGAAAAGGAAGCAGATATATATATATATATATCCAAATTAAAGCTGCAATAATATGATCACAAAGAGTTAAAGCATATATATATATATATTCACTGAAAAAAACATAGGGTTCAGGGACATTTCCAGAGACACCAGAGAAATTTGTCCGTATATATATATATATTTTTCTTTTTTTATTATAAAGTTTTGTATAGCGCGAACAAGACCCGTGGGTATCAGAGCGCTTCACATAAAGAGCAGGTTACAGATTAACAATGTAGTCACAATAATAACAACACACTGATATGAGGTAGATAGTTATAAGGCTTTGGGTGCATATAGATCTATATCCATTCCAAATTTGCATTATGCATTAAGAGGTAGGTTAAGGCTTAACTTATATCATATTCCATTTACGCCAACATATAAAAGGTAGAGGATTATCTGGTTTTACGCAGTGTGATAAAATATATAAGTGAGGTGGATATATACGATCACATTTACATGAGGTAGCATTTTGTATACAGCTTAGTCTCAATAGAGTCGCCAGTCTCATATCGTCTCAAAAGTTCAGTAGTAGGACTGCACTTGCTCTTCATTGTGATCAAATAAGCCTATGTAGACAATGTATTCATCATGAAGCTCTTCACTTCCCGCTTAAAAGTTGCAGTATTCTGGATCTTCCTAATTCTTGGAGGGAGTGAGTTCCAGATTCTGGGGGCAGCTCCTGAGAACGCTCTGTCATAGGTTTTTTTCTTTCGGAAGAAGGCTGGCCTCAGCAGCAGCTCCTTGGCACTCCTAGCTGGTCTGTTACCTCCTGATAGCTCAATTTTCTTGGCTAGGTATCTTGGCGTGTTGTAGTGGAGCGCTTTATGGGTGATACATGCTATCTTTAGTTGAATTCTGGCTTCAAAGGGTAGCCAGTTTAATGCTTTCAGGTGAGGGGATATATGGTCTAATTTTCTCGATCCCGTGATGAGTCTTGCCGCTGCATTCAGGCAAGCTTTTAGTGGTGCTGTCGACGTGTTTGGTAATCCGGCTAAGGTGGTGCAGCCAAATTCAATCCGAGAGATGACTAGGGATTGGATTGCCAGTTTAAGATCCGCCTCTGAGATGAATGGTTTCAATTTTCTTAGGTAATTCAGATGGAAGCGGGCACTTTTAGCCATTGAATTAATATGGGCTTTCATGTCAAGTTTTCCGTCTAAAGTGATTCCTAGCGATTTAGCTGAGTTGACTAGGGTGGGGGTGCAGTTTAGCGCCGTCACCAGCTTGGTCCATTTCTTTATTTCTGCTTGGCTCCTTGTTGGTGAGATTAATAGGAACTCTGTTAATGGGCATTTAGCTTCAAATGATTAGCCTTTAACCATTGCAATGCCCTTTTTAAGGTCTCGTTCATTAGCTCATTGTCTTCAAGGGAGGCGATCTTTATGTATATCTGCGTTTCATCCGCATTAATGTGGTAGGATATCTGTGAGTTTCGGAGAATTTCTGTAAGGGGTTCGACATACAGGTTAAACAGGTCAGGTGATAGTGACGATCCTTGTGGAACTCCAATGGAGTTAGGGCATATAGGTGAAATTGATTGGTTGACCAGGAATCGTTGTGTTCTGTTTCGTAAGAAAGACTCGAACCATTTCAGAACATTTCCCGCCAGTCCCATCCTGTCCTGCAGCCTGGTCAGTAATGCTTCGTGATTTACTGTGTCAAATGCCGATGACAGGTCCAGGAGAATTAGTAGGCATGCTTGATTTTGGTCTAGGGCCTGTAACGCATCATCAACAATATGGAGGATCGCTGTTTCCGTACTATGCCCTGATCTGAATCCTGATTGGCATTCATCTAGTAGGGAGAACTTGTTGATGTGTTGGCTCAGTTGGCACTGCACACATTTCTATTTATATGCCAAGGTGTATGGAAGTATGAGTGGGTGTATAAGTGTCTACATAGATGAATTAGTAGGTGTGTGAATGACTATATAAGTCAGTGATTAAACGTGTCTTACTGAATGCATGAGTTAGTGAGTAAACTCTGTAAATGTCTGTATCAGTCTGTCAGTTGGTGTGTAAGCGGCTGCATGGGTTAGTGAGTGGCTACATGAGTGTCTACATGGGTTACTGATTGGTTGTCTGAGTATCTGTATGGGTCCCTGAGTGTCTGTGTGGGTGGGTGGGTGTGTGGGGGGCGGGGGGTAGCAGTGCATAGATGTGTGAGTGGGTAATTCACTGGGTGTATGGGTTCAAGAGTGCATCTGTGAAGGGCTGTACGGGTGGGTGAGTGTGTGTATGTGTCAGAGATCAAGGTACTCACTTCAGGTTCCAACTCTCTCTTAGGAGCAAATTGCTTTATTTTTCCAATTCCCCCTGTCTACCTTTCCATGACCCCTAGTACAGGTGATCGCGTGAACCCGGACAGGGGAAAGGGCATGGGGACAGAGAAGAGACTGCCAACACTTGTCTTGATTCTCCTCAGGTGCTCTACTCTTCACGCTCTTGTTGCCTTCTGCCTTTTACTAGTCTCGCTCTCTCTTTTTCTTGTGAGGAAAACTGTAATTAGAAAACACACTATTAATAACCTTTTCTAATCTGCCTATACTTCTCTCATGCCCTTTACTGCGCTGCTCTTTCTCACCCTTTAAACTTTTGGCTTTAGCTTCTCTTCTTATTTCTCTCTTCTTTTAGTTTCTTTTCTTTAAAGACTATTCTCAAACCTTATTTGTAAAGAATAGATTGCACTGTAATGTATTCACTTCCTTACACCAATTTCAAATCATCTTAATTCTCATTCTCTCATTTTTTTTTTTTGAGACCCACAGCCTCAGATTTTATTTATTTTCACAAAGTAAAATGTATACAAAGCCAATCAATCATACAATGTTATATAATCCGCTGTCTCTTCATACTCGGCAGTGTGCCCGGCATTCCGGACGTATTCAAGTGAAAGTAAACAGTAGCCAGGAAAGATGCATTAGTCCACAGTTAACGGTAGCTAGAATAAAGTAAGCATGCTATATCTGCAGTGTACCCCACTGCATACGGGCAAAAATTGTCCATGACAGGCCAGAGCGGTTGTTCAGGGCTGTGCTTCCTGGGCAATACAGATGGTGCATTGGGCTAAGCCACTCCCCGCAGTATATTACGGAGCATGTGGCTACAGTCATGTGATCATGGCAGTATATAATTACATAGAACTAAAACGCAAGAACAGAAATCATGATCACGGCAGAAACATCACCAACTGCAATCAGAAAAGAAAAGAAAAGGGGGGGAAAAACACATCAACAACAATAAGACTAGTGTTCGCATGTATAGCAGTGTGACTGTAGTGCCAGCATACTGGGGACAACAGAGGTGACCAGTAGAGGGAGGGAGCAGTCGTGTATTAAGGGTTGCTGTAGCTATGAGGCGGCAGGGGGGAGAACGGTAGACAAGTCCAGGTGACCGTAGCCCCGATAGGTGGGGGGGCGGGGCGGGGGGAGGGGGGAGGCGGAGGGCCAGGCCCCAGGGTGCAATAGGTACTTGGTCATCACCCCACTGCAAATGGGCAATCATGTGATGCCCGACTGGAGGCAGGCCTGATGGTATGCGGTCAGGGTGGTGTTCCATTCCTGGGCAATTGGATACATGCAGAGCCCCGCAGTCTCCTCCCTGTGTAACGCCACGCTTTCCGCGCTAGCCCAGTTAGCAAATGAATGACGCCAGTCTACCGGCCGCGGGGGGGGGCACTATTCTTCCAGCGCTTCGTAATGAGTCGCTTAGCTGTTATCAGCCCCAGATCCCAGAACCGTGCCTGTAATTTAGTCTGTTTGGACCTCTTATAGAGCCCCAGCAGGCATGCCTCCCATGTGTTGGGAAGGGTGCCGCCAGTGGCCACTGTCAGTGTGGCGGTAACCGCCGACCAATATGTACTAAGGTGAGGGCAATGCCAGAGAGTGTGTGGTAGGTCCGCATCCAGGAGCCCGCATCTGGGGCACGCTGAAGAGGTGAGGCCAAAATAGCGATTCAGTTTGTCCGGAGACAGGTATGCCCGGTGTATTATAAAATACTGAATGATCTTAAACCGTGCATTTCGAGGGAAGTTTCCTGCTCCAGCCAGTATCATGGTCCATTGTTTGTCCGACCATTCACTGCCTCGATCAGCCGTCCACTTATCCCTCAATCATTGGGAGGAGAATTGTGTATGATGGTGTAAAGCCTGTGCTAGCCAATGCACCAGATGAGAACCATCACCCATCACGTGCAAGTACTGTATCAACATATGCGTGGTCGGCTCCTGAGACAAATCCCCCCAAGCCTTTGACAGCGCACGGAGAAGCCTAGCGTGTACTAGGAACTGTCCCAAGGGCAGCTCAGTACTGGCAGCCAGAGCCGCGAAGGACAGCAACTCCCCCTCACCATATAAATCTCCCAGACTATCCAAATCTGCCGCTGCCCAACTGCGCAGCGTGGATTGTGACATCACGCCGCCCCCCAGGGGGTCCCCAACAGTGGCAAGTTCGGGGCGTATGGCACCGTGTGTTTAGTGAGCCTGAGGCTCCGCACAAAGCACTGCCTTGCGACCGCTAGGTGTATCTGGTCAGGAGGACGTCCCCGTGTTAAGGGGTGAAAGAGCGTGAAAACCTGGTACAAAGTCAGGGTCGTGTCGGCGGCGGCAGTGTCATTCAGATTTCTGCCGCTGAGCCAATAGGCAACCCACTGGAGCTGGGCCGCCAAGCAGTAAAGCTCCTGATTGGGAACCGCCAGACCTCCGGCCTCTGCGGCCGCATAAAGAGTCCTCAGCGCCACCCGGGGGCATCCCCCATTCCAAATCAAGCGCCCGGTTAAGGCCTCCAAGCCCTTGAATATGTGCGTTGGCACATACACCGGCAGGTTGGTATAATAGTATAGAAGCCTAGGGAGCATTATCATTTTCGTTAATGCCTCGCGGGCCGGCACATTCAGCGGAAGGGAATTCCAAAACGTGACCTGGGCGGTCAGCGAGGAGATGGCCCTGACAAGGTTACCCTCTAGCAAATCGACCGGGTCCCGATAAATGAGGATTCCCAGGTATCGGAAGACCGTCGGGTGCCACTGAAGTGTCTCACCCATCATCCGCACCTCACATTGTGGCATGTCATCACTGAACGCGTAGACACCCGACTTTGCCCAGTTGACACGGAGCCCCGACATATCCCCGAACATCCGAAAAATGTCTGTGAGGGTCTCGGGTATACAGGTTAGGTCCCTAACGTATAGCAGCAGGTAATCGGCATACAGTGACACCGAGTGTGTCCCATCTGCTAGGGGGATACCCCAGGCATCGCCAGATGGCCGAAGCAGTGCTGCCAACGGCTCCATCACAAGTGCAAATATCAGGGGAGAGAGGGGGCATCCCTGCCTGGTGCCCCTCCCGACTCGCACTTTGTCAGAGAACAGCCGCCCGGTGCGGACCCGCACCTCGGGTGCTTGGTACAAGAGTTCCACCATCTAGATATAGGCATCACCCAGCTCATATTTCCCGAGTACCCGGAGCAGGTAGGGCCACTCTACCGAATCGAACGCTTTTTCCAGGTCGAGTATTATGCATCCCGAGTGCGGCCACGCAGATACCGCATAGCGCTGGACTCTGAAAAAGCGACGGATATTGTACGCCGTGCTGCGAGTAGGCACGAACCCGTTCTGGTCGGCGTGGACAAGGGTTGGGACCAGGGGTGCAAGCCTCCGAGCCAGTGTCGCCGCCAGAATCTTGTAGTCTGTATTAAGGAGCGCCAATGGTCTATACGAGCCAAGCTCGCGCGCCTCCCTGCATGGCTTCAAGAGCGAGATCACATTGGCCTCGTTTAGGGACTCCGGAAGCTCAGCGTTCTCAAATGCCGTCTTATACACCCTCAGCAGTTCCGGTATTAACAGTGAGGAGTAGGCCTTGTAAAACCTAGCCGGTAGCCCATCCGGGCCCGGCGCCTTACAGTTAGAGAGGGAGAAAATCACCTTGCGCAGTTCCTCTCCGGAGATTGCTGCGCCCAGCTCCGACTGTTGGGCACGGGTGACAACGGGTAGCTGCAGTGTCGTCAGATAGCATGCGATCTCCTCCTCAGTAGCCCTCAGCCGCGAGCTGTATAGAGACCTATAGTGAGACGTGAACGCCTCATGGATCAGCTGTTGGGTAAAGACTTCAGCGCCCTGAGCCGTGCGGATCGAGAGCACCGACGCTGATTGGGTATCTTGGCGTATCAGCCAGGACAGGAGCCTGCCAGGCTTGTCACCCGCATTGTGGGTGCGCGCAGAGTGTGCTGCGTAATTAAGGTTCCTCAACCTCTCCAGCAGAAGGGCATGATCTGTCATGGCGGCAATCAACGGGGAGTCATCACCCTCCACCGTCTCTTGCTCCCTATCCAGCAGGACTGTCTCTGCATCCGTTAGATCCCGCTCCACTTGCCTACGCAGGCCCGCCTGTACACTAAGGCAACCACCTCGGATAACCGCTTTAAAGGCATCCCACTCAATTCTCGGGGACGAGGCGGAGTCGCCGTTGTCCTCAAAGTACTGGAGTATCCTCCTAGACATCTCCTCGCGAAATGGTGTATCGAGCAAAAGATCAGGCTGGATGCGCCATGTGGGCACTGGCGGGCGTGGGCGTTTCCACCCGAAATCCAGAGTGTGGGGATTGTGATCTGAATGTGTTCGCCCCAGGTATTCTGCATCTGTCACGTGTGGTATCAGGTCCCTAGACATCATAAACCTGTCCAGTCTGACGTGCAGTGAGTGAGCCCCAGAGAAGTAGGAGTACACCCTAGCATCGGGATTCCTGACACGCCAAGCATCCTGCAAGTTCGACTGAGTCGCCCAATCGAGAAGGGCCTTAGAAGTCGCCTGGGTCGGGGCTATAACCGTTGGGGGGAGCGAGCGATCAAGAGAGACATCTAACACACTATTATAGTCCCCACCCAACAACAGGGGCACATCTGGCCAGGGTGCGATCACTGTCGACAGCTTCGTCAGGAATTTCCCCTGTTCAACATTCGGCGCGTAGATGGAAGCTATGACTATCTGTTGCCCGTCCAATCTGCCCTGTATGAACACATAATGCCCCTCCGTGTCTATGTTACTGTGTGTCAGCGCAAAGGGAACCCCTGGCTGTATCCAGATCATAGTTCCACGTGCAAACGCCGAGAAGCCTGTGGCATAGATCTGCCCTCTCCACCTACGGCGGAGCGTGAGGACCTCCGCGGCCGTCAGATGGGTCTCCTGTAAAAGAGCGATTTGTACCTGGTGTCTTCTAAGATAGGAGTATACCTGATACCGACGCGAAGGCGTGTGTTTGCCCCTTACATTCCAGGTGCAAAACCTAACCACAGCCATCACATTCTCTGTATATCCCAATTTCCCCACCACCCCCCAGCCAACCCCAGCCACACAAGCACAAGAGCATATGTCGGACACTGTAATTGCAACCCGCCCCCTCAGGCGGGTGTGAAAACATAGTAAATGGCAATGCTAGCACTAGCCCCAAGAATAATACAAATACAACCATAATGCCAAAAGGGCAACAACGAAACATGTCGTCGCCCAAACGCTCTAGTGAGCTCAATTAAAACGTGAGTTCAATGGGGAAGTTACTGAGTTCGAGTGGTAGACAGTACAAAACAGTTCATCGTGCCAGGAGAGCGGTGGTGTCGCCCCGCCGCAGGCAGTGGGCCAATGACCACCAGAAGTCAAAGTCAGGGACTGTATTCAGGGCTTGGAGCATCTGTTGGCACGATGTCGGGGCACTCGACTCTAGGGGCCCCCACACCTGTTCGTTGAGGGACACTCACCTCTAGGGGTCAGTCCACCCCACAATCACAATGCCACTGCAGTTCCGCTTGTATTGCAACACTGTCCTCCCACCAGGCAGCGGGAGCAACCCAAGAGTCACCAGGGCCGGATGGCGGGAGCAGGGTCCGGCCTATGGGGCCAAAGTAGACAGCAGTGATAGAGGTCTTCAGGTGTTCTTAAGAGTCCCTCCAGTCAGTCCACCAAACCCAGCGTGCACACTCGGATATGGCATCATCCACTCCATTCCGTCCAGAGGCGCCTTGAAAGACACTACTACGCTATCAAGTCTGCAGTTTGAGGTGTAACCTCCGGTAGCTCCTCCGTTGTTTGGTCATCCGGTAAGCCATATAGATAGTCGTCGTTGCTTTCACGCGATCTGGGACTGGCGTTGGAGATCAGGATAGGTGACTGTGATCCACTGAGTTCGGCCACCATTCGGAGGGCCTCCTGTTGCCCGCTCTGCATTTGGTCGGGAGTGAGGCCCACCTCCTTTTCCGTTATGGACGATTTAGCCGGCGATGGCCGCCGGTATCTGCGTCTGCGAGTGCCACGGTCTCTGCGGGGCTTCGGTGGCGCGGCCCCCTGCTACGTGTCGACCCCAGAGTCCAGCCAGGCCTCAGCCGCCTCAGGAGTGTCAAAGAAATGTGTTTTGTCTTGCGCTGTCACACGGAGGCGAGCTGGAAACAGCAAAGAGTACTTGAGAGTCAGTCGCCTGAGTCTTTGCTTCACAGCCATGAAAGAGTGACGCTGGCGTTGGACCTGCACCGTGTAATCGGGAAAGAACATTATTTTTGCATTTTCAACCTTGATGTCCGACAGCTTCCTGGTTTCTCGCAAAATGGCGTCTCGGTCACGATAGTTCAATACCCTCATGAGCATGGGATTGGAGCCCACAGGGGGCGACGGGATGGCACCCGGTGCGCCCTCTCCACGACGAAGTGCGTTGACAGCGTGCCCTCCAGCAACAGGTCACGGAGCCAGGTCTCCATGTGTTCCGCTGCTTCCCTCCGTTCCCAGCGCTCCGGCAGACCCACTATGCGAATGCTGTTCCTCCGTGCATGCCCTTCCGCATCCTCCGCTCTATCTTCAAGGAATTCCACCCTGTTGAGGAGGTCCTGTATGTGTTTGTATGCCAGCGCCACTTTGGGTGAGACCTCTGCCACTGCGTGTTCCAAGACTGTCGTCCGTTCAGACAGTTTCTTGTGATCTGCCCTGAGATGTGTCAGGTCCACCGCCACACTGTCTATCTTAGTCTCCAAGGAGGTACGGGTAAGCTGCATGGACTCCTCCAATCGCTCCATTGCTGCCAGCATGGCGTCCAGTTTAGAGGCAGTCTGGTCAGTCTCTGGATTCTTCACCATCTTCCCCTTATTTTGCGCCCCTCCGGTTCCGGTCCTCGCTCTGGTCCCTCCTGACATGGGACCGACCAGCACCGCAAGGCGACCCGGGTGGCAGGTCTCCGTAACAGGCACTCCGGTGTCCCAGGTGCACTAACCTCAGGGTCCGGCGCACTGCGCCAACTCCGCCGGAAACCACGTGTCTAGGCAATAGGCGGCGGTCCCACCAAAGTCCACGGGTCGCCGTCGAGGGGGGTAAGGGGTCTCGCCGTGCGTGTTTCAGGGGTTCCCGTTCGCTGCGGGGCGCCGCTCTGGCCTCGCTCCGTCCGGGGTACGTCGTGCTCCGTCTGTCAGGGCCACAGGTCGGTGCGGGGAGGCATCTAAGGACTAGGGGATGGCTCCTCAGCAACTCCGCTGTGCGTGGGAGAACGAAGGGATTGCACGCTTTCACTGTGTTGATGGCTCCACTTGGCAAAGTCTGGCCGTGATGCCGTGTCTCCTTAATTCTCATTCTCTCATGCTCTCACTTGGTGTGTCTTTAATAATTTCTCACTCTCTCTTCTTCCAGATTATACTTGCAGTTCAGTTGCAGAAGAATTTCCGGAATTCGCTGGGCTTCTGACAAGAATCAGGTAAGTAACTAAACCTTTCGGAATCAAGCTCGCGTTGCCTTAATTTCCAGACTCAGAAACTAAAGGAATTTCCTTAATTAACCGTAACACCTAACTAACTATCTGATGAAAACGAAGAGCACTCTACCCTACACCAAAAACTAGCAGACTAACTTCTCTAAACCCTAACTCTCTGACTAACGCTGCGCGTTACATCCTCTCAGAACAAATCTGTTGGTGAAGTGCGCTGCTTTTAATTCAGCCAACACGCTTCACAGCTGGCTCAGTCCTTGCGCCCAGATCCAAATGCGAGAAACTAGACTGGCAATTTTCCTGGCATTCTGCCTCGTTAGGCGGGCACGACACATCACCTTATTACGGGCAACAATCACCCGCAATCCTTTGTATGCGGAGTGTTGCTTGAAATCGGACCACCAGATATTAGGGATGCACACTGGATGTTGCAGGACCTGGGTTTCCGAGATTCGGTTTCCCGGGCCCTGACAGTATGGGTGTGTTGGTGAGTGAAAGGATGTCTCAGTGGTACATATGTGAAAGGCAGTATATGTGAGTGTTGTCGAGTATATAAATCACTATATGTGAGAGTGAGTGATTTTGAGAGTGGGTGTATGGATGAATGTGTGCTTGTATCAGTGATTGTATAAGAGAGTAAGTATGTGTTAGTATATGTATGAATATTTGAGGTGGGGTGTGTATAACTGTATACGTGAATAAATGGGAGTGTGAATGATTCTTTGCATGATTGACTAGGTGTGTGAGTAACTATGGATGAGTGGCGATGTGGGAGTGTCTGTATAGGTATACGAGTGCAAATGATAGTGCTGTATTGATAAGTGACTGCATGTACGAGTGACTGTGTGGGTGAATGAGTGGACGTGTATGTAGACCTGGGAAACAGTGAGTGGGTATGCAGTAACTGGTATTGGTGAGTCTATTGTTTTGAAAATGGTATTCTGTATTTTAGATTCAGCGTATCAAAGGAAATATTAGGGTGTGAGGAAGTGCATCAGATTATCACATGGATGATGTCATCAGTGATGTCATTTGAGATGTCATCAGTGATGTCACTGACCATGTCACGAATGATATAATACGTGACGTCATCAGCAGTGCATTGCGGTGGCGCGAGTTATAGTAAGCTCAACTTACTATAACGGCTGAATTTCTCTGGTTTTGTACGAGTGAAATATCCAACTAACCATAACGTCCCTGAAACCTATGTTTTCTTCAGTGAATTTCCATGGTTTTTCAAATTCTAATTTCCAACTATAACGTCCCTGAAACCTATGGTTTTTTCAGTGAATTTCAAAGGTTTTTTTTAAATAATAATTATAACTATAACATCCCTGAAACCTATGTTTTTTTCAGTGAATTCCTAAGTTTTTTTTAAATGCTAGTTTCTAACTATGCCTACAGAAGTAGAACATGTGAAGAAAGAGGAAGAAAGGTGCCGAAAGAAGCAAGAGAAATGCAGAAAGAGGCCACAGAAGTCCAGAAAGACAAAGAAAAGTGAAAAGTGCAGAAAGAAGTAAGAGATACGCAGAAAGAACCAACAGAGGGGCAGAAATAGGCCTTGTTTCAAAGTCATCCTGTGCCCCCAACATTTTACTGACTGGTACTGGTGGTGACTGACTGACTAACCAGGCCCGGAGCCAGTGCTAGGCTGAAAGACACTTAGAATACAGTTTAAACACCTACATACAATAGGGTACACAATGGGTTGGTGTACACCTGTGATTGGCATGACCTCTCCTATAAGGCCTGAGTACATAATAGGGCAAGGAGATTAAAACTACCTCTGACTCAGAGGTGCAGAAAGAGGCAAGAGATGTGCATAAACAGGCAGGAAAGGTGCAGAAACAGAACAGGGGTGCAGAAAGAGGCAAGAGAGGTGCAGAATGAAGTAAGAGCATTGCGAAAGAACCAAAAGAGGTGCAAAGAGAGGCATACGGGATACAGAAAAAGGTATGGTAGAAGGGGTGCAGAAAGAAGGAAGAGAAGTGAAGAAAGAGGCAAGAGAATTGTTGAAAGAAGCAACAGAGGTGTAGAAAGAAGCAAGAGCAGTGCAGAAAGAACCCACAGAGGTGCTAAAACAGGCAGAAACAGTGCAGAAAGAGGCACGAGAGGTACAGAAAGAAACAACAGAGGTAGAGAAAGAGGCAGGAAAGGTACAGAAACAGGCAGGAAAGGTACAGAAACAGGGAACATGGATGCAGAAAGAGGCAAGAGAGGTGCAGAAAGAGAAAAAAGGGGTACAGAAAGAGGCAAGAGATCTGCAAAAAAAGCAACAGAGGTGCTGAAAGAGGCAAGTGATGTGCAGCAAGAAGCAAGAGATCTGGAGACAAAAATAAACAGGTGTTGAAAAAGGAAAGTGAGGTGCAGAAAGAAACAAGAGAGGTGCAGAAAGAGGCAACAGAGGTGCTGAAAGAGGCTAGAAGGATGCAGAAAGATGCAAGAGAAGTGCAGAAAGTACCAAGAGAAGTACAGAAAGAAGCAACAGAGGTGCAGAAGGAGGCACGAGGGGTGCAGAAAGAAAGAAAAGTGCAGAAAGAAGCAACAGAGGTGCTGAAAGGGAGAGGTACAGAAAGAGGCAAGAGTGGTGCAGAAAGAGTGAAGAGAGGTGTTGAATGAGGCAACAGGGGTACAGAAAGAAGCAAAAGAGGTAGAGAAAGAGGCAAGAGAGGTGCAGAAAGAGGCATGAGATCTGCAGAAAAAAGCAACAGATGTGCTGAAAGAGGCAAGTGAGGTGCAGAAAGAAGAAAGAGAGGTACAGAAAGAGACAATAGATGTGCAGAAAGAAGCAACAGAGGTGCCAAAAGAGGCAAGAGGGGTGAAGAAGGAAGGAAGAGAAGTGCAGAAAGAGGCAACAGAGGTGCAGAAAGAGGCACAAGGGGTGCATAAAGAAGGAGGAAAAGTGCAGAAAGAAGCAACAGAGGTGCTCAAAGAGGCACGAAGGGTGCAGAAATAGGCAAGTAAAGTGCAGAAAGAAGCACCAGAGGTAGAGAAAGAGGTAAGAGTGATGCAGAAAGAGAGAAGAGAGGTGTAGAAAGAGGCAAGTGAGTTGCAGAAAGAAGCAATAAAAGTGCAGTAAGAAGCAACAGTGGTGCAGAAAGAGGTAAGAGGGGTGCAGAAAGAGGATAAAGGTATAGGAAGAAGCAAAAGAGGTGCCCAAAGGGGCAAGAGGGATACAGAAAGAGGCAAGAGCAGTGCAGAAAGAAACAAAAGAAGTGCAGAAAGAAGCCAGAGAGGTGCAAAAGGAGGCATGAGGGGTGCAGAAAGAAGTAAGAGGGGTACAGAAAGAAGGAAGAGAAGTACAGAAAGAAGCAACAGGTGCTGAAAGAGGCCTGAAGGTTGCAGAAAGAGGCAAGAGAAGTATAGAAAGAAGCAACAAGGGTACAGAAAGAGGTAAGAGTGGTATAGAAAGAGGGAAGAGAGGTGTAGAAAGAGGCAAGAGAGTTTCACAAATAGGGATGAGGGGTGCAGAAAGAGGCAGGAAGGATGCAGAAAGAATTAACAGAGGTGCCGAAAAAGGCAAGAGAGGTGCAGAAAGAGGTAAGTGAAGTGCAGAAAGAGGCAACAGAGGTGCAGAAAAACGCGAGAGGTGCAGAAACAAGCAAGAGAAGTACAGAAAGAGCTAAGAGAACTGTTGAAAGAAGTAAAAGAGGTTTAAAAAGAAGCAAGAGACGTGCAGAAAGAGGCAAGTGATGTGCAGAAAGAAGCAAGAGCAGTGCAGGAAGAACCAGCAGAGGTGCACAAAGAGGCAAGGGAGGTACAGAAAGAGGCTGGAGGGGTGCAGAAAAAAGGAAAAGAAGTGCAGAAAGAGGCAAGGGAGGTGCAGAACAAAATCAAGAACAATGCAGAAAGAACCAACAGAGGTGCTGAAAGAGGCGGGAAGGGTACAGAAAGAGCAAGAGAAGTGCAGAAAGAGGTAACAGAGGTACAGAAAGAGGCAAGAGATGTGCAGAAACGGGCAGGAAAGGTGCAGAAACAGGGTACAGGGGTGCAGAAAGAGGAAAGAGGGGTGCAGAAAGGGGCAAGAGATCTGTAGAAAAGAACAACAGAGGTGCTGAAAGAGGCAAGTGAGTTCTAGAAAGAAGCAATACAAGTGCAGTAAGAAGCAAAAGAAGTGCTCAAAGAGGCAATAGGGATGCAGAAGGAGGCAAGAGCAGTGCAGAAAGAAAAAAGAGAAGTGCAGAAAGAAGCAACAGAGGTACAAAAGGAGGCATGAGGGGAGCAGGAAGAAGGATGCAGAAAGAAGGAAGAGAAGTGCAGAAAGAAGCAACAGAGGTGCTGAAAGAGGCACAAAGGGTGCAGAAAGAGGCTAGAGAAGTGCAGAAAGAAGCAACAAAAGTACAGAAAGAGGCAAGAGTGGTGCAGAAAGAGGGAAGAGAGGTGTAGAAAGAGGCAAGAGAGTTACACAAATAGGGAAGAGGGGCATAAAAAGAGGCAGGAGGGGTGCAGAAAGAAGCAACAGAGGTGCCAAAAGAGGCAAGAGAGGTGCAGAAAGAAGCAAGTGAAGTGCAGAAAAAGGCAACAGAGATGCATAAAGACACAAGAAAGGTACAGAAAAAAGCAAGAGAAGTGCAGAAACAGGCAAGAGAATTGCTGAAAGAAGCAACAGAGGTTTAGAAAGAAGCAAGAGAAGCGCTGAAAGAGGCAAGTGAGGTCTTGAAAGAAGCAAGAGCAGTGCAGAAAACCAATAGAAGTGATAAAGAGGCAAGCGGGGTGCAGAAAAAGGTAGGAGAGGTATACAAAGAGGCAAGGGAGGTACAGAAAGAGGCAGGCTGGATCCCCAACAGGCTGGTTTTCGCCCCTCCATTCCACAGAGATGGTGATCGCGGCTGTCATGGACACTCTTAGAGCCGGGGCCGACAATAACATCTCCCAAGCCCTTGTACTGTTGGATCTCTCGGCGGCTTTTGACACGGTCGATCATACTATCCTGATCGACCGTGTCAGAAACGCCGGCATCCAGGGCTTTGCCCTTGACTGGGTTCGATCCTTCCTGCAAGGCCGCTCCCAGGCAGTCCATCTTTCTACCTTCTCTGCTCCTTTCTCCCCCCTCACCTGTGGTGTCCCCCAGGGTTCAGCTCTTTCCCCGCTTCTCTTTAATTTATATATGCAACCACTTATGGTCGCCCTTCGTCACTCCCCTGCCACTATATATAATTATGCAGACGACCTGCAGTTGGTCTTTCCTCTGGACACTTCACTATCCTCCCGTTCTAATTTTCAAACAACAATGTTGTTCATCTCTGAATGGATGGCTCACAGCCAGCTCAAGCTGAACCCGTCTAAGACGGAACTTGTCCTGGTGGGTGGTCCTACCAATCCATGGGATGACAATTACTGGCCCCCTTCTCTTGGCACTCCCCCTCGCCCGGTCAGCTCTGTGAAAAGCCTTGGAGTGGTCATCTCTGAGGACTTCTCTATGAAATCCCAGATCTCGGCTGTTACATCATCCTGCTTTTTTCAACTGCGTAGGATCCGTAAGATCTTCCGATTTCTTACCAGAGAGGCACTCATACTAGTCATACTGGCTTTGGTCATCTCCAGGGTTGACTTTGCTAACATCTTGTATGTGGGGATTCCTGCCTATCAGCTTCAAAAACTCCAGCTAATTCAGAACCAGGCTGCCCGCTTGGTGTTCCACCAACCTAAACACCAGCATGTCTCCCCCCTTCTGAGGAGCCTTCATTGGCTCCCAGTGGCCAAACGGTGCTCCTTCAAAATCGGATGCACCATATTCAAATCTCTCCATAACCGCGCCCCTGAATTCATCTCCTCCAAGCTAAAGAGATACCTTCCTACCCGTAATCTCAGATCTTCTGCTGATAACCTTCTCTGCATCCCATCCAACCGCCGCAAAAAACACGGCGGAATGCGTTTTTCTTTTTTAGGCCCTTCCTTCTGGAATTCCCTCCCTTCTTCTTTTCGCCACTGCCCCTCTTATGAGTCATTCAGGAAAACTTTAAAAACTTTCCTTTTCAAAGCGGCCTCAGAATAATAATCTTTGCCCTGGTTCGTTATGTCTGTTATGAGCGCCAAGAAACCGTCTCGGTGTACATGCGCGGTATAAACTTTTTAACATAACATAACATAACAGGAGGGGTGCAAAAAGGAAGAAAAGTAGAGAAAGAAGCAAGAGATTTGCTGAAAGAAGCAACAGAAGTGTAGAAAGAAGCAAGAAAAGTGCAGAAAGAAGTAAGTGAGGTGCAGAATGAAGCAAGAGCAGCGCAGAAAGAACCAACAGAGGTGCAAAAAGAGGCAAGAGGGATGCAGAAAAGGGTAGGAGAGGTGCAGAAAGAAGCAGGAGAGGTGCAGAAAGAAGCAAGAGAGGTGCAGAAAGAAGGAAGGGAAATACAGAAAGAAGCAAGAGGGGCAGAAAGAGGCATAGAAGGGTATAGAAAGATGAAAGAGGATATGGAAAAAGGCAAGAGAGGTGCAGAAAGAGGAAAGAAAGGTGGAGAAAGAGGCAAGAGGGGTACAGAAAGAAGCAAATGAGGCGCGGACAGAGCCAACAGACACGCAGAAAGAGGGAAGAGAGGTGCAGAAAGTAGAAGAGATTTGCGTAAAGGGGAAGAGAAGTGCAGAAGAAGAAAGAAATGCACAGAAAGAAGCAACAAAAATGCAGAAAGAGGCACGAGAGGCACAGAAGGAAGCAAGAGTGGCTTGAACACCATTAGTACCAATTTAACACCCAGATTTAGCAATAAGTAACAGGTGACAATTATAGGTTTGCAAAGGGCCTTCCGCCATGCTGTAACACTTGTCGCTGCATTATTGGTAACGTTTGAGCTGTATCAGTGCTAGAAACAAGGCTTTTTTTGTTCAAATCTGCAGATTAGGGAGCAGATGATGAATTATGTGGCTAATGCAGAAAATGTATAACTGTGCGAAAGTTGGTGCAGCCAAACAGTCACATAATTCCAGTGGCCCTACTCATACCTCTGACTAAGTCCACAAGTGCTCCTCAGTGATTCCTTCTTTTTTGTCCCACTGAGTTCATAGCTGAGCTTCTATGGAAACGAGGAAGACTAAACCACGCCACAACACAGACTACCATACCACTTAATAACTCCCCATAACACATAATCCCACATAATTCCTATACACTAAACACCACATACTTTCCATCCACATAATTTCACTCTTAACAGACCACATAATTCTACTACACACAACCTACATCCACCCCACTCCAAAAAACATTAGTAAAAAAACTTTTACATTTACAACACCAATAGCTCAAACTCTCGCAAATGCGAAACCTTTTAAATTGCAAACACTTCTTTAACTAGTAGTCGTGTTTGCAGAGTAGTGGAGAAAGCGTGCTGGGCCTCCGACCAGCGCTCAGGAATTTCACTGCGTAGGGTTTACAGGAGGTACCAGAAGTGTTTCTTGGCCACAAAGTCCCTCAGGAGTAAAGTGGACGTCATCCCCATCCCATAGTCTGCCAGGAGGCGCGTTTGCGGAGTGGTGGAGAAAGGGGGCATGGCCTCCAAAGACGTCTTAGCAATCCTACTGAGTGGGACTTACTGGAGGTATTAAGATGGGTCATAACAGGCCATGCCCCCTTTGTCCACCACTCTGCAAACGCACTCCCTAGCGCGCTCTTCGATAGGGATTGAAGTCCCTTCACTGCTGGGGGTCCTCACGGGCCAATTAGCCTACCTCTTACCTCTAGTAAGCCCCACACAGTGGGATTGCTGAGAGGTGGACACAGGCCACGCCCCCTTTCTCCACCACTCGGCAAATGCGCCTCCTGGCGCGTTCTAAGTTAGGGGATTAAGTCCCCTTGAATACTGAGGGTCCTTGGGGGTCAACTAGCCCACCAGGTACCTCCAGTAAGCTCCATTTAGCTGGATTGCAGAGAGGTGGTCCGAGGCCATGCCCCCTTTTTACATCACTCTGCAAATGCACCCCTTGGCGCACTGCTGCTCGGAGGATGAAGTCCACTTGTGTTCTGAGGTCCTCCTCCCCTGGGGCCTGGCAGCCTTTTTGTTTGTTTTTTAATTTTGGGGAGGGGGGACGCGTGGCTCCCCTCCTCAGGCCAATTATGGCCCAGGGGACCCCATCCCCAAGACCGGCCTTTCCGTTTAAATATATATTTTTTTAATTAACCTCTGCCATGCGTCGGACGGCCCCTGGCCATCTGACATCACAGTGGCCGTTTGTGGAGGACTGCGCAATTGTTGAAAGAAGCAACAGAGGTGTAGAAAGAAGCAAGAGAAGTGCAGAAAAAAGCAAGAGCAGTGCAGAAAGAACCAACAGAAGGGCTGAAACAGGCAGAAACGGTGCAGAAAGAGCCAACAGAGGTACAGAAAGAAGCAACAGAGGTAGAGAAAAAGGCAGGAAAGGTACAGAAACAGGCAGGAAAGGTACAGAAACAGGGAACAGGGGTGCAGAAAGAGGCAAGAGAGGTGCAGAAAGAGAAAAAAGGGGTACAGAAAGAGGCAAGAGATCTGCAGAAAAAAGCAACAGGGGTGCTGAAAGAGGCAAGTGATGTGCAGCAAGAGGCAAGAGATCTGGAGAAAAAAATAAACAGAGGTGCTGAAAAGGGAAAGTGCGGTGCAGAAAAAAGCAAGAGAGGTGCAGAAAGAGGAAACAGAGGTGCAGAAAGAGGCAGGAGGGGTGCAGAAAGAAGGAAGAGAAGTGCAGAAAGACGCAATAGAGGTGCTGAAAGAGGCATGAAGGGTGCACAAAGAGGCAAGAGAAGTGCAGTAAGTACCAAGAGAAGTACAGAAGCACAAGTTACTACTTGGTTAACAATATATCTGTAAGAGACATTAGTTAGTCATAGATTCCTTACCTTAGAATATCCCCAGGCGTCAGACTGGATCCGAAATTTTTGCGTAGCAGTACCCTTGCGCGTCGGTAGGCGTCGTCTAACCAAGGCTCTCCCCACTGATGAAAGAGGCCTTGCGCCACGTCCGAGTTCAGACGCCATTCGTGATCCATCATGCACCGGCGGCTGAGTTCGTCCGCCCTGGCGTTCAGAGAACCTGCCAGGTGTTGAACCACCAGGGTCACACCCTGATGTTCCAGCCACTGCCAAAGGCGCTGAGCCTCCTGGCAGAGGGTCCACGACCCCACCCAGCCCTGTTTGTTGCAGTACTACATGGCGGTAGTGTTGTCCGTGAACACCTGCACTACACTCCCCCGGACAGAGGGGAGGAATGCCTTCAGTGCTAGACAAATCGCCCGCAGCTCCAAAAGGTTGATATGGAGCCGGGACTCCGCCGGAGACCAGAGGCCTCTGATCTCCGCCTCTCCCATGTGGCCTCCCCAGCCCTGGAGGGACGCGTCCGTCACAACTACGTGCTCCCGTTGGGGAAGGGACAGGGATCTGCCGCTGACCCAATCGCGGTCCGTGAGCCACCACTGCAGCTGTCTCGCAGTGCCCTCCGAGATCAGGACATGGTCGGACAGGTTGCCCTGATGCTGGGCCCATTGAAACTTCAGGTCCCACTGCAGAGCCCGCATCCTCCAACGGGCGTCATGCACCAGAAGGATGCAGGAAGCCATCAGCCCCGGAAGCCGCAGCGTCAACCTGACTGAGACTCGGGATAAAGGCTGAAAGATTGGAATCAGAGCCTGTATATCCCGAACCCGCTGTTCGGGTGGGTAAACCCGAAACTGCGCCGAGTCGAGAACCGCTCCGATGAAAAGGAGCTTCTGAGAGGGACACAGGTGTGACTTCGGCACATTGATGGAGAACCCCAGCTGGTGCAAGAGGTCTGCCGTCGTCTGGAGATGGCTGACGACTGTCTGGGGCGAGCCCGCCTTCAACAACCAGTCGTCGAGGTAGGGAAAGACTGAAACCCCTAACCTGCGCAGATGAGCTGCGACCACCGCCATCACTTTCGTGAACACCTTCGGGCGCTGGTAAGGCCAGAGGGGAGCACGGTAAACTAAAAGTGCTCGTGGCCTACCGTGTACCGCAGGTAGCGCCGGTGGGCCTGCAGGACGGGGATGTGGAAATAAGCGTCCTGCAAGTCCAACACTACCATCCAGTCTCCTGGGTCCAGGGCAGCTAAGACCTGCGCCAAAGTCAGCATTTTGAACTTCTCCTTCCGGAGGAAGCCGTTGACGTTCCGTAGGTCCAAGATAGGGCGTAGGCCCCCTTCGCCCTTCTTGGGTACCAGAAAGTAGTGGGAGTAGCAACCGCATCCTACTTCTGGCCCAAGAATGCGCTCAATAGCCCCCTTGGCCAAGAGGGCCGTAACTTCCTCCTGCAGAAGCCGCAAATGATCCCCCGATACGCGGTGTTGTTGCGGTGGCATGGCTTGAGGGGTCGTCTCGAAGGGGAGGGAGTAGCCCCTTCGGACGATTTACAGCACCCACCTGTCCGACGTGACAGTGCGCCAGTGGGAGCGGTGATGGCGAACCCTGCCCCCCACTGGCGTCACATGGGCCGAAACTAGGAGGGTTTTGAGGCGGATGCTGCGGGGGAGGGTGTGGACTGGCCTCGCCGTTGTCCCCGACCGCCTCCACGGCGAATTCTACAGCCGCCACTGCGCTGGATCTTTGCCTGCGGTGCGTGGCTGGCAGCACGTGTGGGGGCGCCCCTTCCTTGGCCACGAAAGGAGCGAAAGGCACCCGTTTGCTGGCGCGGGCCGAGAGACTCAAGGACTTGGCCGTAGCCCTGGACTCCTTAAAGCGCTCAAGTGCATGGTCTGCCTTGTCGCCAGAAAGGCGACGGCCATCAAACGACATGTCCATCAGTGTATTCTGGACATCAGCCGAGAAGTTGGCGGACCTCAACCAGGCGTGGCGGGGAATCGCCACTGTCCTTGCCATCGCTCTACCTAGTGAGTCGGTGGTATCCAGCCCACACCGGATAGAATATTTTGCTGCATCCCGGCCTTCCACAAGGGCTTGGCCGAGTTTGGCCCGTACCTCCAACGGACACTCTGGCAGCAATTCCGCAACCATATCCCACAGAGAGTGGGTGTAGTGGCACAAGAGGCATGCGGTGTTGGAAGACCGCAGTCCAAGACTAAGGGAGGAGAATACCTTTTTGCCGTACTGCTCATACCTCTTGGATTCCCTATACGGCAGAGCCGACGAGAATGCGGTCTGGGAATTGGATGCCTGGATGACCAGACTCTCGGGGTGGGGTGGGTGGACAGGAAACATGGGTCGCCCGGGGCCAGGCGGTGGTGTCCGGCCATGTTCCTATCTACGGGCGAACCAGTAGCGGGCCTGGACCAAGTGCCCAAAAGAACGTCGGTCAAGGCCTCATTAAACGGTAGCAGAGGCTCAGCCGAGCTTGACTGCGGTTTAAGGACCTCAGTGAGGAGGTTAGTCCTCACGGCTGCGACAGGGAGCTCAAGGCCCAAGGCCTTGGCTGCCCTCATCAACACCACACTGTAGGTTGCCCCCTCCTTCGTAGCCACGGTAGGAGGTGAGACAAAGCCAGTGTATGGTGATGTGTCCAGACCACTGGCATCCCCAAGTCCACCTGTCCAGTCCTCTTGAGACTGACACTCTCGGGTCAGAGGGTCCTCAGACCCATCCCAATACTCCTCTTCACCCATCCCCTGATAGTCAGGGTTGTCAAACGATGAGGCCGGTTCATAGAAGCTAAACTCCCCAAGCGGCGTCGAAAGCGGCGCCCAGCGGCGCCGTTCCGATGCCGGAACCGGAGCGAGGGAGGCATCGGGACGGCGCCGCCCGAGGACGGCGCCGGAGGTGACACCTGGGGGACCGGCGCCGGTGAGGTCGTTAGGTCAACCGGCGACGACCCGGATCCCGAAGCAGATCCAGTGGGACCCTGCGGCGCTGGGCCAGAAGGTGCCGGCGGAGTCGGGCCGAAGCACCCGACGGCGTCGGGGCCGAAGCACCCGACGGCGTCGGGGCCAAAGCCCCGACCCGCTAGGGGCCCCAGACGGGTCCGCTGGGCCTGAAGGCGCAGCGGAACCCGTCGGGGAAGAGAAGTTCCTCATGGCCATGAGGAAGCGCTCGATCTCCCCCAGCATCGCGTCCTTCCCAGGGACCAGAGGGTGTGGAGCAGGCCGCGACGCCCGCGACTCCGACGGAGCAGAGTGGGCGGTGTTACCCGAACCCCCAGCAGCGCGAGCGTCGGGGGGAGTCAGAAGAGCGATGACGTCTCTTCAACTTCTTGTGCTTACCTGACGCCGATTTCGACCCGGAGGAGTGATGCTGACTCTCGGAGCTGTGATGGCTAGGACCCCGCGACCTGTCCCTCGACCTCCTGTGGGACCGGGACCTCTAGCGGCGCGGGGCCGCTCCCGCCTAGCTTTCAAAGTCATGGCCCGGCAGTCGGGGCAGGTCTTGTCGTCGTGATCGACGCCGAGACAGTGGAGACACCGACGGTGAGGGTCAGTGACCGACATCAGACAGTCACAATCCTCACGAGGCTTGAAACCAGGCATCCCTAGGCACCGTCCGGAGTCGCAAGACTCAAGAAAAAATTATCAAAAGGGATCAAAAAAGACTAGTCAAAAAGTGACTAAAGTACTGCTTTTGCCAGATCTGCGCTTGCTGGCGCGGAAAAAAGAAGAACTGACGTCAGCACGCGGAGGCGGCGTCTAAGTACTCTGACGACGTCATCACGGCGCCCGCGATGCCGACGACAGACGCGGAGCCGCAGACGACAAATACCGACACGCAAGGGTACTGCTACGCAAAAATTTGCGGATCCAGTCTGACGCCTGGGGATATTCTAAGGTAAGGAATCTATCACTAACGTGTCTCTTTCAGATAGAAGCAACAGAGGTGCAGAAGGAGGCACGAGGGGTGCAGAAAGAAAGAAAAGTGCAAAAAGAAGCAACAGAGGTGCTGAAAGAGAGAGGTACAGAAAGAGGCAAGAGTGGTGCAGAAAGAGCGAAGAGAAGTGTAGAATGAGGCAATAGATTTGGACAAATAGGGAGGAGGGGTGCAGAAAGAGGGAACAGGGGTGCAGAAAGAAGCAAAAGAGGTGCCGAAAGAGGCAAGAGAGGTGCAGAAAGAGCCATGAGATCTGCAGAAAAAAGCAACAGATGTGCTGAAAGAGGCAAGTGAGGTGCAGAAAGAAGCAAGAGAGGTACAGAAAGAGACAATAGACGTGCAGAAAGAAGCAACAGAGGTGCCAAAAGAGGCAAGAGGGGTGCAGAAGGAAGTAAGAGAAGTGCAAAGAAGCAACAGAGGTGCTGAAAGAGGCACAAAGGGTGCAGATAGAGGCAAGAGAAGTGCATAAAGAACCAAGAGTAATGCAGAAAGAGGCAACAGAGGTGCAGAAAGAGGCACAAGGGGTGCAGAAAGAAGGAAGAAAAGTGCAGAAAGAAGAAACATAGGTGCTCAAAGAGGCACAAAGCGTGCATAAATAGGAAAGTGAAGTGCAGAAAGAAGCACCAGAGGTAGAGAAAGAGGCAAGAGTGGTGCAGAAAGAAGCAATAAAAGTGCAGTAAGAAGCAACAGTGGTGCAGAAAGAGGTAAGAGGGGTGCAGAAAGGGGCAGGAGATCTGTAGGAACCAACAGAGGTGCAAAAAAGAGGCAAGAGGGATGCAGAAAAGAGTAGAAGAGGTGCAGAAAGAAGCAAGAGAGGTGCAGAAAGAAGGAAGAGAAATACAGAAAGAAGCAAGAGGGGCAGAAAGAGGCAAAAATGGTGCAGAAAGATGTAAGAGGGTATGGAAAAAGGCAAGAGGTGCAGAAAGAGGAAAGAAAGGTGCAGAAAGAGGCAAGAGGGGTACAGAAAAAAGAAAATGAGGCGCAGAAAGAGGCAACAGATGTGCAGAAAGAGGGAAGAGAGGTGCACAAAGTAGAAGAGATTTGCAGAAAGGGGAAGAGAAGTGCAGAACAAGAAATAAATGCACAGAAAGAAGCAACAGAAATGCAGAAAGAGGCAAGAGAGGCACAGAAGGAAGCAAGAGTGGCTTGCACACCATTAGTACCAATTTAACACCCACATTTAGCAATAAGTAACAGGTGACCAGTCTAGGTTTGCAAAGGGCCTTCCACCATGCTGTAACACTTGTCACTGCATTTCTGGTAACGTTTGAGCTGTTTCAGTGCTAGAAACAAGGTTTTTTTGTTCAAATCTGGAGATTAGGGAGCAGATGATGAATTATGTGGCTAATGCAGAAAATGTATAATTGTGCGAAAGTCTGTGCAGCCAAACAGTCGCATAATTCCAGTGGCCCTGCTCATACGTCTGACTAAGTCCACAAGTGCTCCTCAGTGATTTCTTCTTTTTTGTCTTACTGAGTTCATAGCTGAGCTTCTATGGAAACGAGGAAGACTAAACCACGCCACAACACAGACTACCATACCACATAATTACTCTCCATAACACATAATCCCACTCTACATAATTCCTACACACTAAATACCACATACTTTCTATCCACATCATTTCACTGCATAACAGACTACATAATTCTACTACACACAACCTACATCCACTCCACTCCAAAAAACATTAGTAAAAAAACTTTTACATTTACAACACCAATAGCTCAAACTCTCGCAAATGAGAAACCTATTAAATTGCAAACACTTCTTTAACTAGTAGTCACGTTTGCAGAGTAGTGGAGAAAGGGTGCTGGGCCTCCGACCAGCACTCAGGAACTTCACTGCATAGGGTTTACAGGAGGTACCAGAAGGGCTTCTTGGCCCCAAAGTTCCCTCAGGAGTAAAGTGGACGTCATCCCCATCCCGTAGTCTGCCAGGAGGCGCGTTTGCGGAGTGGTGGAGAAAGGGGGCATGGCCTCCAAAGACGTCTTAGCAATCCTACTGTGGGGGACTTACTGGGGGTATTAAGATGGGTCATAACAGGCCATGCCCCCTTTGCCCACCACTCTGCAAACGCACTCCCTAGCGCGCTCTTCGATAGGGATTGAAGTCCCGTCACTGCTGGAGGTCCTCACAGGCCTACTAGCCTATCTCTTACGTCTAGTAAGCCCCACACAGTGGGATTGCTAAGAGGTGGACACAGGCCACGCCCCCTTTCTCCACCACTCGGCAAATGCGCCTCCTGTCGCGTTCTAAGTTAGGGGATTAAGTCCCCTTGATTACTGAGGGTCCCTGGGGGTCAACTAGCCCACCAGGTACCTCCAGTAAGCTCCACTTAGCTGGATTGCAGAGAGGTGGTCTGAGGCCACGCACCCTTTTTACACCACTCTGCAAATGCACCCTCTGGTGCACTGCTGCTCGGAGGATTAAGTCCACTTGTGTACTGAGGTCCTCATCCCCCGGGGCCTGGCAGCCTTTTTGTTTGTTGTTTTAATTTTGCGGAGGGGGGACGCGTGGCTCCCCTCCTCAGGCCAATTATGGTCCAGGGGACCCCATCCCCAGGGCTGGCCTTTCTGTTTAAATATTATCATTTTTTTAATTAACCTCTGCCGTGCGTCGGACGGCCCCCGGTCGCCTGACATCACAGTGGATGTTTGCGGAGGACGGCGGGGGGCCCTCCAAACTGCGCACACGTTTAATTTCTCAGCACCGCGGGGGAATTCCGGCCGCAGCGAAGCGGTTAGAGTGGAGGGGCGCCCTCCTGGGCCACTTCTGGCCCCGAGGACCCCATCCCTTGGGGCCGGCCCTTAGCGTTGGGGACCATGGGGGGAGCCCCAATCCCCCCATGTTCCCAGCCGGCTCCCTGCCTCCTGCGGGAGCCGGCATTGCTTTTGGTCAAGGGGAGCTGCTGACATGCAGCTACCCTTGTGCAAAAGCAAAGCAGGGTTTGCTATGGCAGGGCGGGAGCCGTGCTCCCGCCCTGCCATACCAAACCGCAATGTCCCGGGGATGGGCACCCTGGGACATTGCATGAGCCGGCCCTGGGGGATGGCAGTCTCCAGGGCCATAAAGGGCTCCACGAGGGGGGGCCACGCGGCCCCCCTCCAACATGTAAATAGCCAACCAATTTTAATGAAGGCCCGGGGAGGTGGCTGTCCCCAGGGCTTGGAGGATGACCCGCGAGCCCCCGCTCTCATTTAATTAAAGCCCTGGGGAGGTGTCGGTCCCCAGGGCTGTGGGGCCCTCCACGGGCCACCACACTATAATTTAGAATTGCCCCCGGGACCTAGCCCACCGGGGGCTTTTTTACAAACAAAGCATGGGAGACCGCGCTTCGTTTTTTTGATAATTTTGGTAGGATTCGCGCACCAAGCGCGAAATCGACCAAAACTATTTTTTTAAATGCTTTTTTTGGGCCTGGGAGTCCTGAGCAGGCCTAGGGGGTCAGGGTGTTTCTACCCTGCCCCCTTTTCTTGTTTCTTACCTTTTTATTAACCTTTTTCTTGTGACTCGGTTACCGAGTCACAAGATGGCTGCCAACACTTACTGGTTTGGAGTGTTGGCAGCCAATTAGACTGAAGCTCGTACTCGAGAGGAGTCAAATATTAAAAAAAATGTTTTTTTAAATTTCTCAGCAACTACTGAACGGATTTACACAATTTAAAAAAAAGCATGCTTTCTAGACCAAGACCTACCTTTTTTGTGAAATTTGGTGTAATTCCGTTTAGCAGTCTGAGATGTAGCCTGTTTCAAAATTCCTCTGGAAATTAACTTGAAGAAAATGCGTTTTGGGACCTCCCTTTTTTCTCAGCCCCAGCTTGACGAATCGCCCCAAAACTTTCAAAACAGGAGCTGACCTGAGCGCCTCATTAGTTTTTAATATTTTGCGAAGATTCGTCAAACGGCTCCAAAGATATTGGCAAATCAAAAAACGCTTTTCCTATGGAAAATAGGTCCTAACTATAACTACCTACTGGCGACCGCCAGTAGGTAATATATATATACTGAAAAAACAAAGGCATAGAGGGTCAGGGTATCCATTACCCTGTACCCATATATATTTATTTATGTTTTTCCTAGGAATCAGGGCGGAGTACCGAGTCCTAGGTTTGCTGTCGCCATATTCTTACTGATGTTGTGGCAGCCAAACAGATCTGAGCATGAGAAGGGTCTGCTCTGCAGATTCTTTGCGGATTGATATAAACAAAATTTTGAGCATTAATTGCTCAAAAACTACTGAACAGATTTACAACAAAACACAAAAAGCACAATCTGCGGACTAAGATCTAGCTAACTGTCAAATTTGCTGTAATTCCGTTAAGCAGTTTTTGCTATAGCCTTGTCTAAAGTCTATGGAAAATACAGGAGGATTCTGTGTTTTGGAACCCCCTTTTTTCTCGGCCTCCACTTGACAAATCACCCGAAACGTTTCATGCACAAACTAGCCAATCAAAATGTAGCACCTTTTTCGAAGGCTTTGTGGAGATTTTATCAAACGGCAGCACAGTTATTAGCAAGACAGAAAACGCTTTTCCTATGGTATAGCTTACCTAACTATAACTACCTAGTGGCAACTGCCACTAGGTGTATATATATGTATAAGGGTATAATATACATATATACAATTTCTTCTAATTTAACAATATTTACTATGGGGTTTTATTCGATTTTAAGTCCCTATGCCCATTATTTCTGTTGAAGGGTGTTGCAATACCATTGGATGGCAATGCATTGTGCTGGACATAGTCTAGCTCTGAGCTACTGTTTTGGGTACTTTTTGGATGAAGTAACTTTAGAAGTGCATTTTGTGAATAGTACTAGGTTTACTCTTTAGTGGGGGGGGTGCATTTCCCTCCCTAAACCCCTCTTATTTAGTAGTAAGCATGCTCCTTTTTCCAGGCACACTCTCTGGTACACTTGTAGGATTGTATATTTCATATCGCCGTAAGCATTACTGTTGTAGTACTACTTTACCTACTACAAAATGCAGTTTGTGAATTGGGCCCACAGTGTTTAGATTTGTACCTGCTCGGTCCCTTTCACATTGTAAAAGCACAAAGTAGGTAGCCAGTCAAGTAAAGGGTGCCTGTCTTCTGCCGTTACTCCATCCACCAGGTTTCCGTCGTAGAACAAGTCATTGACTATGGCACTAATAGCAGGATGGCATCGGTACTGGGTCCTAAGTAGAAGTGCTTTATGACCCTGTGGAAGGAACATGGTATTAAAATATTAACTGCACTGCAAATAACAGAGTAAATACATAGTAACAACTTTAGGAGTGGAGCAACTCAGACCAGGATTTATTCCACTTGCACTGTACAGCATAGTATATTAAGATGAAACAGGCTATCAGGCCACACACAGAGTAAAGCTGCTGCTGCCTGTTCAGTTGTAAATATATTGACTGTTCCATTTATGATTTTCAGAAAACTCAACCAGACATAACACTTTGCTTAACCTCATAGAAGATGTTTTCACAGTCCAACTGTCACGTTTAGCAAGCCAAAAAACTTCCCTGTCCCATAAGGTGATACAGCCACCCAGACAATCATCCAACTAGATATACAAATAACCAAACATAAAACATGTACCCACCCCATCCAGTATATCACTGTACTATGGACTCCTCCAGTTTTGCCTGTTTTCTCAAAGAGCCTTCTATCTGCAACTGACAGACTGTAAGTAACTTGTCTTCTATCGAAGATGGTGGACTGGAGAGCTACCCTTTTCCTCAGTTTTTTTTACTTCTGTTTTTATGTGCTGCTTGGGCTTTGCAAACTTGTGATGCATGTTAAATAGTACGATTTCTTGAAATGTCTCACAGGTGTCCGTGGCCTGTTAATTGCCCACATGCATTTATGCAGAGGATGGAGCTAGATCAGCCATGTTAGATAGGGCTTGCCTTTTTACATGACCTCTGATTTACACTAACCTCGGAGTATCACCATTTTGGTATGGGCTGAAATGGGAGGCAATTTGCCATCCTGCAATAAGCTGACCACTGTGGAGTGAGATTCAAGTACTGTCCTGGAGGCGCACAAACATGAAAGGTACACACATTAGATGTCTGACCGATAGCAGCATTTTAAATTCAGAACAAAGTAGAGTTATGCTATCTCATTCACTTCTGGATAGTTGGTTGCCACTGTTTGGGTAGTTGGTGGAGTATACGGAGTTTAGAATTGCGTAATGCAAAAAAAAAAAAAGAAAAAGAGAGCGCATTCGCCTTCTCACAATAGAAGGAAATATAAAAGTGCTAAGGCTGCTGGTAGAAAGGAGAGGGGATCCTCTCCTCCCTTGCAAGTTTTGTCTTAAACCAAATTGTGAAGAATGGCTGGTAAGACTGTGTCTCCTATACTGAAAATGAAGGATGTCAACAGGACGGGAAGCATATCCTTATTCACCACCATCATGGCCCTCTCAAAAGATTGTGTGGCTGTGGTAATGGACATACTTTAGGGTCTACTGGGGAGACCATTACTCAAGGAGCCCCCTAGCATCAGTCGTAATCTGTTGGTGCAGTTTTGTGAACAAGCAAACACAAGCTACACAAGCAAAAGGCAGTAAATGAATTGTTGCTTTGTGGATGGAAGGAGATGAAGAAGACATCTGTTCTAAAACTTTTCAATCATATACCCAATCGGGTATTTGCTCTCCCCCACCCCAGGGAAACTTGTGAATCTGTAGTTGTTTAATCTGGTAGGCTGCATTTCTGAGGCCTTAGAGAATTATACAACTAGCGACTCTGTGGGAATGAGCTCGAAATAAATGTCCACCCTTACTCAAATGACTTTCTGCTCCATGTCTGGTAACTGTACCTTGCTGTGCCACATATAGAAGTAGTGTGTCACCGATTAATTGAGTTTGGGCTCCTGATAAGTCTCAGATGTCAGCCATCATGTCAGAACCTGACACGTCATCAAGCTCAGCAGTGGATTCCTATTTGTTGTGTATATGCAGGGGAGAATTCCAGTCTGTATGGATGGGTGGTTGGCCAACTGGGTCTACTTATACAACTAAATTATGTCAGCAATTTCCATGGCATAGTCCTTGGCCCATAAGAAGATACGGATTGGTATTCGGTGTTGTCCAGAAGCGGCATACCAACTCTTGGGTGGAGGCCCTTGGTGCTTCCATGCTATATTTATGATAGGCAGCCACATAGAACTGACATTCTATATTTGTCTCCAATCACATGCTGGAGGTGAAGGATTTAACAGATGGGTGATCTGGCACCAGTGTTCTGACTGCTGTTACTCCTGTTTAATGTAGTGACTAGTAAAACATTTGAACAGCAAATCTAAAGATTCACGCTTGTAAGTGTGATTGGATTAAAGCTGGCAATAGATGCTTGGGTAAATCCTCGGATAATAACTGGGACGAGGATAAGGATGAAAAGGTAATGCCCCAATTACTGGTGTGTTTGTATCTGTCAAACCATGCCTCTCTGAATTTTTGTAGGCCTTGATGACATGGCTTTGGTAGCCATCACTGGGGAAGTCCATACTACTGCAGCCTTATGTGGGGCTTGATGAGGGGTCTATATATTTTTATTTTATTTTATGCAGGAGAATGCTTTACTCAGAGGTGGCAACATCTCACAAACATGATAAGGGCTGGAATTAGGTAAAGGATCAAAGTAACGAGGTCAATAGTAAACAAGCATTGGCATAGCCAATAGGTCTCGCCTTTGGGACCTTATGTGTTTATCTAGAACTTTTGTCTATGTTGTAGAGCATTGTGGCTGCTGTGCATTATGTAGAAAAGTTATAATTACAAGTTTTAAGCATTTTTGTTTCCTTTTTACAAGCCAAGTAATTATATACAACTGAACAATCTGATTAAAAAAAACAAATTGTAACATAAAAAAAATTATTCTAGTATTTTGTACTTGCACTTTTGGCAATTTGTTACTGCCTGCAATTATGCTTGTTTGTTACAATTTTTTTCGTTATGGGGGACCGAGACATAAATAACGGGGGAGTTGAAGTTGGAAACCAGTAATTAAATTAGAACATGAGTAGCGGGCGGACTTTAGGAGAGAATCAATAGATGCCGGATTCCGAGGGCAGACTGACGTGATGCTTAGGTGATGTTTAGGTGATGCCTAGGTGGTGTGCTGATGCAAAATGGTGGTGGTGAGTTATGTTTGGTGCTGAGATGGTGCTACTATATAGTGTGGTTTGGAGGTATGTTGTGGATTTGAAATGTGGTGTTTAATTATGTGGTGTGTTTTGGAAATGTGTGGAGTTGAATTGTGTGGCCTGGAACTGTGGTGTTGAGCTAAAATATGGTTAGTGAAATTGTGTTATCTGTGGAGTGCATTTATGTTGATTGGTGGTATGTGGTATTGTATGTGGTATGTGGAATAGAGTGCATTTATGTGGAGTGTATTTATGTTGCATTAAGTAGAGTGTTATTATGTGGCGTGTAATTATGTTGCATTGAGTACAGTAATTATGTGGTGTGTAATTATGTTATATTGAGTGGTATTATGTGGAGTGTATTTATGTTGCTTTGAGTAGAGTGTAATTATGTGGCATGTTATTATCTGGTCAAATGGTTATATTTGGAGTGTATTTATGATGCACTGAATAGAGTGTAATGTGACGTGTAATTATGTGGTACTGAGTGGTACTATGTAGAGATTATTTATGTTGCATTGAGTGTAGTGTAATTATGTGTCTTTGAGTGGTATGTGGAGTGTATTTATGTTGCATTGAGTAGAGTGTAATTATGTGGTGCGTAGGTATGTGACAGTGAGTGGTATTATGTGTAGTGTATTTATATTGCTTTGAGTACAGTATAATTATGTGGCGTGGATTTATGTGGCATAGTGTTATTATGAGGAGTGTTGTTATGCTGTGTTTAACACCTTGGCTGCTAGGTGTTTTCCCCTCCTGTGCTAAGTGGCTTTGAAAGCCATTGTTCATGACGAGCTCAGCTCGTCATCAGCACAGCTCAACCGTGCATCATGACGAGCTGAGCTCGTCATGAGCATCGAAAGGGTTAATAGAGTGTAATTATGTGATATGTAATTTTGTGATAGTGAGTGGTATTATGTGTAGTGTTGTTAGAGCTTTGTTATAAGCTAGGGACTAGTGTAAAACCAATGGAAATTAACAGTACATAAGCATGTCTTCAGTGTTGTTGCTGTGTACTGAATAAAATGTGTAGCGTATGCTTGTATCCTTTTGTTAATTTCCTCTTTTTTACTTGGAATAACTGTAGATCAACAAGTGCTTTCTGGAGAACCTTAATAGATGATACAGATAATAACAAAATAGAGATATTTTTTAATATAACATTGTTTTTGCACAGGTAAAATCACTGGGTAACTTTTGTTTGTTATTGTATTTTTCACTGCAAAAATTGGGTGAGGTAGTTCAGAGGCTCTTACAGTGACTTGGTGTTTGTGAGGTTTGGTGCAGTGGCTCTGTGACTGGTGGCCCTTTCCTCCGCCTGATCCCTTGTGGCCCATGGCAGGATTAGTGTCACCAGTGTGTCTGCCGTGGGAGAGGTGCAACGTGAGGGAATATGTGCCTGTGGCAGCTCAGGTGTAAGTAGAGTGAGGTTGAGGGGGGCAGATGAAGTGTAAGAAGGTGGTGACGGGTACGATCTGAAAAGTGTGTCTGTGCAGCTGAAGTGCAAACAGTGTGAGGTGGAGGAGGTAGGTGAGATATGAAAAGTGGGTCTGTGTCAGCTGAGGTGTACGTAGAGTGCGAGGTATGAGAAGTGTGTCTGCGACAGGTGAGGTCTAAGTAGTGCGTGGGGGCATGTGAAAAGTCAGGCGTGTGCCAAGAAAGGAAGGTGTGAGCAGCGACTGGGACGTTAAGTGCGTAAACAATATTACTTTTGTGGTGCGCGTGGGAGAGCAATTCGTCTAGGATGCTGGGAATGCCTAGAGTGAAGCTCGCGCCTTGTCATCGGAGGGCTGATTTAGGGTGATTTAGGAAGGGAATCTGTAGTCTCCAGACATCAGGGCCTCATTAACCCCCAATAAACCAAACTTTACCACTTTGTGGGTCTTTAATGGCTCCTTATTAGGGTCCCACTGAGCTGCAGCAGGCTCACTGTTTACAAGGGCTGAGAGGCGGGGAGGGGGGTCTCATCTCCTTTATCTTAAACCCAGGATGGGAGTGGGGCTTTGACTTTGTCGTCTTCGGCAGAACCTGCTGCCGTTGTTGCCGAACTCTGTGGTCTCGGGACATAGGTGGAACTGTTGAGTAGGACAGGCTGGGAGGTTAGTGTGCCTGCTGCGGCGCAGGCGACAGCGGAAGGCAGGCGTCATACGTCTACAAAAACTGCTCTGTGGATTAACAAGCCTTTTAACAAAATATGTAACTTTGTGATACGGGATTAATTCACAGACTGGTTGTAATGAGCTAACATTGACCAAACACAGCAGTTAGAAAGCAATTAATGGACCATGACAAGGAGGCGACGGACCGGCTCTAGATATGGGGTGTATTCCCAACGGCAAGACATATTGGTTGGGCAGGAGAAAGATCAGTCACTTTTCAGATTAACGCAATTGGGTGGTCTGCTCCACGTATGCATGTATTCTTTTTATATGTTGTCCTCTCACCCAAGAAAAAGAGAGAGAGACTTTATCACAGCCACAGAGTCACTACGAGAGCTCATACACACAAATACAGAACAAAAAAAATAAGCGCGCGCGCCTCGTGCTGAAAGTAAAAAAATAATAATAATTGACAAGGAGAGGAGTAGGCAGCAGCGGGAGGGGATAGAGGAGGGGGCCTGCACCTGTTTCTCTTTAGGGAGCGAGCAGGAACCATCTGTTAATTACAAACAAGCAAGGGAATCTCGAAACGTGCACGTGTTGCCATTGAAAGCAATGCAAAGAGTGCACATTTTTGGCAGAAAAAGGGAATGGGTTGCTAAAGGTCACCTCCTATGCAGCGCATGCGCGCTGCGTAGGCGAGACCTAAAAAGGCATTTTATGGCTTGAACCATGTGCATGTCTATTAGACCAATCTACCAATGAAGCAAGAACTACAGTATATACTCTCCTTGAAAAGCCCTTGCATCTGATGTCTTTTTTAGAAATGATGCATCTATATCATAAACCAAAACACAATCAACCAAATCTACGAAGGCTACATATGTAGGTACGTACCATCAAGCAAAGTCGGTCAAAAAGGGTTTGTTCTAGCCCCTTTTCATGAGCACAGTCAGAGCCTTGAATCGTAGGCGGAAGTTGCTTAGGGTCTCCGACCAGAAGCAGCTTTTCACACTCAAACCTACAAGGATATACAAAGAATGATCAACATAATTCAGAACATGGATGGTTTGGATATCAGAGAAAGAGATGCAAGCAACCAATTGAAATCACAAAAATTCACTCAATTGCACTTACCATTTGAAATTGAATGAATTCATATTGTCCGTTGCACCCCTCCACTTTAGTAGCTGTATTGATGATTTAAAATGCATTCCAAAGAGAAATGGAGATACTCTTGTAAACTGAAATTGTTCATTTGCAAAGAAAAATGCCCTCACAATAAAGTCTAAATGGACCCTAAATTACTCATTTTTGTGACAAGAAATATCACAAGTCAGTGGCAAAGGCTGATAAGAGGTATAAGTCCTCTTTCGATTCCTGAAATCTTCTTTAATGGGTCACTATTAAACCCCAAACAGCACTGACGGACTAATTAGGATTACCTACAGACCATGGAAGAAATGTATACAAACACTGCCAGACTGGCTAGACATCAGTGCAGAAAATGTAGGAGTGGTTCCAGGTGGTGGGCAGGGCACTCATTTATAGTAACCTGTACTTAGTCTTCTTCATCATCAAGCCTTGAACCAGAATAAGAGAGAGAAGGGCATAAATCGGAGAGCGAGGAAAAGAAAGTGTAAAAAATTGGTTTATTGGTTGAAAGGGGTGAGAACCCACTCAAAATAATAATCACAATCCCAGTCAGGGAGAAACACAAAAGTTACTAAATAAACCTGTGCCAAACTTTAGGCACAAAAGCAGTGGGCTTTAACCTAGAGGCAAAGTGTAATATATGTATGCAGTACTCAAGCAGTAATAAGGTGAGAACAAAACGCAAGCACAATCCCAAACAAATTTAGAAAAATAGAGTAAATTGTAATAACTAAAAGGACACCAAAACTACCAAAAACCAACCAGTAGAACAGTAGTTAGGAAATTCTTAAAGTTTAAGGCTAAAAATTGCAGAAAAGGAGCCACGCGGCAACTGTGGGGATCTGATCACGCCAGACCAGGACAAAGTCAAAAGGTCAGGCCAACCACAATGGAGCATGGGACGGATACAGAGCCAGGTTTCGTCTGTTGGGAGTTGTACCTTCTGACCATGGTGCGGGCGCTGCATGTTACTGCACTGTGAGGCTTTGCATCACGTCCATTGAAGCTGGAGATCAGGAGCTGAACTGAGCTGCAATGCGAGACTCTGCATCACATTCGGTGTCATCATCGATCATGAGCTGCATGTTGCTGTGGTGTGAGGCCCTGCGTTAGATCTGGTGAAACATTCAGTTAAGCAGGGAGAAGTGCACTCTGACTACAGCCAAGAGTCCAGGACCGTGAGGACAACACTTCGGGATCAGGACTCACTCCCACAGAGTCCAGCAGAAAGGACCACGTCAGACACGGTTGGGTCTGATCTGCTGGAAAGCAGGAGCGGGCTATGGAAGCTTGCTGTGTCCTTGTAGCTCAAACAGAAGGTCATCCACTGACCCATGGGGCCACTTCTAAGCCTGGGCTGAAGGCAAGCAGGCCCAACCTTCCTTCTACAGATAGGTCAGTCCTTCTTCTGAATCTTCTCAGGTCCAGGAATGTTCTGATGAGAGGTTCTGGCGTTGTCATATTTAGGCCAAGTGCCAGTATGGGGATCGATCGAGACACTCCCTTTGTCTACCCCTAAACTAATTCTAGTCAGTTCTTCACTTTTGCCAAGGTTTGGCTCCAGCCTGACGAGTAAAACAAAGGCCAGGTAGGCTCAGTTGGGAGTTGCATTTGGCAGTGACAAATTAGGCTTAACTTTGGAATCTACTAGACACCATCTCTCCCGACGTCGCCTTCCTGACAGAAACATGGATGAACGCCTCATCAGCCCCTGACATCACCATTGCCATCCCGGAAGGATACAAGATCATCCGCAAGGATCGCATCGACCAAACAGGAGGAGGCATGGCTATCGTCCATAAGAACTCCATCCGCATCTCAACCAGCTCAGACGTCAACCTCGCTAGCGCTGAACACCTTCACTTCCAGATCCACACCGACCCCAAGACCACACTCAGAGGCACTCTCCTCTACAGGCCTCCAGGACCCCGTGCAAAATTCAGTGACGTTATCACCGACTTCATCACCCCACACGCCCTCCCCTCCGAGGAATACATCCTACTGGGAGACCTCAACTTTCACCTGGAAAAGAGCAACGACAGCAACACCGCCTCCCTTTGGGACAACCTCGCCAACCTCGGACTCAAACAACTTGTCTCTACGCCCACCCACATCGCAGGTCACACACTCGACCCCATCTTCACCTCCAGCAAACATGTCTCCTTCAGTCACACCACCACCCTCCAGTGGACGGACCACAGCTGCGTACACTTTTTCTACAATAAAACCACCACTCACAACCGACCTCAACCTACTCTACGGAGAAACTGGAACAAAATCACCATCGACCAGATCGCCTCATCACTTCTCCAAAACCCACCTGCCCACTCCTCAAACCCCGACCAAGCAGCGTTTAACCTCACCCTATGGCTATCCAACAGCACCGACATCCTAGCACCGCCGAAAAAACGTCAAATCAAACTTGGCAGCAAAAACGCCTCCTGGTTCAATGATGATCTTAAGAAATCGAAGAAACTGTGCCACTCCCTCGAGAAGGCCTGGAAAAAAGACCCAAACACCAGCACCAGGGACGCCTTCAAAAACGCCACCCGCATACACCACCAACTGATCCGGACGGCCAAGAAAGCCGCATTCAAAGACCGACTAGACAACAACGCCCACAACAGCAAGGAACTATTCAACATCGTCAAAGAATTCACCAACCCCTCAGCCATCTCCAACGACATCACCCCCTCTCAAGCCCTCTGCGACTCCCTAGCCTCATTCTTCCACAACAAAATTGCAGACATCCACAACAGCTTCGACATCCAACCCGGAGACCATCCCACCCAATCTTCTGCCGTACCTGCACCCCCCTCGAACATCCTTAACAACTGGAACCCAATCTCCACCGAGGACACCATCCGCCTGATGAACTCCATCCACTCAGGATCCCCCACAGACCCATGTCCTCACCACATTTTCAACAAAGCAGACTCCATCATAGCACCAGACCTCCGAGACGTCATCAACTGCTCCCTCAACTCCGCCACCTTCCCGGAAAGCTGGAAACATGCCGAACTCAGCGCCCTTCTGAAAAAACCCACAGCTGACCCCACCGAACTCAAAAACTACCGCCCCATCTCACTCCTACCATTCCCGGCCAAAGTCATCGAGAAAGCCGTCAACAACCAGCTCACCGCCTTCCTCGAAAGCAACAAATCCCTCGACTCCTCACAGTCCGGCTTCCGAGCCAAACACAGCACGGAGACCGCTCTCATCGCAGCTACAGACGACATTCGAACTCTACTAGACAACGGAGACACAGTCGCCCTCATCCTCCTCGACCTCTCCGCAGCCTTCGACACAGTCTGCCATAGCACTCTCCTACAGCGACTCAATAACATCGGGATCCAAGGAAAAGCACTGGAATGGATTACCTCATTCCTCACCGGAAGAACCCAGAGAGTCCGCCTCCCACCATTCAAGTCCGAGGCCACTGAAGTCATCTGCGGCGTACCCCAAGGTTCCTCACTCAGCCCCACCCTCTTCAACGTATACATGAGCCCCCTCGCGACCATCGCTCGCCAACACAACCTCAACATCATCTCATATGCAGACGACACCCAACTGATCCTATCGCTCACCAAAGACCGCAACACCGCCAAAACCAACCTACATGAAGGCATGAAAGAAGTAGCAGAGTGGATGAAGCACAGCCGTCTGAAACTGAACTCAGACAAAACAGAAGTCCTTATCTTAGGCACCTCCCCCTCCGCTTGGGACGACTCTTGGTGGCCAGAGGCCCTTGGAAAAGCACCCATCCCGACGGGCCACGCACGAAACCTGGGCGTCATCCTGGACTCCTCTCTCTCGATGAACAGACAAGTCAACGCAGTCTCATCTTCATGCTTCAACATCCTCCGCATGCTCCAAAAAAATTTCGCTGGATCCCCACCGAAACCAGAAAGACAGTCACCCATGCACTGGTTACAAGTCGCCTGGACTACGGAAACACCCTATACGCCGGTATCACCGCAAAACTCCAGAAAAAACTCCAACGCATCCAGAACGCATCAGCCAGACTCATACTAGACATCCCACGCAAAGACCATATCTCTAGCCACCTGAAAAACCTCCACTGGCTCCCCGTCAATAAGAGGATTACTTTCCGACTCCTAACCCACGCTCACAAAGCACTCTACGAACTTGGACCCGAATGCCTCAACACACGACTTTCCTTCTACACCCCCCCTCGCCAGCTACGATCTTCCAACCAAGCCCTTGCTACCATTCCTCGCATCAATAAAACCACCATGGGAGGTAGATCCTTCTCCTACCTCGCAGCTAAAACCTGGAACTCACTCCCCACCCACCTACGTCTCACACAGAACCACCTAGCATTCAGAAAGCAACTTAAAACCTGGATATTCGACAAGTAACTCCCTTCCCCTCCTCAAGCGCCTTGAGACCCTCTGGGTATGTAGCGCGCTATATAAATCTCTGACTTGACTTGACTTGACTTGCAGCCAGGAACAGGTGAGTACAACCACCAGCCTACTCTCTGAAATGGAAGCAGGGCAGGGTCCCAATGATTCTGTCACGAAGACTATCATCTCACCACACCCACTCCCTCTCTGGTAGGAGTACACATCAAGCCACAGGCCAGCCATTAACAGTCAGGTTCCCCGGACTCTGGTAGAAAGTCCTATTTGGCATATGCCGGGAAATGCCAACTTTCTGAAAGTTCCATTTCCAAAACAGTAATTGAAAATCTGACTTTACCACAAAAGAGCATTTACAATCAAAACGAGTGGAATAATTATTTTTCTAGTTGTTCCCAAACTGAATTTAGCTCTTATTAACTGTAAAAAGTTAACCAGTATTAGCCTATGGGAGGCCAGCCTTGCAACTGTAAAAAACGACTGAGTTTTTTGGTTTTCTTTTCACTGTCAGGACATGTAAAACATTAAATATACATGTAACTTACATTTTACATACCATGCACCCTGCCCTATGAGCATTTATGGCCTACCCTAGGGATGACATATAAGTATTACAGAGAAAGGTTTAGACCTGGCAAGAGGTTTATTTTACCAGGTCGATATTACACCTTGAAACTGCACAATAGGCTGCAATGGCAGGCCTAAGACTCTCTTTAAAGTGCTACATTAGTTTGTGGCACAATTAGTGCTGCAGCCCACTTGTAGCATTTAGGGCCCGATGTAGGTAAAAGGGATTTTCCGATTTCAAAATACCGAGGCGGTCCGAATCGGTATTCTGAAATCGGAAAACGAGATGTAGCAAAAAAAAGGCGAATTAATACCGATTCGGTCGGCATCGGTAATGTGAATCGGTACGTTCCGATTCAGCACGGACCGAATCAGAAAGTACCGAATCGGCTAACACCGAATCGGAAAGTACCGAATCGGCTAACACCGAATCGGAAATAGCCGAATCGGTAAAATCCGATTCGGCAATTATTGAATCGTAGCTATGAAAACACACCCATGGCCAAAAAGCCCATAGGAATGCATTCAAGACACCGAATCGGTAAAATCCGATTCGGATAATACCGAATCGGATTTTACCGATTCGGTAATATCCGATTCGGTAAAAGCCGATTCGGCAAAAGCCGATTCAGCCAATGAGGTGGCTCCCCCTCCCCCACCCAAACAGGGAGTGGCAACCCTGGCAGGTGCAGCTAATTAAGAAGTTTCTGGAGAGCCAGCCTGAGCTGAACACTCACAGTTAGCAGCAGTGGGAGTAGGAGGTTGTGAACTGTAGTGAAGAAGATGGCAAACCAGAGCGAGAGCCAGAAGTCCTCCCAGAAGAGGAAGCCTAAGTTCAGCACCACCGAGCTGCAGGTGTTGGTTGAGGAGGTGGTGAGGGTGCACCGCCAGCTATTTGGAAAGCTGTCCCTCAATGTGCCAGACAGCACCAAGAGGAGGATCTGGAGCGAAATCGCCCAAAAGGTGAATGCTGTGGGTGTCACCCCCAGGTCCCTGGATGAGCTCAAGAAGCGATTCTATGACATCCGCAGCCTCACAAAAAGGAAGATGGCAGAGATCCAGAGGCAGGCTGGAGGCACTGGTGGAGGCAGGAACCCGGCGCCACCCCTCACAGACCTCGAGGAAATGGTCTCCACCACCATTGAGAGGGAGAGTGTTACTGGAATTGGGACCCTGGACAGCTCAGCCAGAGCTACAGCTACAGGTAAGAAGCATGCGCATCATGACACACCCTACCAGACACCTCCCCATTAGACACAATGCATAGGCAAACCCCAGCACAGTACTGTAACCAACATACAAGAGACAAGCATCATGGTACATGTAGTCAGCAGAAGTTAGCAAACTATGGCAGTGCAGAATCACAAGACAGGAAACAGTGGAACACAGTCTAAGGAGATGCAAGGACATGTGGAATGCTTTAATTGTACTGACTGTAATACATCGGCACTCAATTTACAAATGCTTCTTTGTACCTAGGGGCACCATCAGGCGGACAAACTATGTCAACAGAGGCAGCAGCACCATCTGACACTGCACTCGCAGGGCCGAGCACCAGCCAGGCTGCCGAGGAGGAGGAGGACGTAAACACCCTAGGGCTTGGTATGGAGGGAGACCTGGTGATAGACTTTGAAGCACTGCACTCCCCACAAATGTCCAGCACACCCCCCTTGCAGTTCTCCCCAGAGAACTCCCCGACAAGGGACCTCCTTCCACCTACACCAGCTTCTGCCACAACCATGGCTTTGGCACCAGTACAACCTGTCCTGGGAGCAGGGGCTCAGGGCCCGGCCAGCACCACACCCCCACCAGTGGCACCCCAGCCCACTCAGCAGGCCGGCAGCAGCAGTACCCGGCGCCGTGCCATCACCACCACTGCTGCACCAGCACGGGAGGGCAGTGTCTTCCTGGGCCTCGAGGGAAAGATGGTCAAGATACAAAGGCAGCAGGCAAAACCCATGATGGCCTGCCAACGCCAGCTCCTGCAGCACAACCTGCAGATGGGAGAAATGGTAAAGGGATTTCAGGCCTTCGTGGAATCAAACAAGGAGGTGGCAGCAGGTTTAGGCAGGCTAACCACTGCCATAACCCAATCATGTAGCAGACAGGAGGAGCATGAGCTGGTGCGCAGGCGGGATGCCCGGGTGCTGAACCGCTCCATGAGCCGCCTTGCTGCCGCAACGGCACAACTCTGCCAGCGCAGCACAAACATGGAGTCTAGCCTCAGTCAAAATACGGCAGAGCTCACAAGGGGAATGGCCCGCATCACGACTGCAATGGAGGCCATGATCATCTCGAACACTGCCACAAATCCTGCCCTGGACCTGGGGGATGCTGGGGACAGCAGCAGCCGCAGCAGCCCGGCCAGCGCTGCGTCTGAGCCACGCAGGAGCAGCAGGCGCTCCGCAGATGCCGCTGGTCATTCAGAGGGGGCTGAGGGACACCCCAGTGGGGCTGCCAAGCGGTCAAAGAAATAGCCTTGCAAGGGCGGGTGAGGCAACCTGGACCTTGGACTTTTGTTTTGTTTTCCATTACACCATTTTTTTGTTGCACATCAGTGCAGTAACTGTGTTGCAACAGTATTAAAAATTGTTTTTTCACAACAACCATTTAGCTGTCTTTGCATCTGTACTCACTCAGAAATAGTTTTCAGTAATCTCCTCACGTCTGTATCTGCCATCACTTGGCGTACACACCCCAGCTGGCTGTGTCAGGGGCACAGCTTCGTCGTCGTCATGGTCCTCGTAGTCAGACAACTCCACCTCAGTGCCCTTCTTCACCGCAAGGTTGTGTAACATTGCACATACAGCTATGATCTTGCAGCAGGTGATGGGGGTATACTGCCTTGCACCTCCACTCTTGTGCAGGCATCTGAATCTACTTTTCCATATGCCAAAGGTCCGTTCGACAACATTCCTTGTGCGTATGTGGGCCCGGTTATACCTCCTTTGGCTGGGTGTGGAGGGGTTGAGGTAGGGGGTGAGTATGAATGACCGGAGGGCATATGCACTTTCGCCTGGAAGAGAAAGGGGTAACATTACACACATGCATACATGTATTCCACCTAGCTACTGTGTGTTATGGGGGTCTGATGATGTGTCTCACCTAGGAGGTATCCTTCACCAAATTCGCCAGCCATCAGCCGTGCATAGATGCCGCTCTGTTGGAAAATATAGGAGTCATGGGTACTCCCTGGAAATTTTGCTACCAGGTCTGTGATGGTGCACTTCGCATTGCAGATCACCTGCACGTTGATGGTGTGTGTAGATTTCCGATTGCGGTATATGTATTCTGTGTCCGCTGGTGGGCATATCGGAATGTGCGTGCCATCTATGCAGCCAATGATTTGGGGGAATTGTGCCATCTGGTAGAAGTCAGCTTTGGTTTGTAGCAGTTCTGCGTGGGTTGCAGGGAACGAGATGTATTGGTCCATCCTGTCTATCATGGCGTCAAGGAATGTGTGGAAGAACCTTGACAGGCTGCTCTGGGTCACTCCTCCTGCCGCTGCAACTCCACTTTGATAGCTGCCAGACGCCAGCAGGTGTAGGCTGCATAGCACCTGGACGTGTGCTGGGATGGCGTGTGCCCTTGGGGTGGGGTGGTCCAACAATGGTTTGAGGTCCCTGATGAGCTCAAGTATGGTGTCAGAGTCCAGCCTGTATCTCTGTAGGATCTCAGCCTCAGTGAGCATGAACAGGGTTATCCTCTGTCTGTAGACCTGTTCATTTCTTAGCCATTCCCTCTGTCCTTCCTGCTGTAGCCGTAGCCGCCTCGCAATGACATAAAAAGCTGCCATCCTGCAAGTTGCAATGCATTTTGGGGCTGTTTTTATGGGTTGGAGTTGGTTACCACCTGATTGTAATCCATGGTAAATACCGAGTGATTTCTACCGATTTTGAGCCGAAATCGGAGTTTCTGTGCCTCCCTACATCTCCCCATCTGTCCGAATCGGGGAATTTCCCGATCGGTGATTCTACCGATTCGGTAGGTTCTCCGATTCGGCTTATGTCCGATTCGGTTCATCTACCGATTCGGTACATGGACCGAATCGGTTAATTTCCGAATCGGTGTCACTACCGATTCGGTACGTGGACCGAATCGGTTAATTTCCGAATCGGTGTCACTACCGATTCGGTACGTGGACCGAATCGGATAATTTCCGAATCGGTGTCACTACCGATTCGGTACGTGGACCGATTCGGATAATTTCCGAATCGGTGTCACTAACGATTCGGAACGTGGACCGAATCGGTATTTGAATCCGATTCGGTGTATTACCGATTCGTTACATATCCGATTTTCGGTATGTACGTATCGGATTCTTTCCCATTCGGTACTCATTCCGATTCGGTTTTCGCTCCGATTTTGAGTTTTTTCATTGCCCTACATCTCGATGGCTGTTTACCGATCAGTAAGGGCCAAAAATCGGTATTTTCGGCCGTTACCGATCGGTAACGGCCTACCTACATCGGGCCCTTAATGTATAGTCTCTGGGTACGTTTAGTACCATATACTAGACACTTGTAAGTGAATTAAATGTACGAATCAGGTGTATACCAGCTTTATCATGTTTAAAAGGGAGAGCATAAACACTTTAACACTGGTTAGCAGAAGTAAAGTGCGCAGAGTCCTAAAGGCAACAATAACGGGGACAGAAAAAACGGGACGGAGAATGCAAAATATCTAGGTCATTTTCACGCACAATTTGGTCATTTCCAACAGAAAGACAATAAAACAGCGACAAAGGGAGAAAGATGAAGGTAGAGAAAGATCGAAAAACAGCCACAGAAGCTGAAAGCAGGGATGAAATATGACCTGTGGGAGTTAGATACATTGACAGAAGTGTAGTGTGGTGGAAAGAAGCATGAGTTGTAATCAAGACTACGCAGTCTTTTCATTCAGCTATCCTGGCATTTGGCAGCACTGGACTATCAAGAAAGAAATTGAGCCCCTACCATATTAGGGGGGTCCTCCGTCATGGTGTCTGTAATATTTCATAGATGCTTGAAAGTTCTTTGATTCTCTAGAATGGCCTTTTCTGAAAACATTACTAAGTAGACTGGGCTTTGATGAATATTTCCCAAGTTTAACAACCCTGTTTGATACAAGCTCTACTAGAGAATGCATCATGATCAATAACCAACTATCCCAACAGATGACACTCATCAAGGGCACAGATAGGGCAGCCCTCTTTAACCTATACTATTCGCCATAGTAAAGGAGCCACTGGGACGTAGGTTAGGAGAATGGCACTGGCACAGAGGAGACTCTTTCAGAAACCGAAGATTAATAGTGTCTGTGTACACAGAGGGTGTCCTGTCACTCCTTAAACACCCAGAGAATAATTTATCTGGTGATCCGTGAAATTATAAAATTCAGTCTATAGTCCAGAATGAATATTAATTGGAGTAAATCCAAAATCTTCCACATAACAACTTATACACAACAAATATATCTGGAATCTCCGCTTGGCTCTTGTGGTGAGTCTATCAGATTTTTAGGTGTTAAAATACACAAGGATAGAGAAATAGTGCTATGGAACCATTACAGCCCTACCCTCGATAAAATGCACACACTAATAGAACACTGGATTCAACTTCTTCTTTCCCTGACTGGAGGGTATCATTCATCAAAAAGATAATCCTACCCGGGTGTCTTTCTTTATTCGATAACACACCTATACTGCTACCACAGACTTTCTTCGCCACAATATGCACATTTATCTACTGAATTGTGTGGGCTGCGAAACAAGTCAGATTGATATGAGAAGTATACAACACTATTATATGACACTATCCTTCGAAAAAGGTGGGGTTCTCCGTCCTTGATCCAGAGAAATACTACTTAGCAATGTAAGCTTTTTATGCAATATACAAGTATCTACCTTCCCCTCTTATGCCCCATAGTATTGCCGCCAAAGGGAATATTCTAACTTGTCTGTCCATGCCCATCAAAACAACAGACCCAGAACTGATTCTGTGGCCTCAATCAATAGAGTTTGGAAATACTGGGTATACAAGATGGTTTAATTAAACACACCTACTGCCCCCATTTAACAATCCTGCTCAGCCACTATTCAAAAAATGTACAGTTAGAGAAATACTAACCAAGTTAAACATAAGCGCCATACAGAATTTATTTCAAGACAAAATATTTATATCTGAGAATTATTTTAATGACAGAGACGCTTCAGACACCTGAGAAATGTTTATATACCTTAGACTGAAACACCGTGTAAAAGTCCTATACAGAGAATTCGTGAAAGAACCCCCAAATTGTACAAAAAGGCCAATGAAACCAGGCTTTCTGTGAATATACCAGCTGTGTAAAAATGGGTAACTGATTTGGGAGATCAACGAGCAACACATATATGGTCACATTTCTGTGCACAGTCACAGTATCTATGAATTACAGATACAAACTACTTCACTTAAAATTCCTGTACAGGTTATATTTTACTCATGCAAAACTAGACAATATGGACTGGACAATAAAAAAGGAGTGTAGCCAATGTCACATCCCTGAAGCTGGATTAATGTACTTGGCCTGGACCAGCCCTCTCATGTTCAGATTCTGGCATGAAGCAATAGACTTGAGATCGAAGGGTATAGAAGTAGCAATGCCAAATTATTCAATAATAGCCTTTCTTGGATATATCACAGATGTTCCCACACATATAAAATGCTTAACAGTGGTCCTTCTAATATTGGCAAAGAGGGAATTAGCCATATACTGGATGAAAGGCCCAACGCCTACTGTTAAAACCTTGCCTGCGGCAGGAATTCCAGCCCGGTGCTGGATATTCCAATAACGGGCGTGGTCGTGACGGAACCATGCCGTCATGAGCACAGCCCAAACGTGACTCATGACGGCATGGTTCCGTCCAAGCATCGAAGGGGTTAATAACTGACTGAATAGCGTGTTGACATGCAATATTAATGGGAAACACACTGCAACATTCTCCCCGGGGACACCGGACCTAAGGACATATAGGCACCAATTAGATCTGATCTGCTAGACATTGCCATCACAAGGATTGAATAAGTCTATAGGTCTCGCCTTTGGGACCTACTGGCTTGGGAAATTGCTTTGGCAGTGCTGTACAGCTTCCGTACACTGTTTAGTATCATCAAAACAAAAAAATAGCCAGGATGGGGTCGTGCCATTTGACTGGAGCGCGTATTTACCAATTCCAGATGAATTATGCCAATTAGATCAGTGCCTTTAAACAATACAAAAATAAAAAGTACCACAGGTGTTGTGGAGGGGGTTGAGGGTAAGGAAAGAGAGGTTGGGAGAAAAAGTGGAAAAACAGCTGACGAAGTGGTGAAGAATAAAATGGAAAGAATATCACAGAAGCACACAGGTGAGAGAGAGAAATGCTTAGGTGTAGAGAAGAACGAGACAGAGCAACACCAAGTGAGAGGGAGGATGGAAGCGCACAGGATAGGAAGCTGGAAACCTGTAGTGTTGGAGTGCTTAAGCAAAAAGAACTGAGAGAGAGCAGCACATGTGAAAGCAGACGGATAGAAGAGCGCAACACGGAGAGGGAGGGAAAAGAGAAGCACACAAGGAGAGACAGCTGGAAAATATATGCATTCTTGTAGAGTGCCTAAACAAAACAAAAAAAATCAAAAAATTAGTTCCCTAAAAGTAAGCAAGGAAAGAACACAAGTAAAGAGGCAATGCTCCAGAGGAAGGACAAACACAAGATGGACAAGACAAGCCATCAAATAAGGAGCAAGCAAATGAGTCTTGCCTACAAGAGGTATTGGCTTTGTCAATTTTTTTTATCCATGTTGTACAGTGGTGTGGCTGCTGTGGAGCATGGCTGAAAAAAAACACATTATGACATGGCCATTTAGTGCTTTTTCTTTGCTGGTGGGAAAGAGGGCGGGGGAAGTCAACACGAGGGACTGGAGGGGAAAAAAGGTGCTATCATGTGGCCAGCAGTGTCCGCATCATAGCACGTTTGTTGTGGCAGGTGGGGGGTGGGCCAACGCAGACTATGGAGGGAGGGTAAGGGAGTCCCACATGGAAAATGGAGAGAAGGTGGGCGAGGAAGGGCTAAAACAAACAACAAAGGGAGGGATGCAACAAAGGAGGGAGGAAAAGCTGGTAGCTAAAACAAAAGCATGACAGCGGACCCCTAGCACAGAACGCACCTTATCGTATATCCGTAAGTATTCAAATATAAAGTGTAACCAGGATGCGCACTCACTAACAACACCCGCTGTCAAGGTGTGGTCCAGTTCAAAAGGACTAACAAATATAAACATACAATAGGGTGCACCAAATATTGTCTATAGGCAAAAATAAAACAATCCAAAAGGAAGGGTTTCCAATTTATGTATAGATCTTCATTTTATTCTATATGTCGTTTCAAAAGTTCTTTTGAATACTTGATAATCAGACAGCCAACGAAGTTCGTCCAACACACTGGACTTCTTCAGGGCTGCAAAACCAATGCATACAAACATATATAAACCCACACTGACAAAGTATATAACGTTAACACAACAAGTAAAAGAATAACATCAAAGTACATGCCAAATGCCAAGGTGGGTAGTGGCAGAGCAACATGGACATAAAATGGGGGAAGGGAAGGAAGGGCCTAGCCACCAAAACAGAAGGAGGGAGGGCGAGTGGGGTAAGCCAACACGGACAAAGGAAGGTGGGGGAGGTAGGGTGGAGGTAAGCCAAAATTAACAATGGACAAAGGGAGGGACAGTGGGAGCAATCCAATATGAACAACGGAGGGAGGGAGGGCCGTTCAGGGCAAGCCAACATGGACAATGAATGAATGGAGGCAAGCCAACATGGACAATGAACAGAGGGAAACAGGACATTTTGGTGCAACCCGACACGAAAAACTAACTAGGCGCCTTGACGCCCATTGGGCTATGTTTGCGCATGATAAGATCCCTTTAAAATAAATTAAATTAATGTAGGAACAAAGGGTGTGAGGAACCGGAATCGATTTCCGGTTAATCAAAGCATATAATCGATACCTTAGGATTAGCTTGATGTATCTAAATGGTTTAGCATATGCACGCAAACATTAGCATAAATCCGTATTGCAGTATTTTAGATTTCTAGCTTGCACCGCTTACTGCATTTTTATTCACTTGACCCGACCGACGCCATTTTGTGGCCTCGCTCGAGTAATACCTTAGCAGACCCCATTCATTCCTTGCACCAAAGTTGTTCTCCTGAGAAATAACCCAACTGTTGCAGAACTGCTGTTTCAGCTCGTTAGGCCGTCAAGGTTGTAGGTAGCAGAAGGAGGCCTGATAAGCACATTCCGGGAGGGGTGCGGGCGGACTGTCTCAAGAGCTGGCAGAAGGGAGTCACCCGTTCGACCTTGCTAATTCAGGATGAGCTGAACCAAGAGTGCTTTGTGTGCCATATATGGCCTTTCCTTTTCTGTACCAACCTGTACTGGCTTGTATTTTTCCATCTTGGGTCACGATTCTGCAAATGTAACTGTATATATGTGATGTCCTGACAGTGTGCCAGCAGTCTTCTTGGCGAACCTCGTGGGGTTAGGTCGCAAGGAGCTCCTCTGGCAGAGTTTGTTTGTTATAATAAATGATCGGACCTTCTACACTGCCAACTGACTGATTATTGGTAATGAGAACGGGATTGGTTGTGAACGTAATTATAATTGGGAGGTGACAAATTATTTTCGGTACTTCAGTTGGCAACTCCGCCGGGACTCCGCGTTGGGGTCGTCCCTCTGTATTTCAGATTAAAAGGGACATTGAAAAGGGGTGCTCCCGATGGGGGGGGGGGTCGCAGAATAGACTAACGAGAATTCGGGGTTTGCTCCGTTCCCCCGATCTCGAGGACCTCAGCTGCTATTAGCCCCACGCCGGAGTCCTTCGGGTGTGACCCGAGAACCAGCCACGTTGGCCTGGCAAGAGTTGGCAGTGGAGAACGTGCAATCAGACCTGGGTGCACCAGGTGAGTGTTTTGTCTTGTTCTGTGTTGGATTGTGTTTACGGTTCCGGAATTGGTACTTAGCATTTGGTGACCTATGGTCACGGAGAAACTCTGAATAGAGGGTCTGACGGGGCAATGGTGAAATTGCACGTGCAGATGCCTTTTGTTTGCTTTGTGTACAAGCACTGGAGATAGAGACTATACGCCTTTGGGGAACTGCGGTTCTCGCTCGGCCGGACTGTTCTCAGGTACGCCGATAGTTGTGATTAGGTAGCACTCGGACAGATCTGGAGCGGCGCTTGAAAAAGCGGGCTTAGCCAGCATAATCCGGGAGGTGAACCATGAATACTGTTGGATGGCCTGTAGGTTGGTCTGTGGTTTAAAACCTGTGTAGCTATCTCCAGGCAGTCTAATGACAAGACTGTTGTCGGAAAGTGTTCTTTGCAGCCTTTGGATATTGGGAAAAGAGTTCTCCATAGGTGGGAGTCGACGGGCTCCACCTCTTGTTTGCAAATATCTGTGTTTTACCGTTGGTACGTTTTGTGGTTTCATTTTTATGTCAAATTGGAGGTTTGTCATGCAACGTAAGGGTGATTTTGAATGAAGACATGGCCATGTGAATGAGAAAGTTGTGATTGATGACACTTGATTCTGTTATTTTGTGAATAATAACACCCGATTCCTTTTCAGCTCGAGTAAAATAGAGAAAAGAAATGCCTTGCTTTAGCAAATTATGCTTTGGCTGTTTCCACCGTGAAAGCATGAGGCTAGATGAAAGTCAGCCAGCTCCTCCGGAGGGAACACCCAGCCATGATATGTATTGCAAGCACGGTATCGGCCCCCTTCTTTTTAATTCCTTATGGCACAAATATACAAAAGATAATGATGAACTACAGTGGCCAAAAACTGGATCTTTTGATGAGAAAAAGATTCAGTATTTACAAGAGCGTCTCTTTGTTAAACGTAGCCGACAGGCTATGTTTGACACCCTTAACAAATGGCAGAAAGAGGCGAAGAGAAGGCGTATCAGGTCAGAAAAACTTCTGAAGATACAGCAAGGGCAGACTATAACCCAGAAAGCTATTGCACATGACAAAATAGGATAGAAAAGAACATTGAAATGGCAGATAGACAATTTAAGTTGCAAGTGGATAAATGCTATGTAACACGAAACGAAGCCGAAGACGAAATTGAGGATCTGCTAGATAAAAGACCCCCTCCACCATACGCCCCGCAGCGTGTATACCCCGCGATCCCTGTTCAAACAGTGGCAGCTCCGCAAGCATCAGCGCCAGAGGAACGAGGCTCTGTCACCCCTAGACGGGAAGCCGGCGTTCCGCTCCCTTCTACAAGGGACCTGGCTACTCTTGTCCCAGATTCTGGGCAGACTCTAACATCCCCTCGTGTGCAACTAAGCATCCCGAGCCCCGCATGGGTGTCTCAGTCGGCCGGCACCACCCCGGCACGGCGGAACAGACTCCGAGAGGAGCGTCCGGAGGGTTAGATGGTAAAAGGCTATTTACTAGATCATCTGTGGCATATGGTGAAAAGGAAAAGTTGGCAGATCAGGCTATCAGATGGATCAGGAGTGACGTGTATACCGTGACTGACATATGGAGTACAGTAAAGGATTTAGAACCAGTAATACAGGAACATGTGTTATTCCAGATGTCTAATGCCCTCATCGGGTCTTGGGAGGTCAGCTTCGATAATGGGACCGCTCCTCAGATACTGTACGACATTAGGGACTGGACCCATAGATTTCATCTGACCCCAGAGGAAGTATACAAAAATGTAGTCACCCTGGTCCAGTATCGAGATAGGCTATTCTTAAAGAGCCCTCAGTGGACTTCACAGCATCCTATGCGAGAGGTCCATCCCATTTATCATCCCGAAGTTCCCGAACTACGCGATGACCAACAACAGATTACAGGGGCACGGATAGATGCCCGGTTCCAGGAACAATGGGTATACACTCCCTGGAAAAGGAGCGAGGTCCTCGCTCTGAAATCCCAACTGCCCGACCCCCGAAAGAATCCCACCGCCTACTATAAAGAACTGACCGAAGCGGCGGCTTCTGCCGTAATGACATTAGCAGATGTTGAACTATTCTTTGGGTTACTTGTGCCTGTTGATATATGGCGGCAGGTGCACGACTCTGACCACGCTGAACTAGGGGGGACATGGCATGACTTAAAAGGGTGGGATCGAGATCGCAAACCGGGAGACAAATCAAGGGTTGAAATAACGTCTTTGCCAGACAAAATTATTACCTTTATGCATACTCTGATACCGCCAAGAAAGGTTGATTGGGATAAGTTGACTGCTTGCGGACAGAAAAAGGATGAAAGTGTGTCCGACTTCTTCACTAGGTTCGAAGAAGTCTTTATTGATTTTAGCGGACAGGATTTGGCAACAGAAGGTGGAACTAGATTGTTCGTGAACAGATTCGTTACGAACCTGGCTCCCGAAATTTCTGCACGACTAGAGGCGGCGGAAAGTACCTGGACCACCTCTACACCTTCTGTAATTCTAAGCATGGCTCAGTACTATGAACATATGGAAGATGACAGTAAAGAGAAGGTGGAGAAAAAGGCGAAAGATCTTAAAACACGCGTATTACTGCAGCAGGTAGTCCGGGGACAAGGAGGGGGGAGAGGAGGCAGAGGAACGATATCCAGAGGGGCGGGTGCAGGCCGAGGCACGGGTGGGGCTCCGACTGTGGTCCAAATCAGTGTTCCTACTGTAGAGAGGAGGGGCACTGGAAAGCACAGTGTCCGTTGTTGCTCGCCCAGAACGGCGCAGTCCGAGGCCGAGGGCGAGGAGGAGGCGGCCCCGATCGGAGTGATATGCGCAGAGAAGAGGGATCAGGCAAGTCTGAAAGAAACCATTTTGATGGTCACCAAGGCAGACAGTACTATCACGATGATTACGAATATGAAGATCAAGACACGTACGTACATGCATAGGACAGCCAGGGACAGAGTAGGGGCCAAGTATCGATCCCGGTCAATCAAAAGGGACCTTATGTAAAAGGGGAAGTGATGGGGACTTCTGAGAATTTCCTAATTGACACAGGAGCAATGAATAGTTCTGTTGCTCGATCATTGGTTCCAGGGGCGGCTCTGTCCGGGCAAAATAATGTCTCAGTGGGATTCTCGGGAGTCCCAGTTGTTAGTCCCATCTCCAAACCTCTCCCTTTCATGATCGGTCCTGCCACTGTTGACACTCCTCTTTTGCTGACCTCACATTGTGGGGAAAATTTGCTGGGTTTAGACATGCTGAAGAAATTAAACGCAACAATACATTGCTCTGCTGATGGGGTTTATTTAACGATTCAACCCTACGCTGACCACAGGAAACAATGTTCTGCTAAAAACGAACCCCTTCCCCCAGAGTTTGATGGCATACCCGCCACGCTTTGGGCAACGGGGGATGCTGATGTGGGTAAGTTGGATATTCCCCCGGTTCACATTACATTGAAACAAGGTGCAAAAATGCCACGCATCCCGCAATACAAAATAGCACCAGCGGGAGAACGGGCTTTGCTGTCTATAATCCAAGATCTGATTGACAAAGGGGTGGTGGAGGAAACAGCTGCTAATATTTGCAATAGCCCGATTCTCCCGATTCTGAAAAGGAATTCTGATTCCGGTGAGCAGGGTGCTGCTTACCGGTTTGTGATTGACCTTAGAGCTGTTAACAAAATTGTGGTACCACAGTATCCCGTGGTGACAGACATCACCACGATCCTCACAATGATTCATCCGACTGCACAGTACTTTTCGGTCATAGACCTCAAAAATGCTTTCTTTAGCATCCCTATCCATCCTGATAGCAGACAGATCTACGGATTCTGGTTATCTGGACGAAGCTTCCGCTTCTGTTGCGCACCTCAAGGCTATACTGAGAGTCCGAGTATATACAGCCAAGCCCTTAAGGCTTTGCTAGACGATCTGGACCTACCTGAATGCAATGTCCTTTTGCAATATGTGGATAACTTGCTCATTGCCTCGGATACGGAGGATTGTTGCATCATTTAGCTGCTAAAGGGAACAAGGTCTCTTTGTCCAAATTCCAATACTGTCGACAGGAGGTGACCTACCTCGGTCATCTACTATCGAAGGAGGGTAGACGAATAACACCTGAACGTAGTACTACTATTTCTAAAATTCTGTTCCTTGCACGCAACGTGAAGTTCACGCTTTTCTTGGCATTACCTCTTACTGTCGTCAATGGATACCTAACTTTTCCCTTCTTGCTAAACCTCTGCTGCATCTGACTACTAAGGACGTGCATGAACCCCTTCCCTGGACGGATGAATGTCAGCACTCTTTTGACGCTTTAAAAACTGCTTTATGTTCTGCTCCTGTCTTGGGCACTCCTGACTACCGTAAACCTTTTGTACTATATGTGCATGAGGTCGATGGTTGCTCACTGTCGGTGTTAACGCAGGTCTTTGGTGGTAAGCAAAGACCTTGCGCTTATCTGTCAGCCACACTGGATAATGTCGCCAGAGCACTTCCTAGCTGTCTGAGAGCCACAGCAGCTGTTGCAGTGGCGATCCGGCAGTCGGAAGGACTCGTTCTAAATTCTAATTTGACGGTGATGGTGCCGCATGCTGTGGACACATTGCTAAACAAAACAAAAACACAGCATCTTACAAGTGCACGCCTCACTGGATATGAGCTGACGTTGTTTGCACCACATATCACGATCACTCGATGTGCAACATTGAATCCTGCCACACTGCTACCACTCCCTACGAGTGAACTTACTAACGACCCACATGATTGCATTTATCGCACTGAAGAAGAAACTAAGGGCAGGGTCGACCTTACTGACACTCCTCTACCTGACCCTCAAGGTGAGTTATTTGTGGATGGGTCTTGTTTTAAGCTAGCAGATGGAACAACAACAGCTGCATATGCAATTACGACTTTGAAAACAGTAGTCGAAACATTCCGAGTACCTCACCGGTCAGCCCAGGCTGCTGAACTTATGGCCTTACTGCGAGCCTGCGAGCTGAGTGAGGGACTCGAAGTCAACATTTACACAGACAGCCAATACGCCTTCGGCGTGGCCCATAGTTTTGGGCGGCTGTGGAGGGAGAGGGGTTTCCTTACTTCCCATGGACAGAAAATACAGAATGGTCCCCTGGTTCTGCGGCTGCTAGATGCCCTCACCCTACCCAAGAAATTAGCTATCATTAAATGCAGCGCACACAAGGTAATAGTGGATGAGGTGGGGGAGGGGAATGCTTTCGCCGATCAGGTGGCCAAACAGACTGCGCAGTCCCCAATGTCAACTATGTTTGTAAACTCCTCCGCAAGATGGGTGGAGGAATCTGAACTGTTTGATAACACCATGGAAAGTGTGAGAGTATTGCAGAAGGAAGCTACCCCTGCAGAATTAGAGAGATGGGAAAAGGAGGTTGGAAGACTGGATGAGAATAATTGTTGGGTTGATCTAACAGAGAAGCAGAGGTGGTTACTGCACAACGCACTAGTGCAGGCCGTTGTGACTATGGCGCACGGTCCTGCACACATAGGACCGAAAGGTATCTGCGGGCTCCTGGACCCAGTTTGGAACAACTCGAACATCCAAAGGACGGCTGTCCGGTTGGTCCAATACTGCATGGTCTGCTTACAACACAATCCGGGGAAGGGAGAAAGTGTTCTAAGTGGAAATTTTGCACCCCCAGCGCTGCCTTTTGAGGTACTCCAGATGGATTACATTCATATGGAGCCTGTCAACAACTTGAAATACGTCCTGGTGGTGGTTTGCGCCTTCAGCAAATGGGTTGAGGCCTACCCTACTAAAGACAACACTGCAATGGCCACAGCAAAGGCCCTTCTTAAGGAATTTGTACCTCGCTATGGTTTGCCCCGTTTGATCTGGTCGGACAATGGGGGGCATTTCCATGGGGCCCTTGTCAAGCATATCTGTGAGGGCCTACAGATTAAACAAAAGTTCCACGCTGCCCGGCATCCACAATCAGCAGGGCTCGTGGAGAAATATAACGGTATTCTCAAATTGAAGATGGCCAAGATTCAGGAAAGCACGGGGTTGAAATGGCCTGACACCTTGCCTTTAGCCCTTATGTCACTACGCGTTACCCCACACTCCCGGTCTGGTCTTTCCCCGTATGAAATAATCTTTGGCAGGCCCGCAAACATATGGGGGGTACCCAGGCCACGATCTTTTTCAGACATTGAATATCCTATGTTGATCGATTACCTTTATGCTTTGACTAAAGACCTTCATTCTATTCATCAGCAGGTAGCCTCCGTATTGCAGCCGCTGCCAGAGGGCCCCGGACACCGACTACAACCCGGCCAGTGGGTTCTAGTCAAGAAATTTGACCGTGACACCAGCTTGGTTCCGAGGTGGTCCGAGCCACGACAAATTCTCCTGGCCACCCGGACGGCGGTTAAAGTGGATGGGAGAAAGCACTGGATACATGTCTCCCATCTGAAGAAACTGCCACTTCCACTTCCAAATGATCAGCAACGCCCTGGGGGAATTTTGACGCAGGAAAGTGAGAGAGCTGCTGCATTCGTACCCTTCCCTGACGCCTGTGAGATTGAGCGAAGGCAAGAGGAGGGAGTGACGAGATCAGATAAATTGGTCTCGGCTAAGCCTGCAATTGCTTTGAATCCTGTTTTGAGTAACCCGGCGAGCGAAACTTCTCGTGCCAAAATAGTACCTGCTGTACTATTCCCTGATCAGGAAGTCCCGGGCCATGTGCGATACAACCTGCGGCCGAGGAAAAGTCACGGTACCTCAGACCTCACTGCTAGGAGATAAGGAAAGACTCGATTGAATAGACAGGGTTTGCTAGTTTACAGGTCTCAGGTGCTGAGCGAGACACTGGACTGAACTAGTTGAGAGCTGGAACTTTGATGATTGTGCTCTGTTCAGCAAGAAAGACTGATCTCTACAAATGGCCAGGTTGTACAACGAAATAAATTCTGATCACCATTTGGTTTTCCTATGATGAACGATAGGAGTCTGCCTGTGAGACTCTGACGGACACAGGGAGAAGAAGAACCCTCTGGCAGGACGGACTGCTAGGCCCGAGTTTATTTTTAGACTTTTAGCTAGAAATGTACACTTTTGGCCGCACTGTTTTAGAAGAAGAATTTCCAATTGCACCACGATACGTACCTTTTTATGAGCCTATGTTTTCCACGTGGACCACGAAGGTCAAAGTAGCATTTGTAGTGGTTATAGCTGTTATAATTACTGTGTTTATGAGCTTGTTTATCTACCTAGAACATCAACACCCTTTGCAGAAATTTCTACCAACCACCGCTGTTCCCTCTGAGCATTTACTGTACACTTTAGCACCCCACAAAGAACGACATCGCCAGACCTATGCTAAAAATGTATTTGTTGAAATGCTTCATCAAGCACACAGTGTTACCACCACCACTGATTGCTGGGTTTGTGGCCTTCTGCCATCTGTAGTGCATAACCACGATCTGTTTCTCTCGCTACCCTTGTCCTATCTAGGTAGCTGCAAGGCTTGGTTCAAATTGTTCTCTGCTATATACCGTCACTTGGGTGAGAATCGCAGGGATTTCGATATTAATGAACACAATATGGTTATGGACTATATTGATGCACACTATGGTTTTGTCCGAACAGGAAATGGGGGACGGGGAACAATAAACAAACAGGCATGCATGCAGCTGTATATGGTAGCTATGAACGATACTTGGTTGCAGGATGAACTTTATGATTTTAGACATTTTAATGCTTCTCAATATTTCCAGCTGTTTATTGAACGAAATGTCACAAGAGACCGTATTGTACCCATCCCTATTTTGAATGTTTCCTCAGTATTCTGTGTGCAAGGAATAGGCCGTATACAGGTTGGAGACAGCATCTGCAATTACACCTATCGTCTAAAGAAACGCATTAGCCCCCCATTGATTACGCCACCTAATGTGTATTTCGTCTGTGGAGAAAATGCATATACCTGGTTACCACGTAATTGGGCCGGGCGCTGTTATATGTCCTTCCTATACCCACCCGTATACATAGCACCATCTGATTATCATAGAACGCATCAATTACACCCTGTAGGCCCAACACCCTCTGCGGTACCCAATAGACTACGTAGGCAGCTTATCAAGTCCGAAGTCGATCAGACCGACACCTCTTTGCAGCAATTCACAGATTTAAGCAAGGGTTTAGTGCCTTTCTGGGGACCAATATTTAATAGCCGAGAAATAAGAAGGTTGTCCAGGATTGTAGAGAATGTCATTAACATAACTACTGACATCCTGGCCAACTTAACTGTTGAGCTTCAGGCGACCAGACTTGTTGCGCTCCAAAACCGTATGGTTTTGGACGTTATCTTGGCTGATCGAGGCGGGGCGTGCCGCGTGATCGGCACTTCTTGCTGCGTATATATTCCAGACTCCGCCCCCTCTGTACACCTAGCCATTCAGAAGCTTCATCGCATTGTCTCTGAAATGCATACTGACAATGGGTCCTGGTCACTGTCGGGTTGGTTCTGGGGGCTCCTGTCCACTTGGGGATGGAAATTGTTATTGATTCTGGGAGGAGCTGCTGGCATCATCTTCACCTGCTGTGTCCTGATGCAATGTGGCCCAGCCTGCTGCACTTATTGTGCCTCCTGAGTTACGACACTGTGTGTGCCTACCACAGTCCCCGCCAAAACTCAAATGCTCCAAAAGGAGATTCACGAACTGATGGCCATTAATCAGGACATTTTTGAGGACTAATGTCTGCCTTAGTATTTAGCTACACCATGCTAAAAGGAGGGTTTGAGGAACCAGAATCGATTTCCGGTTAATCAAAGCATATAATCGATACCTTAGGATTAGCTTGATGTATCTAAATGGTTTAGCATATGCACGCAAACATTAGCATAAATCCGTATTGCAGTATTTTAGATTTCTAGCTTGCACCGCTTACTGCATTTTTATTCACTTGACCCGACCGACGCCATTTTGTGGCTTCGCTCGAGTAATACCTTAGCAGACCCCATTCATTCCTTGCACCAAAGTTGTTCTCCTGAGAAATAACCCAACTGTTGCAGAACTGCCGTTTCAGCTCGTTAGGCCCGTCAAGGTTGTAGGTAGCAGAAGGAGGCCTGATAAGCACATTCCAGGAGGGGTGCGGGGCGGACTGTCTCAAGAGCTGGCAGAAAGGAGTCACCCGTTCGACCTTGCTAATTCAGGATGAGCTGAACCAAGAGTGCTTTGTGTGCCATATATGGCCTTTCCTTTTCTGTACCAACCTGTACCGGCTTGTATTTTTCCATCTTGGGTCATGATTCTGCAAATGTAACTGTATATATGTGATGTCCTGACAGTGTGCCAGTAGTCTTCTTGGCGAACCTCGTGGGGTAAGGTCGCAAGGAGCTCCTCTGGCAGAGTTTGTTTGTTATAATAAATGATCGGATCTTCTACACTGCCAACTGACTGATTATTGGTAATGAGAACGGGATTGGCTGTGAACGTAATTATAATTGGGAGGTGACAAATTATTTTCGGTACTTCAGGTGACTGAGGGGAAGCAAACACAGACAATGAAGGGTGGGCAGGTGCTTGGGGGGCAAGCTAACCTGGAAAATGAAGGGAGGGAGGGTGGATGGGAGAAAGCATACAGACAATAGAAGGAAGGAGATTGGGTGGAGGCAAGCATATGGACAGGGGAGGAACATGGGGGAGAAGTACATGAAGAATCCCACTGAAAAAGACACAATCTGGCATAGTGCTTAGTGGAACCTGAAAAAATTAGCAGTAGAAGGACACAAGAATGCGTCCATTCTTTAGGGGAGAGACAAACACACAAAGAGGAAGGAAAGCTATTGTAACCGCCCAATAGGAAGCAAGCAAATGACAGTGAAAGTGAAGCCAACCAATGGTAAGAAATGGGCGGTCTCTAAGCCATCTGATAAATGTAAGCTGCACGAAAATTGAAAGAGAAAAACTTGATGAAAAATAGCGCACTCGTCAAAAGGAGTGACAAAAATAAATCTGAAATTAGTTGGCAGAAGGATATTATTCTTCTAGTAATTGATCATAATTGTACTACTGAGAGTGGGCAGTTGGACCAGATTTTTATCTTTTTCAGTCATTTGCAAGACTACGGGAGCCAACGTTGATACGAATACGTCGAGTAAGATGGTGCCGTATCTTTGGTGAAACGCCGACAAAAACCGGGGAGTAATGACTGAAAACAATTTCATGGGGGGAAAAAATGTTCTGCATGCATTAGTCACAAATTAAATAAAGTGTAAAGAGATAGATATGCCAAGACAAAATGGGAAATAAATGATATACTTTACCTGGCAATCGGCAGGAGAGAAGCAGGTTCTGTGATCTGACTACATTCATCAAGCACAACAACAGGAAATCGTAGGTTATTCAAGCAAGGGAATGGGCATGCGGCACAGGTAACACCCACCACTCTCACCTTTATAAAAGACAGAAACAGAAAATAGTAAATGTCTGTTTAGTTGCTGGCTTTAAAAAGCATGGTTTAATGTATATAAAGTCAATTTGGCAACTGTTTTCTGATCTCTTATGAAAAAGAAGGGAGCCCTACAGGACCACTGAGAGTCTTATCGAAGCAAAGACAAGTATATCACAAATGAGGTTTCATGTGTAGTGGACACTGCACCTGAGAAATCCCAAATAAATATAAGCCTACATGTTAGAGCATAATAGTGTATTAAAAAAAAACAGCAGCCACAAATGAGAACATTAAACAAGTGAGAGGAGGCATGTGGTTTGCTGGACCTGCCTGCAATACAGCACAGAACCAGTGCTTTAAATGGGCAGGAACTGTCCGGTACTGGGTACCTGCACTTCTTTAATTTGAAAGATAGAGAGTGCCTGCACCTTTCCCCACTGCTACACTGCAATACATTTTACAGGATAATACAGGTACTTAAAGAAGCAGCGCTGTCTCAGTCTGGGAACAGCGTCGACTCTCTACAATCCAAAAGTTGAAAACAGCAGAAAAAATAAAAGAACCAGCAATAACTATTAGAAGCACGCAAGCTTTATTTTTCGCAAAAATCAAGAAGTTCAATTTAAGGGCCATATGCATGAACACATTTTCCCATAGACAAAGAATGGGCAAAACCCTTTGATGCATCTGGCCCTTAGAATCTATTTTTAAAAGGGATCATAATAATTGCGTAATATGGATTCATTCCTCTCACTAAGGAACTTTTCCAGATCGGAGAGGGGGCGCTGTCCCCAGACTGGGACGTCGCAGCTTGTTTATAATTGAGTCCACCCAGGATCAGGGGGGTGGCACCCTCCCGCACACACTGAACGTTGACAAATAGTGGATTACCTTTGGACAATATACGGTGCTTAGCCATTATTTTCATTGAGAGAAGCAACACTTCCCAGGGGCAAACTGGTACTCTGAACAGTGAGTACCTAAGCTTCTGTACAACGATATGGAGCATCTGATGGTCCTGGCCCTCAGCCTCACAGGCTTCAGGAACCCAGGACAGGGAGCAGCAGAAGGGCTGTGGATCGTCCAACCTGTGTGTGTGTGTGGGGGGAGGGGTGGGGGTGGGGGTTGGGGGGGAGGAGAGCTCAGAAGGGCTACAGCGAGGGTTCCAATGTGGTCGCACTCCGTCTGACAGTCCCTCATTGTGTACCTTCAATAGGAAGGACCATGAGTCGAGGCTGGATTATATCTTTATAGATATTGGTCTGTGGTCTAAGGTCCAGGACTTTAGGATGGTGGCTAGATCAGACAGTGATCACAACGCGCTTCTTCTAGAGATGCAACATCCTGCACCCGTTGGTGGGCCACCATCCTCTAACCCTGGTGATGAGCCAGGGAACTTGGTTCTTACCTCCAATAGACGCAGAGTAAAATGGGGGAAACTGATAAATGCAGAAGGAAGCATAAATAGAATTTATGAAATAGCACTCCCGAAGTTCATAGAATTGAATGAACTAATCGAACAACCTAGACCCCCAGATTATAAAGAAACTAGGTCTAATCCATGCCGACTTAGTGGGAGGTCTTGCTGAGGTTTTTTATCCAGTGGCAGCACCACGTAACAAAAAGATCCGAACTCCAACCTGGTACAATTCTTCTTGTAAGAAGATTAAGACAGAGCTAATTGCCACAATCAAAGCAGGTTCAAATAAGGTTAAAGTCGCTGAACTTAGGTGTGACTACAAGGCGGCCATGGGTTTGGCAAGGTCGGAGTGGGATTGGAATCGATGGCACGACCTCTCCTCAGCATTAGAAGTAAAGGACTCTAGAAAATTTTGGTCCCTGGTAAATACTGGCACAGGAGACGCCAAAGCGGCAGTGGAGCCCAATATTGCTTCCTCTGTTTGGGAGGCCCACTTTGGCAAATTGTATCAAGATACTACTCTATTTGTCAATGATGTGGCCCCTGAGGCCATATTTACCCCTGTAGCTGGTTTGGAATTTACCCTTGGTGAGGTGGTCAGTGCGATAGAGAGATTGTCAAAGGGAAAGGCCCCCGGCCTTGATAGACTACCCGGTGATCTTTTTAGACACCACCCGGAGATTTGGGGCCCATACCTCCTTATTCTCTTTAATGCCATCCTAGGAGGTATGGAGATCCCCTGTACTTGGCTGGGGGCGGAGATAGTGCCTATTTTTAAGAAGGGCTATCCTCTTCTCCCAGCCAACTACAGGCCGATCAGCCTTATAGATGTCCCCCAAAAATTATTCTCTCGCCTTCTCCTGGACCACCTTTTAGATTGGATGGAGACCAATGAAATTCTGAGTCCTCTTCAGGCTGGCTTCAGGAAAAACACGTCCACCATGGACCAGATTTTCCGCCTCGTCCTACTGTATTGGAAAACGGTGAGGATTGAGGGGGGGAGGCTGTACATGGTGTTCGTGGACCTGAGGTCAGCCTTTGACTTGGTCCCACGTACGAAATTGTGGGAGGTCCTGGAGAAGCTGGGGGTACCTGCCCAACTATTGCATGCTATAATTAGGCTGCACGACAGTAATTATGCGCAAGTTAGGTGTGGGAGGGATGGTGCGCTGTCATCAAGGTTCCCTGTTCTCAGAGGGGTGAGGCAGGGTTGTGTCCTGACGCCAACCCTGTTCTGCCTCTTTGTTAATAGTGTCATATCCCATCTTGACAATGTCAGGGACAATGACGCCCCATGTTTGGCAGGCAGGAGGGTGCCGGCTATTATGTTTGCCGATGACACCCTCCTGCTCTCCAAATCCCCGATGGGGATCCAACGGATTTTAGATGGATTTGGTCTTTTCTGTAGACAACATGGTCTAGAGATCAACACAGAAAAGACCAAATTCATGATATTCAATCCTTCCCCTAAAACCAGACCTAACCCTACACTGGGTTTAGTCAGCCTCGATAGGGTTACAACTTTCCAGTATCTGGGGGTAACACTACATGAAAATTTATCTAGTGACCCCCAGATAGCAAGATCTAGGCTAAAGTTGTCTCAATTGTCGGGCGCAATCTTGAAGGTTGTAAACACCTCAACCTTTAAACCCATTAGCCCGGCAGTAGAAATGTACAAAACCCAAGCAAAGGCGGCAGCAACCTATGGTAGCGAATTATGGGGTATAAAGCCGGGCAAGAACTTGCAAGAGTGGAAAATAATTTTCTTAGACGCCTCTTGGCTCTCCCTCAAGCCACACCGCTGCTCCCCCTAAGATTAGACATGGGTCTCCCCTCTATTGCTGAGGAGCTCGAGTCAAAGCCACTGAGGCTCTGGCATAGGCTTTGGTCCACCAGTGACCTCGTGCACTACAGGCAAGACCTTATCCATGTCATGAACCTGAACTATCGCGATAGAATCCCCTGGCTGGCTTTTGTAAAAAAAGAATTGTACTGCATGAAACTGTCTGAGTTGTGGGAGGATCCCGAACAAGGCTGCCGAAGGGTTTCCCGCAAAAGACTGGTACAAATTTACAAGGAGAAAAGATTAGCACTTCTGGTGTCCGCACCGAATAACGGCACTCTAACTGATCGTTTTCTGGAATCCAAAATTTCCTACCAATTTGAAGGTTTTATGGATATTATTTTTCCCATTTTAGCAAGAAAATTGTTCATACAATGGAGGTTAGGGACTTTTCCCACTAAAACCTTTACATGTAAATGGCTAAAGGGGGATGACAAAACCTGTCCGTGCTGTGACAACCATGATGAAGATGAAACTCATCTCCTGTTCTTCTGCCCAGCATTTAATAGACCCAGAAAACACTGGCTGGTGCCGTTATGCAGGAACCTGGGATTTAGGAGTCACCTGTATGCGTACAGAATATTGAAAACTAGCACTCTGCCCCACATAGTTTTTGCAGTTGCTAAATTTTTAATGGCCATGTGGCAGATAAGAAAAAAATCACTGAATGTACGGACATTGCTATGAACTGTTTTTTAACCCCTTTTATGCCTGGATTATTATGGGAAGTAATTGTATGTAATGTGATTTTATAATGGTCAAGTTTTAACTGTCAATTTGTATTGCATCTTTTATGGTCTAAATGACCAAAATAAAGAATTTTTGGACTTGGACTTGGACTTGGAAACACAAGGCGTAGTAGCGTTGTGGAAAAGAGAACGGGGATGTGCAGGGCTGACCAGTGGGCGTGGAGCGATCCAGCTCATTGTCTGGAAGGAAATTATAAAGGAGCTGCCACAGGTGTCAGGTGAGAGTTTGCATGTGAGTGGTGACATCTGCAAGTCGAAACATCTACCACATTAAGCGAACAGTCCTTTTCTTTCCCTTGACACATGCCGTCAGAATTCCACCAGCTAACAATCTACCCCGTTGTTGCATTTTCCGAGAATATGCTACATCCATTAATACAACTGCCTCGCTTAGGGAGGCGTGTGAACTGTGGCTTTGCTTGTTCATCCACCAGTAAGGTGATAAATTAATAATTTTACGGTTTGAGCAAATAATACAAAAACACAAACAGGATTACAACGATTAACTGCACATCTGAACTGCCTGCAGAGTAATTCAACTTAGATTGGCCTGAAGTATTCAAAGCAGAATAGATGTAGCGTTCTTAGGGCTCGCACAGGCGTTTCGAGACATGGAGCATTTGTGAGATGTCTTAAACAGTTGAAAGGCAGACGTCTGCTGTGGAGTTCCTTCATGGGCTCTAGTAGGGTAGCAAACCCAGTCCATTAGATGTTACTCAGGATTGATCTCCTGGCAGGGTATAATGTACACTAGATGTTACTCAGACTTCATCTCCTGCTGAGTTAAATTGTGCACTAAATGTTACTCAGGCTTGATCTCCAGGCAGGGTATAATGTGCAAGAGATGTTACTCGGGCTTCATCTCCTGGCTGGGTATATTGTGTACTAGTTGTTACTCAGGCTGGTTCTCCAGGCAGGGTATCATGTGCACTAGCTGCTGCTTGGGCTTCATCTCCTGGCAGGGTATATTGTGTACTAGAATCTACTTGGGCTTGATCTCCTGGCAGGGTATAATGTGAACTAGATGTCACTCAGGCTTGTTCTCCAGGCAGGGTATAATGTGCACTAGATTATAATTGGGCTTGATCTCCTTGCAGGGTATAATGTATACTAGATGTTACTTGGGCTTTATCTCCTGGCAGGGTATAATGTGTGCTAGATTTTACTCGGGCTTCATCTCCTGGCTGGGAATAATGTGCACTAGATGTTACTCGGGCTTCATCTCCTGGCAGGGTATAATGTACAAAAGATGTTACTCAGGATTGATCTCCTGGCAGGGTATAATGTACAAAAGATGTTACTCAGGATTGATCTCGTGGCAGGGTATAATGTGCCCTAGATGTCACTCGGGCTTGATCTCCAGGCTGGGTTTAATGTGCACTAGATGTTACTCAGGATTAATCTCCTGGCAGGGTATATTGTACAAAAGATGTTACTCAGGATTGATCTTCTGGCAGGGTATAATGTACAAAAGATGTTACTCAGGATTGATCTCCTGGCAGGGTATAATGTACAAAAGATGTTACTCAGGATTGATCTCCTGGCAGGGTATAATGTACAAAAGATGTTACTCAGGATTGATCTCCTGGCAGGGTATAATGTACAAAAGATGTTACTCAGGATAGATCTCCTGGCAGGGTATAATGTACAAAAGATGTTACTCAGGATTGATCTCCTGGCAGGGTATAATGTACAAAAGATGTTACTCAGGATTGATCTCCTGGCAGGGTATAATGTACAAAAGATGTTACTCAGGATTGATCTCCTGGCAGGGTATAATGTATAAAAGATGTTACTCAGGATTGATCTCCTGGCAGGGTATAATGTACAAAAGATGTTACTCAGGATTGATCTCCTGGCACAGTATAATGTACAAAAGATGTTACTCAGGATCGATCTCCTGGCAGGGTATAATGTACAAAAGATGTTACTCAGGATTGATCTCCTGGCAGGGTATAATGTGCCCTAGATGTTACTCGGGCTTCATCTCCTGACTGGGTATAATGTGCACTAGATGTTACTCCGGCGTGATGTCCTGGCAGGGTATAATGTGCACTAGATGTTACTCTGGAATGGTCTCCTGGCAGGGTATGGTGCGCACTATATGTTACTTGGGTTCGATCCACTGGCTGGGTTGAATGTGCACTAGATGTTACTCTTTCTGACACAGGAAGACAAACACCAGGGGTTCTCCTTATTGACAGGTTTATTTCTGGAGCGCCTTCAAAAATTCAATTAACTGCTCTAAGCCTTTAGATAGGGGCATATTTTCACAAATGCGAGTTTTGGGCAGCACCAAAATCTTTCTTGCACTTTCGAATTGTAGCAATTTGTTACAGTTCGCTTAAGTATATTCTGATTGGTGACATTTTCAGAGTCACTCCTTGCTGCATGAAGCAGTGAAGATGCTGATAATCTTTCAACATATGTATGAGCATAATGATGATAAATATAAACCCGTTGGTTCTCAGCCAAAGACCCTGGGATGCAGTTCAAATCAGCTTGCAAGGAGACATCAAGGTGGTTCTCTTATTCTCTACACTGAAGTCTGGAAAATGGTTAATATTTTTTTTATAGGAAACTCTCAATGAATGGGTAAAACAAAGATATCTTGCACTGTAAATCGAACATATGAAAAACAGTGGCTATGTGACTATCAATAGGACCGCGCAGTCCTGTTCTCTCTGACATGGAACAGCTTAGGTTGATTAACTTTCCTCGTTATGACAAAAGTAATCCACACAACTCACACAGTATGCCTTTTCGTTCAAACTCTGAACTAATTTGAATCAGAAATGACCTACATGGAGTGGCCAAAGGGGGGATGTCACCTATTCCGCTTGTGGACTCCCACGTTTTAAACTTTTAGCTTTGCAGTGGAAGCAATAACTAGCACTAGGATCCACCCAGGGGCTGAGATGTTTATCAGGGCCATGCCACCAATGATGAATTGCGTGGTCCTGTCGCCATCAAAATGAAAGTACAATGGGACTACAGATCCAGGAAGTTGCCCAAAAATTGAAGAAATGGCCCCAGAAGAGGATGCTGTTAGGAAAGCACGGTAAGTGACTTAGACCACTGGATTTGGCGAGGGCTGCTGGACCAGCTTGAGGTAGGCTGAGTGGATGAAGCAGTTGCACATAGTTGTGTCACAGTGGATTGTGAATTATGAGGATGCACTGGCTAAAGCTGCAGGACAGGAAGAGCAGCAGAGTACTGGGCCAGGGGGTAGACCGCAGTCAAGTATGAGAAAGGCACAGTTCTGGTGTGACTTGGCATGAAAAGGAAAAAGAAGTGGGACAGACACCAGGCCACAGAAAGCAGGAAGAAACTATACAAGGAGTAGAGGAACTCTGGGTAGATAATCACTCTAGATGAGGGTGAAATGTACCAGTACAGAAAAATGTAACTACTGATGCCTTCTTCTTCTAAGGTGCGGCACCAGTAGCAGCAAAGGAGGAAGAGAAGAGAGAGAAAGAACCCCTTACAAAATCCTACTTCTAAGAGAGCATTATGCAGCTGAATGTAAGTCTGAGAACAGTGAGGTTGGAAATGACAACTGTCTGAAACTATCCTTAGATTGAATCGCAACCAGACAGTACAAACAGGCACAAATGCAAGAGTTACCCAAAACATTATTTGGGGCGCAGTGCCCTATTAGCAGTAACTGTGGTCCTGGAAGAACACGCTCAACAAAAGAACAGTATCAAGAAGTGAAGAAACAGATCAGGGTCTGTATTACCATTAGGGCGCACTTTTGATGTTTGTGTCACAGTGCACCTTAAAACCGGTGCGCCGGGTGCAGACAGGAAAAGTGCACCCTATTATGAGGAATGTGCTGCACTCGGGGCAGCCGCAAACTCGTGCTGACCTGGGAGCAGCACATTCAAGTGTAACATGGAGCGGCTGCTTCAAAACTGCTCCGTGTTTCAAAATGCAGGCGGGATTAGAGATCTCCTTGCAGGCGGGTGCAGCATGTGATTGCACCGCCTGCAAGAGAATGTCTGTGGGGTCCATGGGACCCGTTCTCCACTCCAGAGGGCTGCCTTTAGGTAGGGCACTCAACAGCTTTTCCTGATATCTCCGAAAAAGTGATGGGGATAGCCACCCTTATAAATGAGGTATTTTCGTTCCTGAAGATGGCTCTAAAAGGGAATGCATGCTACATATCAAGGACAGAAATATTTTTTAGAGCTAGTTTATTAGAACCAGCTGAATTTGGATAAAGGACCACAATAGTGAAGGAGACCTTAATTAGAAATTGTTATGTGAATTAGACGAACCTTGGAATAGATTGAGCAACATTATACGGGTGGCATCTAAGTGCCTTAAAATCCGGGTTGGAAAGTTGGTTTATTGGATACCTTGAGTTCTTTTCACCTTTATTCCAAATATTTTTCCATCACCTACCAACTCTGATAATCTATACACACATATATCATTTTTGAAAAAAATTCACTCTAGGTACAGTAGACAGAGGAAGTATTACTGTCTGGAAGTATTACTGTCTTTAGACACAGGTCAGGAACCTACTCACTCAGATGAAATCAGGGTCACCCCATGACCCCTGCCCTCCCTATATACTGCAACTAATTCCCGAAACAATAAGCCCAGCCCTGAAACCTGTGTTAAATGAGGTCATTAGCTCTGGTAAATTTCCTCGTAGTTGGAAGAAAGCCTGTTTTAGGCCCATCCTTAAAAGAGTCCTTGGATCCGGCGGAACCAAAACATTACCGACCGATATCTTGCCTACCTCTGCCAGCTAAGATTCTGGAAAAAGCTATGAATCTAGAGTTAATGAAGTACATAGACCACAATAACCTACTAGACCCCTCACAACATGGATTTCGACCCTGTCACTCAACAGAGTCTGCACTCATAATAGCTTCCGATGACATTCGCAAGACAATGGACGAAGGTGGTAGAACGGCCCTGATCCTCTTGGATTTAACAGCGGCGTTCGACACCGTCAATCACGAGGTCCTATTGAACAGACTGACGGCCCTGGGAATTACAGACACAGCCCTAACCCTTCTTACGTCTTTCCTAGAGGCACGAATTCAGCAAGTCCATTGGGGAGGTTTCCAATCCAACGAATTTTCCCTCCCTGGGGGGGTACCCCAAGGCTCGGCCTTGTCGCCGACGTTATTCAACCTGTATGTGATACCTCTTGGAGCACTAATAAAATCTCACGGTCTGCATCTGGTGTCGTACGCCGACGACACACAAATTGTAGTGTCACTTTCTCAGTCGGTGGAAATAACATCAGAACGCTTCAGGAACTGCCTCTTAGATGTAAAAAATCGGATGAGCCACAATTTCTTTAAACTTAACACAGAAAAGACGGAGGTAATAGAGTTCGGCCAGAAACAATCTATCTGGAACCACCTCTGGTGGCCTCCGGAGGCCGGCACCTGCCCTGTCCCAGCAGATAAGGTTAGGAACCTCAGCTTTATGTTCGACAAAGAACTCTCCAGTACCGCACAAATAAACAAGGTGACATCGGCCTGTTTCTACACCATTAAGGTGCTCAGAAAAATCCTACTGCATATCCCACCCACCCTAAAAAAGACGGTGATGGGAGCCCTTGTAATGTCTAGGGTAGATTATTGCAACTCTCTCTACTTGGGCATGGGGGAAAAACAGATGGCTAAATTACAGGCAATTCAAAATGCGGCAGCTAGAGTTCTAATGAATCTGTCTAAACGTCACCCTACCTCCAAAACCATTTGTGAACTTCACTGGCTCCCGGTTAGGCGTAGAATCCAGTTCAAGGCCCTCTGCCTAGTCCATAAATCCCAATATGGGAATGGGCCTTCACCAATCTGTTCCTGCGCTACACCCCACAGCGCACATTAAGATCATCTAGTCAAGACTTGGTGTGCCAGCCCAGAATACGTAGAGCCCGCTGGGGTGGGAAATCCTTTACCCATCAGGCCTCCAAACTATGGAACTCTCTGCCCACCGTGCTCTGGTCTGACAAATCCAAAATGAGCTTCAGAAAGGCACTAAAAACCTGGCTTTTTTCTATGCCATAACTCATAGTTGCTGCCTGCTTCTGTTCTATAGCGCCAAGACGCCTCGGCAATAGAGCGCTCTACAAATATTTCAGTCAGTCAGCCGTGTCCTGACAACAACATTGCTTGAAATTTCTCCTGGAAAATAATACGAGTGACATACTCAAGAAGACCTCAAACTATGGTGAGTGAAGACATCAAACTAAATATTACTTAGAACTGAATGGTTACAGAAAACGTCCTGTATTCTTTGGTATGGGATGCTCTCAAAGCAGTGGATCGTGGAAAGATGATGGCAACTGCAACTAACTGAAAAACCTAATTATTGATAGAACCAATATTACTAGAGAAGGAATTGAAAGGCTCAAAACATAAATTCAAGGGCTCTAGTTCCATGTACCAGTAAAGCACACACATATTGTTTAAAAGCCAAGTGAATTTATAACAAAATAATCATTACTGGGAATTGGGCAGAACATTTCCCATTATCAGCATGAATACATTAGTGAGACAGCAGTACCTAGAATCCAAATTGATATGCAAGATGAACTAGAGGACTCCGTATGCCAGTAGGCAATCAAAGTCTTGCATCTAATAAGGTTTCTGGGTCAGATAGATGTACTGGCCTATACTATACAAAGTGCACTCACATTCCATGGACTACTCAGATCAATTCCTGACCTCCATTGCATAAAAAGTCAAAAATATTAAATCCATATCAAAGGCCATATTTGCAACCCAGAACTCAGGAAAGACCCACGACAAAGCACCCTATAGTGGCCCAAAGTTAAGACCTTAAAAACACTAGGGTCAATCTCTTAACAAAAATGCTAGTGGCATGGATGGAACCAATTCAAGGTAATTCAGCTGCCCTGATGGATCAGTTCTTTCTTTCTAAGATTCTGATTCTGACAGGGATCAACATGTTTAGGTTAACAGAAGACAATTATAAGCACTGATCCCAAATAAATTAGAAAATACATGCCTTTGAGGAAAAAATTTCCAGTAGAAAGATGCAAGGGAGGACTATCTGATCTTGGAAACACAAGCTATCCCTGAAACACCATATAAAATACCAGACGCTGTTGCAGAATCTTACCTCTATTGCTATGACCACATATGCCACTTAGTTTTGAATGTAGTATGCAGAATTTAATATGTAAAAAATCCATAGTAAAAATATTTTTTGATATGTAAAATAAACAACTGATCTAAAGTAGTAACCACTGCTCTTTAAACTTCAAAGCTACCCTATAAAAAGAACCAGGTGATTAATTGGGTTTGTGTTTATATGTGCTAGTTAACAGATATGCTAAATGGATGAAGACATATTGGTCTACGCTTTATGGTACAAGATGGCTTCGGATGTCCAAACTTGCAGTCTATTTATAATGTACTGCCAAACGAACAGACAAGCAATTGGTGTAGAAAATACTTTGTGCTAGCAAGACGTTCCAACTGCCAGTATTATATACTATTCTCTTCGTTCACATGCAAAGACAAATTACATTTGTATAAAATAGTATATTAGCTCATATTCCTCATAACCAGAACCAATCAATATAAAAAGTAACATTTTATTTTCTCTTGGTTTGACACATACCTTTCCCAGAAGCTTTTTGTTTGTGCCGAGTTTGTGTTGTTCAATACTTCTCCTAACAAACACCTTTTCAGCTGGTGTAATATCCTCCTTCATCAGGCTGAGAAGTTCCTTCAATTGCTCATTGTCACTTCCTGACCCAGCATGCAAGCTTAAAGAAACAGGCAATACTAAAATGAATCCTCTTGTTAATGAAAGAAATGCATAACAAATAACATACATCTTGACTAATAATATAGCTCTTTAAAAAAAAGCTGTGTATTGTACACAGACAGGAGTATGTATGGCACACAAACTAAAGTCTGGGTGCGATACTAACGGGAATATATTTCATTTATTGTATTTACATTCTAGTAATAACTCTTACTGTGGTATTTAGAGGCAAATAATAAATGTCACCTATAGAGTAGAAAACCATTCCCCCTGCATCCCGCCTACATGCTTAAGGTGTAAGAATCTCAAATTACAAATAACAGAACTACTGTACAAATATAAGAACAATCAAAGCAACATTAAAAACCTATGCGATTAGACACCTTTGATGAGACATTTATGCTGGTGTGCTGAAATGTTCTTTTTTTCCTCATGCATATAAAATTATTTGTGCATCAATTTTGAATATGCTGAGTGATTTAGCAGTTAACGGCAATGCAACCATTCCGGATTAGAGAACTTTGAGTATCTGAAAAGTTTGGCATTGTAACACATCCATCATTAGGCATAGGACTACATACAACATGCAAATGTACACTGTGAGGTGACCAAATTAAATGTTGTAATGTTTTCAATAAACTTATTATACAATGTTTGAGACATTTGTTTCAAATTCCTAAGCCTTTTAGGAAGTTACATAATTTGACACAAAATAAAGGTAAACATTGAATCCATGTTATGTTACGTGTCTTTGTAAAGCAAACTGTCACCCTCGAGGGTAACCTGGCACTGAGCAGGTGTGTGTGCTTAGCCTTGCCTATGGTAGATTTGTTAATTGAAACACCAGGTGTTCAGCTTCTTGTGGAGTTTAAGAAGAGAGGAGGAGGTTCTGATGTGGAGTCGAAGGCCATTCCACGCTTTTGGAGCGATGTAAGAGAACACCCGTCCTCCTGATCTGGTTCTGTTTATGAATGGCATGTTTGAGAGTAGGAGTCCTGCAGAGCAGAGGTGCTGGGTGGTTGGTGAAAGGAGATGCAACTGTGCAGGTAGGTGGTCATTACTTCTGGAAGTCCTTGAATGTGTGTGTGATGGAAAGTGGCAAAACCATTACCATAAACAACACAGACACAGTTTGAGATTTCTTATTCTAGATGGAACTCAACATGTTCAAAATCCATGACAGCTATGTTCGATTGGCAAATGCTGCTCTGATAAATGCAGCTGAATTTAAATATTTAGCTGTTTCCTTTCTAAGTCATTCTCGAATATATATGGTAGGGTATGGGGTTTTATATACAAATTCTATCCCTGGTGAGAAGCACTTTTCAGAAAGTAGCACCCTACTCCATGGGAGCCCAGTGTTAGTGATTTAGTCAAACATAAGGGTTGGAGTTAGTTAGTCATGCTCCTTCCATGTATTGCCACACAGTTTGTGATGTTCTCCTCATGCCCATTATTGCAACATTATGAAGATCCCATGTGTAATGTTAATTTCATTTACTCAAGATAACAGGGTGCTTGACTATTAGTAATATCTTGATGCATAAAAACACAAGCACATTTTGTAATGCTTTAAGTGCATGGTATTTCACTTAATTATGTATGGGGATAGATTATGTTATGCAGAACAATATAAAGTGGTACAAAAGGGGGTGGTGATGGACGGAGCATCTGAATCAATCAAACACTCACACCCAGTCAAAAGATCTGGGTTTAATCCATCACCGTTCTTTAGCCCACTCTGCCACCCCAGTTCAGACATGGCTATATGCAAATCAGTCTGACCCTGTGCCTCATGGGAACAGTCCAGCCCGAACTGCCAAGCCATGTCTTCCCTGGACCGGAAACAAGCTTTAGAGGACAGGTTTCTGGCAATCCAGCCGTCTTCAGCCCGGCTTGCTTGTATCCAGTGGCAAAGTGAGCAAGGGACTCACGTCTGAGCATACCCTGCCACACTTATGGCGGCCAAAAGCGGTACAAAAGGGAGTGGTGATGGACGGAGCATCTGAATCAATCAAACACTCACACCCACAATTACATAAATGGCAACCAGGTCATATGTCAGGCGCACAGCTGGAGGTAACACAGTATGAGATAAATTGTAATAGTAGTGAACTCCAAGGAAGAAAGGGACACGTTACCATACAATCCCTAGAAAACCCTGAATAGCAATCCAGACTTTAGTCACACAACACCACTGGTTTCTCCCTGAGCTCTACAAAAATAAACAACAATGCAGTCTACGCATAAAGTCTTGAGAGCAGTGCCAAACAAGTGCAGAAGTAATGTCTTTGTTGAGAAAAAATCCACTGAAGTAAAGTTATCCACAGTTCCAACTTCTGGCATTCCAGCCGTCTGGTGATGGATTAAACCCAGATCCTTTGACTGGGTGTGAGTGTTTGATTGATTCAGATGCTCCGTCCATCACCACCCCCTTTTGTACCGCTTTTGGCCGCCATAAGTGTGGCAGGGTATGCTCAGACGTGAGTCCCTTGCTCACTTTGCCACTGGATTCAAGCAAGCCGGGCTGAAGACGGCTGGAATGCCAGAAACCGGTCCTCGGAAGCTTGTTTCCGGTCCAGGGAAGACATGGCTTGGCAGTTCGGGCTGGACTGTTCCCATGAGGCACAGGGTCAGACTGATTTGCATATAGCCATGTCTGAACTGGGGTGGCAGAGTGGGCTAAAGAACGGTGATGGATTAAACCCAGATCCTTTGTCTGGGTGTGAGTGTTTGATTGATTCAGATGCTCTGTCCATCACCACCCCCTTTTGTACCGCTTTTGGCCGCCATAAGTGTGGCAGGGTATGCTCAGACGTGAGTTCCTTGCTCACTTTGCCACTGGATTCAAGCAAGCCGGGCTGAAGACGGCTGGAATGCCAGAAACCGGTCCTCGGAAGCTTGTTTCCGGTCCAGGGAAGACATGGCTTGGCAGTTCGGGCTGGACTGTTCCCATGAGGCACAGGGTCAGACTGATTCGCATATAGCCATGTCTGAACTGGGGTGGCAGAGTGGGCTAAAAAACCGTGATGGATTAAACCCAGATCTTTTGACTGGGTGTGAGTGTTTGATTGATTCAGATGCTCCGTCCATCACCACCCCCTTTTGTACCGCTTTTGGCCGCCATAAGTGTGGCAGGGTATGCTCAGACGTGAGTCCCTTGCTCACTTTGCCACTGGATACAAGCAAGCCGGACTGAAGACGGTTGGAATGCCAGAAACCGGTCCTCGGAAGCTTGTTTCCGGTCCAGGGAAGACATGGCTTGGCAGTTCCGGCTGGACTGTTCCCATGAGGCACAGGGTCAGACTGATTTGCATATAGCCATGTCTGAACTGGGGTGGCAGAGTGGGCTAAAAAACCGTGATGGATTAAACCCAGATCTTTTGACTGGGTGTGAGTGTTTGATTGATTCAGATGCTCCGTCCATCACCACCCCCTTTTGTACCGCTTTTGGCCGCCATAAGTGTGGCAGGGTATGCTCAGACGTGAGTCCCTTGCTCACTTTGCCACTGGATACAAGCAAGCCGGACTGAAGACGGTTGGAATGCCAGAAACCGGTCCTCGGAAGCTTGTTTCCGGTCCAGGGAAGACATGGCTTGGCAGTTCCGGCTGGACTGTTCCCATGAGGCACAGGGTCAGACTGATTTGCATATAGCCATGTCTGAACTGGGGTGGCAGAGTGGGCTAAAGAACGGTGATGGATTAAACCCAGATCTTTTGACTGGGTGTGAGTGTTTGATTGATTCAGATGCTCCGTCCATCACCACCCCCTTTTGTACCACATTCATGCCATTGGCACAATGCATTTATGTTATGACAACAGAAGTAATTGCCTTGATCTTCTGTGGGAATTCCAAGTGTGAGAAGATATGCTTTAGTATCCACATGGTATGAACTGAAGTTTGTCACTGTGTTACCTTCATGGTTCAGAGTCCATTATAATTCATAGGTTTCTTACTTCCTTAGGTGGTCCTCCTAGCTCATCAGGCCAAGTTCTTAGTGGATTATTGTTTTCCCAGTACTCGTGTGTTGAGGTAATTAGTTAACAGCAACTGGTCAACAGGTCTGAGGCAATCCCCTTTTTTGAAACTTTAGGCTCATTAGGTTTATCCAATTCAAGGATTAGCTGGGTATCATGTGTGTAACTACAGCATGCAAGGTGAAAGTATTTGATAAGTTCAGGTTATGCGCTGATATAGAATTTAGAGAAGACTGGTGAGGTAATTAACTCTTGAAGAATTCCACCCTTTATACTGTGTGGTTTTGCGGTAAACAGAGATATTGATATAATGCTTGATCTATTCATAAGGTAATGTTTGATCTAGTCATAAGATAAGAATAGCTCCAGTTGAGGTTTCCTTCAAACCTCGCCATCAGAAAGGCAGAAACATATAATACAATTGTTTACCTTTAGTATTTGCTAACATACCGCCCTCAGAAAGGCACAAACATAAAAATACAATCGTTTAGCTTTAGTATATGCTAACATACCGCCCTAATAAACATTTTTTTGTTAACACAGACACTTTTTTTAATAGGCTAACAAAAGTTTACTACACTTAAGTGAGAACACACACATTTCTCTGACTGTAGCTTCTCACGTCAACCATAGGATCAGCAGGAGGGGTCGCTCAGGTGACCATTGTAGGAGGCTAGCTTAGTATATGGTGCACACTTAAATAAGTGTGCATTAAATACTAAGCCAGACAACCTTTATGGTGATTTTAGTGGTCTTAGATAACATTAGAAAGCTCTCTAAGTAGTAGCTGTGGAAAGCAGCCTTCAGACTTAGCCCAGAAGGACTGTTAAGCAGCTTGTTTTACCAGACGTAATCATGTAGTGTAAGTTAACTGTAAAAGAACCCCACAGTTTATTTAGAAAAATATGTCTATTTATTATACAATACTCACTAACACATTAAGTATATCTCCTACCCAGAGATATCAACACAAATGCACACAATACTTCAATTGTACACAGGTAAGTAAGCACAATGCACAGTGGTCTCCAGGGGGAGACCAAACCATATACTAAGAAAGTGGAATGCGAACTGCGACTGAAGTTGGGGCTTGGACCAGGAGAACCAGAAGAGCAGGGGACCGAAATGACCACCCAAGATAAATACCCAAGAACCCAACGGAGGCTGTGTGCAGAGTGGGAACACAGCTGTGTACTCAATAGAAGTCAACGGTAAAAGTCGTGGTTACAATTTTGAAGAAGGGCCCATCCCAGAGGACCCTGAAGAAACCCAGTGTAAGATAGAAGCTTGGAGAGTTACCCCACCCGTGGATACTCCAGGAACCAGGATAACTACACCAGGGAAGCAGGGTCCATAGGGGCGAAGTGACGTCAGAAACCGCCGTAGACCACAATGGAGGACTTCAGTAAAGATGCCGCTGGTGAAGACTGGGCAAGAGTCCGGTGGAATCCAAGGGTGGATTCTTGGAGAGAGGAACTTGCAAGCAAAGAGGACAGAGACCATGCCACTCTGAGGTGACCAGGAGGCATGGAAGATCAATGACCATCGATGATGGAAGATGCAGGAGAGATGACAGTGACCTAGACGCTCCAGCTGTGAGGATCAGACGACGCTGAGGAAGACCAGGAGCCATTCACGAGCTGTCCCACATCGGAAGTTGAGAACCAGAGGGTCGGTGTCCAACGGGAGTACCAACAAGCCTAGGCAGCAGTAACAGACATGGAAAACGATGAAGGAGCAATGTTGGGACCAGCAAGGTTCAAGGGACTCACCAATTGCAGGAGAGTCAGAGCAGGCCAGAGCAAGCAGGGGAGCCCACTGAAGCAAGAGAAGACCCTCAAGAGGACACACAGGCCAAAGGCACGGGAGTCGCAAGAGGACCTCGAGCAGTTCACCAAAGATGAAGGACCTTGGTGCAGAGGATCCAGTGAGGACGAAGATCTTGGAGGGAAGAGATGCTGGAGGCTGGCGTTTCTTGTAGCCTGAAGATAGCTGGAGTGCAGAGTCAACAAGCCTAGGCAACGGCAAGTCGACGTGTAGACGTGGTGCACAGGGGTTCGGCCCCAGAGGTTCTGATGAGGGATGCTGGCCTCAAAATTGAAGAGAGGACAGATCAGGCCTCGAGGGAGTTGAAGATCCATAACCTGTGTTGTTGACCTGTTCAAAGTCCCTGGGACGTCAGGCGCAGCAGACTGGTCAGTTTCTTTGCCGTGCCTGCAGATGCAGGGAAGTGACTCCTTCACTCCAAGTGAGATTACTTTGGGTGTCCTTGATGCCCACAGGTCTGTTGAAGATCCTGGATGAAGCACAGACACAGATGATGAAGAAGACTTGCAAAACAGCGAGTCTAGGAGCAGCAGGAGTCTTCCTTGACCCAGTCCCGGTTCCAGGCGAAGTCCAAGTGTCCAAAAAGTCAAAGAATGACGTGATTTCAAGCATGAGTCTTGTACCACGGTGAATCTGAGGACCCACCCAGAGGTACATCCTTTTATACCCTCAGAAAGGGGTTAGGATGACTCAGGGGTCCCTCCCAGAGGAGGGGCTGGACAGAGGGGAGGATACTCCCAAGTCTTTTGTCCAGTTTCGTGCCAGAGTGAGAGGTTCTAACTAAAGAATCGATGGAGGACACCAAACGCGCCCTTCCAAGTAGTCTGGTGGTGCTGGAAAGCGCCCCCACCCCAGCCCAATAAACTAAGTCATGTCTGGGAGGGAGTCACAGCTCCCTGTGACAGGAAACCTATTGTTATACCTTCACCTGCTCGAGCTCAGCAAAGCGGCAGGAAGGCAGAATCATGTCTGTGGTCAGCAGCAGCATTAGCTTGCTAGCAAACCCTGGAAGGTTGTTACCTGGAGTACTTGGTGCTACCCAGAGGAGCCCACAGTTCATGGAATCATATCTCCAACACTGGTAACGGGGTTGGGGTATGATTCTAACTAGGGCTGGACTGGCCATAGCGTGCACCGGCCAATCCCCCGGTGCACCGCACGGGAGGGGGTCGGTTTTGGGTCCCTGGGGGGCGTTTTTGTTACAGGGCCGTTTTTGCAGCATAACTGCAAAATCTGCCCTGTACCAAATCGGCCCAAAACCGGCCCTGGCAAAGAGCTCGGCTGCACCTCCAACCCCCTCGAGTGGGGAGGGGGTGGGGGGGCTGAGCACTATGCCAGGGCCGGTTGTGGTTCCCAGTCCGGCCCTGATTCTAACATGTTTGATACCAAACATGCCCAGGTTCGGCACATCCACTACATAGTTAGCCATTGTGTAATGATGCCTGGCCACTATATGTATCAAAATGGCTGACCGCATTTACAAAGCCTGGAGAATCGACTCCGGGGTTTATAGGGGTGTCCTTCTCATGCAGGGCACCCTCACACTTATAATCCAGCACCCTGCCTTTTAGACTGAAAGGCCTGCCTTATGTGTGATTTAGAGGTTTTAAGTGTAATGGCCTCAGATATATGGAAACTTATATCTGTTGTAAGCGGTGCTAGCAATGGTAGGTCTGTAGTCACAGTTTGGGTGGCCTCTCATGGGTGGCATAATACATGCTGCAGCCCATGGGAGACCCCTGGTGTACCTATGCCCGGGGTACCTTAGTACCATGTACGAGGGACTTACAAGGGAACACCAGTAGCCAATTGGGGAGGTACTAAAAGCACTTACCATGAAATTTAAGGAAGAAGCACAGTGACTGGGGTCATGATTAGCAGGATCCCAGTCAGACTAGTCCAAACCACACTGACATCAGGCAGCAAGTGGGGGGTAACCATGTTAGAAGGATCCTACCTTCCTACAGCCCCCTTTCCACAGTGAAACTAGAGTTGGATTAATACAGCAAACATAAGCATCCATCAACGAAGGGCAGGGCCCAAAAGCAGATGAAAACCATCAATGATGTGACGCCTAGGACACAGTAGTGGAATTCTACTGTGTACCCCCTGGAAATTTCAGTGAGGCTTGTCCTTTTTTTTTTAGAAGCATAGCCCTATTTTAAAAGAGAAAAAAGGAGAAAAACTCACGTAATCAAACAGATGAAGTACCCGACAGACTAGTGAACTTTAGCATTTCCGCAACTATGCAAAGTGAAAGTAAAAATTCTCTCCCTAATGCAATCACTTCAGAGAAAAGCTTGTAACACTACTTAACACAACTAGGAATTTTTTTTGTAGGACAATGCTTCCCTCAATGCCAATTTCTGAAGTCTATGTGATTGCGTTTCATGATGTACAATGTTAAAAGCTGCTGTTAAGTCGATAGGTAGTAGTGCTGCTAGCCTGTTTCTATCCACCATTGTATTAAGTTATCCACATACATATCAGGAAAGATTCAGCACCTCTCCATGAATACAAGCCTTTTAATTAGTCAGATTGTAGCGAGTTGTCATCTACGATGTTTAACAAGCATTTACAATGCAATGGTCTCGGCATCATTAAAGGTAGAGCTATGGGCATTGCTCATAACATTTCTTTTTTTTTTTTAGATCATAAATAAATGGCATTGTCATTTACATTGCCAATAGCTTAATCGTTAAATAAATGGCATTGTCATTTACAATGCCAATAGCTTAATCACTCGCAAATGCATGATCTATTGCATTTACACCCACACAGAGCCACACACACAAAGCCACCCACACACACATACAGAGCCACCCACACAGAGCCTAGAGAACAGGAAGTGTAGGGTGGTGGAAGATAGAGGCATTATGTAATATAAAGGCTATGCAGCTCCAGCAGCCAGCGGCCCCAATGTTCATCAGTGCTGGCCACGGGCGAAGGATAGAAACTGTGGTACTCTGTGGATACTTATTACAATTTCAGCTCAGGTGCCAACCACTCTAAAGTATCCTCGATTGCAAAGTGGCTGCATTTTTGCCTCGGTTACAAGGTGGCTGAATTTATCTAGAGGCTCTGATATCCTTCGGGATCAAGTTTGCGCTATATAAAACTTTATAAATAAATAAATGTGACCCAGATAATGTTTCCAGGTGGTTCCCCACAGATACATCTGCTCTCATGAGTATTCTACACCAACATTAGGAATAACAATCATACCCGAATGCAATCAGCACGTGGTAACAATCATACCCAGATGCAATCAGCATGAGGAATAACAATCATACCCGGATGCAATCAGCACGTGGTAACAATCATACCCAGATGCAATCAGCATGAGGAATAACAATCATACCCGAATGCAATCAGCACGTGGTAACAATATTACCCAGATGCAATCAACATGAGGAATAACAATCATACCCGGATGCAATCAGCACGTGGTAACAATCATACCCAGATGCAATCAGCATGAGGAATAACAATCATACCCGAATGCAATCAGCACGTGGTAACAATATTACCCAGATGCAATCAACATGAGGAATAACAATCATACCCGGATGCAATCAGCACGTGGTAACAATCATACCCAGATGCAATCAGCATGAGGAATAACAATCATACCCGGATGCAATCAGCACGTGGTAACAATCATACCCAGATGCAATCAGCATGAGGAATAACAATCATACCCGAATGCAATCAGCACGTGGTAACAATATTACCCAGATGCAATCAACATGAGGAATAACAATCATACCCGGATGCAATCAGCACGTGGTAACAATCATACCCAGATGCAATCAGCATGAGGAATAACAATCATACCCGAATGCAATCAGCACGTGGTAACAATATTACCCAGATGCAATCAACATGAGGAATAACAATCATACCCGGATGCAAACAGCACGTGGTAACAATCATACCCAGATGCAATCAGCATGAGGAATAACAATCATACCCGGATGCAATCAGCATGTGGTAACAATCATACCTGGATGCAATCAGCATGAGGAATAACAATCATACCCAGATGCAATCAGCATGAGGAATAACATACCCGTATGGAATCAGCACGTGGTAACATGCATACCTGGATGAAATCAGCATGAGGAATAACAATCGTGCCCGGATGCAATCAGCACGTGTTAACATTCATACCCAAATGAAATCAGAACTTGTTAACAATCATACCTGGATGCAATCCTCAGGAGGAATAATATTCATACCCGGATGCAATCAGCATGAGGCATCTCAGGTCCTGGTACAAATCTGCTTTCAGGTGTGCGGTGGGGGCGAGTGACATGAAGCGGGGGTTGGAGTGAGAGGAAAGAGTAGAGGATGGGGGCTGCAAGCAGAGAACATTCCTTTCTCCACCATGCCACGAAAGAGGGTTAATGGGGAAAGGGGGGGGGCGGGGCTGGTGCCCTGCACTTGCAGCCCAAGCCTCATGTGATTTTATTGATTCAATGTTCTAGCCGGTAGAGTGCGGTGTGCGTTCACACAGCGGGAAGCCCAGGTACAGGGGCACCAGGCCGGTTATAATTGGGCAGAGAGCGTCCCTCTCAGGCGTACCCCTCCCGGAACTTGTAACCAGGGCCTGCACTGCGAGATGGCCGCATAACCACGGCTAGGTAAAGAACTCGTCGTGCTCCGCCCATGGAGTCCGGTGAGGGGTCAGGGGTGGGGGGTAGGGGCTGCCCGCTGGCCACCAGCCAGGTGAGAGCTAATTCCGAGGGTCCGTCCGTTTCCCGACGTGTGGCAGGGAAGGAGTCTCACGCCCCGCCAGCTCGGTGGTCCGCTAGCAGCTAACATCAAATGCTCGCTTTGTGCGGCGTGTTCTCATTTCTCCAAATAACAATCATACCTAGATGAAATCAGAACTTGTTAACAATCATACCTGGATGCAATCAGCAGGAGGAATAATATTCATACCCGGATGCAATCAGCATGAGGCATCTCAGGTCCTGGTACAAATCTGCTTTCAGGTGTGCGGTGGGGGCGAGTGACATGAAGCGGGGGTTGGAGTGAGAGGAAAGAGTTGAGGCTGGGGGCTTCAAGCAGAGGAACATTCCTTTCTCTGCCAAGCCACAAAAAAGGGTTAACCGTGGCCGGTAAAGAACTCGTCGTGCTCCGCCTATAGAGTCCGGTGGGGGGTAGGGGTTGCCCGCTGGCCACCAGCCAGGTGAGAGCTAATTCCGAGGGTCCGTTCGTTTCCCGACATGTGGCAGGGAAGGAGTCTCACGCCCCGCCAGCTCGGTGGTCCGCTAGCAGCTAACATCAAATGCTTGCTTTGTGCGGCGTGTTTTCATTTCTCCACTGAACTGGAAACGGTTCTCTATGCTCGGCAATAAACCGCCAAAAATGAACAATGTTGTGTTCAGCCGCTGCAGTGTTGACGGGGACTGTTAGGTGCTGCTGGAACTGCACAACCAGCGGGGCTGTTCCTGACAACACCACCCAAAAAAAAAATGGCGGCCGCAAAGCTCCGAAAATTTCGGAATCGGGGGCGTGTTTTTTGCGTTCTGAGTGACGGATGACGTCACAGGTACGAAGAACGCAAAAAACACCCCTCCGAATCCGAAAGAGACGGGGCTTGAACCGAGTGACGCCCCTCTCCTCCAATGGCTTGCCTCCATTTAGGAAGCCAGCCAATGGAGGAGAGGGGCGGGTTCAAGCCCCCAAACCTAAAAACTTTAAATCTCCCACCGGAGACTGCGCAAGCGCAGCCTTCGGTCCTCGACCTAAAAACTGGGAGACAACTGCACTTCCAATTAGTTTCCCAAGGAATGGCCATTTTGCGTTTGCCTGCAATTGTAAGGTTCACAAATAGTTTAGGGAAACCACTAATCTGGGAAATGAGTGTTTGACGGAGCATTTGTCTCAACATATTATGTTGTTTTCAGCAAATGTTAGTGGGGTAGCTCAAAATGTGAAGGATTTACACACCTTGTGAAGAATTCTGCTTAAGGTACCCAAGCTGAAGATTATCGCTAGTCACTATGGATATGGCGAGTTTGTATACCAATGCTGAATCTTAAGCCGGTTTGTACACAGTAACATATTTCTTGGTTTCATGATCTTTGAATAATATGCAACTAAGTGGACTTCAAAAAATACTGCTGCAGGGAATTTAGGATTGCAAGATATAAATTGTTCACTTTATGAATACAGTTTATTGGCGATTTGTTGATAGTTTGGGATTCCTCGGAACAATTGTTTTTAAAATATATTGAGATCTTAAGCACAAATATGGAGAAAAAAAAAATAATTTATGTAATTAGGAAAACTAAAATCACATTTTTGTGCTTAAAAAAATCACTTCATAAGAATACAGAATATCAAAAACAAAATCAATTCTCCATGCGAAAAGCTTCTATAATAGAACTACCAAATGTAATATTACATGTGGCAAGATTTTATTAACAAAACAAACTTTTCAGTTGTAACCGAGCTACCTAAACAATTTTATAAAGTTTCTGAAAGTATAAGACACTCTGAGTGGGACATTAGAAATAAAAGCATTAAGAGCAAAAGAAAAACAGTAAATTCTTATTGTGTCTCAAAAATACGGTGAATAAAAAAAATCCGCACATTTGGTTCATACAACATTTGAGTCCTATTTGTATAAAAAATGTAAATAGTCTACAAAACAACTTAATACGCTAAATTTAGAGGAAAGATTATCTAACAGAATAACTGTCAATTCTTTATTAACATTAAAAAAGGGCCAGCGATCAGAAAGTCAAATTGAGCTCATTCGATTTTGAAACCCTGATTGTAGGTGTTGACTATCACCATAACCGGAATGCTATGTGTGTACTAAATAGGTGGCTTGCAAATTTAGGCAAAATATAACAGTATTGAAAGACAGTGAAAGAAAACACATTTAAAGTAAATTGCTTTATGAATTGTAATATAAAGTTAACTGTTTATATTATAAATGCCTTTTTGGAAATGTATTCTATGAAAACCTCATACTATGACTGGAACTAAACAAATATATATGTATATTTTTAACATTTTTATTTTAACCCCACAAAACTCACACATGGTACAAAGCCAATGGCATGGCAAAACAGAGACACAACAGTACACATCAGATTGCCACTTAGGACCCTATGACGATTCATGCACAGTCAAGAAGAGGCACATAGAGGCAGGCGCTGGGTTCCCCAACATCCCTAAACAACTATACTTTTAATTAACTGTTATGATTTTGGTAAAAGGTTGCAATCTTTCAGTGAAGTTACATGGGATGGTGTTTGTGTATTAATATGTATGTTTTAAGAAATGCTTTTTAGATGGACAGTATAATGTAGATATAAATAGGGAAAACCCAATAGTAACCTGGATACACCTTGAAATAAAGACAAAAGAAATGCATGAAATAAGTTTCAGAAAGTTCAGTTCAGGCCTTTCACTGCCCAAGACAGAAGCAGCAGCCAACATTGCAAAGTGGAAGTCCCTCCTGACAGCTTCTTCTGCTCTTCTTCTTGGCAGGTTCCTTAGTCCAGCAGAGTTCTAAAGTTGTGGGGAGACAGCCCCAGTACTTATACCAGTTTTACTCTTTGAAGTTGGCAAACTTCAAAGAAAAGTCTTTCTTGTCTTACTAGAACACGTTCTGCCCTCCCTGGTCCAGTCACACTACAAGGAGTAGAGACAGCATTGTGAAAGGAAGACACAGCCCTATTCAGGTGTCAGTAATGACTCCTCCCACGACTCTAGCGCAGGAAGACCCATCAGGATATGAAGGGCACACTTCAGCTTCCTTTGTGTGAGTGTCTGGAGTGAATGCGCAAACAGCCCCTGTCAGTCTAAAACCAGACATGATTTTCACAGGCAGGAACAGAATGGTTGAGCAAGAAAATGCCCACTTTCTAAAAGTGGCATTTTCAACCACACAATTTAAAAACCATCTTTACTAAAAGGCGTATTTTTAAATTGCGAGTTCAGACATCCCAACCTCCAACTTTCTATCATCTTCCAATGGGAATATGCACCGGAAAGATGTTTCAAGGCAGACCCCATGCCAACCTAATGGAAGAGAAAGACTTTCAATAGTGAAAAAAGAAATGACAGTATTTCACTATCAGGACGTGTAAAAACACACTGCATAATGTGCTACGTTTTAAATACATTGCACTCTGACGATGGAGCAGCCTTGGGCCTACTTTAGGGGTACTTATATGTAATAAAATGGAAAAGTGAGGCCTGGCAACTGGGTGCACTTGTCAGGTTAACATGGCAGTTTAAAACTGCACGTGCAGGCACTGCAGAGGCATGTCTGAGACACATTGGAAGAGCTACTTGTAGGGTGGCACAACCAGTGCTGTAGGCTCACAATAGCATTTGATTTACAGGCCATGGGCACATTACTAGGGACTTACTAGTAAATAAAATATGCCAATCATGGATACACCAATCAGTAACGCAATTTACATGGAGAGTATAGGCACCTCAGCACTGAATAGCAGTGGTAAAGTGCCCAGAGTCCTAAAATCAATGATAAATAGGTAAAAAAAAGGAGGCCAAAAATCAGAATGTCTGGTGGTAAACCTATTAAAAATGCCAGGTGTAACACCCACCAGTAAACAAATAGGTGGCACGTTGTCATAGATCTGCTACAGGTGACCCTGCCTTTCTATCTCAGCACCCGACCCCTGATGGTCTGGTAATACAGGCCTCGTCTAGCTAATTGAGATCGGGGAGCATGCCATGGGTGTTGAATTCTGAAAGTCAGTTCATTGGGAAAATAAATTTTGCAGCCGTGTCAGCGTGTCTTGTCTGTTGCGGGAAATACTGTGGGCTAACCAAGAACTCACAGGGACTTGGTGCCCACCCATTGCTTACCATTGGTTGACATTCCTGTCACTTTCAGTTGCCTGATTCTAATTTGTGCCCTAAGTTGTCAATCTTGTGTTTGTGCTCCAAAGAAGCATAGCCGCTTCACTGTCTCTTTTGATTAACTGGCTCCAATGCTTCAACTATTTGCTTTTCAATCACTACTTTTTTCTTTTGGGTTAAGCACTCCCTGAGAGTGCACATGCTGCCCGGCTTTCTTCCCTGTGTGCTTCTCTCTCCCTGCTGTATGTGTTCTTGTCTATCACCTGAGTGTTTCTCCTTGCCCCCTCCATGTTGTGCTCGCCATTGTGTTCTCTCTCCCCAGTTGCTTTCTCACTTATATGCTTCTTCCCTGCCTATACCACACTGATCTGTCATCCACTGCTTCTTCCCCCACCATTGCCCTCCATGTTGCTTCCCCGACCTGCATCCTCCTTCTCTCGCACCTGTAGCTTCTCGGTCTCAATCTCACCCCATACAATGTATTGGTTCCCCAAAACATGCACTCGTTCTCTCTCGCCTGTTGCTCCAGACCCCCCTTTGCTGCCCCTCACCAATGGCGGCCGCCACTAACAAAGGGTGGTGAGCCAGGTGGGCGGAGCGCAGCGAGGAGGTGGGTGGGGGAGAGTGCGCGTTGGGGCATGTTAATAATAATTTTTTTTAAACTTACCTGAAGCAACCGGCTGCCTCCCGCGTCTCATCGCTTCTGTTGTCCACTTCCTGATCACAGCAGCCCCTGGGACAGACTCCCATCCAGTGACCAGGCTGCAGAGCAACGCGGGGATTGGCCTGTTCGGGCAGGAAAAATGCTCTGCTCAGGTCTTGGAGTCTGTGGGGTTTCTCCAGCCGGGCTGGAAATACCTAAGTGTGCATGTGTGTTTTGGTGGTCGGCCTGAGATGGCCGGCCAAACACATATGCGTACTGGGAGTGCATAAGCACTCCCCCTCCCCCCTCCCATGCCCCGCCCCTCCCTGCACATGCTGGCTCCGAGCCGGCAAACAAAAAATAAAACGATATTAGAACATGTCTTTTTCGTTTGCTGGCTCTGCGCCAGGTAGTGGGGTGACGCTCCTCCGCTATTGCGAAGGAGCGGCCGCTGCCCCCCACTTTCCCTGATTCCTCAGAGTTGCTTCACCACCCAAGCCTTTTGTGTTGCTCCCCCCACCTCCTGCACCATCCTTACTGCAGCCCCCAACCCACACGTAAAAAAAGAAAACACTTTTGCACAACTTTTTTTTTCCATGTACAGATCCAACTCGGTAAAAAGTAGTTCTCTTAAGTGCCAGGGACTTCTTGGCCATGTGTGTGTGCTTTTACGACCAAACAATACTTTTTCATTTGGGCAATACTTTTTCTGTGTTACTTCCAAGCGGCATCTCTCCTCCCACTCACTCAAAATAATGTTTTACAAAAACTATGACAGAACAAAACAAGCATTTAACAAAGTCAAAATACTGGCAGCCAACTCTAGACTTATTGGCTTTGACAATGCTTGTTAATCAGATTGGTGCAGAGAATCAGTACATATACTCATTTCGCTGAGCTCTCACCTATGATTCAAAATATACGACAGCGTTCTTCGGTCCACCGAAGGCCCATCGGTGCCTTATCAACAGAAAGAGATGCTATACAGTTTTGTTTTATGTTCTCAAATCGTGCAAGCCAAAATAAAAGTCTCAACAAAACCACCACTGCTCCTCAAACAGTATTCCCTTTGGATTGAGGCGCAGAAAGTCATGTCATACATGGTTGGAGAAGGGCAGTGCAGCATTGCTACTACAGTACAGTGCCGCCATCTAGCAGACTTCGGTAAAATTGTAGTCTTTGGTTAAGGCGTTGAATAACTATGGATCTAAATTGCCGGACTGCCAGTTCTTGGTGCTTTCAGCACATGGGCGCCTAGGTAAAGGCCCAACAGATCTGATTGGTCAATACAAAGTTGAACTCTTCTCATCTCAATGGATTCAGTCCCAACCGCAGCCACTCTCGGATGTTTATGTGACAGCACAAGATAGCAATATAATTTCTAGCCCCCAGACGCCATTTAAACGTAATCTGTTTACTGTCAAGAAAAGCAACAAGAATCGCACATGTTGTGGGGTGGTCACGTTTCAAGGCGTTGAGTAGCAACTATGATTCTCAGCTACACAGTCACAAGGATGCGCTCAATGCGTGCATTTCCATGTCTGCGATGCGCTTTTGTGTGACATTTTTATGGGGGACACGTTGTATGACCCTTTCTCACAAGCGTAATAAAGTATCTATGTTGAAGTAGTGATGAGCAAGTTACTTACCTTTTTTAACTCTTTTCTGGTGGATATTCACCTTCAGAATATTCCTCAGGCGCCAGACTGGATCTCGAAGATGTTGCATAAGTGCTTCTGTGCACCAGTACAAATTTGTGTGATAAAAAGGTGGCAGCGGCGGCTCTTCTGTAATGGCGTAGCAGCGACACCTCACCACGAGCCAGCAAAAATAAAATGATTTATAAGAATCAAAATGGGCGTAAAACTATAGCAAAATTTCCTTGTTTTAAATTCTTGGGAAGTACTTTACGCTACACTGCTACAATGAATAGGTAGAATATCTTTGATAGCACTTTCCATAACTGATAGCGATGGTTAGTTGCGTATTTATCCATGAATTTTATATATACTCATTTCATACTCATGTCTTTTATACTCTTATCATTTATTGATATCTTAAATGTAATTATATCTGCCCATTATTGTTAGTGTTGGTTAGCTGCGTATTTATCCATGAATTTTATAATATTTATTTTATACATTGCCTTTTTATACTTTTAATTATTTATTGATGTTTTAAATGTAATTATATCCGCCCTTAAAACTGTCATTCGGGATATTATTGAACCGCTCTTTACCCTGTTGCCACTCCCTATCATGTTAACTATGTTTAAATGAATTGTGTCTTAAATGTAATTGTACATGTTTTTTTATGCATCTTTTATGGTACTAAATGTACCGAAATAAAGATTTTGAATTGAATTGAAAATGATAATAAAATACTTTTATTATCATTTTATTTTAATGACTGAGTCGATGCCAGTCTAGGGCGGGACGGGTCGGACCATGGCAGGGAGGTGAAGTGCACATGTTGGTTAGGCCAGCTGTCTTAGGACGGACAACCCAACAAGCGCACTTTGATTTCCTCCAACCTAGCTGTATTGCAAAGCCAGGAGGAGAAACAGCACAGACTCCCTGTGCCTGAGCGAGCGTCAGCCCAGCCCGCTCAGGCCAATCCCAGCGCTTCTCTCATGCTTGGTATAGCATGAGAGCAGTGTCAGGATTGGGTGGGAGAGTCTGGGAGCCTGTTCTGTGTGCTGCATGGCAGATTAGCACTTAGGTGGCCGGCAGAGTTAAGTAAGTCTTTTTAGCTTTCGCCTGGGGCACGGAGCTTTAGCTCCGCCCCCAGGAGAAATCTTTAGTTTTCAGTATGGGGGACTAGAATACGCCCTCTGTTCCATTGGCTAGCTCCATAAATGGAGGCTAGCCATTGGAACAGAGATCTGTCCGTCATTCACGGACCAGATTCATGGGCGTTCCCGCTATTTTTTCCGTGGGCGTTCCCTCTGTGTAGTCATGCGGCGGTGGGCGGAGTTGTTTTTTTTTTTTTTTGTCTCGGCATCCAGCTCATTCCGCGGCCGACCGCCGCCGCCGGAGGAAGTCCAGTTCCAGGTGAGTGCTTTTGATTCCGCCCCCCCCTCCCGCTGTCCATTTGCCCGTTGCCGCCCCCCCTCCCGCTGTCCGTGTCTTCCCCGCCCCCCTTCCGCTGTCCGTGTGCTCAGCCTCTGCAAAAAAGTTAAACGCACATTCATGCGGTCTCCTCTTAGAAAAGTTGGAAACATTGTGAGACCGCCTGCAGTGAACACCTGACACAAGTCCTTTCTTATTGATTGGTGTCTTTGATTATAAAACGTCGAGTGCGTAAGTGACTTCCTTTCTGTGGCTAGAAGCCAACATTTTTCCAGCTCCCTATTTATAACCTTGAGAGTAATGCTGTCTCGTCTTCCGTGCCCCGTGATGGACGGTCTGCCGTCTGTGCATGCTCAGGCTTGCCCTGCCCGCATGTCTGGGATGTGTCAGTCGTAAACATGCACGCTGTGCCACAGGGTAGCTCAGGGTGCCAACCTGCGGTCTGCGCTTGTTCGATTCATTTTCCTCGACATTCGTTCATTGCCTTAAAGGCCCCGCTGCGCCTGCTTATAGCTGCTGCCTACTACGAGTGAGAACAGAGCGGGGGGGGGGCGGGGGGCGTTATCGGCTGGTATGTGCGCCACTTGTGTTCGGAAAATAATAAAAAGCATTTGAAACTAAGCATAGAACTGGAATAGTTAGAAATGTTTATGGAGGCAGCGGTTTGCCAAGAGCATTGGTATGCGCCAAGTCTATTTTTAAGGCGCTCTTTTGCAAGAAGCAAGGACAGCGCGCTGACTGGCGGCGATTTCCATGTGACCCATCCTTGGTGAGCATGTGGCTGGCAGCTGTGGGCACCTCTGACTAGCTTAGGTGCAAATGGACAGCAGTAGATTTGCACCTCTACAAGCACCGGCGAACTACTGCATGCCACCACATCCTAGTGGATTTACGGACATTTCACCGCGGGATACACGCCGACATACCCCGGACGCTGGTGCATGCCACGAGGTGATGGCCGACAACTGGGCGACTAAAATAAACGGGGGCCAAAGTCTGCAAACCTACCAGGAGTTTAGGTGGGATGAATAACGTGGGTGTGGGGTCCTCTAAGAGGGGCGTGGCCTACATAGTTATAGGTATGGCTTAAACAAGTAAACTACATTTCAGTGATTTTCACAGCCTGCCGCCCAATCAGTGTTTTAATGTCTCTCTGAGCTTTCTGTTATTGCAACCAAACACAGCAACTGTCATACATAGACCACCACCCTGGACTATTGGCGTTGTCAATGGTTGTGTCTGTGCGCTCTGCAGTGAGGCCAAGGATTGGATGGGCTTGTATTCTGAGCACCTTTTTGACCCATGGACAGGCACTACAAGAAACTCTCACTTAGGTGAACCTGAACACCAGAACTCTCTTTTGCATCTGTTCCAAGCCTAATATGCTGAACAGAAACAAAATACAAAAACACATCGTTTTGGTAATAGCTAACACTCTAATAGAGTGCAAGATTCAGTAAAATGTGAAATTTAAAGGGGAACTAAATTCCTGGCATGGATCACCTGAACATTTATTACACTCATTGTTGAGATATTGTCAGTGTTTTCCCAATAAAGTTAGGAACGTGAATTAGGGCTCGATAAAGACCTTTTTCAATCCCCTTTCTGAAATACTACCGGGTCTAAGACCCGGACGGACCCGGCCTACTTAAAGCCATGATACCCACGTTATCCTTATGAGACCAACTGCTAAGGATAGAGCGTATATGAGAGGTCCGTGAGATTATATGAGAGAGAGGAAGGGGGGCTGGAGCAAGGCCACAAGAAAATACCACTGTGCGAGACTCGGGCACTTGTGAGAGAGGAGAGGGACCATCATACAAGGGTAAGCAAGAAAGGACTAGCCAGTGTCGGGAGAGTGACAGCGGTGATGGTGGGAGAAATATGATGTCATTCATGAGAAGTGAGCCAAAGACGGACTCTGTCACACAACAGACACGATAGAGAGAGACATTTTAACCACACGGAACACTAACACCAACTGACTAAAATATTTGTGCTGGAAAAAGATTAGTAATGTAGGGGAAGAAAGACTCATGTTGGCTTGTGCTAGACCACTTAAAGGAAAACTTCCAAGAATATCTTACATGTACTGCCTTGGAGTTGACACTGTGGGCCTGGATCATAATGTGGCAGGAAATTGAGTTATTGTTTTCTGACTTTAAACGGATTCACAAAAAAATGCAGGGCTTCTGGGAATCTCCAACAGTCCCAGTTTCCATAGAGTAGTGAATTTGGAAACCCACGCAGTCATTTTAGGCATGGGTAAATGTAGTGAGTGTTCATTTATGCCTAACTATGCACACGGGTGTTTGTATTTTGAAACTTTTTTGTGGCACCAGGAAATGTTTTCCCCGTGGAGAACCCCCTTCCTGTTTTCCATCCGTGATAGGGATGTAGTTCTGACCATGTGTACTTCTGTGATGATATGTAGGGCTGGAACAAGCCTGCCAAACTTGTGAAAACCCACAGACTGACTAGCTGTTCACATATTCTAGTGATCAAGAGAGCTCTAAAAAAAACAGTCACAACTGGTATACTGAGGTGGTTCTCACAATGAACCTCTATCCTGATTCGCATCATGAATGAGCATGCCGGAAGTGGGGCGCTACACACACCGCTCAGACACATGCATTTTCACATATGCATCTTTACGTTGTTAGTTATCCAAAGAGTTCTTACAAAGTCACCCATAGCTTGCAGTATGGATGCCTGCTTTCTACGGACACATCTGCAGAGCCCTATTCGTAGTGCACTTTCCTCTCGCTGCTCTGAGAGTGACAAGGGTCTTAAAGTGCCTCAGTCCGGTTCGCAGCTCGCCTCTGTTCGAGGCTGCGCTGTGTGCTGCACTCTGTGCACTGAGGCATTAACATTACCTACCAATTAACACCAACGTCGTAGCCTAATTAGACAATAATCTTGGCCGGGTAAGGTTCGACAGACAATATTATTATTTTGCATTTTGGTGTCACGTGACACCAAAATGCAAAATAATATTACTGTCTGTCGAACCTTACCCGGCCACCGGCCAAGATTATTGTCGACACGGACCATGGGGTGTCACCCCATGTGATGGTGTCACCCGGTGCGGTCCGCACCCCCCTAGTGACGCCACTGGATGAGACAGATCCCGGGCGCACACACACAGCCACACCCGAACGTTTCACAGGTCTTTAAAAGACCATTTGAATGTTAATTAGGCCTTGCTGTTGTTTCACCCCTTGTTGGACGCCCTGCAGCTCAACTCTGCCTACTGATTAAAGGTTCAGCCCCCCCCCCACGAAATTTTTTCTTAGCCCCCCCCCCCCCCCCGAAATTTGGTTCTAGTTGCACCTCTGGGGGAGCATCATACATGTTTCTTCGTTATTGGTGTGTTTCATGAGAGCCGTCAGAGCTGCTTGTAAAATATATGGGCTTTTAAACATTTTATTTTAAAATTGAGCTATAAACTGCACCGCTTGGCCACGTGTTTTACCGTATTTAACGTCCAGCCGTCGTAGTGTCATGGCGTCGATATTGCTACTACGAGTGTGCCCATTAGAGTCCGTGATGGCCCACCCTGGACTGGACTGCGACGGGGGTGGGGAGGGGGGGGACAATGTTTGCATCATACTACGCGTCTAGGCTGCCCGAGGTGTGCGTGCAGTTGGGGCTCTGGCGGGCTTTAGGGGTGCCTCACTGATGCGGTGCCACTCGGTTACAGGGTATGGCTGGGATTTGGACACTCAGGTAAGCTAGTCATCAATTTGATGCAGGGGCCTGTAGTGAACAGTGAATCGAGACGACAGACGGGACCACTCAACATTTCATCCTTCCAAAGTAAATTCACTGAGCATGAGTTCAATAAACACCTGTCAGCATCAGGGGCGTAACGCAGGCCGCTGGGTGGGGGTCGAAGGGGGGGCCAAATCTTCTGTTGGCCCCCCAACCCTTCAGGTTCTGCTGTATCCTGGGCTGCGCCATGACAGCAGCTACCCAGACGCGGGGACTCCCACACTCTCCTCCCGGAACGGAGGCGGTAGTAGGGCTCGTAGTAACCCTGCTATCACAGGACTGAGACATTCGAAGTGCTCGAGCTTTAAAGCGCCACCCTGATTGCTTGTCCCGGGACTGTGGCACGTGACCCAGTTCTCACAGTGTACTTCTATTCTGAGCTGTACTATGCATGCGCCATTATGTCGCCATAGAGAAATGCACAGGGAATGCAATGCTCTTCCATCCGTATTTGCGTTAGTATAGTGAGGCGCCCACAGGGTCTCCGGAAGCACATCTGTCCTGATGTACACCGCCATGTGGTCTTCAAGTAAAGAACCCGCTGCCAGGATCCTGAAATACGTCCCTTCTCGAACTGGCTGCAAGCTCTAATGTGGGGGCGCTGCAAGATCAAACTCAGGTCTCCTAAAGCCCCTCTGGCGTGGTGGGAAGAGTCCTGTGAAATTGCATGCACCGTATCATCTGAACTGGCTATAACATTTGAGCCAGTTATTTGAAAAATTCAGAGCCTGACCCCAAAATCTGTCAAGTAAGTTTTCTTGGGTTTCCCCCCAGCACTACTGGGGAGCACAGGCTAGCAGCACCCATTGGACTCACCGGGCTTCAGCCCCCTCCCATCCCTCCCCCCCGTCGTGTGTGGCAGCCCGGGATGAGACAGATCCCGGGCACACACACAGCCACACCCGAACGTTTCACAGGTCTTTAAAAGACCATTTGAATGTTAATTAGGCCTTGCTGTTGTTTCACCCCTTGTTGGACGCCCTGCAGCTCAACTCTGCCTACTGATTAAAGGTTCAGCCCCCCCCCCCCCCCCGAAATTTTTTCTTAGCCCCCCCCCCCCCCCCCCCGGAATTTGGTTCTAGTTGCGCCTCTGGGGAGCATCATATTTGTTTCTTCGTTATTGGTGTGTTTCATGAGAGCCGTCAGAGCTGCTTGTAAAATATATGGGCTTTTAAACATTTTATTTTAAAATTGAGCTATAAACTGCACCGCTTGGCCACGTGTTTTACTGTATTTAACGTCCAGCCATCGTTGTGTCATGGCGTCGATATTGCTACTACGAGTGTGCCCATTAGAGTCCGTGATGGCCCACCCTGGACTGGACTGCGACGGGGGTGGGGAGGGGGGGGACAATGTTTGCATCATACTACGCGTCTAGGCTGCCCGAGGTGTGCGTGCAGTTGGGGCTCTGGCGGGCTTTAGGGGTGCCTCACTGATGCGGTGCCACTCGGTTACAGGGTATGGCTGGGATTTGGACACTCAGGTAAGCTAGTCATCAATTTGATGCAGGGGCCTGTAGTGAACAGTGAATCGAGACGACAGACGGGACCACTCAACATTTCATCCTTCCAAAGTAAATTCCCTGAGCATGAGTTCAATAAACACCTGTCACCATCAGGGGCGTAACGCAGGCCGCTGTGTGGGGGTCGGAGGGGGGCCCAACTCTTCTGTTGGCCCCCCAACCCTTCAGGGGGCCACATCCAGCCCAAGGCCAATGAACATCTTACCAAGGCGTCTCGACCGGCATCGCGTACTGCCCCAGTGCGCCCTGCCGTTCCTCCACTCTTGTGCCAGGTCTTCCCAGCTCCTTCGCCCACCCCCAGAAGTTCTGTCACAAATACGACTCTTCTCCTCCCTCGTACACACAAACCCAGCAGTTTCACCACAGTTCTGCCTCCTCTCTCAAGGCCACCGAGTACAATCAACTATAGACAAACAGGCGTTTTTTTTCCTTTTAATGTATGTCCAGATTTCTGTCGCAATGTATGGTGGTGCAGTGTATGACTGGGCGTTCGAGACCAAGTGAGTTGAGAAGGGAGCATGTATTGTATTGCACAGTCTTGAATACACTACCTCCTACAGGGACACCTGCTGACTCTCCTCTTGATACTCTTCTGCAGGAGTAAATGCACAAGCCAGTTTTCATCGTAGTGCAAAATGATAACTGAAATAGTTGCAATACAAATCGCATTTGCGAGAGATTAAGCTATTGCCATTGTAAATGACAATGCCATTTATTTATCTGTTTTCAAAACCAACACATAAATAAAAAGTTTGTCATTCACAATGCCAATAGCTCAAACTTTTCCAAAGGCGAAACCGTTGCATTGTAAATGCTTGTTTATTTAATTGTTACTATCCCCCTCACACTTTATATGGCAAAAGCCATAACTGGAAGGTGGTGCAGTGTAGTTGCAATGAAAGAGCCACCCTCAATTAGCTGACGTAACTGCAACAAGGAACACAGTTTTCAGCTGCAAAGTTAAGGTCCCACTGAGGCATCACAAAAGGCTTGGGAGGGAACATGTGCGTCAAACGTTTAACTGCATCACAACTGATGATTTAAACAAGGATGACTAGTCCGGCAAAAGCAGACAGGTCGAAAGGCTGAAACGGCTGCCAAAAAACCTTTTGCAGTGCCCACTACAAGACTTTGCTGGGCTAAAAAGAGAACAAAATAACATTAGAAAACTTAGCTTGTAAGGGGTCAGAGTTTCAGGCACCAGGAAACATATTAGTCCCCGAACCAAGCATAGATGGATTTTGTGAAGGGCATCTAGCAGTGACCGTCCATCACCTCGGCCGGCAACACAAAACACAGGCAATTGCATCTCAATATCCATGCATTGTGGTGCAAGCTGCGGGAGTTTGAATTCTCTGTTGCTGAGACAGGAGATCCTCAAGTGCCATCCTCTGCTGACTCAGTCTGAAGTAATTAGAATAACTTTATCCTGGCCATTCCTGATGTTCTTCAAAACTTGGGGCAGAAGAGGTAGTGGCCGGAGGGCATTTAGGAGTTCCATGTTCCATTCCAGCTCGAGCGCTCCGGTGGAAACTGCAACATGGAAAAATCCTGAAGGTGAGAATTCTCGATGGTGTCACACAGATCTAGCCAGGCATCTCCACATGGACCAAATGCACGCTGCACTACCTCGCAATGCAGAAACCCTTGTGATCTGACAAACAATGTCTGCTCAATTCTTCCTCTCTGGCATTCAGGAAACCTGCCAGGGAGTTTTGCCACAAGCAAAACTTTCTACTGCTCCAGCCACCTTCAGAGGTGCAAAGCCTCTAGACACAGGCCCCAGGATTCCATTCATTCCGTCCTGCTTGATGCAGTACTACATGGCAATGGTGCTATCGGTGAGAACCAGCACCATCCTCCCCTGACAGTTGGCAGGAAAGCCTTTAAGTTCAAATGAATATCCAGGAGCTGAAGTAGATTGATATAGAGCTGGCTTTCTGCTGGAGACTGGAGACCTATAATCTCCACCTGGCCTAGATGACCATCCCAACCAAGCAGCGCTGCATTCATCACTTCTGTGATCTCTGGTTGGGGAAGGGAGAGCAGTCTGCTGCAGTGGGATCGGTGGGCCACCATAGAGATCTTGGGCTACCTGTAGGAAGTTGGAGAGAAATCCTTGATGCTGGATTCACTGGAATTACAGGTTCCATTGCATCTAGTATTGCTGATAAGGAGGATGCACGAGGCGAGGAGAGCAAGAAGTTTTAGATCCATCCTAATCCATATCCAGGACTGAACCAGAATCATCTGGATCATAGCCTGAGTGTCCCAGACTCACTGCGGTGGAGGAAAGGCCTTGAACCTCGTCATGTCCCAGTTTGCCCCAATAAATGAAAGCATCTGTGAAGGAGATGTGTAGGACTATGGCTCACTTAAGGTGAAACCAAATGGTGATGCACCATGTCCAGAACCGCTCCGATAATGAGGAGCTTCTGAGGGAATCAGGTGCGACTTCGGCACATTGATGGAGAACCCCAGCAAATGCAGGAGGTTGGCCGTAGTCTGGAGGTGGGAGACGACTGCCTGGGGCGAGCCCGCCTTCAACAACCAGTCGCCGAGATAGGGGAAGACTGAAACTCCTGATCTGCGCAGATGAGCTGCGACCACCGTCATCACTTTCGTGAACACCCGAGGGGCGCTGGTGAGGCCAAAAGGGAGCACGGTGAGCTGTACGTGCTCGTGGCCTATTGTGAACCGTAGGTAACGCCGGTTGGCCGGCAGGACGGGGATATGAAAATAAGTGTCCTGCAAGTCCAATGCTACCATCCAGTCTTGCGGGTCTAGGGCAGACAAGACCTGAGCAAGTGTGAGCATCTTGAACTACTTCTTCTGGAGGAAGCGACTGACGATCTGAAGGTCTAAGATAGGACGCAGTGGGAGTAACAACCACGACCTACTTCGGGCATCGGTGCGCGCTCCATTGCCCCCTTGGCCAAGAGGGTCGCAACTTCCTGCTGGAGAAGTACCAAGTGATCCCTGACATGTGGTGGTACTGAGGTGGCATGGCTGGAGGGGTGGTCTCGAAGGGAAGGGAGTATCCCCTTCGGACAATCTGTAAAACTCCCCTGTCCATAGTGATGGTGCGCCAGTGGGGGACGTGATGGCGAATCCTGCCACCCTCTGGTGCTTGGTGGGCCTGAAACGCCAGACTAGTAAGGTTTGGCAGCAGTGGCGGCAGGGGAGGTGGAGGACTGACCCGCCCGCTGGCCCCCTGACCCACCTCTGCGGGTCTGACTTCCGCGGCTGCGCAGAGACTGTTGCTGCGCAGGCTTGGGGCTCTGAAACAAACGTGTTTGGGCACCCATTCCTTGGCCACAGAAGGAGCGAAAAGCAGTAGCAGAAGGAGTGCATGTGGCGGAAAGGCCTAAAGAGTTGGCTGTAGCCCATGAGTCCTTAAAATGCTCCAACACACTATCTGCCTTGTCGAGTGCCATCAAAGGGCATGTCCATCAGACTGTTCTGGACATCCTCAGAAAAGCCAGTCGTCCTAAGCCAGGCCTGGCGGCGTAACGCCACTGTCGTGGAAATCGCCCTGCCCAGCGAGTCGACGGTCTCAAGGCCACAACGAATTGTGAACTTGGCTCCGTGTCTCCCCTCAGCAATAGCTTGGGAGAGTACTATCCGGGCCTCCTCCGGACACTGAGGCAGCACTTGCGCAACCGTGTCCCACAAAGAGCGGGAATAACGGCCCAAGAGGCATGTAGTGTTCACAGACTGCAGCTCTGAACTGGCGGAAGTAATAATTTTCTTCCCAAACGAATCCAGTTTCTTGGATTCCCTGTCCGGTGGTGCGGAACGTAATGCGCTTGGGGACGCAGAGGCCTGGTCAAGCAAGCTCTCAGGGGTAGGGTGTTGGGAGAGGAAAATGGGGCCGCCCAGGGCCGGGTGATGGCGTTGGGCTATGTTCCAATCCACAGGAGTCCCTGTGTTGGGCCTGGACCAGGTGCCTAAAAGAACGTCCAAATGTGCATCATTGAAAGGCAGCAGCGGTTCCGTAGAGGAAGATGCCGGCCGAAGCACTTCTGTCAGGAGGTTAGTCCTCATGGCCATTGTAGGGAGCTCGAGGTGGAGAGCCTCGGAGACCCCACGCAACACCACAGAATATGTACCACACTCCTCCGTAGACACGGTAGAAGGAGACAGTGTGCCAGGTTCTGTAGTAAAATCCAGGTCACCTGCATCCTCCAATTCCTCTTCCCAGTCCGGGTCTAACTCGCACTGGGCTGCGAGAGGGTCCTCAGACCCCTTCCAGTCCTTCCCGTCCTCCCCAACCTGCCGGGCAGGCGGTAAAGAGGGAGGCAGATGGAGAAAGGGATTGAAATTCCCCATCAACGTCGGTTTTGGCGTTGATCGACACCGGTCCGGCGCCGTATCCACGTCGGGGTGGAAGCCAGTGGTGGTGCCATAGACGTCGATGTAGGTCGTACGATGCCACCCGACATCGGCTGGGAGCCATGCATGGATCCATGGGGGTCTCTCAGCGTCGAGATCGAAGTTGTCGAGGACATTGGGCCGTAACCGGCAACGAAGAAGAACTAGGACCCCCAGTCGGACCTGTGGGGCCCAAAGGCATTCCGGCAGGGCCCGATGGGTCGAAAAGGCGGGCCATAGCTGACAGATAGTCCTGTAGCTGGGCCGGCGTCGCAGACAGTCCCGAGAAGGGTTTGAAGGCCGTGGCAACTGTGCAGGCTCTGCTAAAGCCACGGAGGTGGCTCACCCACAGCCTCAGCCGTGTCGTGTGACAGGCTAGGGGAAAGCGTAGCGCGGTGACGCTTCTTCGACTTCTTGTACTTCGCCTTACCCGACTCCGTGTGCGAATACTTCATCGAACGATGGTGGTGGTGGCTCCGCAACTGGTCCCTCGACCTTCCCAGGACCGGGACCTTGTACGACGAGGAGCCGGCTCCCAGGCCTCCAGCACCTTTCGGGACCGCTCCCGCAAAGTTTTCGGGGCCATGGCCTGGCATACGAGGCACGACTCGGAGTCTTGGTCGCGCCCCAGGCAGTAGAGACACTCACGATGCAGGACCGTCACCGACATCATGAGGGGACAAGCCGCGCAAAACTTAAAATCCCTATACACCAGGAGTCAACGACTCAAAAAACTGAGACAAGAGTCCCACAAATAACTCTGTCAAAAAGTGACTGGGGGTACCGCTCTCTCCGGATCTGCGTTTGCTGGCGCGGAAAAAGAAAGAACTGACGTCAGCGCGTGGGGCGCATCTAAGTAGCTCCAGTGACGTCATATTGGCGACTACGACGCCAACAACATATGCAGAGCCGCACAACGACGCCTACCGATGCGCAGGGGTACTGCTGACGAAAACTTTCCGGATCCAGTCTGACGCCCTGGGGGTAATTCTAAGGTAAGGAATCTATGACTAACGTGTTTCTTTCAGATGTACATGCTTTGCTTCCCAAGCACCCACTTTACACCCCCCGCTGGCATCAGTACGGCCCTCGGTCACACCATAGACCAAACTTTGTGGTCCCACGGTAAAATATTTGTGAGAACCATGTTTTAGGAGAACAGATCCATTACAAATCTATTACCTAAAACTCCCCCTATTTTTTAATCATACTGACTAGAAGATAACATTAATTAAGGGACACCAACTTACCAACAACCCCCACTCTCATTTCTTTTTCTAACAGCTTCTTTATGATTGTATATAAACAAAAAAAAGTGCTCCCACCGTAGGTCACAACACACCCCAATACGCAAAGGAATGGGATTGTATCGATAATGAAGCATGACACCAAGAGGTAACCCTGGAGGGGGAGGGCTTTACAAGAAAAACCTTTGTTTTTCTTCAGTGGAGAGTTACAGAATAACTGAAATGGGTTTTTCTCTTTGGAATGAGTCCCCCCCATCTTCGAGATGGAGGGGACTGAGATGTGTGGTTGACAAAGGTATGCACACCTCTCTTCCTAGCTCGGTTTTTCAACGATTCTTCTGCTCAAAGTGGGCGCAGAAGCGTTGGGAGCCAGTTGCTGGGGGCAGAACCGTTGTGAGCCAGTTGCTGGGGGCAGGGACAGATTTCAAAGGCGAAGCTTCCCCTTTCGTGGACCCAGCTTATCCTGGGGGAGGAAGTATGACACCTCTGCCCAGGATGGGCTTTGTTTCTGGACCTAGAGAGCGAAGGCAGTCTACCCAGCGGCCCAGAAACCTGTCTGGTTGTGGCAAATGGTGGGCAGCAATTCAGGAACCACGCCAGGGCTGGTCGATTTTCAGGGGGCATCTCTAAGATGCACTCTGAGCGCATTTTACATTAAATCCAACACTGGCATCAATGTGTGGGTTTAACATGCTGAGATGTTTGCTACCAAACTTCCCAGGTTGTAGTAAAGCCATTATGGAGCTGTGAAGTTCATGATGACCAACTCCCGAAGCATATACTCTTTATGACTTTACTACACTTACAATGCCTAGGAATGGGCTTCGACAATGTAGGGGTACAGGGTTCATGCCACTGTACCCTCACCTTAGGGCTAGTGCACTCTGCTAGAAGGGTGACTCACCAAGGCGTCAAACAGTGGGTTGCAGGCATGGAACACAGAGATGTGTGCCATATCGGCTCTTCAGTTTTCTCTGCACCCAAACACGTAGCCTGCAATGGCAGTGTGTGAGTGTTAAGGTGCAGGGCCTCCAAGGGTGGTACAATAGGCGCTGCAGCCCTTAGAGACCTTTCCTGCTCACAGTGTCTTTGGCACCCATGGTACCCTTTACAAGGGGCTTACCTGTGGTCAGAGAAGATCCAAATGTGGGTAGAAAGGTACAGTTTGGGGAAAAACACAGGCCCTGGGAACCTGATTGGCAGGGACCCAGGGCACATCAGGTCAGGTTGCATCAGATGTCAGGCAAAACGTGGGGGGAAACCATGCAGAAAGGGGCACCCTCTTCAAAGGCAGGGGAGGAGTGCCGCCCTACAGCTTTCAAGCAGTGAAAAAATAAAAATAAAATGATAATACATTTGCTATTATCAATTTATTTTTGGTAGCTGTGGGACTGGGTTGAGGTGGGCGGGGCTGGGGTCACATTGGGAGGAGTGGAGGGCACACGCTAAGTGTGCATGACTATTTGGCTGACCGTCTTGGGCCAGCCAAACAGTCATGCGCCCATTGCATGCTCCCCACCAGGCTGCATTACAAAGCCTGGTGAGGGACTTGCCCATGCTCCCATTCCCTGTCTGAGTGCCGAATGACAACGCTCAGACCAATCACAACGCTGCGTTGCAGAGTTGCGATTGGCTTAGGGGAGGAAGCCTATGTATGCTTCCAGTTCCTGCTTTCATTCTGGGAGGTCAGCAGGAAAGCAAGGAGAGACGCGGCCGGTCGAGGAGGTAAGTATTTTTTGTTTGTTTGATTTTTTCACCCTTTTCACCTGCCACCCCCTGCCCCCCCCTTTACTGCCAACCACCACTGTTCAAAGGGCCAAATGAAGTCACATAGGATGAGAGAAATATGGCAATTTTTGATTTTGTCAATTGTTCTAAGCTGCAGGTGAAGATATGATGAAAACCCAAATAGCTAGTTTCTCAAACTCACTATTAGTATGGTCACTAAATATTTGGATTTGGAAAACTGATGGTCAAGCATCACCAAACCCAAAATAAGTTGCTGACTGGAGGTCACCACTGGAGGTGAACGTGGCAGAAGAACAAGGAGCGAGCCCTACAAATACACTGTGTGTTGGACTGTTAGCCTAGAGGTTGACAGGTACATTTGTCCAGAGGTAAGTCAAGTTTCTCAAAACATTGGTGTACAAGCAAATGGGTCTTCGGCACACATACCTTTTACAGTAATTGGAGTCTGAGAATTGCAGGTCTATCATAATCAGAAAAATAGGTCACACTACTGTAATCATATGAAAAGCTTAAAAATAAAATGACACTTTGACAAAGCAATGCCTAATATTGACAAACATTGGAAAGCAAACAGGTTACTAACCTTCTGTAACATTCTTTCTGGTGGGTATTCTATCTAGCCACAGATTATTCACCTTTAGAATATTCCCTAGGTTCCAGACTGGATCCAGAGTTTTTCTAATAAGTGCACCTGCACGTTGCGAGGTGGCGCCATGCAACACTGCTTTGAAGTCCCACTCCTTGCTTGACACTTTCTGTGCCCTCAGACGTGGAGCATTAACAATTACAGGTACAAGTGTGTACATCTCTAACTTGGGACCTTTTTAGATGGTAAAAAATGGCGACTCCACAGAACGGGAAGGCTAGAGTAAGTAATCTGATTATGTAGAGTATCCCCCAGTAAGAGCATCACCAAGGGAAGGAACATAGATACTAAATCAGTATCTCCCAACGGTAGAAGGTCTGTGGAGAGGACTCAGATCAATAAGTCCTTAAGCACCAAATTGGTGAAATGTCCTTCCTGTCGGACCTGGTTGTCAAGGCAGTGGTGCTTTGTGAACATGAGCACCAAATGCATGCGTTGCAGCCTGGCATATGCAAGGACATACATTCTGCATGCCAACAGAGTGGTAGCAACCTTAGTCCTAATAGAATGGGTCCTCAGTCCCTCCAGAGGCTGGTTCTTAGGCAGTGCATAGCAGATCTAAGTCACTATCCACCTGGATGGTGTCCGTTTCTTTACAACCTTACCCTTCTTTCTCCCAGAGAATCCCAAAAAAGGTAAATGTCCCTCAATGGTCCTTGGTACGACTTATGTAAAAGCTTAAAGGTCTGAGGTCCAACTGATGGGAGTCTTTCATTGACTTTCGAGGAATGAGGTGGGCCAAAGAATGATGGGAAGGTGAGGCATTGCCCAACGTTTATAGGAGTTACACCTTTCTGCAAAAAGACTGACTGAGTCCTCAACAACAGCTAGTTCGGAAAAAAGGCGGTGTAATGCAGTTACGCCAACAGTGCTTTGAGTTCATTCATGCGATGGCCTGAAGTGATCACTATGAGGAACACAACCTTGAGGGTCACAAGATTGAACACGAAGGTGTTCATCATACCGAAGATCGAACACATGTGAAACGTTAAGACCAAAGTCCAACTGTGGCATCACAAATGACTTGAGAGGGAACATGTGTGTCAAACGTTTAATAAACCACACCACAACAGGTGAAATAAACAAGGATCGTTGTTCCAGTGTATGCAAAAAAGGCAGAGAGGGCCAACAAATAATCTAGAATAGTGTTCAATTAAAGATAATCTGGCTTAAGGCCCCTGATGATCCTTCTTGCCCAAAGCCATGCCAAAGGGAGCTGGAAAAGTGCCAAAATACGCAGCATGGCCTCCCTAAAGGCCTCTATGTGCTACAGCATCGCGATGACCCAGGAAATTCTGGGTGGATTGAGATCAACTGCGCATCTGTTCCCCAATCAGAGACTGGGAGGGAGCCCAACTGAAACTGCGACGCCCTAGCAACTTCTATTTAGACAGAGAGTGGATTGATGGGGTCGAATCCCGCGTTGTATTATTGTGTTTTCATTTGGACTTTGACTTACCAGAGCCCTTCGACAGTGAAAAACCTCTGCAGCGTGAGCGGGCCCATGCCCTCGACTAGGAGTGGGAGCGGGACTTACACGAAGCACACAACTTCCTCCTGTGTTCGGTGATGAACAACTTCACTTCTCAGTCCCAGATCACCTTGGGGGTGCATGAGGATGAACATCTTGGACGACTTGGAACTGTGCCCTGAGCCTAAACACATAAGAGACTCAGTGTGTAGGTTCGTGACTGGCATCTGTCTTCTGCAGTCGAGGCATGGTTTGAAGTCTGTAGTTTTAGGAGGAGGCATTGCTCTCTTACACACTGGATTTGGTTTTAAGGAGACCGATGAAAGAGGGAGCGGAGTTCCAGATCTGTGTTTAAAGGAACAGAAGAAAGGAACTGTCGTCTGGAAGCAGGGGTGGCATTTATATGTGGCTCCGTCCGTCACTCAAGGGCAGTAAGGAGTCGACACAGAGCCATAAGGAGCTACCTGCAAAGAAACACATCTGGATTCAGTCTGGCTCCTGGGGAATAGTCTAAAGGAGATGAATCTGCAATTAAAAGTATCCATAAGAACATTATATTTTGTTTGCAAGCTGCTACCCTAGCCGAAATGTAATATATTTAGATGGATACATGAGGTAGTCCTTAAAAAAAAAAGTTGATCGAAGGCAACCTGCATGCAATATGCAGTTTCTTTATCTCCCCAAGTTACATCACTCACCTGGGTATATGAACCGGAGAGAGAACGGGCAATGACCCTTACTTCAACAACATTCAAGGCTCATGTTAAGATATGAGCTAGACACACTTACCTATACGGTAATATGGGTTTAGCAATTTTCCGAACACTGCCAACTCTTATAAACTTGTCAAATCCTAATTCAAGTAACCTGTAGAGAAGAAACATTAAGTAGTGAGTGATCAACATCAGTTTGCATACAGAAAATATGAGATTCTACATAAATACTTGATTGCAATTGAACATGTGCAATGGTGCATTTGGCGCTACAGACATTCTGCAGGATCAAGGCAGGCATTTGCAGGGGGGTCATGGATGGCTCACATGGACATGCTCAATGTTTACTTTCTACTGCACACTATAGTTAATGTTTTCCCACTTGCTGTACTTACCATCTCATTGGGTAGCCAAGGATTATTGCAAACTTTTATCACTGGCAAGAGTGGGTGATCCTAACAATTAATGGGTTTGAAAAACAGTTAAGCATATCGCCCGATTCCATTAGAAAAACCTATTTCTTTTACAAAGTTAGACAGAAACATCTCACATTTCACGTACACTTAATCCAGGAGAGGTTCAAATACCATCATTTCAGAAACACAAGAGACATACTTGTTCCCTCAGGCAATCTATTCGGCCCCACAATCTGCGACAGTGGCAAGTAATTCAATAATTCTGTGTTTATAGTCACCGGGAAGTGAACTGGAAAACAGAGTGGTTTTCACTGGATGATGAAACAGACACCATTAAAGATGGCTGCATACTACGTGACGCCGAATGAGTAATGCGACAGCAAACATTCGCCCAAGTTCTCCCACGCTATTGGCACCTTTTTAATGCGCCCTGGCTGGTCTCAAGCCCATGAGCTGCGCTCTGCACGCCTGCCCATTAACGCTTGTTTTGATAACACTGCTCGGCTTTCTCATTCTACAAAACTGACAGACCCTGAAAGAAAGTTATATGCGGACGCACGATTTCTCGAAGGCTTTATTTCCACAACATAACACATTTGCGTAAGTGAACTCTCCTCTGTCTTCTGCAGTTGTGAAAAAAAAGGTAACTCGGTTGAAAGACTATATGTCTCCTCTCTCTGGAACAGCAAGGTGTGGAAAACACACGATACCGACATTACAAAAAAAAGGGCAAGGGGAGTGAAAAGGTATGATTTTTTTAAATAAAGGGCAAAAGGGGTCCATGGAAAACAACGTAGGTCTCAAAAGTCAATGTTATTGTATGAGACTGTACTTTTCACAATATACAGCCTGGGCAGTACTGCAGTACTTATTAGCACCTGACCCAAACTTAAACCCTCAGAAAACTGTTTTTTTTTAAAGTTCCGTTTTTAGAACACCTTCTGTCCAAAAACATAGTTTCACTTTTAACAGCAATGCCTATGAGTCCAAAGGCAGTTGAAAGCAAATGTGAGTTCCGAGTTTCAGTGGGCGCTCCGAATGCTCACCGACTCCCAGGAGCTCTGCTGGAGGACTGAGGCCACAGGTTCAAAGGAGGAAGAGATGTCTCTCCTTTCTTCTTCAGGGTCGCTTTATAGGAAGCTAAATATCTTCCCCTTTGGTTACTGCTCAATGTTAGGGACATAAGTCGAGATACCAGGGTGTAGATACCAATCCTGCCGATAGGAATCTTTCTGATAAGGGACCTTTGCACAATTTCAGGGACAGCTCGGGGATGGGGACAGCTAACTAGAATCAATGTGGACTCCGTTCTATTAATATTGCTATGAAATTAATTTTTAATATGCAATCTCCCGATGTTTGCTTTTTTACTGCTACATTTTTATACCAATCAATTAATGCCAGGAAAAGTATGATGTTTTAACCTGTATGTATGTACGTTCTGTCTGATTCTGCAATATCTGTTTTACTGTGTTTTTCTCATGTGCTTTTATGGTCATTTTTTACATGTACCGAATAAAACTTGATGAATTGAATTGAATCAATGTGGAATCTGAGAGCCTGTCAGGACCTTGACACAGGGCTATACGTGCTTAGGGGGAGGCAAACATTTGCACTAAAATGTTTACCAATGAATTCGGTTTTTAATAACTATCAAAGGGCCTCAAAGATACATTTTCTATGTTTTAGGGGTCAGCACACATGCACTGGAAGTTGTTTAGCAGCAGGTTACCAATATAGCACCAAATCCATTAAAACATGGGGGGAGGGGGAGGCATTTTAAAAAGGCATACCTTTCTTATACTAGACAGTCCTGCAACCTAGCTGCTTATTTGCGAGGAAATTACATTTTCTCCTTCAGGTCTCAGTTCTTCAGTTCCCCTGACTCATGAATTTAAGTCTAATGTTAAGACGGAAAGCGATGCATCCTGGATTGCACTCTAGCTGAGTACATAAGGAGAATGTTTACAGTGGAAGCAAAGCCACCAAAGGCTGTATGAGAAGTATTCCCAACTCTGGATGGTAGATTTAAGGGTAGTGATTGCTGAGCAAGGAAAAGAAGGTCAGTATAGCAAGACCCTTTTTGCGTATAGATTTTGGGTAGCCCAGGAGATACCAAGGTGCAGTGTAGTTGGAAGTCAATCTAAGAGTGACAGACCAAAATAACTGGAATTATTATTAATAGTCACATTTTTAAACAATGGATTTAAAAGTGTGCTCTTTAATGTGTGGGCCGTGAATCTGCTAGAGCAGATCCACGTCTTGGAGTGAGGTTTGGAAGTCAGCTAACACACCGTCTGAAGAAGGCAAAGAGGAAGTCTCCTAGGCCTGTAGGTGATGGAGATCTGACTGTTAAGAGCCTTATCAATTTGATTAAACTGTTTTTGGAGGTGTCCATATTCTGGTGGGAGGCGACAGCAAAACCACCAGGTAAAAGTATAGCAAGGTGCAGCACAGCATGGTGAGAGGTGCAGCCGGGTGTGCATGGTCTCAGCCTGACGTCCAGAGCCTAGCTGGAGTTGCTGCAGAAACGGATGATTTGAATTGTAAAAAAATTATTTCCATCAAACATTAACCACTTGGATGCTAGGCGTTTTCCCGCTGTGTGCTGGAAAATGCCATTTTAGTGGCACCATGACGAGCTCAGCTCGTCATCAGCACACGACCCCCGTGGGTGATGACGAGCTGAGCTCGTCATCAGCATCGAAGGGGTTAAATACTGGAATGGCCAGTAAATGATCCCTCAAACATGTGTGAAACTACTCTTGACTCAAATAACACAAATCTGTCAAGAAAATGATATCTAAAAACCACTGACACAACACAACCATTAACTTGTTTTAAATACATTATTTTTCATATATCAAAACATGTATATCTATCTCTTTTCATATTTATATTGTCAAGGGCTGTCAAGAGAACATAAAGAACAATACATCACATTAACATATACATAGTTAAAATAAAAAAATGTCCAACACACCATATGTGTCTTTCTTTGAATACAATTAAGGCTGCCATTTGGTCTGTTTTAGTCCTGAGGAAGACCCGCCGTTATGTATAGTGAATAACACTTGAACACAAGCTCCAAACGTCGACGACATTACGTTACGTCCTAGGTCAGTTATCCTTGGAATATGTAAAGAAGATATAAGGATACACTGAACAAAATATTTTGAGGGACATTTTGATTATATGTGTTTCCAAGGTCTCATGTTTGTGTATGTTATCACTGGGATATTTTTTTGATTTACACTATGTATATGTTAATGTGATGTATTGTTCTTTAATATATTTAAAACAAGTTAATGGTTGTGTTGTGTCAGTGGTTTTTAGATATAATTTTCTTGAAAGATTTGTGTTATTTGAGTAAGGACAAGTTTCACACGTGTTTGAGGGATCATTTCTAGGCCCTTCTTGTATTTAATGTTTAATAAAAACATTATTTTACAATTTTCCTTGAGGAGTTTGGCTCACCCGAAAGAACTGTTTGTAGCTCATAACTGTATACCCAGGTCTGAAGGACACAGGGTAACCCCATTATATTTAATGGGAAACAGATGATTCAGCAGAAGTAGGCAGCATAACACGGAGCACATCCTGTAAGCGATGCAAGCCGTGCACAGCCAGAAAAGAGGTAAATGACAGGAGGCAAGGCTAGCCAGGTGAAAATTGAACTGACCGGAACAACTGTGCCACCAGCTGGTGACCAGGAAGGAAGGCTTCCGTTACAACTCTAGAAGACACTGCAATGCATCGACTCACACAGCAAACAAGTTGGGCATCAAATTTTGAATCCTAGATGTGAATTCCTGACATATCATACTCAAGCAGATAAATCCAATAAACCAAAGCATAAAGCAAAGAGGTGCTTGCCTAACTGCATTTTCCCACCGGTACAATGGCAGAAAATAAAGGATGCAGGGGGTGTTGGGTCATTGGCCCTCTGCATGGCTTGGAAAAGATATGCCACCCTCTCCTGTTTGTGTTTGTTCTAACTAGCCAATTGTTCTAGAGTGAACTCATCACACGTGCAAATCTACCCGAGCTGCTCCATCATTTTGCTTTGCTGCTCATTATCAGTGCTGTGCTGCGATGACAGGGACGGATCCAAAGTATACCTCTATCCTGAATGAGTGCGGGTACCACCCTCTAAACCCAGGCAATTTCCTGATTGGTTGTGGTGGCGGCAATGACCAGCAATTCAGAGATGCATATTTTTCTGTATGTAAACTCCTGCAAGAAAACTGCCTACTGTATCTCCACTATTATAAATTGATCCATTTCCCATAGTTGGACTCCCATGCCCTTTACATGTATGGTAAATGTGAGGAAGGTGTTTGTATGAATGGTATGTGCAATTTATATATACTGGGTGAATGGAGGGGTATTCTGAACACTGAGTAAATGCTGCACAAGATGGCGGTTCTTCTTCATGCAGACTGGCTTTGTCCAGGGTGGCCACTGCAACCAGCATGCACTACTGCTTGTGCCCACCTTGCCCGCAGGGATGAGTGGGCTTTCTATTTGTCAAAGCCCAGGGCTGCCCCCCGAATGAAGCTTAGATGAACATCGCACAAAGAACAATCCCTTCTTTTAGGTTATTAGAGCTTTAAGCAGGTCAAGCATATGGGTTGCTAGTAGAGGGGAAGTGAGTGTCAGTTAATAAAGCAACACACTTTACAGAAAAAAGAAAAACAATTATGCAAGCCCACACAGCTTACATTCAATAATAAAAAATGCTTCGAACTAAAGTACCTAAGAAACCAAAAGGTGGTCAGCAGTAACCAAAATGAAACATGCAATGGCAACAACCAAAGGTCTGGCATTGGCAAGAGTGCATTATTTAAATTCCTTTGCAAAACATGCAAATAAAATGGAAAAACATGAAAAATATTTAATTGAAGAAGTGGTCCAACAGCCCTGGCACTAAAAAGCACTATCTTATAGGCAAATGTACACATGTGATAAGGCAAAATGCCATCACTTATTATGTATGAGAGTCAATGGATGCAGTGGGCTGAGTTGCGGCGCCATGCTGCAGGCTGTGTTGGGTTGAAACAAAACATGACCGACATTTGAACAGACCAATGGATAAAGAGCGCTGTCCAAAAGCTTCTGTATGTATGTGCATATGTATGTATTATTACGTTTATTTTGGAAAACAGGAGTCTGGCCCTAAACAGCTAAAGCGGATTATAGGCTAGACCTAAAACAGGCAGGACGACCATAATGAGTGATGAGATGTAGAACATTTTAAGGCAGAATTTTAAATAATTACAGTACTAAATTTCCACGCTCTGAGAATGCAAAAAGTTCACCAACAGAAACGCCCAAACAGTACTTTTGTCAACTTTTCAGTTTGGATATCACACTCTGAGCCAACTTAAGTTTATCATCTTTGCTTCAGGAATTAGGCATTATTCTTCAAAAATTAGTACATATACTGATGTTAGCCATTTGCGGATGGATTTCCCAGCTGAGCCAGTCTATGTCTGGCTCTAGCCCATGACACACACGTGATCGTTGATGTAAAGCATCTGCTGAAGGATGTGTAGTCACTATCTACAAAGCTAGAAAATTAACTGCGGCTATTTAGCTACAGCAAGGGGCACTTTATTTTGCCTGCGAGGTGCCAAACTTAGAAACGTGAAGCTTTTCATTTGTCTGAATCACAGAGAACCAGCTGTAAGTAGCAACATGGTGTGGGAAGGGCAGCTATCCAGCTGGATATCCAAGATGATTGCCCTGGTAACAATTTGACTTGCTTGAAGAAGTTTATTCAGTGTACTTGTAGTCAACCAATTACCAAAAATTCTTGCAAAGAAAAATAGGCTTCTAATTGTTCTTGAAACAATTTGCATATGCTGCAAACATAGCCTCTTCATCTTCGTCGGGGTGCTTCCGGAGGTACTTAATCAATTGGTCCTTAGTTACAAAGCATTTGTAGATTGACCACTTCTAGTTCATCAAGGTGGGTCCAGATAATGCACAGCAGCATGAGAGATGCCTTGATGTGTTCGATGGGCCTGAAAAGATCCATTTATCTCTTGAGAAAGACAGAGAATCGTAAGGAAAATTACAGCTTATTTGTTGCATATATAGAACACGACCTTAGCCACAGGGGCAGGGGGACTCTTCACATATAACTATTCCATTATACAAAAATATCTTTATGACTGGAAGAATCAGCATAGTACTTACCTAGTTAAAAGGGAAGATCATACCTAAGGAAAAAGGGCTTGCAAATGTGCCTTTTTTAGATTTTATTAGGCAGGTAAAGAGGCTTGGAACTGCTCTTATGAATTCTGGGATCTGGACATTTTAAAAACGAAAAACTAAAGTCTCTACCAGTTCCGCAGCCCCCTTCGACCATCCATGAAGGTTAGTTAGCACCCTTAAACACTGTACTTCTAATCCTTGAGACAGACTAAAAATTAAATGCAATAGCCCGTCTCTTCAACAGTCCACTAGTGGCCTGTTCATGAACTCTTTGGAAAAATATTTCTGCTCTGCCCATCTGCAGTAACTGTTACGTTGGCTTGATTCAGATGATAAGTCCCCACATACAGAGCAAAGGATGGTAAACCTTTCTCCTGAAACTGTTCATATATCCGATTTTACCCCTACCTGGTGTTTTGCTACCAGGCTGACAGAGTGATACACTTACCATGGGAACCTTCTCAAAGCAACCCTGACCACTAGAAACTTAATTATTTGATGGTATCCTTAAACCTTAGATTCAATTCTAGACTTAATACTTTCAGCCTTTTTATTAAAGTCGCTTGGGCAACTTGATACATAAATGCCGAAGAGGCCTCATGGCTCTGACCAAAACGTGTGAGACAAATCAACAAAAAGTGTTAACCCACAAAGAATATCAATAGCGCACTACGTCAATAGGAAAAGGTTCTATTTCTCCAACAGAAATGTTTTCAATTCCATCGTGAATTCCATCCTGAAGGTGACCATGTCTTGATCCACTTGGATATGTCGATACAAGGTATTCCCATGAGACAAGGTATTCCCATAATGCATGGCTTAGCACTGAAAAACTGTCTACTTCTAGTGCAAATTTTCCATGCTGAAGTAATTTTGAAGAGTAACACAATGGAGTGCTTCAATGCTCTAGCTTGATATTGGCAAACTCATCCTTGTCTCAGAATGAGAAACCTCTGTTGTAGAAGAATGGATGAGCGATACCAGTGGTTAAATTGTGAAAAAATATTTGGCGAGGTTATTGTCAGGAGGCAGCATGCACCAGCCCATTGCTCATATTAGTGCGCCAATTACAGAACCAAATACTAACCATGAAACCCTACAAGTGGGGCGGGCTGTGGCATAATGAACAGAGCTGCCGTTTTGGAGCTGGAGAACCAGGTTCAAGTCTCGGCGTAGGCCCAACATCCTGTGATTCTGGGCAGATCACTTAATTTCCCCAAGCCTACCATAAATTAATGCGTCCTTAATTGGTGCTCATGAAAAGCGCACCAATACTTTTGGGTCAGGTTTGCGCTATAAGCACCGGGGTTGACGATTAAGTGGCAGTGCTGAGAATCAGAAACCACTTGCTCAAATTAACCCCTTCACTGCGGCGGCTATTCCGCCGCAGTGCTAAGGGGGCGGGGCGGAAATACGGTGGGCGCATGCTGGTGACGGAACCGCTCCGTCACCAGCGTCGGTTGCGCTGTGCTTATGACGGAGCGGTTCCGTCATGGCCCCGCCCGCTCAATAGAACGCTCAGCGCAGGCGCGGAATTCGCGCCGCGCAGGAGCGTCGGGCGGGCCATGACGGAACCGCTCCGTCATCAGCACAGCGCCACCGCAGCTGATGACGGAGCGGTTCCGTCATCAGCAGGGGAGGGGTTAAACACTGACTATACACAGCACTTCTAATTAAATGCAATAAATACATGGCATGCAATGGAAAGATTGTATTGCTGTGAAGAGGTGCTTCTTGGGTTTCATGCCCACAGGAATAAGCACAGACACTCTGTTAGGCGTCTGTAGTGAGATGAGTATGTACTCTGGGAGATCAAAATATACTCCATTAACATAGTAAATATGTGCTAGCATAGAGGATACTACGGTACTGACTCTCCAGGTGTATGGCAACTTTCAAAACAGTCTCGAGAGTAATCAATGGTGGTATAATCCTGTTTATGATGCTGCTCCTACAAGGGCCTCATAGATAGATTTTAGTGAAACTGAGCACTAAGGTTACAGTCTTAAGAGCATTGGCACGATAGAGGTTTGTATTTGTATTTGTATTTGTATTTTAGATTTGTAGAGCGCCTTATCACCCCGGGGTCTCTAAGCGCTTGGCAGGCGAGTGGATACTGGCAAAAAAAGAAGCAGGCTAGATATTACCCCATGCCTCTTGGAAAAGCACGGTTTTTAGCTTTTTCCTAAAAGGTAGGAGCCTGGTTTCTTTGCGCAGATTTTCAGGCAGTTGATTCCAAGCTTTGGGAATTGTGTGGGAGAACGTCCGTCCTCCAATGGAGGACAGTTTGATCCTGGGACAGATCAATAGTGCGGCATCTGCTGAGCGTAAGTTCCTGTTGGGAGCATATGTGACAAGGCGTTTTTTGATATATTTCGGGGCTTGCCCATATAAGGCTTTCTGCGGGATGCATAGGCCTTTGAACTTGGCTCGTTGATTCACTGGCAACCAGTGCAGCTCACGAAGAAGGGGGTGGCCGGTGTCCTTCTTGGTTTATTATAGATGAGTCTGGCCGCGTCATTCATGACAATCTGAAGTCTTTTGGTAAGTTTTTTCGGAATGCCGAAATACATGACGTTACCGTAATCCAGTCGAGCCAGAATTAAAGCTGACACTGCTCTTCTGAGGGTGTCCGCCTTTAGGATGGGAGATAGTTTGCGCAGTTGTCTCAGGAGGCCTACACAAGTGCCCACCACCGCCGAGACCTGGGCTGACATAGTGAGATTTGTGTCGATAATTATGCCAAGGCTTTTTACTACTGTTGCCGGTACTAGGGGGTTGCCTAATTCTGTGGGCCATAGGAGGTCACTCCAAGGGCTAGATGCTGTCGTGATAGTAAGAACCTCTGTCTTGTCCGGGTTGATCTTTAAAAAGTTTGCCGTCATCCAGTTGACGGTAAATTTTAGAATATTCTTCAATTTTTGATCTGCCGTGGGGGAATTGCCTATCTGAATGATGATCTGGGTGTCGTCAGCATAATTGTATATACTACAGTCCATCTGATTCAGAGATGAAATGAGGGGCTGCAGATATGTATTGAACATCAAGGGGGATAGGGCTGAGCCCTGAGGGACTCCGCATGTAATCCTAGCCGCCTCTGACACCAGGTCATCCAGTTGTACTTTCTGAACCCGTTCACCAAGGAACGAGGTCAGCCAGGCGTGGGCCGTGCCCTTGATACCAAACTCCCCCAACCGCGACAGAAGGAAGTCATGATTGACCGTATCAAATGCCGCGGAGAGGTCGAGTAGCACCAGGGCACAAGGATCTTTATTATCTGTTTTAAGACGCAGATCATCTAGCACGGAAAGCATGACTAATTCCGTGCTATTGTGGGCTCTAAACCCCGCTTGGTTGGGTTCTAGTAGTGAATTACTCTCCAGGTGGTGAGAGAGGCTGGACAGCACATGATGTTCCAGTATTTTAGCTAAAAAAGGCAGTTAAGAGATGGGCCCTGTAATTCTTTCGGATCTTGGTGTCAGCTCCAGCTTTTTTTAGCAAAGGAATCAGTCGTGCCTCCTTAAGAATGGAGGGGACTTGTCCGGAGGTCAGGGAACCGTTTAGGAGCAATAAAATGTCGTCCTCCAGACCTGGCCACGCTTGTTTAAATATCTGTGGGGGGCAAGGGTCCGCCGGAGAGCCAGATTTAACTTGGTTCATCACTTTTTTCAAGGTTTTCTTGGTGAGTAAGGGTAAGGAAGTTAACGGCTCAGTGACTGTGGGGGGGAGGGTTTGGGGGATTACCGGGCAGTCAAATATGGGGGTGCAAGGAAGAACTGTATGGGACTCTATAGCCAAGAAGCGGAGAAGTCAAACATAAAGAGTGGGAGTGGAAGCAGAGAGGAGCGACCAAACAGAAATGATTTAGGCTAGTTCACATCAGTGCCCAGGATATTCATATCATTAAGTCGCCTTATCCTGAGTAAATTGTCCACTTCATTAAAGGTGGCACATGGACTAAGAAGGATCAGGGCAGTTGTTTGTGAATTGTTAAAGATAATCCAAGATCCTCATAAATGGTCATTAGCAAAGGGTGTTGTGTTTTCAAAAATGTGACTTTCTTCATAACGGCCTTTTCCAGGAGTTTAGCTTGATAGCACAAGTTCAAAACAGGTCTAGAGTTAGCCGAGTAGGAGGCATCAAACCCTTTTTTTAGTAATGGTAGCAGAGGGTCATTCTTGAGATCAGAAAGCAAATTGCAAGCATGTGGACAGAGAAGTTAACAAGGGTTAATATATGGCAGACAAAGGGACCAAGAGTTACTAAGAAGCACAAACAAGCAGGCAGCAAATATCAAGGACTGACTCTGTACATTTTCTACATTTGACCAAGATCTAAAATTCTTTCATGGGAAGAAATACAAATAATCCAATTTCACATGTGTTCACCTATCAGTTGTAGTAGTTTAGGTGGATTGCCAGTAATCAAAATGATAGTAGAAATCTTGGTGTTAATAAAAGTGGAAAGCTGATCACGCAAATCATGAGAAGGAGGTGCAAGGAGGTGCATGACAATTAAGGTTTCCAAAGAATGAAAACCGTGAAGCATTTTACAAAGTTATTTTTGAGGTAACTACATCTTTAAAATATATTTAGAATCATGGATTATATTTTCTTGCTGAACTAGAGCTCTGTAATGATGAGATTTTGGCAGTTGGCACTGGAATCACAATGCAAACTCTTTTTTGGGTGGTATTGTAGTTTAAAAACAGAAATATGCCTGGGACCACAGGAAGGCAGAATGTAGGGAGTGTATAAATCATACTACATCAGTACTTATGGGCCCAAATCCGACTCGCTCATAGTGCCTTACCTTCCCTCCTATTCTTCCCAGAGTAAGAGGTAAATTGCCACCCCAGAACACAACTCTCTAGTTCTCAAGGGAACCCGAAGAAACAGACCATCACCTTTTCTTTTCTCACTCATGCACGTCCATAACAAGCAAAAGAGAGACACAAAGAAAGTTTATAATAATTATTGAAACTATTGTGTTCTATCCTGAAGCAACTGTGCTGCAATTAGAAAACATATGCAACTGAGTAAAGTGATCAGCATTACAAGTAAACTATAAACAATGTTAAGTGCTACCATGGTGAACGATATATCTGCCTCAGCCTATCCTCACTAGATGAGCACAGTGATATATCAGAGATCTCTAGGATGAAAACTGGGTCTTATACCTGGCATTTGGCAGTTAGGTAGTCGGCATCTTAGGTTGCGCAACGCTGGCATGCCAGTCCCTGGACCTTTTCCTATGCAAGAATCCTCCTCTTTGTTTTCAAAGGGCAAGTCTTGGTGTATATGATAAGAGGTGTCTACTTGAAAATAGCAGATGTATCTGTGTGTTGAGTTTATATGCCAAGCTGTGCTGCTAACCGATCAAAGAAAAACGCAGGGCATGGTGTTGTTCGACCTTGTACAAAATGATCAGACTGAGTCTCAGAAAGGAGAACTGAATAACAAAAATAAGTTCAGCGTATTTCTAAAACAATATTGTGGCACAAAAACATACGCACTGTGTGTAACGTGCAAAGCGGCCTACAACATGCACCTAGGCTAAAATAAGGGAGAACTAAATGGGCTCTAAAGGGAACTCATGACCGTATAGCAATTTAGCTTTGTCCAAATTGAGATTAAAGCCATCCAGTTTTCTTTCTGAGGACTCAAATTGCATTGATAAATTAGACAATTTTTATCGAGAGCCATAGAGAGACAGCCATTAAAGGCCATTATGAGATGTGAGCCATCATCATATCAATTAGCAGATGAGTTCATACTTGAATTAGGCTACCTACTGCCTTACAAGTCCACTAAAAGTGATTTTCAGGGTTCTTGTGATGGACAGATATAAATAATGGGAATTTTTTAGATGGGAATTGCAATGCTTATCGCACAATGAACTATATGACCAAAAGGATAGGGTGGCTAAACTATATTGCATTCTTCCTTGCAAGTCATATATTTAGGGTATAGTCCTTAATGTGAATGCAGCCTACCAGCACTTGTTCAAAGTGCAGTTTGGATGCAGAGTTTTCAAAGTATGGTTATCAAAGTATTCATTATGGATTTTCAAGCAACTAAATTACAGCCTTCAATTTAGAACAGGGAGAGTACATTAAGGTAAAAAGTTTGAGAAAAGTAAAGATTTACTCTGCCCAATTAAATCTGAAACGGTTAGAGACTTAGATATGATGTTTGTTTCCTTAAGAAAATCAGGTACACGGCAGACCCTTTTTAGTAGAAAAGGAAATTGAAATATTTCATTAAGTTATTGTTCAATAAGAATGATTTGGGGGAGGGTTATATAGGTCCCTTGGTCTCTTTCTGTGCAAAAAAATCTGATCATAACAGAAGATTAGTTGAGCAGGGCTATATTCAATGGAGCCTTCAATAAAACTCTTTTGTTTCGAGGTGGGGAGTATAACATATTCAGCCTCTGTGATTTAGATGTTATGTTTTCTTTTTTAACCTCCATAGTGAAGCTTTGGATTGATAAGAATCTTACTGCATTTAATCAATATGCAGGGGGCGTGGCTTTAGTGCGAGGTGGAATTGCTGCCTCTTGAGGGAGCTCGGCAAGCCGGATTCACAATTCGATCAATACCATCCGTCATAGCCACCTGTGCGATACCAGGACCACTTGGGACGGTGACTCATCATGACGTGTTGATGCGGGGAAGTTTACATGCCTGTAGCCACGGTAAAACTGCCTGAAATGGACGATTATGTGCTGACCCGGCCGGAAAGAAAATGGCGCCTGCCCGTATCTCGGCTGCTGAGATGCATCGCTGAAACTCAGTAAGGGCGGTGATCGAGCCCGTGCGGACATGCTTTCGGAGCGGTAGACCGGCTGCGGCGCCGGGGGCGGAGACCTGCAGACAGCAGACGCTTCTACATTGGAACTGCGCCCGGCGTTGCAGCCGTGGTGACCGGGAGCGTGAGGGACCGGTGGGCCCCGGGCTGCTGCGGCGTGGTGCGCAAGACCCGCCCGAGTGGACGGGCCCATCAAATGAGGAGCCTGGTGCGGTCTGTGGCAAACGACTTCGGGCAGAGCTAGTACCGGAGGGGAGGACTGGTGTTGCCGAACAGGTGCGGGAGCTGCAGGGAGCGGTCACCTGCGCGCTACAGCCACATCCAACGCGACAGCGGTGGTGGCCGGGAGCAGGAGAGTCCCGTGGGTTCAAAGCTGCTACGGCGAGGTGTGCGGGACTGGTCTGGGAACATCGGATGAACCATCAAGGAGTCTGGTGCTATCAGCTTGACGAAGGCACAGTAAGTGGGGTGTGAGGCGCAGGCTGGGCCTCGTGTGGGTCAGGCAGTGCGGCCCTGTTTGGATGCCCCAGTATATATGCGTGGTGGTACCTGGCAGGGTTGGGGCTGTCTGGCTTTCTGAGGTGCAGGAGCGTGGCACCCCTATGGTGGGCATTGGTTGTATGTGGATCTGACACTCTGCGGTGGGGAAGTACTAGCCGGAGCGTCCCAGTGTGAAGGCTGGCCTGCTGTTTCGGGTCGGCGGGCAGGGGGCGCTGCGGGGGTTCCCGAGCTACTGAGGAGCAGGTCGCAGCGATGCCCTGTGTGCATAGAGAGTCCCAATACGTCTTATAAGTCTCCTGCAAGATCATCTATTGGACAGTGATGTGCGCACTACATGGAGGAAGAGATCGGCTGCACACGTGGCAGGCGTAGGGCTCTACAGTGGTGACCACAGGTCTTTTTGATGCTGAGGCTGGGTGTCCTGGGTGCTGGCTGTGACTCGCTCTGAGTGAAGGAGCTGCTTCAGACCTATTTGGGGCGCACAAGGCGATGTGACCTGCAGACTACAGTCTATGTGTCTCGATACCAGCTGACTCCCCCAGATTGTGACGGCTGCGGAGCTGCAGAGCGGGTGTGAAACTGGTAGGCCTTTCGACGGTGGGGACCACTGAGACCGGGTATGAGCAAAGTGGCGAGGCTGGATACTGCACAGTACCCTGTTGACATCATCACAAGTATGGGAAAGTCTGACCCCAAACAGTCCAAGCTGCAATTTGACAATAAACGCAGCACACGTGCCAGTGAAGCAATGGGTGATCAGGGCGGGTCGCAGGGTGCCTCGGGGAATGGTGAAAGACACGGAGGATGACACCAGAACTATCCTGTTAGAGCTACGAGCTGGCATGAAGTAATTTGATAGTAAAAAAGATGCGCTGGCGTCTGGACTGAATGTGGTAAAGAAGAAAAAGATAAGCATGAGCACCGGCTAGACGTCCTGGAAAATAGATTATCAGACACGCAGGATTCGTAAACTGAGTCTCGGACGGAAATCTTGCAGATGGAGAAGGTACTGGGAATTATATGGGCAAAGAACGAGGACTTGGAAGCGTGCTCTAGGCGCAACAACCTCCGCATTATTGGCCTGCCAGAATCCACCGCCATTTCCAAAATGCAGTCATTCATAGATGGGTTACTGCGTGAACTGTTTGGCTCAGTGTTGTCCACAGTAATGATAGCGGAGAGGGTACACCATTCCTTGGGTCCCAGACCTCGGCCGGGTGCACCACCCCGCCCGATAATTGCGCTCCTCCTGAACTATGCTGACAGAGACGCTGTCCTGAGGGAGGCTAGGGCTAAGGCCCCTGTTACATATAAGAGAGACACATGATATTTTTTTCCCGACTACACTCCAGTAGTGCAGGCAGCTAGGAGGGAGTTTGTGCCAGCGAAAAGAATGCTGCAGGCTGCTTTGGTGCCCTATGCTATGTTATACCCGGCCAAATTGAAAATAACGCACAAGGGGCAGGGGCACTTCTTTATTGACTCAAAGTTGGCCCTAAAATTCTCAAAGCACATCTGTAAGTCTAGGCCTTGGCAGGGTGGGACGGAGAGCACAGCAGCGTCATCGAGCTTGGAGGAAACAGACTGAGTTTGGTGATATTGTATTCAATCTGTTGGACATGGGCAGGTTTTTTTTTTCTCTTTTGTTGGTACCAGTCGCGAACAGATGTTGATCCGATACTCTATGTTGAGCATGTGGTGGACAGGAAGTGCTTCCCTAAACACACGTTATTTGTTTCATGAGGTTACAGTCAGTTGGAACTGATCAGTGTATCAGATGCTGGTCAAATTCATTATTAAGACGCAGAGGTGTCCTACAATGACTTACTCTGGAAACCACACCTCGGTGTGAGTTTTTGTTGCCGATCCTGTCCCCCTAGCGAGTGTTCCCCAACTGTTGAGTTGTATGGTAAATGGGGTTGATGTGTGGGTGGGGGGTAGGTTTCGATCTCGACCTAATTGGGAGGTTGGAGTGGGCGAGGGGAGGGAAGTGAGGGGTCTGTGTTGTATTTTCTTTTTACACATCTTCCACTGAAGTTGGTTGGAGTGAAAGCTAAGAAATGTGAGGGATTACCTAGATACGATGTTGGCGGTACCCCTTCGCAGTTGGTCGAGTCAATGATGGGTTGGACAGGAGCTGATCAGAGTTGTGATGGGTGATAAGATTTCAAATGTTGACCAGGAATGTGAGAGGCCTCAACTCACCTAAAAAAGTAAGAGAAGTGGTAGCCTATTTGAATCGACATTCAAGTACACATAGCCCTGCTGCAGGATACACACTTGACAAAAAACACTGAACGGGGAATTGCGGGGAGATGGGCGGGTTTTAAGCTGGCAGCTTCATTTTCATCATATGCAAGAGGCACGATGATATTGGTAAAAAGAGGAGTAGTGTTTCAGCCAGCCCGTACATTTGTTGATGACTAAGGTAGATGTGCGATGGTGCAGGGGAGGTTGGGAGGTTCGTTGGTGACTATAATTAACATGTACGGACCCATTGTGGATGACCCGGTGTGTTTTTCTCGATTGTATGGGGTATTGAGAACTTATCTAGAGACTACCTTGTTGTGGGGGGGGGCTTAAACACATATTTAAACCCTGATCTGGATAAGTCCAATCCAATGGCTCATCGCACGCCCAAAGTAGCCGGATGTGTTTCCTGCGCCATGGAGGAATTTGGATTGAGTGACGTGTGGAGAGTGAGGAACCCCCTGGCTAAAGAAGGAACACATGCAACACGTTTGCATAAAAGCTGGTCGAGGTTAGATTACTTGCTGCTGGGAGGGGAGGCCATGGACTGGGTGCGGGAGGTGGTGAATCTACCACGCACATTGTCGGATCATAATCCAGTGCAGCTAGACTAAGAAATCCAGACGGCCTTGCATCGCCCTTTCACATGACGGCTGCGCTCCGAGGCACTGCTCGACCCGATATATGAGAACACAGTGAGAGAGGCTATTGAACAATATTTTGCAATTAATAAGGGTACGTTAAAAGAGGCCTCAATGTTGTGGGAGGCCTTTTAGGTCACGAACAGGGGGGTGCGCATTAGCACCGCCTCTGGCATACTAAGGGACATTAGGATGCAGCTACAAAACACTGAGAATGCCCTGCGAGAGTTGGAGCGTAGCTATGCCACGACTCCGGCGGCAGATACCTTGGCTCGTATAAATGAGTCGCTCAAAGACTATGACACATTGGCTGAAACTAAGATCAAATATCTATCGTGCAGACACACGGCCAGACGTTATGGGGAGGGAGGAAGACCGGGGCGCACACTGGCAAACAAGATTAAAGATCGCATGGAGCAGCCACATACTGATATGATCACAGACGCACATGGGGGAACATTATCGTCCACTTGCCATTACAGAACAATTCAGAGAATTTTATGCAGATTTATACACTTTCAAGGGGGGTGCGGCGGAGACTGAATTGGAGGAATATCTAGAAGATGTAGCGTGCGCCTGGCTATCAGATGCGCACAGAGAGTCATTGTGTGTGCCTATAGACGAGCAGGATATCAAGGCAGCGATCTCAGCTCTTTCTAAAGGGAAAGCACCTGGGCCTGATGGCCTCAGTGTGGAATTTTATAAGATGTATACAGACCTACTCTCTCCATACTTATTAGAGATGTACGCTGAGGCGCATGAGTCTGGGAAGCTACCGCCGCCATTGCAACAAGCATTGATAATAACCCTGCTCAAAAAAGATAAGCCGCCGGACAGATGTGACTCCTATCGCCCTCTGTCGCTGATCAATATTGATGCGAAAATATTGGCTAAGATCTTAGCGACAAGGTTGCAACCCCTGATGTTGTGCCTGGTCTTGCCTGATCAGTCGGACTTTATATCTGAGAGAACCACGTTGCATAATCTTCAGACTATATTTTCCATGTTCCACATACTTGAGCTGAGCATGTTAGCTGCAGCTGTACTACTAGACGCGGCAAAAGAGTTTGATTCGGTGGAATGGAATGATATGCTTTTTGTTTTGCGGCGGATGGGATTCCCACCCTTATTCATACAGTGGATTGGAGTGCTCTATGCGGACCCGTCGGCTAGAGTGTGTGTTGGAAGGCTGACTTCCGAACCTTTTAGCATAGAGAGGGGCACGAGTCAGGGATGTCCACTATCCCCACTGCTATTTCCAATCATACTGGAACCATTGGCGTGTGTCATTCTGCAGAGGCATAGGGAGACGGCACTAAATGTTAACTATTGCACTGTAGCTATATCGTTATACACCGGTGATATGGTACTTTTCGTTCGTGAACCCTCTCGGTATCTGGCACAGCTGCTCCGGGAGTACGTTTGATTTGGTCGAATATTGGGCCTCTTTGTCAATTGGGACAAATCCACTATCAGTCCGCTGACGGAGTCCTCTGTACAACCAGATAAGGATTTTCCGCTGGTATAGTCTATGGAGCCGGTAAAATACCTTGCAGTCTGGATCCACAGAGATCCGAAAATAGTTATATGGGAAAACTATGGGAGAGCATACACCAGGTTGGAGCAGCAGGTAGACGTCTGGGTTTCGCTGCCGCTATTACCGGCGGATCGCATTGCACTAATTAAAATGGTGGTCTTGCCACGGTTTCTGTACCTGTTTGTTAATATCCCGGTGGTATTAACGATGAGATTTTTCCATAATATTTAAGGGGCTTTATTGCGGCTAGTCTGGGTTGGCAAAAACGCTTGTGTGTAATGGTCGACTCTCACCAATGGGTATGACAGGGAAGGGTTCGGAGCGCCGGACTTTTTTGCTTACAATCTGAGTGCGCAGGCACAATACGTATATTACTGGCTGAGACCACATGCATATACTCTGCATGTTGCGGTGGAGGAGGGGGATGTCTCCCAGGTTCCGTTGCACAGCATGATTACTCACCGGGCACGCGGTTCCCCGATAACTGAAATACATGCGTTGCACGCAGGCATTGCCGCCAGGCAGGCGATAGGGTGTTTGGCGCACAAGCTGCTGCTATATGCTCCGGCCCTGTATGTAGAGCACCACGCTGCGCTGTCGGTGACTCATGAGGTGCCGTCGATGCGTTTGCTTCATGAAGTAGGCTTTCAACGGATGCAAGATGTATATCCAGACGGGTAGTTTATCACACAGGATGCTCTCCAATACATTAGCAATCCACCATTGCTATTCAGGTTCGCAATGCACCAACTGCGACATGCGATTAGGGTGCATTACACCACGTACCCTCTGGAGCCTCCCACGCTGCTATCACTGCAGTTTGTTCTTACCACTCCCACTAATAAAAAACTGATCTCCAGATTATATAAGATGATTATGGATGAATGTATAAATGGACCGGACAGAAGCTGGGAGAGATGGAATACCTGCCTACCTGAGCCAATTTCGGAGAAGGAATGGAAGTATGTATGTGAATTGACAGGGACGCTCATTATGAATGGGAATCTACGCATCACCCATTTTAAATATATACATCAGGTGTATTACACTCCTGCACGGATGCATAGTTTTGGACTGTGTGATTCTGATTGTTATGTGCGTTGCGGGCAGGGGATCGCAGATTTTTTACATTTGGCTTGGGGATGTCGAAAGGTGTATGAGTTTTGGGAAGTGGTGGTGCGAAACTTAAGGACTATGGTAGATGTGGAGCTCCTGTGTACTCGCTTGTCTGCCTGCTCTGCTGCGTGCCACACAACAGAGGAGTGAGTGGGATATTTGTAAGATTGGCCTTGCTGATGGCTGCGCGAAGGGTGGCGATTACGTGGGGGGGAAAACGTAATCTGAAAGTAGGACACTGGTTAAAGGACATTGTTGGACCCGGCCCTTTAGGCAGGTTCACCCCGAGACTTTTTGCTTTTTCCTAGCCTGTTTCTGGAACCTGGTGGTGGTGATTTTAGGCCTCTACGCACTTTTTCACTGTGGTACAGTGTAAAGTGCTTGAGCTCTCTGTGTATGTGTGGTGAGTGACCTGCCCTCCCATAGGTATGAATGGGGAATATGTATGCCCATGGTAGTTCCTGATGTGTGGGGAGTGCAGGGGCGAGTTTGGTATGAGAGAACTCGTAAGACTGAATGCTGCGAAATGGTATAGGCGGCATGACTGCGTCTAGTCTAGAAGTGCCACTTTTAGAAGTTGGCATATTTGTGTAATTTGTGTCTGGCGTGTGATTGGCTGGTGAGCCTGGGTCAGGAGTGCCTGGGCCTGCTTGTGGATTGACTGTCTGGTTTGAGGATGACAGGGTCTGCAGAGCCCCCAGGAGGTTGTCTGAGTCAGCCCGTGGATGAAAGGCAGCATCTGCTGCCAGGGAAGTGGGAGGAGATAGCACCTGATAGTGAAGGGCTGTGCCTGCCTGACCGCAATGCTGGCTCCAACCCCCCGCTGGGCGACTGTCACCTCTGTCCCTGATACTGAAGGGACTTCCCTATAACCAGTCCTAGCTGGTTCTCACACTGCCTGCACAAAGACTTCAAAGACTTTTCTGTGTATAAGAAGGGGCTGTGTCCCCTTCCAATTTGTTCTTGTTTCTGACTTGAATCTACCAGGGGCGGGCGCTGCCCAGCCCCTGGATGCCTGGAGGACTTCTGGGGGACCCCTCTGCCTTGCCTGGGCTGATGGGGGGACTTGGCTTTGCCCTGAATTTCTGCTGTTTTCCTGGACTCTGGAGACCCTTGTGCTGGGTCCCCTTTGCTTCGCCTTCCTGAAGGACTTTGTGGAGGACTTTTGGGGCACTAGTGCCTGAGGAGCGCTTTGATTGTACTTGTTGCTGGACTGGTGACCTTTGGCTGCCTTTTAGCGCTAGGAGCGCTTTATTTTTCTGTTGTAGCGCTTGGAAGCGCTCGACTTGCTATTTTTAGCGCATGGAGCGCTTTAAATTTCCTTTGGCGCCTGGGAGCGCTCTATCTGTGTCCTAGCGCTTTGGAGCGCTTTGTTTCCCCCAGCGCTTGAGAGCGCTTTTATTTCCTGTTTATTTGTTGAAATTTACAACGGGAGTCCACCCCGTGCTGTGGCGAGGAAATCGCCGCCGTGGCCTCGACAGCGCGACCAGAGCCAGTGGGCTCGTCAGGAGGGCCTCGCTGCCATTGGCTGGCCCCAGGAAGAGTTGCCGCGCAGCCATTGGCTGCCCACAGGAAGTAGATGTACGGCCCGCCGCCTGGTTGTGGGCAGGGCCAGGTGGACGTGTTTTTCCACTTCCCCCTGCCTGGGGGAAGCCATGGCCTGTTTTGCCGGTCTCCCGTGACGAGAAGGAGACCGGGGAAGAAGATGGCGGCGCCGTTTCTGGCAGGGCTCCCGTGTGCTGGAGAGAGCCCTGCCAGTGCAGGAGGGGCCCGGGTGAAGGAAGCTCCCCGAGTGAGGAGAGCCGCAGATCGCCAGAGAGCCGGTGAGTGCAGAGAAGGGGAGGTAGCGTAGGGGCACATTGCCGGTGCCCGCCCCTCCCCTCCAGTGGATCGCTCGTTGTGCTCCCGCGGCCCGGGGCTCCCATAGCTGTGGAGAGCCCTGGGGCCGCCAACCTGGAAGTGCGTCCTGCCGGTGAGTGATCCAGGGAGCTGGGGAGGAGAGAGACGAATCCGAGCGGCCCCGTGTATGCAGCGGGCCGCTACAACGAGGAGATAGTGGTGGGGAGGGCCCTGCTGGGTACCCCCGCCTGTGACTGTCAGGGTGCTCCGGGCGGCCCCACGTGCGAGAGGGCCGCCCCAACGTCCTGGGGGCAGTTCATGTCTAGAGCCTCGAGGCTCCCTGCCCGCAATATGGTTTTAGAGCCCTGAGAGGCTCCCTGGGCAGTTGTGAGATTTCGAGTCCCCCAGAGAGGGACTCCAACGAGGGGCAGAATTGTGATTGAGCCCCGAGAGGCCCCCTGCCCACATTGTTGGTTTGCGAGCCCAGAGAGGGCTCTTAGGGGGAAAGTTATTTGTAGAGCCTGTGTGGCTCCAGCGAGTGGGTGCAGTTTGCGCCTAGGGGCTAGTGACAGCCCCTGTCGCAGTTTGTCTCCAGCTGCCCAACAATTAGTGGGCAGCTGCACCGTTTAGGTGCAAGATGGAGAGTGAGTCCCTGAGAGGACAGAGGTGGCACAGTGGTGCCAGGCCTGCTACAGCTGCGCAGCACTTAGTGCCAGCTGCAACGTGTAGGCCCTTGTGATTGTTTCCAGGTGCCCAGCAAGTAGTGGGCACCTGCCCCGTTTAGGTTTTGCGCCAGTGGCGCACCCCTGGACTGGTGCTGCATGGCAGCGCGCCCTGACATTTGGACACAGGGCGTCTGAGCCCCAACAAGGCCAGTTGGCCTAGGGACTGCCACAGGTAGTGGCTTATGTGAGTTTTTGCGCAATTGTATGGTTCTTGCACCTCTGAATGTGTTTTCTTGCATCATGTGTTATTCCTGCACCTCTGAATGTTTTTAGACATCATGTGATTTTTGCGCTATTGTATTGCTCTGGCACCTCTGAATGTTTGTATGCATTATGTGTCTTCCTTTTCCCTGCGCTGCACCTCTGAATGTTTTAGGCATCATGTGTCTTCTTTTGCTACACCTCTGAATGTAGTTTATTGCATCATGTGCTTTGTTCTTAACACCGCTGAATGTGTAGGTTTATGCATCATGTGTTTCCCTTTACTACTCCTCTGAATGTATATGTATGCATCATGGGTAATGTGCTCCTTCTTAGACCCCTAAACGCTGTGTGATACTTAGGTGGTTGTCCTTACACCTCTGAATGTTTTAGGCATCATGTGTTTCTCTTTACTACTCCTCTGAATGTGTTTCATGCATCATGGGTAATGTGTTCTTGTTTATACCCCTAAATGTATTTTATTCTTAGGTGGTTGTTCTTTTTAGTACAGGTGGTCCTAGTGAGGTCCTGGTACCTGTTCCCAGTAGTTACTAGATGTATTTTATAACTGTTATCTTGTGCTATACTTATTCTATTTTCTACTAAGTGCTGATTCTGACAGTGGCCCATGTGGCCCTGTCCTGTACATAATCCCTTGTGAATATTGCCCGTGCCAGTTGGCACCATGGATATTGTGTGATACTATCTGATGTGTTTTTTACAATACAAAAGTTATTTTATAAATAACCTTGTGTGGAGTTCCTTTTGTGGTGTGCCTAGTATGTTGTGCGCTGGCGCAAATGCTTTACACATTGCCTCCGAGTTTAGCCTTACTGCTCGTGCCAAGCTACCAAGGGGGTGAGCAGGGGTTATCTTGGCGTGTGACTTCCTTGCCCTGACTAGAATGGTGGTTTCTGCCTGGCTTTGGCGTCAGCCTTAGCCTACCAGAAATAGCCAGTTCTAACAGACATGGTCTACTGTACAGAAACCCCGGAAACCTATGCGGAAGAATTACCAACAATATCGAGACCAAAAGACATTTGGGAGCCATGGCCCCTATTTCCATTGAATAGGTCGGCTGATGCTGAGTAGGGGGAGGACGGTGACAGGAGGGCAGAGGGGTATCCGGAATGTTGACTTGGTGATGCTGCAGTATTCCAACTAGACTATGTAACTAACGATTAGGATGGATCTGAGGATGTGTTTTTCTTTTTTATTGTTTTGCTTCTCATTCTGGCATTATCTGTCCGTTTATAGGACGTATAGGGACGTTGACATATTTGAGTTGATTTTGCTTCTTTGTCATACGTTGAATGTGATATATGTTGAAGGGGGATGTATTGTAAAGTAATTTGTCTGCTTTTTGAAAACTAAATAAAAAAATAAAGATTATTCAATGTGCATTTTTGGAACTTCTTATGGATAAAAGGCAACACCCTCACAGGTTTTATCCATTCTACTGAGGTGGAGAATGGTATGTACTTGAGGCAAATACATATTTTTCAGGTTTCTGTGATTGCAGTAGCATCAACATCAAAATCATGCATGAAATTAGGAGTGGAAGATACATAAGAGACCATAGATTTCTTGTTCAGGATGTCAACTTTGATGTGCTGGGTAGAATATGGGTTACTGGGTTTAAAGAAGGGCATTCCTCTGAGATTGCTTGGGCAGATTTATTTTTTATTGTGTTTTCGACACATGGCTCTTAAGATTGTTTTAGTAGGATGTCCTGTGCAATCTGTGATCACCAAGCGTTTAGGTTCCGGTGTGTTCGAGGAAATGTGCATGAAGGAATACTCTGAAGCACTGTGGTTGGTTTGCAGGTTAAGCTGTTTATGAGTGAGTTGAGTGAGGTATAATTGAGGGCAGGGGTTAGGAAAGCAGTCCCTACGAGGAGATTGCTTGTGGAAGAGAAATCGGGAAGATGGCCTGCAGAATTTGCATCATCTCATGTAAGCAATCAAGTTTAAGTTTTATGTCAAGTAGTTGATTATGGGGAGTGGATATGAGATCAGTGCTCTGGTAAGTGCTTAAATCTATGGAGTAAGTTTGTGTGCCGTTTTGTCTATTTTCACTCTATGATCTGTATGTAGATGATAATAGGGAGATCAGGGCAGTGGAGAACGGAGAGGAAGAGGTGCTATAGTTAGTAGAGATGGAAGGCATGGTATCATCATTAATGTTCCTAATCATGGTAAAAATCTTTAGTGTATGTCATTTGAAACAACAATTGTTGCTCATTTTCCTTCCAATAGTGATTTGTCTCAAATCTTGAAATTTTATTACATGGTTATACAACTGCTCTTTCCGAAACCTCCTTTGTATTTGCAGAATAGAGCTGGTAAAGCACCATACTTGTTTACGTATCGCTCACACGGTCAAGCATACGTTAACTTTTTCCAGTCTTACCCCAGCAGAACTCGGTCAACAGCAACATTTGTTGAGGAAGAGATCAGCAGTTTCCATGGGGTTTTCCTTGGGCCATCCTCTGCTTCACTCTTTTCAAAGAGCTGGACCAAGAACAACACTACCACTGACAACAAATAACTCTTTCCAGCTCCAAATACACCTGCAAATGTAAATGAGAAACAAATATTTTTATTTAATGTGTTATTTTCACCAGAAATTGTTTAAAAAGTGAAAATGAGCAACCTCTCCCAAAGGGTATGTAAAAGGTGGTGAGCAAAAGCAGAACATATTACAAACAAGAGAACGAGCTATTCTGGCAACTTGGTGAGGATACCTGTGTGGGAGCACTTCTTATGTCTTTACTGCAGTGTAACAGATACGGGGAAGGACATAGAAGGTCATGGTGTCCCTGGAGACTTTATGGGTATAAGCTTGCAGTAAAAAATAAAAGCTTACCAAAAAGACAACTCTGGACAAGGAGCCAAGAAATGTCTAATATTGTGATGACATAATGGGGTGTAGGATTTGCAAATATTTCACTGCGGGGCATACATCGATGCACTCTTGGTGCAAATGCTTGGCTTGCGGTGATCGACCTGTGTTATTATTAAAGGGGCGGGGCGAATGACGGGTGCCCCTCCCATACCTAATTTCTTAGGCCGTTGCCCCCAACTGATCGCTGCTATTGGTAATTGCTTTTATTTGATTATGCAAACAACCCTATAACACTCTGTTGCCTATTTCATGTACTAAAATAGTGTGCTGTTCGTCCAAATATCACATGTGGTACAGCATCTACCTCAAGCTTAATGTTATTTTACATATAGTCCCTTATACAGGACTATGAGTAGTCTTCTGAGATTCTTCACGTTACATCGCCGTTCACAAGCATACTTTCTCATGGACCTCCGACAGAAATACCACAGTTGGAGACCACGATCTGTCTGAGAAAGGCATACATTGTTACATCATGGCAATAATGGTTCCAAGGTCTTCCTGGCTTATAACCAAGTCAGGCTCACACAAACTGGGCTATCTGAGCCGAGGGATGTGCACCCCGCTCAAACAGGTTTGCAGTGCTGTATTCCACCTTGCACAATGCCACACCCTTTAAATGAAAATTATTAGTAGCGGAGACTAAGCAGCAAACGGAATTATTGAAAATACTGTGGTAGCTCTTTTTTAAATAATTTTTACATTCTTTCTATTCTGTATTGTCATTATAACTGTCATATTTGCTAGAAGCGCCTGGATACCCGTGGGATGACAGTACGCGCTATATACGTTTTAAAATCAATCAATCAATATGCTGTCCACTACCCTGGGTTCTAGCAGAGGACTCCTATCACAATAGTAAAGACTTCATTATTGTTTTCTGGCTTGTATTAAACACAAAAGGTAATGGGAGGAATGCTTCCAAATAATCTACACTAAAGGCAATCGCACAAGGCAGCATTCCAATCCATTATAATGGATTTCCTCGAGCAAGAGGGTCAGTACTGATTTGTATTAGGTGGGCCTCTTTCTAGAGTGGCACAGTGGGGTTGACACATGATGGGTTGGAATTCTACCCAGAGCGATTACCAGTATTCTGAAGAAACTTAAGACTAGTTAGACAGATTCGTTTTTTTATTCAGTGGCAAGGCCATGACGTCGCTGTGAAGGTGTAAACACCCCAGCACACAGCTTTTCTTTCGCAAAACCAAACTTGATCCACAGTGCAAAAGAATGAGGTGCAGACGTTTATAGCAGCTATGAATTATATGTTGGCAAATGTTCCAGCACATAGGCAACTGCAGCCCCTCACTAGCTAGCTCAACACCAGAGGAATCCCTTTGAGTGTTTAACATGAGCATCTGCATGTCATTGGCTCCAGAAGCACAGAAAGAGGTACTCCCATTCCAGTAATACCTCTAAAGCGCCGCCACACTGAAATTGCACTGAATTCACTGGTGATTCAGATGAGCAAATTGGTTTATGTTGGTATTTTTATGTACAGGAATTGTCAAAGGAAATAATACACTTTCATATCACATGCAATCACAAGTGGCTAAATCTCCTTCTCTACAGTTGGTGTTTAGTCAGACTAAATTAGGCCATAGGCAGGTTTCAGTCTTTAATCCCATTGCTAAGGAACTTGGCAAAAGCGAAAGGCTTTTGGGGTGTATTAAAAAGTGAATGATAAATGGATGTGAAAGTTAATGGAGAACCTTGGCTGATAAGAAAAAAATACTTTACATTTACATTACAGCTCTACAGCTTTGGTAGCTTTCATAGATTCATATGCCTGAATCATTCCCTGTCTAGTAAACTTCGGTAAGGAAAGTTAAGAAAGTAGTTTACAGAAAACACGATTTTAACATTGCAGTGTCCTCTTCACTGTATGACCTAATCTACAATCAAGGAGAGGGAGAGGGTAAGAACTCTACTCTCCTCAGTGGATTCAATAGTTCACATTTTTAACAGGTAGTAAAGAATCAGGAATAATGGAAACAGGGCGAGCCACGTGTGAATCTAAGGAGGATAGCAAAAAAAAGAAGACTAGCAGTTACATGTAAATAACGTTTTTTTCTTCTTTAGCATCAGATCGTTCATAGATTCACATCCTTTTATTATGCTTAACAGGGTGTAATCTGATGGTCATCACAACTAGTCAGAGAAAGACTCATGCAGGCCCAGATAAGGCGCAAAACAATCTACGACAACAAACATAGGTGCAAACACTTGGAACTCAGGGCAGGAGACGTCGTTAAGGTAAGGAAGAGTGGCTACATTGGGAAGAGTCATGAGAGATACACCAACCCCCTATCTGTACGTGAAGTGTACTGCAATTCAGCACTCTTAAGTGATGGTAAGGTGTAGCACTTCTCTGCCCTCTCCGCCTACAGACCTCCGGTCAAAAACGCCCAACTCTTCTCTTCAGACTACGAGTCCGACTATGAATGGCCTGCACCATCAGCTATGACGGAAAGCAACAACTCACAAACCGTCTCCGCGCCTGTGGACATAGCATCCAATCAGAGCAGAGGGAATCAGACGCATGTTGCCACCCACACCTGTACATGACACAGTACAGCCAATCAGTAGGAGCAGGGCAGGGAGGTTGTTAGGACCGGGTAATCAATGGAGAGAGCGAGGGTTTTGAGGGGCGAGTCCCATCCCCAGATATGTAATCATGAAAACAAATTGGACAGTGGGCCAGTCCAATTTGTTTTCAGGTAGTTAGGACCACCTGCAAAACTAAAAGACTATGTTTGTGAATAGTTTTCCCCGCAGACATTAACTGTTCCTCACCTCCCGTTTTTCTTTCTTTCCTCCTAAAGAGAGGAGATGTGTTATGATTGTATGCATGTGTCCCCACTAGGACACTGTTCCGGTTTTGCATTGCTGTGTCCCTGCGCGGACACCATACTATCAGTGAGGTCACCAGCTGTGAACTGTCAGGTTGACAGTTGACAGCTGATCGCCGGACTGACTGGGAGTGTCTACGCTCCCACTTGTGTAGGAGCAAGTGTTGGCTTATTTGAATAAAGAACTCATTCAACTTCATTGTGCCTTTGGAGTTCTTAACACAGAGAAATATAATTGGAAAACCACAATGGACTGGAGGGGATAACCTTATGTAAATAATTTCAAAAGCACAGACAGTCCCACATTGCGTCCATCCTCGTGTGCAATTGAGGTGTCAGTGCTTTCTGAAAGAGTGGGTTGTTCTCTATATTGCTGCCGTACATATTTCCAGAAGGTGATCCCGGAGAAAGTGCTACCATTCTAGCCAAGCCCCTGGAGGGGCAAGAATTATCTGCACCTGGTAAAACCTACCAGCATGTGTGACAAGCTGCAACGCAGGCAGCAATCCATCTTGTTAGGCCTAGTTCAGATAATGCCTGCCCTTGGTAGCTTGGCAGAAGGCCACGAAAAGTTGATCCATTCATATTAATTTTTGTTCAAATAAATCTTCAGGCATGTCTAGATATCCAAAGAGTGCAGGGTCCTGTCAGCTGTGGTAGAATATTGAGAAAAGAATGTAGTACCATTGGTAACTTTACATGGAACAAAGTGGTAACACTAGGTATATATTCTAAGGGGTTCACCGTCCTTGAAGAAACACCAGTGTAGCCCTTCAATTAAAAGGACAGAAAAGAATGCCCGAACAGCCCCACTCTGCACTTTAAAGATCAGCTTGAAAGCTTAGATTCATCGCGACTCGTTCAATCCGGCTGCTGTAAGGAGAGGACAGCTTAAGTATTAAATGAAGGCACACAGAAAACCATGAAGTGCCCATTGATTTAACCTAAGCAATTAGCTCATGTGTCCTCAACTCATTTGACTATGCTGGAGTCGACATTTATGAAGGGTAACGCCCACAGGATGACCTCATTAAAATTATTATGTTCCATGTGAAGGAGGTTGAAACGCGTTGGTGCCAGATACAGAAATAAGAAGAGTGTGTGATCACACCAGGATATTTCCCCAGTGTTGTAAGTGAAGGCACACTACTTATATGAACTCTCTTGGGGGCATCGGAATACAAACAGCCCCCTCTGGGACTTCATTTGTTGAAAAGAACGAAATCCCTAATATGTACTGAATAACTCTCTGTACTAATAGGACACTATGATGTTGGTATGTTATATTAATTTATAAAGTGCACGGCTACTAGGCAGAGTGTCATGGCACTGGCATTGGAGGAATCGGACTGGCCTTGGGATTAGCTGTTAAAAAGACAGGTTTTGAGCTTCATCTTGAACATATCAAGGCTGTGTATAAGCAGAAGATCTAGTGGGAGTCTATTCCAGAAGAGAGGTCCTAGATAGGAAAAGGATCTCCCGCCCATTGTGAGGCGATCAATGCGGGGCACCTTTGCAGGCATGCCAAAGAAGAAGGAGAGTGCGAACAGGAGTGTAAGTACTGATTCTTTTCTTGAGATATGATGCCCAGTCCCGAGCAAGGCCTTATGCAAGAGGACCATTGCTTTAAAAGCCACCCTCTTTTTCAAAGGGAGCTAGTGCAGGGCACTTAGGTGAGGGGTCATGTGGGACCTGGGAGAAAGTCTGAGCAGCAGTCATGCTGCGGAGTTCTGAACCACCTGTAGTCTGTTAAGGAGATAGCAAGGGAGGCCCATGTACAGAGCATTCCCATAGTCTAATCCAGACGTAATAAGGGCCTGCATTACCTGCCTGCCAGCATACTCGGATAGTAGAGGAAGAATTGTTTTTAGCAAGCAGAGCACTCTGAAGCATGAACCAGCAAGAGCATTAATCTGTGGAAGGAAGGAGAGGGCACTATCTATTTTGATTCAGAGATTCTTGATGTAGTTTTGAGCGAGGCCAGCGTGCGGCAGGTTGTTTGGCCAACAGGCTTCCACGAAGTTGTGGGGGACATCTCCAAAGGTCACAATCTCTGTTTTATCCGAGTTGCATCTCAGATGGTGCAACTCCAGCCACTGAAACACCTTGGTGAGACAGCAAGAAAACAACTTCCCGTCTAAGTCCATGCCTTACTCGCATGTACACAGAAGCTGCGTATTATCTGTGTACGAGATGACTTTAGCACAAAGACTCCGCAAGAATAGCAAGGGGTGTCAGATATACATTGAACGGAGTGGGACTGATAGCCGAACCCTGCGTAACACCCACAGAAAGTGGTCTAGCTTGTGTTGTATAAGGTGGCAGCCAGAATTCCGGAGTTCGTCTGTACAGAAATGAGGCGAACCAGTTGAAGGCCAGGTGTCTGATTCCTGTCTAGTGAAGGCACTCGAGCAGCATAAGGTGGAACCTCTGGGAATTCATTTGTTGAAAAGAATGAAATCCCTAATAAGTACTGAATAACTCTCTGTACTAATAGGAGACCATGATTTCATGATTGTACTGACTGATTTTTGTGTGATTCATTTTGTGTCTTATTTTTGTACGTCATAAATCTATGCATATTCATGTTTCCAGTTCATGGAGTGATTAATAAATAATTATTTTCTGAAATAACACAAACTAACTTATTAATGCACATTGTTTATATTCCTTGTGTATTATTATATAAATTAGTGCTTGACCTATGGCAATTAGGGTGTCTTTGTATTGTGTTTTTAGTATATTGGTACCTTTTGCAGGAGCCTTAGAGAAATCAACCCCAATTCGTTCAAGTAGAGCCTTTAGTAGAAAGGCTTGAAGTTGCCCGACTCATCTGGCTGAGGTGATGGTCCCTAAACAGGCCACTTTCCAGGACAATTCAGTTTAATGGCGGTGTGGGTCTCACAATTAGCAGAAAAATCCTGAATGTCCTCATGACCTCTTTTAGCATTCTGCAGCAATAAAGGTAGGGATGTTCCAGTTACCTATAATATCTTGGCATGGCTGCCACTGCCACGGAAGCACTCAGAGATAATATTTGAGGCTCACTTTAGCCAAATGTAGTACTTATGCCTTAAAATGTGAGGAACCATGCTGATTGGGTCTAGAGCTATGAAGCATGCCCAGAGCATAAATGTCCTCCATTTCATGTGCATTATTGATCTGGCTTTTGGCTTTCACACAATCTGTATGCTCTCCTTGGCATACTGGAGGCTAGCCACCACCTGTAATCCATTACCTTCTGTATCTTCTCCACCAAGAGTACACTGTCATGCCACATATGTCTGCTGTAGTGCATCAGGATTGCTGCTGTCTTGGACCATTTTACAGTTGTGGTGGCCAGGACAGATACTCTCATTCTTGACTATGGTATTCTTTATTGGAAGGTGCTCTGCAGTGTAAAAAAAGACAACATCAATGGCGCTGGATTGCTGCTGTAATTACTTAGTCCATATTTACTTGGTTCATCAAGCAATGAAGGGAATCTTCCTTTATTCCTTATAAAGTCTTCCCACGTTCATAGATGCTGAAGCTACTTTTTCTTTTTCTTTAGGTCTTCTTACTATATGATTGCCTCATGTCTTAAAGCCAAGCTAAAACAGGGTTTTTCAGTGGAGGGGGCTGGTAGTCTGAATTTGTGTGAAACTCTTTCTAAAATGCTGTGAGAACAACATACAGTGGTGTAAAAAACAAAGTACATAACCTTAAGGTTTTATGATTAAAACGATAAAACATATTTGACCTTCTTTGAGTCAAATATATCTTAATATTTTTGGATGCATTTGCCTCCTATTGTTTTTCTCTAGGGTTTCTGGATGGAAGGACTTTTATCCCAGCGTAGTGATGTGAGCTCAAGCAATAAGGTCATGGTGGGCAGAAGCTTAAACAAGCAGCCATGACAGAGTGCTGATGAACCAGTGTGCAGACATTAAGAACCCACAGGGACCACACTAGTTGGAAGAATCAGTTAGCAGACACAGGAAAGCTAAGAGGGTGATAAGGATTTTGTAGCTAAAGTATCTACCAGATAAGACGTTACCGAAGGTAAGTGAATGAATGAATGAATGAAGCAGGATTTGTATCGCGCAACTTAGCCCCAGAGGGCGTCAAGGCGCCTAGTAACTTGTTCATCTGATAGAGCCTTCTTGTCACAGATTCCTTACCTTACAATAAATACCCAAGCAATACCTCTCCAGAGGTGGGTCTGAGAACAGATGCAGAGTAGGTAGTCACGGAGGACTGAACAGACAAAGTGTCCATCACAACAGGCCTAACTGTCTAGATAGTAGTGTTTGGTAAACATGAGCAGAGATGCCCACATCGAAGCCTGACAGATGTCCAGGATGGGACTCTGAGAGCTAACATAGTGGTCGCAGTCTTGGCTCTGGTGGAATGAGCCTGAAAGCCCTCAGGGGGTTGCTTTTAAGCTCGTCCGTAGCATATATTGATGCAAAGTACAATCCATTTGGAGAATGCCCATTTCTGCACAGCTTTCTTTTTGCTCCCGCGAACCCAATGAAAATCTGATCATCCACCCTGTGTTCTTTGTTATGATATATGTAGAACTAGAACGTTCTTTTTGGGTCCATGCAATGGAGTCACTCCTCCTCCTCTTTGGTAGGGTGTGTCGTAGCACAGAAGGTTGGCAGTATGATGGTCCGGCCGATGTGGAAGGGTGTCACCACTTTCACAGGAACAAGGCACATGTTCTCTGAACCATTTTGTGTGGAAAAATGGGGGTGTATGGCAAGTGCACAGAGAGTGCTTGCAGTTTGCTTGCAGCTCGCTAACTCTCCTGGCCAATGTAATGGCCACTAAAAAGGCTGTTTTGATGATCAAGAGATGCAGAGAGCAGCTATGCATTGGCTCGAAAGGCGAGCACATCAAGTCAAAACTAAGTTCAGGTCTCATTGGGGTGTGTTGAAGGGTTTTGTTGCAGTTCTTTTAGAAAACGAGTCACAACAGGTGATTTGAATACGAAGGGCTGATACCGCAACTGCAAGAAAGCTGATATGGCCAAAAGATACCCTTTAACCGTGCCCTAAGACTTGCCAGGCTAATGACAGAACTTGGAGACGCCATCCGTGATCCATGCGGTATCAACGGCTGAATCATCCACCCTGGTGTTTAGAGGTGCTGCCACCACCATCACCTTTGTGAAAACCTAGGAGCTGGAAGGGAGCACAGTGCACTGAGAGCACATGTGGCCCACTGTAAACGGCAGGTAATGCCTTTGGGCAGGCAGGACAGCTAGGTAAATATAGGTGCCCTGCAAGTCCAGTACTACCATCCAGTCTCCAGGGCAGACAGGACCTCAGGTAATATGAGCTTTTAAATTTCACTTTCTTCAGGAAGAAGTTGAGAGGACGCAGGTCTAATAGAGGGCAGAGGCCTCCGCCCTTTTTCGGCACCAGAAAGCAGCGGGAATAGCCACCATTACCCACTTCTGATGCCAGTACCCTCTTGATGACTCCTTTGGCCAAATGAGCCTGCACTTCTTGACCGAGCAGGGAGAGGTGGTCCTCCATCAGCCGATCTGGGGATAGTGGCATGGGTGGTGAGTTTTCAGTGATCTGAGTCTTCCACAGGTCCAGAGGTGTACTAAAAAGTTGGGTCTAAGGGTCCAATATCTATCCCTGGTGCCCACTTTGAAGTAAGCAGAGATTTTGGAGGTTTCAATTCTCAGAGGTGCTTGGAATTTCCTTTCTCTCTGCCACGGGCCCAGATTGTCTGGGGATCACAACAGACTAGTGTCATACCCTTTGTGAGTATGCTCAGACTGAGCCTTTGTGAGATGCAAGTGTGGTAGGTGACAGCTCCTCCCCCTCATCAATTCAGAGATAGCCCTTCCTGCCAACACCTATTATCCTTTGTCTCACTGTCTGGGAGTAACACACAAAAACAACCTACCAGCTACGCCTAGTCATGTAACCTAGAATAGAGGCAGCAGACACTAAATGGTTGGGACAATAACACGCAAACTTCCTAAAAGTGGCATTTTCAGAATTGTGACTTAAAATCCGAGGGCTTTAAATTACAATTCTTTAAACACCAAACTCAACATTCGTACTTGCCCCCAACTGAAAGTAACTACTGATTAAATGTAATAAGTTAACTCAATGTTATCCTATGGATGTCCCAATTTTTAAATACACTGCAGTCTGTTCTTTGTGCTGTTTAGGGCCTACCCCAGGGGTGAATTATATGTATTAAAAAGGAATGTTTAAGCCTGGCAAAAGGATTATTTAGCCAGGTCATCATGGCAGTTTAAAACTACACACACAGGCTGCAATGGCAGACCTGGGACATATTTAAAGGGGTTTGTAAGAGGGTGGCACAATCAGTGCTGCAAGACCGATGGTAGCACTTAATTTACAGGATCTGGGCACATGTAGTACCACTTTACTAGAGACTTGTTAGTAAATTAAGTGTGCTAATTGGGTACAAGCTAACTACACTGTGTTTAAAGGAGACAGCACACGCTCTTTAGCTTGATTAGCAGTGGTAAAGCACTCAGAGTCCTAAAGGCCAATAAAAACGGGTTCAGAAAGCAGGACAGTGAAGACCACAAGTTTAGGGATAACTCTGCAGAAAGGGTCAAGTACAACAATAACATTATACACCACACTTACCCGACAGCAAACTCACTACATACCATTTCCCAGATGTCAGAATGAGGAAGCCACCTAATACATATGTTATGGTCATACCACACAACACACAAATGTTGGACTGCAGTTTTGATTACAAAGAAAAAATAATTGGGATTAAATTGGCTTAAGATCCTAGATCTTGTATGCAGGTGCTGATGAAAATGCACCAAAAAAGTTAAATGCATCAAGTTCCAAGACCTCACATGCCACATCGTCAGTGAGCTATAGAGAAAGGCAAAGGCAGGAGGGGGGCAATATTCACAAATAACAAACACAAGAGTGCACAGACCAGCCTGAATGAGATACAGGTCTTCAGAAAGTATCCAAAAAGAACAATGCTAGACTACACTTAAGGATAAAAACAAGCCACACGGATGGCAGGACACTGTGTAGAAAATCACCACACCCACCTCATAGCACCCCCATTACCAAGGGCATGTACACATGATGCAGGCACAGGTAGAACAGACTAAAAGGATATAGATGTATTCCGTTTAAACACCAGGCATAAAAGTGAAACAGCTGCACTGGTTATGCTGAATTAAATAAAAATAAGTAATTGGTGTCAGAGTGTGTATATAAGTTGAACTGGAACCAAATAATAACAAAGGGTAAGACACATAATGAACATGATACAACTAGTATAACACCAATACGACACACATTCTAGCCCAGTTGTGCATGCACACAGGAATGAATAGGAAAACAATGCATGCCTTGAAAATTGTTGATTGGTTTTATGCACTGTTGAAATCAACTGTATCTGAAATACAAATTCAATAAAATAAAGAAAAAAGAAGGACACTAACAAAAAAAAATGGCTATACAATACCCTCAATCTAAAATATCTTCATTACTTTGTGTGAAGGAGGGTGGGAAGGATAGAGGATTGCTAGTGATGCAGATGTTGCATTTCCCCTTAAAATAGTAATACATTTCTATTGGCCTCTGACGCTTAGTTATGAGCATCATGAGACTGTGCTGATTACTTCAACTTCAACACGCTCAACATAATGACAGCAGAAAGTAAGTGTATAGATTGTTAATTCCTGGTAAATGATCAGGATATGAACTTTATATTCACATTAACCCATGTTGGAAAATCAATGCATCTATTTTCTAACTTGGTTTATCTTACAATTATAATTATCGAGAGATAAAATAATATGAAATTGCCCCTGGGACAACCTATGACAAACAGGTGAGATAAGTACCTAAATATGGAGCCACTGCATACATGCAACTCAACACAAGTAGAACGGTGTTATAACCATTAAAAGTAGCAATTTAAAAAGGCAGTTGCATGAAGAAAATGTCAGTAGACCACAGATAAGACTTGTTGAAAAACTTTAATGTATTGGGAAATAAAAATTATGAGCTTCCATATTAACTCTTCACTGTGGACTTTCTCCTGTAAATGATGTAACCAACCTGCAACAAATCAAGTGACTGTGACCAAATGACAGAAAATAAATAAAAGATCACAGGTTTACCTCTCACTAGGATACAACGTTTTACCATCTAAGCATTAACTCAGACCCGTGTTATAGTGGTTTAACTCTAAATTAGGGAAATTATAAGGGATTTGTGGGGGAATCTTAAAAAAAAGAAAAGACCACGCCCCATGAAAGTTATTGAAGCTATTACTCACTTTGCCTTATTTGTCTGTTCAAAGAAAATTTATGAGAAGGATCATTCTGAAATGTTTTATTTAAAATGAAAACATGAGGTCCTGTTCCTAGGATAATTAAGTGCAGGAATTCTCACATATGAATTATTGAATGGTCCTCTGTAGTTACATTAGGCACACCTCTTAACCTCTACAATACACCCTAAACAGTTTGTCATAACCAGCACCAGCTCTTGTAACCAGGATGTAGAGAACTCTGGGGCAAAGTGATTCAGTACTCCACAATCACCAGGTCTCACTAGGCCTAAAGTGAATATAAAATGAAGCATCAATGCAAGTTTCCCTCCATGTAAGCACACCAGAGCAACTACTTTCTGAACATGTACATTATTGCTACGTTTACCTGTGTGAACAGTGTTTTATGTTCATGGCTAACCCACTGTTATCTACGATCTACACATGGATAACAAATGACCCCGACTGAACCCTGTATTAACAGCACATTTGTCCTGCAAAGGAAACCCTTGAACAAGAAACTGAATCAATGTAATTTGTGAATACAGAATTTGTTTCAAATTCCACACGTGACCTGCTTCATGAAGTAAATCCAACTCTGTGATAAAACAAGGACAAATTAGCATGGTATGCCTGAACTTTTGGCTCTTGGCCTACATTCTCAATGGATCTATGAAACAGCAGGCCTGTGACATATGGATAAAAGATAAAAACAGAGTGCTAATGTTCTCAAGTGTGACTATATCAGAAAGCATTCTTGGTCAAGATAGTTTAGGACTGCCCTGACATATTTCCCAAGGCATCATTGTAATTCCCTTCACTGTCAAGAAGGGTTCATATAGCAGCTGTTTGGCTGCTATTTCTAAGCTGTGGGGCAAATACCACCCAAGAGTTGGTAGGTGGAGAGAATATTATAAAATAAATATTAATTTCTAGAATGTTTAGGCTAACGTCAGAGAGACACCGAGTTTCTTCTAAGATTCCTATACATGGGGGAATTAAAGCAGTGAAGAGTGCATGGTGAAAAAGACAATTTAATTAACTTGGCAAGAAGGAGGATGACAGATCAGCTACAGGGCGAAAAGTATATGAGGGGAATGGCAGGAGAAGAGGGTGGAATGTGGCAGATGTCTGTAATGCCTTCTGGTGGTTTAAAGTTGGGGCCACCATTTAGATTCATGGGAAGGCTCAAATGTCATCTCAAACAGGAAGGAGCTATTTTATCCTGAATGTGTCAACTCAGTGCACAACTCACAATCAAAGTAGCTCATCAATATTATGAGCAAAGTTTGTCAAGCCACAAGAAGGATTTCTGAATTGTCAAAATATATTGAGGAAGATGTCTGAATTGAAGGCCCTCATGCAGTCTCTTTCTTGTGGTCCGAAGGATACTGTTTGAGTCAGAGTACAAAAGGATTACTGATTTGGAAGAAATTTCCAGTAAGCATGCTTTATGATAAACTTACATCAACATTGAGCCGGTCAGAAGAACCCTTGATGCTTAGTAAGTAGACAAGCTGGAACCTCTAAACTGTGACTGAGAAAGTTCTTCATACAGTAGGTCTATTTCTCCTTGGTGCCTGGTGCAATATCTAATACCAGGAAAAAAGATTAGACAAATGCAGCCAAATCTACTAACTCTGTGTGCTGTAATGGTGCTGATGTAGGTGATTTAGGAATCAGCAAGTTTGGTCCAGAAAACCTTAGGCCTGGTCAAACCATGGAGAAGCCTATGTTTAAGGTCACAGCTCCAGAGAGGGGACCTCTTTCAGTTAGTGGGAATTTAATTGACAGTATCCCCACTACACCTCAGAGAAGACCATGTTGCAAAGCTGTTAAGTCACCACCAGGACACTCCTTGGCGTAGCTATGAGCATTATAATCGTCCATCATATCATATCACATGAGCTACAACACTGGTAGCATGACTAAACTCCTTACCCTATGCCTAGGTTTCCCTTATCATCAAAATGTTCTACTTTGCCAAAAGCCAAGGAGGTGATCAATTAAGTAGGTTTAAATCAAATACTTGGAAACCCAATGTATGAGCATGAACTTACAAACTGCACATCAGAAATTCAGAATACTAGTTGACTCAAAGAACACCGATTTTACTGGGATACGTGAATTTCAGAGTGAAGGCCTGAATATTTTAATAGATGAAAAATATGCAAGACAAATCTAAAGGGAACGTTTCACAACTACTACTCAATATATTAGATTAATAAAGAAGATGGTGATTTTAGAAAAATTGTGCTTTTGATAAGTACACAATGAATGTTTCAATAACAAGGTTATCAAGATATTCCTTTTGATAATATCATGAAAAACTAAGACATAAGACGTGTCAGGGCAAATTTGAGAGACCGAACAGCATAACACCTCATACAGTCAAAGCGTCTGCACTCCAGGTAAATTATAGAAATAATACACATATAACCACTACTTCTGGTTGAGGGAGTGGACAGCCATACAAAAAAACTATTTTGCGGCACAATAAAATTCTTATAAGCGGAAGTCCAAAATGTCACCGGACACAAAGAATAATTAACTAACATAGTGCTCTTGCAGCATTTTAAAGTGTTGCACAGCGGAAGAGAGAAACATTCCACAAATTGTATAGGAGCTGAGACTCACTTGTTGTATTGTAAGACTCAAAGCAAATATAAAACCATTCACAGCAGACTTCCGTGTGTACTATGCATGCGTGCACTCATTAGCGGCCTGATTGGCTGTGCAATGTTTGCCAACGTGTAAGTGAATGCTAAGTGGACCAATGCAGCATATGTCAATTGCAGTTCAGTGCCACAGCTCATTTCCCCTACTGGCTGAGGCCCTTCATCCACCTCAGTACGCTACGCCAGCAGACCGTTATCGTAAGCAACGCAGCAGACAATCAAATAATGTGCAAACATTCTGCAATGTCCCCAGTGACCTCTTCACACATGTACATGCCCGTTTTCCTGGTGGATCAATACACAAAAGCTTGATCTTCCAGCTATCAGCGATTGCTGTTCAGTTGAATGTTGGGGATTAACATGATATGTGGCTGCAGGTGAGTAACAGAAATGCAGAAGATGTGCATGTTCACTTGGGGTACTATATGATGGTGAAAGGCACAAAGCATTACTCCGAATTCTTTAGAACATTATACAGTATTACAGTGTATCCATAAGTAATCTCGATGTGAATGTCTAAAAATTCATATACTTGTTGATACTTCTTTCCTATTGTGTCTAACACAATAAAACAGCACTGCGCCAGAGGCACTGCTTTCTCAACTTCTGCCACAGGCTCAGATCAGCACCACACAACTCCATGAATGGTTTAATCTGGTGCAAACTTGAGCGTTCCGACATGAGATCGTCATATAGGCAACATCTTGAGGACAAACTTGTGAAGTTCTGACTGTCTGAGGCCGGGAATAAACACCTCTCCTACCAGGCTTTTAAATAACTAACATCACTTATGGCCCAAAAAATGTTTAAACTGGAGATCTTGACAGCCTTAAGCAAGCGCTCCCACGCATGGTCAGTCAATCAATCAGGGTTTTTGTAAAGCGCGACTAATGGGGCAATGACGGTGATTGACTGTTAGACCTGGCATCTTGGCGTGGTTTTCCCCTATCTTTTTGCCCCTGCCACCTGTATTTTTGATGCTGTGCTGGATTTCGTTTTTGCTGGTTTAGATGCTTTGGACACTCTGCCACTGCTGATCAGTGCCAGAGTGTAAGCGCTCCCTATGTAAATTGTTATCAAGATTGGATATACATGATTGGCATATTTGTATCACCACGAAGTCCCTAGTAAAGTGCACTGGGTGTGCCAGGGCTGGTGATGACAAATGCTACTAGTGGGCCTGCAGCACTGATTGTGCCACCCACATGAGTAGCCCTAAAATGGTGTCTCGGGCCTGCCACTGCAGTGCCTGTGTGCAGTCTAGGAACTGCCGTGTCCTCCTGGTCAGTGTCCCCACTGACCAGGCCTAACCCTTCCCTTTCTGTGCACATTGGTCACCCCTATGGAAGGCCCAAGGTACCCCCCTGGGCAGGGTGCAGTGTATATGAAAGGTAGAGCAAGTACTAGTGCAGGTGACATGCTCTGGTAGTGAATTACAGCCATTTTCGTTTTTCACTATTGTAAGGCTATCTTTCTCCATAGATTAACATGGGGGATGCTGGCTACAGTGGCTTCCAGCATTTCATCCCATAGGAACAAGATAGGACATAAGTATCTTGTATCCCTGAACTCAGAATTTAATAACACATCTTTTAGGAAAGGTTGTTTTTAAATCCTGTGTTTGAGAACAGCACTTTTAGAAAGTTGCTGTTCTCTGTGTGCCTTTGCCTGTTTGTGTATTGACTGTCTGGTTTGAGAGTGACAGGGGCTGGTGATTCCCCAGGAGGCTGGCTGAGTCAGCCCTGGGCTGAATGACGGCATTTCCAACCTGAGTGGTGGGAGGAGTTAGCACCTGGGCCTGAATAGGGCTGTGCCTGCCTGCCACAATGCTGGCTCCACCTCCTGCTGGGCGGCTGACAACCCTGCCCCTCACTCTGAAAGGAAAGGAGAAGCCAGGAAAACAAAGTACTCAAGAAACACCCAGAACTGGTTCAGACCGGGCTCAGGGCCCACAAGCACAAGGAGAACAAAGACTTTTAGGGGTCCCCTGACAACAGAAAATTAGATCATCCTGGAATCAAGAAGGAACCTCTGCCAAGGAGAAAGCTGAATCTGAAGAAGGAAGACTGTCCTTCTGTTGCTCTGCTGGACTGACCTGTTGCTTTGCTGCCAAGGAGAGGGGAAGGACGTTGCTGTTGTGCTGTGACCCCTGTCTTGAAGGAATCTCCAAGGGCCTGAAAAGAGCTGGCTCCCTGTTCTGAAGTCCCAGGAACAAAAGGACTTCACCCCCAACTTCCCTGAACTCTGCTGAGAGATTTCTGTCCTTCCTAGAGGGCTTGATCCAGTTGTGGGGCCTCTGGAAGTTGTACCTGTGCAGGGAAGGTTGAAACTAAGCTTGAGAGACTTCTGCAATTGAAAAGTATTGCATCGCTCGTTGCGGAGCGCATCCCCGACAGTGCGAGAAGTTTCCCGCCGCTACGAAGGTCGAGATCGTCGCATCCTTTGTTTGCGGGACGCACCCGATCGGTGCGGGAAGCCTAACATCGCTGCTAGTATCGTCGCAGAGCCTGTCGTTGCTGGGTGAGATCGCCATACTGCTTGCTTGCGGATCCCATCACGTCGCTGCGAGTGTCGTCGCAGAACCCATCGCGTCGAGGAGCTGCGAGAGAGAAGATCACCGCTGGTCCGCGCATCGTCGACCCGGAGATCGTCGCACCTCCAAAGATCGTCGCATCGTGCCTTTGCGAGAACAAACTTCCTACGGACCCTACGCACCGGAATCCATACAAGTGGCCTTCCTCCCCATACAGACCGGATTCGTCGCAACATGCCCGCTGCTGCAGCGGGGCTGTCGCATCGCCTCCCCAGGGTCTCAGGAGCAACACATCGCTTGTTTTCCACCGCACCAGCTTCTGCTTTTGGAACTTTGTCACAACTAAAAGGTACTGTGAGTAAACGTGACGCAACTGTGAACTTTTCACGCACCTGTGGATTTTTATTACAACCTTAAGAACCCTTTTGAAACCATATTCTTGAACTGTGTATGTTGGATTTTTGTCGTTTTGGTCTTATGTAGTTTAGATTAAATACCTTTATTTTTCTAAACTGTTGTGGAGTCAGTTTGTGGTGTTTTCTGTGTATTACTGTGAGTGTTGCTACAAATACTTTACACATTGCCTCCTGAATAGCCTTGACTGCTCGTGCCAAGCTACCTAGAGGGTGAACAGGGGTTATCTCAGAGGGTTTCCTCCTTACCCTGACTAGAATCAAGGGTCCCTATTTGGACAGTGGTACCTACCTCTGCCAACTAGAGACCCCCAGTTCTAACATTGACTACGATGCAGTGGCAGGGAGTTCCAGATGTTCGCGACAAGGTAGGGGAAGGATCTTCCTCCAGCCGAGGTCTTGTGGATCAATGGGACAGTGGGCAGTGCCAGTTGGTGGGAGCGGAGATGCCTGGTGGGGTGTGTAGAAAAGAGGCAGTGGTTAAAGTATGCAGGTCCAGTGTTGTGGAGGGTTTTATAGGCGTGCATGAGGAGCTTGAAGGTGATTCTTTTGTTGATCGGGGGCCAGAGTAGTTCTCTCAGGTGACTGGAGATGGGGCTGCGGCAGGGGATGTCCAAGATAAGTTTATCAGAGGAGTTCTGTAGGTGCTGTCGTTTCTTTTGAAGTTTTTGGGTGACGCCGACAGAGTGCATTGCCGTAGTCGAGTTTGCTGCTTACAAGCACTGGGATCACGGTTATCTTGGATTCGGAGAGGATCCACTTGAAGATCTTCTGAAAACATGCAGAGTGTGTGTAAGCAGGAAGACAAGACGGCGTTGATTGGGCGGTTCATTGAGAGAGAGGAGTTGAGGGTGATGCCGAGGTTAGGTGAGTGGTCGGGGGATTTGAGGGGTTCCGAGCACTGCAGGCCACCAGGAGTCGCCCCAGGCGGAGGAGGTGGTGCCCAGGATGAGGACTTCGGTTTTGTCAGAGTTGAGTTTGAGGCAGCTCTTCTTCATCCAAGTTGCTCTTAGTGGCTGTAGTTACGTTGGAGAGGGTGAGAGTCGGGTTGGTGTCGTTGGCGTAGGAGACTATCTTGAGTTTGTGGGGTTTTTTGACGGATGGAAGCGGGGGCATGTAGATGTTGAAGAGGGTGGCGCTCAGCTAGAGCCCTGGGGAGCTCCCCAGCTAATCTCTATAGGTTCAGAGAAAAAAGGTGGGTCAGTTATAAACTCATATTCTTCCACCAAGCAGCAGAACTACATTACATATACTTTCTTCATATGGATTAAGGCACAGTTCATGGCCTTAACACTGGGCAAGTGGAATGTCCGTGCTCATCTTCCGTCCTGGCGCCGCTCAGCTATTAATGACACAAGCTGCCGCTTATGTGGACAAGAAAAAAAAAATCTTAATCCATATTTTATATGTCTGCCCCAAACTGCTGCAGCAAAGGAGAATTTTTCTCTGTGCCGATTTTAGTTGGCTACGAGTGCTCACTTGCCAGCAGGCCGTCATCACCACCCTGAATTCATCTAATCCACTCCTAATGACAAAAACTGTTTAAGTTTCTGAAGATGGCTGCAACTAAACTGGACTTGGTCGACCCCACAAGTACTGTGGAAATACTCTCTTATATGCAGTAATTCTTGCACCCCACATTACTGCATATATAACATGGCGACCGGCAGAACACACCACAACAACTTTAGGTCCTTCACACTTAGCTGAAAACTAATCATACAAATCATTGTCCACATGGGCCGGGTTCAGCCATGTCATTATATTTTCTTGCACACTGCACTTTAGCACCCACACTGCTGCTCATAACAGTTTCAAAGAGATCAAATCTATTTTCTGGAATCGGACATTACGCGCATTTTTTGAATATTTCATCACTACTCTCTGCACTGGTCTGCTCTAAAATGGACTGCATAAGGCCAGCCTCTGAGCAAGACAAGTTTGTAACCTGTTTTTCGTTTAGCATCGATTTTTGATCTGTCGCTCCATAACAAGCCTGTGTTTTCCATAATTTGCACATTATTTGTTTGTAAATCTTTGCACAAAATCTGGATTCGTTTTATGCACTGACTGTTGTTTTAACCACTCTTTAAATATGGTTCAGTAGAACATTCGCAGCACGCTTTCTCCAGACCTGTTCATGTTCTGCGCATCTTGCACATTTCCCTAACCTTATGCACAAAGGTTTGTTTTTCTACGTCCTCAGTTTGTCTCCTATTCTTTTAGAAAGATAAGACACAAGTGAATCTTCTTTGCTAGCAATGCATTGACTGAATAGTTTTATTTAGAAAGTCGTACATCTTCATGTTTTTTTTACTGTTTGTAAAGGTTTTAATTAACTATACAATAAAATTGACTATGTGGTTGTGTCTAATCCTGCCCAACTTTTGAAATACCAAGGTAATGTATCATGTTGCTGTTAGATTATTTCACACATGTAGTTAGTGGGCAATTGCTGCGCCATGGTGTTAGCACAATGTGCTCTCTCACAAATTCCCACATGCATGGACATACTTTTAATGGCATGCAATGTGCCTGCCTAAAATATAAGTCTGCAACACCTCAGAAAAGACTAGGCCACGATGTCTGAAGGTAATGCAATACTGTGAAAAAAAACAACAACACGCAAAAAACCATTATCAGTCGAGTGATTGATGCATACAGTAGGATGAAGAGCAACATGCCTCTTGGTGGGAAGATGAAAAGCAGTCATGTATTTATGCTGCACAGTTGTTAGCTTTCATCACATATTTCTTGTCTCAATGATTTGTGCATATTGTGCTATATCTTCAACCAGTCCTGTCAAATGGCTATGGTAGGCAAAGCCACCATACTTGTGACCCTTCGGTCTAGTGCTTACATCCTGTGTGTGGGGAGGATGTCCAGATATGGATTTTGTGCTGACTGTGCAACAAAACGTAAGCAATACTGGACTGATAAAGAGTAACTAGGCCGAAACCAGTCAGGGGTTGCTTGTCTTGGAAGTCGAAGAAGACATGGCTTGGTGTTTCGAGTTGGACTGTTCTATTGGAGCAGGGCCACGGGTGCTTTGCACGTGGAAGGTCTCTGTCTGAAGTGGCATACTGGGCATAGAAAGATGGTCTAGAACACAGCACCAAGCACTTGCAAGTGGCTAAGACTTTGACAAACAGTCCATCCACCGCCTTTGCGTTTTCCCTAGTACTTGTCACCAGATGCAGACAGAAGGAACTTGTTGAGGGAAGTATATGTTGCCAAATAGAGCTCATGACCCTTGTGACAAGAGGGGATCATTGCCAGTTACCTTTATGACTGACTATATTAATCGAAAGTTTTGTGTTTTCTATTAATTGTAAATTCTGTAGCATCTCATCTACTTCCGCACATCTTTGTAGATGACCTATTTTCACTATATTGTCACAGTGGTAGCAACTAGGCAGGGGAAAGCCATTAGGCACTGCTTCAACCACACAGGAATTCTGCAGCAGGTCAAACAGGCAACACTAAAGAGGAGCAGGTATAAGAGGAGTTGAATATGCGGGGAAAGACAGTATTTGCCATTAGAGCCTTGAAAATCATCATCGTGTTTCTGGGAATCAGCCATTGAGTGGGACATGGTGTACCACAACACTGCCATGGGCCCAGGCCAGAGGAGAGTGTGGCGAGTGGTTTTCTGGCCAAATGATTTTGAAGAATGACAACACAACAAAACCTCTTTCTCTCCCATAACTCCTCTTCCTCAAAGCCCAGAACACTCAAAAGAATGTCCACAGCCAAGTGCATTGTACTCGTGTGGCACAATGCTTAGACTTTCGGATCACTGAAAAATCTTTGGGTTAAGAGCCATTCTGAACACTAAACAAATGATACAAAAAATGTTTTTATCTCATCACTTTGACATGGCAGTGAAATGAAAGTTTATGAGAATGCAAAAAAAGTTGAATAATTTCTTCACAAATCAGATGACTTCTTAAAATTAATGTTAACAAAATGTTGCCCAATTACGCAGAATGAGGTGCATATAACCAATGCTTGATTTATAGTTGCAGCTACACATTTTTCACAACATCTCAGAGCTTTGGCTGTTTACTTTCTACCAGCGTTTACACGTATATTTGCAATGGAATTATAATTAAAAACGCTCACTTAAATGTATGTTATGATTTCATGAGTGGTCTTTTTTAGGTTTATATTCAGTGTTGTGTGATTTAGTCACTAATTCTTAATTGCAAGTTTTATATAGCGCTAGGATCGACTCCCGGAGGAGTATCTCCGCGCTTCGACCGCTGCGAAACCCTTCCTGGCTTCCCTGAGAGATGGTCCCTTAATGGGTATCTCCAGGGTGAGACCAGGCATCCCCGGCGGTCTGGTGGGCCGTTAGTGAAGATGAGGCAAGCTAATGCCCAGAGTTGCCGAGTGTGATCGCTGATCAGAGTGGGCACCGAGGCGAGAGAATTATCGAGTCCGCTGACCCTGGTCCAGAAACCTGCCGCGCCGGGAATCGAACCCTGGTCCCGGGCCGTCCTCTGCTCTCGGGTCTGCCGCCTCTAACCAGTGAGCCACACTACACACCCACCTTGTGTTTGCACTGTCTTAAAAAGTTGCCATGGATAAAAGTTGAGAAAGTTTCGGAATACAGTGCAAATCCATGTGTTCTTGGCTACTTGTAAGCAGCCAGACCAAAAGAATAATAATGCATACCATCGGGTGTATATTATTATTATTATTATTATTATTATTATTATTGCATTTATTGAGCGCACAGCTACCCGGAGGTTTCCCGGCGCTTGCCTTGGGAACCCGTCCTGGCTTTTCCCTGTGAGATAGCCCCTACAGGGCATCCCCAAGGTGAAAGCCAGGCATCCCGCCGCAGGGGGGCCGTTGTGGAGATTAAGCAAGCTTAATGCCCAGAGTTGCAGAGTGAGAACCCATGATTAGAGCAGGCACCGAAGCGAGAATTATCGAGTCCGTGGACATTTGAGCTCAAGACCCTGCCGCGTCAGGAATTGAACCCTGGTCCCAGGTCTGACTTCAGCTTCCGGGTCTGCCTGCTCTACACCGTGAGCCACACTTCTCCACTACATACATACATACATATCGGGCCCACTAAGAATGCACGTACGGTTTAACAAACAGAGTAGTTTACCATTTCCTTAGGTAGAACTACCCAAAAACATAATTTTACATCTGAGAACAGATGTAGTGTGTGTGTGTGCACATGTGTATATATCTGCTGCTCCGATCTACAAGGCTTTAGTCTCATTTCCACACATAGGAAAGAACAGGAAGATAGAGGTCATTATTCTTACCATGAAGGAGAGTGATAGGATGAACAAGGCCTCCCTTTGCTTCAGGTCTTGGGCTCGTCATCATCTGACCAATTTGAACCAGTGCTGCGGCCTGATCCATATTTAGGTGAAACATATCTATAGTCTCCTTGGCTAGTCCAAGCACAGCTTCAGAAGCGAGTAGTCCGCCCAACTGTGTGCTAGCCAAGCTCATAGCTGGTACTACAAACTTCCTTCTTTGAACTTTACCAATACTGTCCTCATTAGTCGTCCTAAAAAAACCAGAAAGCACACTGTTGAATTCGGATGCAGTAGAAATACTGCACTTGCAAGACCATAATTAGTGGGAAAAAGTACAACAAATCTTGTGAAAAATTGTGATTTTGGAGGTGTATTTTAGAGAGAACAAAAGAGAGACACTACAATTTAATTATTTTATAAAAATTTAACACAGCCATGTTGAGGTTAGAACTTTTAAATTCAAAATGTCTGACGCAGTTCAGCACTTTGTAGTCCATATATTTAAAAACAAGTCTGTCTTCTAATTTGAGGTGGAAACAGCGTTTACATTCTGGCTCCCCAATGTTTAATATGGTTTAGTGAAGTATAGAACAGAGGGCCAGATGTGCTAAGAATTTTAACAGACGCAAATGCTCCAATTCGGTATTAGCTATAGCTAAAATGTTTTTTCTTATATACTAAACCCACTTTAGAAATTGGAATCAGAAATGTTTTTCCGACTTCTATATTGGGACTCCGAATGGATACTGATTTTGTAGGGGCGTGTGGTAAGCGTCCCTTCCAAATACTGAATCAGAATCTTATAACTCAATGTTTTACAACCAAAATTTGTTCGCAAAACATTGAATGTGTACATAACCTCAAAGGGGGTGGAAATGCATTCCCTTTGTGAACGTAAAAAAAAGTTTGTTAGGGACCACTTCCAACACCTAAAAAAAAAAGTAAACCTATTTTTAAATGCAGTCCCAGTTCTTTGAGGAAAACGGCATCATTTAAAAAAAAGTTAACTTTATTAAAAAGCAATCACAGATATGGTGGTCGGATGACCCCAGCCAACCACTATCCTTTTGAAGGCCTCCAATTATAGTGGGATGTAATTAGTGACAAACCTCATTAAGATTCAAGAGGTAGGTGGGATTGCAACCCACTAAGGTTTGGAATTTTAAGAATTATTTTGTAGTCACAACGATACTTGTTGCAAATTGCGACCAGTATTTTGGGACCCAGTGACTAGAACATCTGGCTCTTAATTTTTCAGTACTCGTGCTTTACCTCCTATTTTTGCTTTATTTCATGGGAAAACAACACATGCTCTGGTGTCTGCACAAGAAGATTAAAAAACCCTCTTCTCATGAGGCTCTAGATAGTCCTATATTGAACAGGAGTGGACACACTTCTCTCTGTAAAGTGCACTATGAGCACATACCAGCTGAAACACACAAACATATCTCATTGGATGCCATGCTTTTAACATTTTATTTACAGTTTCCATGTAACAGAAGAGTGAAATGGAAAATGAAAATTCACAGTTCTACGAAAGCCGGATACACACTATCATATGGGGTAAAAAACATCTGTACTGTCCATCACTATACGGGCCTAGTGGCTCACATACATACCAGTGAGTTAACACTGGTATTTACTTTTAACACATCTGTTTATTGTTTTACTGTTTGTTTTCAAGACAGACAAATAAAACAATCAACTGTGGCACCCGAATACAGCAGTCAGATGTTATTCCGTAAATGTAAAGTGTTGTAACCACATTACCAACATGATGACCAATAATAACATATTAGACAGACTATTTCAGGTGTCTATACTTCCGGAAATCCAGGGTTCCTGTATCTTCTGGTGTTTGCTTACACAAGCTCTGAAAACAGGAGAGAGTTTTCCCAAAGGAACCCAGAAAGGACTGGGAAACAGTGACAATAAAAAAGGGGGATTCCTTTCTGTGGTTATTTTATAATTCTCATATAGTATAAATGGGTATAAATCCTGGCCCCGTGCTCCACTGTCCATACTGACTCTGGAGACCGGGGAGACCAGGCAGACCGCGCACACAAGACTATATTGAGGTGAGAGACAACTTGTCTATATGGAATCGAATTTTCACGCCAGCGACCCAGCAAAAAGGGACTTCTGTCCCCCTCCCTAATCTATTTTAAAATATAATGGTTTTAATACTATGTGGCCACATTTAAGCAGAGCACTATTTTTTCTAATTTTGTTAGATTGGTGTGCTCATTTACAACCCCGATTGATACAAGGTCATGTTAATGTAGTCCCAGAGAGCTTCAGCAATATAGCATTCCACCGCTTTTAATATACCTGGCTTGGTGGCAAGCTCAGAAAAACTACCAACTCAATCTAAAGTCGTATTAACATTGCTCCAACAGAACCTGAGCAGCACTATATTGAATACGCGCCCATGCTCCATACTGACTCTGGAGACCAGGGAGACCAGGCAGATTGTGTGCAGAATTTTTAATCTAGGTAAGATGTTGCCCATTAACACCAAGTTACATTTCTGTGTTTTGTACCAAGCTATACCCAACTCTCTGCCCCCTACTGTCTATTAAGACTTTGGCTGTATCCAGAATTTTAAACATACTTGATGAAACCATGTTTTTGTTAAAAAGGAGCACTAGCCAAATTTAATGCTTTACAAAACCCAGTTCAAACTCATGTATAACAACCGCTTTATAGATACGCGCCTGTTTACAACACGGGCTGGATAGTATCAGACTATAGCAGATACACACTTACCATATATTCAACATGGCAAAATTCTTTTGTTGCTACTTTCTATTTATAGATGTGAATGTTTGCCTAAAACAAGCAATAGACTGACAAGAAGGCCCCCGTACGACCCAAGCCGACCTAGACAAAAAGTAGGCGCCTTGAGGAATGTCCATCTATACTCCCGGTATTCCACGTTGTTATCAAGTAAGCATTTTCGCATTTAATTCATTAATATACGCACCACACAAAGAGTAGTATGTGACATGGAATGTTTTTGTCACCTTAGTTCCTCTAGATTGTACAAACGGAGGATACACAAACTAAAGGATATTTTCGCTCCAGGATCAAGACTGGTATAGCAAATCAAAAAGCGTGAAAAGTAAGAGACTTTGACCACTAATAGCCATGACCCTGTACATAGTGAGATAAATATGTTTCTGTGTGTAAAAAAAACAAATCCTCAAATATTTTGTATTAATTTATGTCAAATATGTTTCTTTTAGATTTATGAAGTTTTAATCATTAGTCCTGAAGAAGGTGTCTTATCCGACTAAGCACCGAAACGCGTCGACAACAATGTTCTTTTACTATGAGTTCTAATGTTTTTATACTGTAAAATTTGGAAGAAAAGTATATGTATGTACTGATGATGATAGTGTATGGAAAACTGTTTGAGCATTATACTTGTGTCTTCTTCTTTTTTAATAAATATGACTTTTTGATACAATTTTGTGTTTATATGTATATATAATTTTGAGGATATTGTAATACACCTACAAGTTAAACTGTTCCTCGACAGGTGTCTGGTACTATTGGTTGGCTCTACTATATGAGAATTATAAAATAACCACAGAAAGGAATCCCCCTTTTTTATTGCTTACACAAGCTCACCACTTATAAATCTCTTTCTCAGCATTACTTCAATAAGTCTTGCCTTTGGACAAAGTTGTCAAGGATAGCGGCTCAGTGGATCGCCAATTACTGGCAATGTCTTGTTTGGCCACAAGAAAGCTGAAGCCCACCCACTGTTCTTTGTCGTTGTGAGTCTGCCCAGCACTTTATAACACCAAGCACTGCCACCTTAGGGTCCATAACATTAGGTATGTGTAGTATATTGACTAGGACAAAATGTACTCTCCTCCAGGAAGGGACAATGGCAGATCCAGATCATATGATAGAATGTCCCTGTGGAATCACTGCAGCGTCAACATGTCGAGCTGGGGAACTTACCATTTCCATTGCCTTTCAGTGCTTTAGGATGTCTAGTGGAAATAACTGACCTGAATCATCCCTACGTGGGAGGGAATGGTGAACGACCGGGCAATTATCTTGGTCTGCTGCTGCTCATCAGCTTGCAATCTCCCAACATGTTTTACTCACCACTGGTGTTCCGATCTTACTTTCCATCATATGGAGGGGCACATTTTTCCTAACTTGTGGGATAAACCCAGAAGAGTTCTGCACCTACTCCATGGAAGTAACTCAGTAGGTTGTGAGGTGCAGTGTGAGGTGCAGGTGTGAGAATAATTCCTCCTTGTGCCTCTCTGTGGGGTTCACCTAAAATGTTGGTGGTACCCATTATGTCCACCCTTATGAAAGTGTGAGGCAAAAGACTGGGTATGATAAATAACTTTTAAGTGAAAACAGTGAGTGCAAGTGGAATACTAGAGAGCAAATAGGTATTTAAATTGATATGGAAGATGATGGCAATTCGACCTAACAGTTTAGGTTGGGAAGTTCAGCGGGCCACTGCGATACCTAGAACCACTCATATCATAGCATATCAGTAAGGTAGCTATGAATGACGAAATAGCTGTTATCATGTGAAGAGAGAAGCAATGTTGAAGCAAGCACATGCCCTTTGCTCTATCTAAATGGGCCGCCAGGAGAGTGGCAAAGCTGGCTAAAGAATGGCCAAGGTCAGGAATTTGGGGTAGTGGTACCATACGTGTGCTCCATTAGGTTATGACATATCCGGAGGTACAAGAATAAGATGGATCAGTGAGATCAGGGGACAGTAGACTAACATCACGGGGCCATTTGTAGTGGATGGGCAGTGCCAACAACAGACTGTGTAACAAGAGAAAGTGCAAGAAATGGAAAGAAAATGCAAGCGGCATCTCCCCCAATGGATGCGAAATTTTTGAGCCCACAGGTTTTTGCATTCTGCAAGCACACATCTCTGTTGGACAAAGGATACATCCACAATGCACCCTGACCCAAAGTAGAGGGTGACTATTATCTCCTCACAAGGCTGTGTGATGGCTGACAATTGGTGGAGAGTGAATTTCCAGTGCAGAGCTCAAGGCTGTTTCACTGCCCCTGCTTCACTTCCCATGTAAGTGTAGGCTACTGCAAGAGGCATTTATATTACTTCTGTGTGTGTCCATGTGCTATGTGAATGGTGCCCTTCGTGAAGAAAATATTACAGCAGAAAATGGCAGCTATCGTCTTAACGTTGTCTTTGTGGAAGTGAAAACTTGAATCTAGATTCCTTCTACCGAGCCCCCTAGGCCAAATGAAGGCAACCTCAAGCACATACCGTCAAGCCAGAGGGATACTTCATATGGTTTTGGAGATAAAGGGATTTAGCAATCCAGTAGTCCTAACCCTAAACTGGTATTTACCTCAGTAGCAAGTAGAACACAGTGGGAGGCTTGGGAGCGTTGGTCACTGAAATATTTTAACGTTAACAGCTGAAATTAAGATATAGGAACCTACAGTTTACTACTCACATTGAATATCCTGTGGGTCTGATTTCCCACACTAGTGGATACACTGATTTGTGAGAAGTGGAACCAACCCAGGCACACTCGAAGTATGTCCCTTTTCCTCTTTCACCAATTATTTACACATGTATTTCAGAATAAAACAGTGAATGGTTAAATTTGAGCAGCAGAAGTACTACCACACCTCCCAAAAAAATGACCCATTATAACTTTTGAAGACTAAAGGTGCATTTCACAGACAGCACGTTTAAGTTCTAAATTATGTGCACCACACTCAAGAGCTGATGTACCTCAAATGCTGAATAAAACGAAGTACTGGCAAAGCCAATAGGTCTGGCGTTGTCCGCCATTCTTCTAGCAATTCCTCTTTTGTCTTATTATGATTATTGCGAAACATATTGCTGGGAAATATTACCGGGCCCTCGTCAATCTAAAAAAATAAAAATTGTAACAGAGAACAAATGGTTTTTGGATCTAAAAAAACACACATTACCATAGTACTCCCTGGCACTGTGTGGATGTGTTCTTTGTGAAAGGTTGGCCTGCTGTAACTCATAATAAAGTCAGCCAATGGCTAAACTAGGCTGATGCATTGCACATTAATGCATGCTGGAGTGGGTGAAAGAGCAATGTGAATGACAACAAACAAAGACTAATGGATCTTGTCTGACAGAAAACCCTTAAACACATAATTTTTGTCAAATCAAAATGTCATGGCTAACACAGACCTAGATAGTCAGTCTGGTACTGGCTGCAGGCCTCTTGTTCATTCGCAAACACAAGGAGAGGATGGACAGAGCGCTGAAACTTTTCACACACTCACCCCAGTCACAGTTCTGGGTTGAATCCATCATCATTCTTTAGCTGACTTCGCTTTGGTTCTTTAATTTCTTTCTTGTTTTCACAGAAATAACAACAGGAGTGTTCTGCTGCAAGGTACCCGCAAGGAACCCCTGGGGGTGGGGAGGCATCTCACGTGTCCAGGAAGACCCAGGGAGTGAAGGTGGCTGAAACGATGATCACCGTCGGTATGCCGACACAAAAGTAGTGAGGGAGTTTATCCAGGACATCGCGATGACCCGGAAGAAGGTGAGTTCACCCAGACGTGAAGGAGCCGCTTGCGGATCTAGAACACAAAACGCTCCTTCCGTGTTGTCTGGTGGTTTTAAACTCCGGCGGCTCTACCCCTGCTGCAGCATGCATCAGGCACTGACCAATTCCGATACTCAATTAATTTAGACTCCATGACTGGTTGGGTCATGGAGAATGGATTAGGGTTGACTTTGCTGTGGGAAGCTTGGACCATCAAACTCAGGTGCTGCATAATACAATATTGGATGCCCACTGCCAGTCTGTGGCACTTGGCCAGCTGTCTGTTGACCGGTGGGCAAAAAGCACAGCTTCCCCCAAGTACCCTTAAGGTTGTCAGTTAGGGCTTCATTAAATCGAAGCAATGGCTCAGATGAGGCTGGCCCAGTGTGTAAGGTAATCTGTTTTGACTTTAACTTAAGGCAATTGTAGGTCCAGGACCACAGGTGCATGTCTAATCACTAGAGCAAATGATGTACTCGATTCCTTTGGAGGTCCACTGGGTGAGGTATCTAGCCCACTGGCCTCCGGCACGTTCATGTAGGTACCATCATTATCCTCATAGTGTGTGGAGGAGGGGAGAATCATCAACATCATCATTAAGAGGTAGACCAGAGCCCGAGCTAAAAAGCTGATGATGCCTCTGAGAAAGGCCTCGGGGAAGAGGAAATGTAATGTTTTGTCTAAATTACAGCATACAGGAACCGGGTGTACCGGAGTGGATCAAGGAACAATCTCAGGTGTGGCCAAAATGGGTACGGCTTGAGGTCTGACACCAAAGTCAGCAGAGGCTTGACCTCTAGCTCAAACAGGATCAGCATCAGTGGAGAAGGAACCAGCACTGATCTTGGGGTGGAATGAAAGTCAGCACTAGAGTTGATGCAGAACCAGAGTCCCGTTTGAAGAGCACAGACAGGGCTGAGGTTAAATCCATTGGCAGTAACCTAACTGGACGCTCTTGTGGATTCTCACGGCCTAAAGGAGTGCCAGAATGGGCCAGAAGGCTTCTACAAATATGCAGAGTGGCCTGCTTAGAGGTCTCGGCTGGCTGGGGCATTGCCAATAGGCTGGGATATTCTGGGTGCAATGGGACCAGCTGAGGAAGTTACTCTATTAGCATGGATCAGGAACAAGATTAGTTGGCACATTACTTTTCTTTGGATAGAGTGGTGGGATGGGGTTGAGTTCCACTTTGATTTCTGATATTTCTTCGTAGATCTTGATTTGGACTTACTTGATGACCTTGATTGAGAAGAGGACCTGTCTCAGGAGCAGTCTCCAGAGTCGGAACAAGCCTGAGCACCTAACTTGGGGCGGGAGTGGGACCTACGCAAGATTCATAACTTCTTTCGATATTCGCCAACATACAGCTTTCGTTTACAGTACAGGATCTCCTTTGGGAGACTGAAGGCGCACTCTTATCACAACTCTGAGTCGTGCCACCGAACCCAAACACCAGAGCCACAACTCATGAGGATATATCTCTGACATCGATTTCCTGCAGTCATGGCACAGTTTGAACCCTGATGAAAAGGGATGATAAGCCACCTTTATAAGTGTCCACAGCAAACTCTTGTTGGGACTGAGATAAAACAAATAAAAGAACATCAGACAGTCTCATATGTAAGGCGTAGACTAGCTATTCATCACCTTACTCAACATAACCTGATCCTGATTGTTACAGGCTCTGTATTTCTTAACATCATCTGTTGACTAGTGTGTGTGGATTTGCTGGCCCCTAACACTCACTATGCTTCTTTCAACAGAGTGTGCCTATCTCTTCACTGTCCTCATAAAATCTGTGTGTCTCCTCGTGTTTGTCTGCGCTACTCTCTCTCTCAGGCAAGAGTGAGAAAAAAAGGTGTGGGCAGAAGGAAGGAACCTCACGGGAGCAACCACCAGGGAACCAACCACCAGGGAACTGCTGACTGGTACTCGTCAGTATGTTCCACTTCTCATCATTGGCTCCTTCCCACCAAAACGAAACAGAATTTCAAAGAAAAAAAAATACAAATGGGAAAAGAATAATAAATAACTCAAAAGTGTGCATACCTCATTGCATTCACGTGCATCTACCCCCCGGGTGCCACAAACCGCTAATCGGTATAAGAAGGCTTCTTATATTTTAAAATGAAGCTCAACTGGAGAGTGTAGATTTTAACAGGAGTAGACACCCAGCACAGAATAAAGCATATCACAGAGCCAGGGTGATCTAACTTCTCTTTTAGACAGGGTACCATACCGATTAGGATAACAATCAGGATCAGGTTATGTTGAGTAACATGGTATGAGCGGAGGGTACCTGGATCCTTAAAATCCCTCTGAGCTCCAATTTGATAGAACTAGCTATTCATCACACCAGATGAGAGCCCAGTGGCATGAACATATAAATTCTATGGAATAGTGGTGAGCAGCTGCAAAGACATCTAGCTCTTCTGATGAAGATTAAAGCTGCTTGGTTGAATATGCTCAATTTCCATGCATGGAGATGAAAATTGTACAGTTGTGGGCGAAACGCCTTGCCTTTCTGTTGGGACAGCAGATCAACCAAAGTGGAGGCCATGTGCTTGGAGTCAGTATTTCAGAATACCAAACTGTACAGCCCCTGACCAGGAATGTCAGAGTGGGCTTTCCTCAGTCTCATCTGATGTTTTTCTGGATCCACAGGAATGAGTACAGGAAAGCAAAGTTTCATCAAATGTGTAACACATTTGCTAAAGATCCTTGAGGAGGAACCTCTAGCGCACAGAAGACCAAACAATGCTTATTTTTGTCAGTAACAAATATGTCTACAGAGAGACTGTCCTAGTGAGCAAATATACCCAGAGCCACCAGATGCCCCTTGCGGTGGGGCTAGATGACACCTACTGAGTTGGTCTGCCTTAAAAGAGAGATCCCACCAGTTGGTTCACCATGAGGGAAATTCCATGAAGTACCAGCCATCACCAATGTCTCACAGCCTCTAAAAGCAGGGCACAAGACATCACTCTGCCCTGCTTATTGATGTACTTGATGGAGGGTAAAAAGGCCATTAGTGCCAGCCAAATGGTTAACAGGACTGAATGTTTATATGATTCTACTATTCCCTTAGACACTGAGACCCTTGACTTCCACCTCGTACAGGTGCCCTAACCATACCAGAGACAACACATCTGTCACCACTGAGCTGAGACATCGACGTACACCAGTTAAGGTTCTTAGCTGCTTTGTTGGAGATACAGATCTGGTTGAAAAGCATTCTCAGGGCTGGGCCTATTAAAGTCACAGATTTGTCTAGTATGGCCCAGCTGGATGTATGATGTCAAGAGCCCAAGAAGACTGAGAACCATCAAAGGCAGAACAAACACTTTCACTCATCAGGATCACAGACTGAATGTCCTGGACTCGTTTTGGGGGTGGAAAGGACTTCAAAGTCACTGTGTACAGAATAGAATTTGAGAAGGGAACAGTGCAGAGGTTGAAGATGGGATTCTGGCTCATTAATGGAAAACTCCAGGGTTTGGGTGGTCTAAGAGCAGCTACAGGAAGCCTACCTTCAACAGGCAGTCATTCCTGTATGACAATACATGTATCCACGACATGCAGAATGCTGCAACCACCAATATGATCTTTGTGAACACCCAAGAGGCCAATGTAAAGCCGAAGGGCAGGAAGGTGAATTGAAAGTGATTTCACCCCACCATAAAGAAGGGATATTTTCTTTTGGACAGTAGGATCGGTACATGAAAGTACCGGTTCAGCATGTCCAAAGACACCAAGTAGTCCATGGGGCGAGAGACCAACAGAACCAGGGCAAGAATTTTTATCTTGAACTTCTCTGTTTCGAGGTCCAAACTGCCTCAGTCCCAGGTCTATTTTGGGGACAACGAGTTTCCAAAATTATCATTTCATTCCCCTCTCCACCTTGGGAACCTCCCTGATCACATCCCCGGCAAATAATATCAGCATGTCTTGTCAGAGAATATCGGCATGATCTGGCATATCAGCATGATCTACCGACATTTGGGTGAAAGCCGGAGGAAGACAGAGGAAAGCGAGGATGGATGTTAGACAAAGGAAGGATGTAACCAAACTGAGCAATCTAAAGGACCCACTAGACTGATTTCATTGAGAACAAGCATGGCAGGTAATGCTGGGTTCTGTCCCCTACAGTTCCCAATTAGTCGATGGAGGAGGCCTTACAGAGGTTTGACGAGTGTGGCGGAAGAACACAAGCAACAGGATCAGTTATATATAGGCCGGAAAGTAAAATATATTTTGCTGTGTCCTAGCTATCCTACACTGTTTGGGTAAAGAAATCTCATACTTTTTCAGGCCACACAAGTAAAACCTCACTTGCCAGGTTCCAAAGGGTGTGAGTGTAGTGAACCAGAAAACAAACAGCATTCAAGGAGCCAAACGCTATATTGGCAGAAGAAAATACACTTTTGCCCACAGCATTTATTTGTTTTGATTCTCTGTACAGTGAGGCACTAGAAAATGGTTTGGGTTACCTTTGTTTATGGACGCCTGAAATAGAACACCCAAAGGAGTAGGATGTTGTGTCAGGAATGATGGATACCTTGATGCGTGTCTGTGTCATCCTGTGAAAGGCAATTCAAAGGCGATGTTGAGCAAGGCTTAAAACAGGCAGACATGATGGAGTAAGGGATTCGTTAAAAAGAAGCAAGGATTTTGAAGCCATAGGCTCGAGCCGAGATATTTCAGTTAGGTCAGCTTTAAGTTAACACCATCAGCATAAGCAAATCCAGTGCATCTGCAACACGACACACCACCGCCACAACCAAAGCACTCTCTTCTGCTGGGAGCCCCAATGACCAAACCAATTTTTTTACTGGTGAAGTATTCAAGACTTTGGTATGTGGGAGATCAACATACTAGCCAACATCAATGTAATGAGGAGGGAGCAAGAGATAAGCCCCTTCATCATCTTGTTGTGGAGAACATGCTCAAGGCTTTAAACAGCATCAGGATCTGAGCCACAAAGATCCTCAATCTTCTGGAAATACTACAGACTAGGCAAGGACACAAGAAAAGAATCATCCACAACTAAAGGTTGGACTTTGCTTATGGTTTAACTTGCACATGCATAAGCCAGCTCTGAGACTCGCTTCTGAGTCCAATCTGGACCTGTGGGCAGTGCAGATGAAGCAAGAAGTAGCAGAGTCTGGGGCAGTCTGCTGTGCGGAATTGAGAAACTGCCTGGCGCCAAATGTGGAGTAGGCTCATTGTGCCCAGGGCATACAACAGCAGGAGAAGCATATTGATATAAGCCCGAATGGAGGTTTTGATGGATTTGTGGGGCACGAAATCATGCCAGAGGCATTGGGAATGGGCCACCGGATCCGAGGAGCCAGAAGGTGCACTTGATCGGTACAATCATAAACAACTGCAATACAGACTCCTTCAAGGATGCAAGTTGCTGAGGAGTTGACGAGGCCCTGTTGAACATTGACACCGGAATCGTTTCTGATCCTAATTGGAGTCAGTTTCTTCATGCCTACTATGCGACCTTTCCCTGGAGTGTGTGCATCTCTGTGGAAGAGCTTAATTTTTTACACTTGTGCTTTTTCTTTAACTTGTGTTGGACTTAGCCCTTTCTGCAGAGTTATCCCCAGACTGTTTGCTTTCACCACCAGTTTTCTGAACCCGTTTTTGTTGGCTTTTAGGACTCCGCACACTTTACCACTGCTAACCAGTGCTATAGTGCTTGTGCTATCTCTTTTAAACATGGTAGAATTGGCTCACACCCAATTGGCATAATGAACTTACTTATAAGTCCCTAGTAAAGTTGTATTACATGTAGCCAGGGCCTGTAAATTAAATGCTACATCTGGGCCTGCAGAGATGATTGTTTCACCCACCTAAGTAGACTTTTAAACATGTCTCAGGCCTGCAATTGCAGCCTGTGTGAGCAGTTTTAAACTGCCAATTTGACCTGACAAATTAAACCTTTTGCCAGGCCTAAACCTTACTTTTTAATACATATATGGCACCCCTATGGTAGACCCTACTCAACACAGAAGTCAGGGTGCAATGTATTTACAAAGTAGGACATGTGCTTTTAACTTTTACATGTACTGGTGGTGGAAAACTCTTAAATTTGTTTCAGATAATTGTAAGGCCTACCTCTCCCATAGGACAACATTGGGTTGGCTTATTACATTTAATACCTGCTAACCTTTGGTTGGGTACAGGTGACAGTTTCATGTTTGGTGTCCGAGAAATTGTAATTACAAATTATCTTTATTAGTAAAGTTGGATTTTAAGTAACATTTTTGAAAATGCCACTTTCAGAAAGTTGGCATTTTCCTGCCCTAAGCAATTGGTTCCTTTAGCCTGTTCCTGTGTCACATGACTGGGTGTAGTTGGCAGCTGGACATTGCTTATTCCTCCCAGACAGTCACATATTAGAGGGATTAGGTGTACCTGGATGGTCCATCAATAGGCAGGATGGGGGAGGGAAGGCGGAGCTGGGCACAGCCCCACTTGCAACTGAATATGCTGTGCCTTGCCTTCCCACAAAGGACTTGTCACCACTGCATTGTTCATATAACCAGCTTGGAGCGAGACAGGGGAGGCAGGCAACTTCAAGGACTTCAAAGGGAATTCACTAGAAACTTCGCCAAGTATGAATAGTGGACCCTCAGACCCAACTCTTCAGTACCCTCTTGTACTTCTGTATACTACAGAAGAAGGACTGCTGTGCTGCTTTGCTGCCAGAAGGACTGTCATTCTGCTGCCCTGCTAATCTGCTACCTTGCAAGCTGAGAAAGAAGACTGGACCTGCACCCTTCATCCCAGGCTGAAGTGACTCTGTGGGTCAGCCAACTAACCTCATATTCTGAGCTACAAGAACATAACCAGCTCCAGCGGCTCCCTGCAAGCGCCCAGCTGACTTTCTGGCTGGACCTGTCTGAGCCCTGCTGGAGTGAATTCTTGATCCATTTGAGGTGCCACTCAGGTCCTGGACACAAGTTTGGCATCAGTTGAGCTCTCTCCAGAAAAGGAGAAACCCATGAGTTTTGGGCTCTTCCCACCAAGATCTTGCCAACTGCCAATGGCTCTCAGCAGCACAAGACCTGCACAAATCGCTACCGCAACGACAGTTCTTAGTGACCGCCAACCCAAAGCTCTAGCAACGACCACCCACGACACCCGACAGAATCTTTGAACTACTGATATGACCATCTCAGAGGCCCAACCTTCTAGTCATACTAAATCAGTGACCATCTGTGACACTCTTTCCGCTCCTCACGACCCATTCCTTCGCGAACAGAAGCCTTTGTGCTGGACTTTGAAGGTAACTCTTTCAGTGGGACTAACCTGGTCCTTGTATCCGGCCCACGCTAAATTGCATTCAGCCTAAACTTGTGACTTTCATCTGGTCTTGCACAACCAGACAGCCACAAGTGATGCTTTGCGCTTTTTGGTGCCATTTTAACTTAAATCCTTAAAATTGTATATCTCCTGTTAATTTATTACATTTTACTCTATTTTTTTAAATTTGTGTGGTCTCTTGTGTTGGGTTCTCAATTTATACAGTTTGAAGTGCTGCATAAATACTTTACATAATGCCTCGAAGTTAAACAGTAACACACAACTGGCATCCAATCAGTGTATGTACGCAGATCGACGACCTAATTAGTGGCACTTCGGACTACGGGCGGCAGTAGGGAGGGAACGGGCTCATGGGAAGGGATACAAAAGCATACTATAATAGTACAGTGAGAAAGGAACCAGACATGGCCCTGATACAGGTGAAGAATATCACTGGGGTCCTCCTCCTTGTTCCCCATCAGACCCAACACCAACGGGTGTGTCCAGCCCACTGCTCCCACTTTCAGTTGTGCCATGTGAGGAGAACTCCTCTGCTGCCAGTCCTGACGCACACATTACGCGCCAGGCCATTAAATCGTCCTGCAGCTTCTCATCCCTCCGAGTGAGTTGCATGTGAGTCTCTTTGGCCAGGGACCACTCCCGAATGTCTCTGAGCCAAGTGGACACCTCTGTGTAGTGATCGAGCTATTTTATGGATAAATGGCTCGATTATGACCATTGCCCACTACCATCTCAGTATATTTTGGCCTAATATAGTGATGTGTAGGCCTGTTTCTGACTTTGTTTTGCTTAACAGCAATGCTGACTATTGCCTTTGACATGGTGTCATGTCATCTTGCTTTGCAATTTATACTGTCACATAACATGGTGATGTGTAGGCCTGCCACACTACAAAGTAGGGTTTGATTATGTACCTTTCTGTTTCTGACTTTATCTTGCTTAATGGCAGGGCTTGCCTATTGGCTTAGGCATAATCTTATGCCATCTTGCATACTAATTTTGGCTCTTTGCAGGAGTAGTGGCCTATGCTTAAGCGACTCCATTTTCTGAGCTGTCTCCATCTTCTGAGCCTTTCTGGGTGAGAAGTTATGTTTTGCTTTCACTTGTTTTCTGCACTCTGTTTTCTAGTAGAAACCGGTTCTTATTGGAGGAATGTACAGGCTCCTTTTCGACGTCATAGCAAAGGCCTGATCAACCGATGCTGTGTCCTTGGCACGGAGTGGTACGGAATCTGATGAGAGAGAGAGGGGGGCGAGGTTTGCTAGAAGCTTTGCGGTACAAAAGGGGGTGGTGATGGACGGAGCATCTGAATCAATCAAACACTCACACCCAGTCAAAAGATCTGGGTTTAATCCATCACCGTTCTTTAGCCCACTCTGCCACCCCAGTTCAGACATGGCTATATGCAAATCAGTCTGACCCTGTGCCTCATGGGAACAGTCCAGCCCGAACTGCCAAGCCATGTCTTCCCTGGACCGGAAACAAGCTTCAGAGGACCGGTTTCTGGCATTCCAGCCGTCTTCAGCCCGGCTTGCTTGAATCCAGTGGCATACTTTACAGGTATGTGTCCAGAGATCAAAACCTCTCACAATTGCCAGGAAAGTTAGAAAATGAAGACACTTTCCATGGCTGCTTTTAACACCTGCATATGCCCCGGATGTCATAAATAAAAATTCTTCAATACAAAAAGACAATATACAAAAATACACAATACAAAATACAAAAAAATCAACATTTTCTGAAAAAAGCAGCAGGTGAATATTTTCAGGAGTGGGCATTAGTAATTACTCATCATATAACTTTATTGGTACATTTAAGACCATCAAAGTACAAAGATGAACATCACAGTAAAACGATCCATTATTAAAATGTTAACATTTACAGTAAAAGATTTATCTAAAATTAAAAAGGAGACACATGTATACAAGTATTCAATACAAAATACAATCCAGAAAATGCTTAAATATTGAAAAATGTCACCTTAAAACATTTCCTTTTTTAAATAAAATAATGTAATTTGCCACAATCTCCAATTTAAGGCCATTTACGTACAACCAATTAAGATTAAATAAAGGCCCCTGAAACCCAGATTATAGCACTGTTGATTCACCAATCTCGAGTTCCTAGGGCACTGGTCCAAATGACTCAGCACAATTTCAAATATTTGGCCACAGCTGTCACTATGGCTGCTCTAGTTTCTACACACAGTTGCCTAGGTGCAATAGAGTACTGCCGGCATTCCATCAACCTGCATATGGGCAAAATCAATTTTTTCCTTGGCCGAGTATAACCTATGCAGAACAAGAAAAGATGGGCTAAGGTCTCCTGTGTACTAGAGCACCCTGGACAAGTATCCCTGCCAGCAGTTATAAGCTGCCATTTTGTAGCAAAGTACAAAATGAGTAGCATACATACCATAACTTCAGGAACCAAGCTCGGTCCCCAGGTGAAAGTATTATGTCAAGGAAAGGCGCAAAGGAGCTCTGCGGCTTAATGCACAAAAAGTCATCAGTCAAGTGACCAAGATCCTCTCCTTTGAGTTCCATGTTGGTGACCCATTTCCAGTATGACACTTTCAGCACTTCTTGCGATAGTGGTGGGGAGTCCTCAGCCCAATATTAGCCCAACCCAAGCATTATCAACAGATCCCTTATACAGGACACCCACGTAATGGCATGGAGCTTTATCAATGTTAAAAATGTATTTAAAAGCAAGTTAATATTCACAAAAAGCAGGAATGTGTTTTAATCTCCACCAAAAGCAGAGGGGCCATAATCAGACCTTTCTCTCCACCGGCTGTAGCCCTAAATCATGAAATAGAGGAACTTAATGAAAGCTTTTAGGTATACTTACCAGAAAGCGAAGAAATTAATTTTCCGCTCTATTGAGATCAGTTATACTGGCATAGCCCCACATATCCTGTCCATTCAAACGATTAGTAATTACTACTTGACAGTATTCTCAGGTCAGGTATATAAAATAAAACTCTTTATGGAGTGCCGAGGAAAATACTAGCAGGGGCGGAGGTATGGCTATGGGAGTCAGCGCATTCAACTTTTTCTAGCAGTTTCATTTTCAAGCAGCACAGTTGTCAGGTTCTCCTAGTCGGAGTGCCAAACAACCATGAATGTGGAGAGTGTCTTCAAAGTACAGTGAGTAAAGAGAAACATGATGAACAAAAGAAATGGTTTATTTTGGCAGGCTGCAGGAATACAGATGCCTACATTGAAAGTAAATGTAAACGTGTGGTTACTTACATTTGTAGGAGATATGGCATTATTGGCAGAGTGGTAGGGTTAAAATGTTCTTGTATGTTTCTCAGAGTTGTTAGTTCACTACTAACATTGCCCACCAACAGGGCATGGACAATCACTAGAAGACCAAACAAAACAAAATTATTAGAAATACTACAATTATTAACAATCTAGCTTTTTTTTTAAAGTACTACAAAATCTTATCTTGCATCATAAAAAATGATAAAAATATTAGATAAGGATACTTTACTGTACATTTGTCAGTAGCCTTGGCCATTTTTCTAGTACCAATGTGTGGGGCTTAGATGTGGGGTCAGAAACTCCTTCACATTTCTTTAAACCAAAGCTTGGTAAGACATCTATGCTACACATGTTCACAAGACAAGGATCCCATCATCACTCAGTTGCTCACACCCCTGAATTCCCCGTCTGAAAAGCCATTTTGAGTATTGGAATATGTTGATGGTGAGAGTATTTGGCAAGGTGTTGGATGGTAACAAAAGTGAATACAGAACAAGGAATAATGGAAGTACCACAAAAGTTATGTTATTCTAAAATGTCCTGGCTCATTTCCATTTCAACATGCGGGGCAGGTTCCCAGACAAAGAGAATGAAAGAAAAAGAGCATTACGTACATGTCCCTGAAATGTAAACAGGCATGGGTTAGAGGATGCATAAGTAGAATAGCATGTGGCGACTGTTTGAACATGGAGTAGAGCTTTATAGGAGGTCAGTTACAGACATGCTGTATGGCGTTTGCCAAGAACAGAGCACCAATGATGCAGTAGTTCTGACAGAATATGCATCAATCTTTGCATAAAGAAATGATCAATGAAGCTTACCACATTATGATACAGAGAAAATCCACATCATAACAGTCCCTTATTAGCAGACCTTCCTGAGACTGAACCCACTTAATTTAGATACAGATGAGGAAAAGTTTCAACCTCCTCTTGAATTCCCCCAAAGGTGCCAGACTGGGTCCAGAAACCTTTTTCAGCAATTGCTCTGCCGCAGCCTTGTCCTGCCTCTAGAAGTGATGGTGTTGAGCAGTATATGGCAGCCCTTCAGAGCTCTGACAACAGTTAACAAAAAATCATTCTGCTTTATCTGACGCAGAGCATAAGCAACAGATTGAGAACTGTGGCAGTGAGCAGCATCTAACATGGTACCATATTAACACCTAGATGTTCACTTCATAGAACAAGGAGGAGGAAGGGCAGTGATGAATATGGGGTTTGATAGAGTATCTATCAGAAGTAGCACTTAACAAAGGTAAGTAACTTGTTCTTCTGATGGATGTTTCTAACTATAGGTTCCTCTCCTTTTGAATAGATTCCACAGCAGTACCTCCCAAAAGGTGGCTGTTCTGAGGAGTGGACTTCACACCAGGAATTCCTGCAGGACAGAGCCAGCAAAAGTGCCCTCCCTACGAACACAAGATTTAAGAGAGTAAGTAATGCCTAGTGAATGTGTGGATGGCTGTCCATGTAGCTGTCTGGCAGATACACAGCACCAGAACGCTCTGTGCCAAGTCTCTGGCACAATCCTTAGCTCTGCTGGTATGTACCTAAAGGTCTGCAGGAGGCTTCTTTTAAGTCAAAGCATGGCACATTATTACACAGAGGATAGTCCATCTAAACAAGGTCCATTTCTATAATGTCCATTTCTTTTTAGCACCAGGGAAGCCCGCAAAAACGGAGTCCTCCACCAAGTGACTCAGACTCCTATTGGTATAAAAGCTAAGGGCTCTCTTTGGGGCCTCTCTTCCTCCTTAGAGGGGTGTGGTGGAGCAAAGTGTGTGAGGAGTCTAATGGACTACTCCACATGGATGGGAGACACCACCTTAAACAGAAAGAATGCCAGGGTCCAAAGTACCATCGTTCCGTAAAAATGGTGCACTGACAGCACCCGTCGTTCACTTGACACAACATGCAGAAGTAATCGTAGTGGCAAAGACAGTCTTAATGGTCAGGAGCCTCGAAACACAGCTGTGCATAGGCTTGAAAGGTGTGCACATCAAGAAAGTAAGAACCAAATTTTGGTCTCACTGTGGCATAACAAAAGATGTTGGAGGAAACATACGCATTTAAGTTCTTTAAAAAACTGCATCACAAATGGTGACAAACAGAGACAGCTGACACGGCACATGAAAGAATATTGAGAGGACTGACAAATAACCCTTAATGGGCCTACAGCACGGTCTTGTCTGACCAAAGACAAGATAAACAGAAGTAGCACAGAAAGTTTACCCTGAGGCACATTGAAACAATAGTCCTCTCACCAGGCCACAAACTTTGATCATCATCCAAAATCGGCTGACTTCAGGGACAGACAGCGAGCTGCCAAGATGATATCTACCACCTCCACCAGCAGACAGAATGCACTCAGATCATTGCGCTTCATCTCCATATATGGAGAGGCAGGTGGTGCAGGTTTGGGTGGAGAACTCTGGCTGTTGTTCAGAAAGTAGGTCCTCTGAAAAGGTAAAGAGAAGTTGAAGTGGTGAGGAAATGATGGAAAATGTCAGAGTCCGTAGGTTGGAGCACCAGACCCCCCAGAGTGTGGGGCTATCAGGATTAGCTGAGCCATGTACCTCCTGGCCTTCTTCAGAAACCGGGGAAGCAGTGGCAGAGGTGGGTATTCGTAAAGGAGACGAAGTTCCCACAGAAGATGGAACACATCCCCAAGTGAGCCTTGACATGAAGTGTTCTCAGAGGCAGCCAAAAGAGCAACCCAAGGCACACCCCACTGATCAAAGATACCTTTGGAGCAGATGCCACTCGTGATGAGCTAGCTGGTGCCTGCTAATTTTGTCCACACTGGCGTTCCGGAACTCTGCCAGATGGTTGTCAGTCAGGGACATCTGTTGAAGATTCAGCCAACATCAGGCTCACCACCTGATGTATAGCACACGTAATCGCACACTGTCCTGCTTGGTGCATTATCAGATGGCGGTTGTGTTGTCCATCATAATTTGCACAGGGTTACCCTCAATAGAAGGCAGTCAAATGGCATGCAGATCCAGCTCCAACAGGTTCATGTGGTGCCGCTGATCTCCGCATAGTCTAGGTGGCCGTCCCATGCAAAGGAATGTGCATCTGTGAGGTTTACAGAAAGGGAAAGAAGAAACCATGATGGACCATCAGTAGGATCCACTGGTGTGAGATAACTGCATGCCAGTTGGGCAAGTAAAAGCATTTCCTGCACCCCAATGGCTGCCAAGGACTCCCTGAGGGAGAATCGGAGCAGCTTGTCAGCAGGGGAAAAGGAGGACTGATTATGCTGTTGTAGGCCTTGTCCTATGCCACTACCACAAGCACTGGAGTCATGAAAGGGATAGACTGGCTGCTGCATGGACTGAGATGGCTACCTCTAGCAGTAAACTAGAATCTGGTAGCAACCCCTAAACTTCTTGTATCGAGGAGAGAACTGGAGGGCCGAGTTGAGGAGGTCCAAGGAGCAGGATGTAGCAGGGCTATTGTAAAACCACTCCAAAGCTGAATTCGCCTGATGACAAATCAGCACACCGGTGCCCATAGCACAACCTACACAATTTGTGATATCCAAACTTATCCACAAAGTGTATTTGGCCACACCCTGTCAGTCATGGAGTGTTTATAAGAAGGTATTTCTAGGCTCCCCAGGGACAGCGGGAAAGATTTTGTTTAGCATATCCACCAGGGCAATGAAGCAACTGCTCAACACGCAGACCGTGTTTAAAGACTGGAATGCAAAACTGGTGCAGCTGGACGCTCTTGTACCAAGTTCATCAATGTGCTTATGCTCTCTTATCAGGTTGGGCAAAACAAAGGACATTAGGGTTTACTTTGTTGGCCAAACCCTGCACAACAAGACATTCCGGTGCTGTGTGTTGAGTCAAGAAGGCTGGGACACCCAGGGCAGGCCAATGGTGCCTAGTGATGGGGCGACATAACAGTGGTGCAGAGCAGGCCTTTGATCATACTGCAGCTACAGTGGCTGTCAGGGCTTTATTGAAAGGTAGTAAAGGCTCTGAAGTTGAAAGGCCAGGTTTCAACATTTCAGTAAGCAGTTTAGCCTTAATTTCTATCATTGGCAACTGAAGTTCCAACACCTCTGTTGTGCAGCATAGTACTACACCAAAGGAGACACATTACTCGGTGGGTGTCCCCTATGGGAATCCAAGACCGTCTCTGATGAGGTATCAGGAGGTCTAAATATAGTCCATGATCAGTATAATGAGGGGGGGACTGACCGCCTCCTCATCGTCATCCCCATCATTTGGAACATCCTGAAGGTCCTGTATGGCTTCTGAGATGAATAGAAATAAGGACTCAATGTGTAATTTTGGCACTGATGCATAAACACTGGTGGAGATTCCCCCAACACAACTGTCTGTACCTTAGTAATCTTGTAACAAGATCAAGATGTAGCAGAACTTTGCTTCAGATCCAAGATTGACATGAGAGTCAGATCCAGAACTGTCACCTATGAAGCTGGGCCTGGTACCAAACCAACCTGAACCAGCATGCCTTTGGCAAAAGGGGTCGAGGCACAGCCTTAGGTGGTGCTTAACCGGTTCAGTCGGCGGCAGGGAAGGCCACACTAGTGAATGTTCAACTGATGTCCTCCAGCATATTCACGAAGGCCCTCTAGGGGTATCCAGAATTGTCCGAAAGAGCTGCAGGAGTGCCTCCTTAGAGGCCTCTACTTGCTGTGAAGTCATGGATGGCCCATGAAATTCAGGGTGCATCGGCTGTAATTGTAGAATAGGGTCAGAAGCAGGCAGTTGGTGTGGAATCAGATCTTTTGCATACCAACTGTATGATCTCTGCCTGGAGTGGAAGCAACAGGGGGATTTCTTGTGTTTGTGCCAAGATTTATCTTTAGATTTCTTCTTAGACTTAACCAATAACGGAGACCTGGCTTGAGATTAGTACTTGCAGCCGGAACGGGCCCACTTCTTGTGTTCGGTGATGTAAAGGTTCACTTCCCTTGCCCAGATGGCCTTTGGATGCATTAGGGAGCATTTGTCAAATGACTTTGAATCATGCTTGGATCTGAGACACCAAAGTCTGATATCATGCTGGTCCATAACTGACATCTGCTTCCTGCAGGTATGGCACAGTTTGAAGCCTGTAGTCTTCAAGGGAGACATCCCTAACACACTGTCACCTAAACCATTTCTGGGGTCCGGTAAGCACCAACAAAAATATGGTGGTAGAGCCTCAGATCCACGTATAAGGGGACAAAAAAAAGGAATGGACATCAGCGATTAGGGTTGGCACCTCTATACGGCTCTGTACCATCACATCTGAAAGCAGGAAGAGGCAGACACAGAGTGCGTTGGTGCCATCCATCAGAGTACAAGAGAAATCTTTAGAAAACTTTCCCAAGTCCAGTCTGGCACCAGGTTGAATTCAAAAGCCTAAGAATTTGCTGACATCCATCAGAATAACAAAGTTTGCATCTTTAAAATGTCTTATAAGCAAAGGCGAGTTGTAGTAGTCCATCTTTGAGCTTATAATAGCGCTGCCAAAGTTGGCATGATGGTCCTCTAAGGAAAACAAATTGATTCCACTCAGTAGCTTAAAACAATTACTAGCTGGCAATACCTTTGCAATAACTTGTTTCTCCTCTGTCATAGTGGAGTAAAAAATATCCTAATTTTATCTGCATGTATGATCATGGAACTATCTATCAGGATACAGTGAGAAGAAGTATCAGTTTTATTCAGCTTACTATGGAAGGCTAAGAGCAACAGTTGACTCGAAATTATCTCACAAAGTTATAAGAACGTGACAGGAAGGCTACTCAAACTGCCCAACATCCTGAAATAGAGTTTTCAGTATTTTTCTGGCAAACAGCAAAAACAGGCAGTTTATAGCTAAGATCTGGGAATTCCTGGCACACGAAATTTAATCATTCAAACATCCTTTTCATTCTTCACTGACATAACCCAAAGGGTTGTAGGATCCTTAACATTTGCAGTTCTATAGAATACTAGAGCATCAGCGGCGCTCGAACAATAGTGATTAGTTAAGTAGACTACTATTTTAATTTTACTATTTTAATTTACCTGGAAGTATAGTTTTTTCCTAGTGCAGAGCCATGTAATATGTATCACTCTTTTGTATAGATATAAATCAACTTCTTGTATTCTTTTTACAGTGATATCTCTCAGACAAAAGATCTTAGAGGAGTCTTCCGAAGCAAGATAATGATCAAGACCCAGGACAAGGCAGTATTTCTGACTCCAGAATATAGCATTACTAATAGTCTATTTTGGGGTAGTAGTAGACAGTTTTTCTTTACAGAATTTTAGCCATGCAAGCCTAGGGTATTTATGAAACCCACAGGCTGTGTACAGGCTCAAAAACAGCGTTCTGTCTTTGTAATGGAAATGGTGGTTTGCCACCACCAAGCACTGGCACTTCTGTGTTGGTGTAAGACAAGTATATTTAACTAAGCATCATGCATTTCCATTAACCAAAGACAGTTTTTGTTTTGAACACATGCGAAGAACTGAGACAAAGTCAGCATTTTGAATATCTGTAGAAGGGGGAAGTGGGTGAATTTGTAAGTCCCACAGTAAGGCTAAGTCCTACCTTTCTTTTCTTACAAAGAAGTAATGGGAATAATACCCTACCCTCTTTCCCTTTCGTCTCTGAGGAAGGAACCAGCTCTATTACTCTTAAAATGTGGCACATCTTAACCTCTTGCAAAAGATCTGGAGATGCGGAATGGGGCAGAGGCAGCCTAGAAAGAAGCAGTTGTGGGAGTGCTAGAGTGCAGCAATTCCATACTACAAAAAGGACTGAATCAGTGATGATTTGGGGCCAGTGGTCAGAATGGTGTGAAAATCCTAGGAGGGAGCCAAGGAGGATTGCAGAAAGTCAGGGATATTTCCAGGACTTCAGAGCTTCTCTTAAGAATTCATTTGTTCTCTGAAATTCTTCATCTTGAGTTTGGAATGATTGGACACACTTGCCTCGAAGGCTGAAATTAATTTGCCAGTTGAAAGGAAGATTGTGGTACTTGGTGATAGGAACGAGCTAAGATGGCCGCAGGGGCAGGGGTGGGGGAAAGAGCTCCGGCACCCAGGGATCACTAAAACAGGAAAATCCCTGCTCCCCCCCCACTTACGACCTCCTCTACACCGATAAAATGCAAGGGTGACATACCGGTCTAATACCCCCAAGCAGGCGTCCCGGGATCGCACTGTGGAGACTCCGTTAAATATTGAAAGCAAGCTGTCCCTGCATCAAAGAAGATCGGGCAGCCATGGGGGACCCCTCAAAAGATGATCCCAAACAGACTCGCCAGGACCCGTAGGAAGTCGTAACTGCATTTGCAAATAAACAAACTCTGGCGGCAATCTAGCAAGACTCTGGGAGGTCAAATGCCTACAGCTGACAACGGAGGAATCGGATGCTCCCTGACGCCTTCGAGACTGAAGGAGAAAGTCCCTGAGGAACCGGACAGCAGCGAGTAAACAAAGAATCAAGAGCAGAAGGTTGCGCTCGTCGGGACCGGTAAGGCGCAAAAAAGGAACCCCATCTGGCTACCACAACGGGAGGCTCGGGACTCGATTCCTTTTGCCTGACCTTAAGATGGCGTCTTTGTAAAAGCAAAACAGACGTCCACCGATGTGCAAGTCCCCTTAGCTCCCCCAACTTGCTTCTCCAGCCGCATATTTCAGGACCGCTGTCCCGGTCTATGAATCGATGGCCCAGCGGCACGCATATTAAGTTCTGGAGGCATAAATTACAAAGCCTCACAAACACAACCGGCCTGTCCCCAAGATGGCGGCAATTCGCCCCTTACTCACCAACTCTTCACGAACGCCCAGGTTCGGCCATCACTCACCGTAAACAGGCGTAGGACTAGCCACTATTTATTACTGTGAAAAGCATGTGCTAACTTGTTGACTAGCCACTATTTACTATTGTGAAACATTGATCCATTTAAGGGTGGATTGTGGACTGTGAACAGAGGAATAGGACTAGCCACCGTTTATTATCTCTCTGCCTGCAGTAAAGGTGAAGAAGAGGTTATTCTTCCAAACCAACCTGGAAAAGACCTGCTGACAGCTAATGAGGGGTAACGATCTTCCTACAGGGCTCTGTTGGAGAAGTTGTGGTCCCCCCCTCCACCCCCAATCGGCTGATCAATCGATTTTAACTAGTAAGGACTGCTCCTTGAACAGGGTCACCTCACGTGTCTTACATTCCTGGCGACCCTTTGGCCACTGCTCCTGAAAAGCCCCTGGTCTACTCACCACACCGATCTCTCCTACAAGCAGGCTAATAGCTAACACCACAGCCAATCGCACTGAGGTCATACACATTATTCACTTTAACTCGTGGGACAATAGCTTACACCCTAGCCAACCACTGAGGTGAGACACAACATTCACCAAAGTCATCAAGCAGGGTTTTGTCTCGGTAGTCTAGATCATTTACCTACAGACTTCTGTGCTGAAAAGCACCTTAATCCCCTCACAAGCGCACCCCACCGTCCAACTAATTAAAGACAGTATGGCAACCACCACCCCATCCCGCCCCTCCCTTCCTAAAGGACTAAAACCACACGGCCGGAACTCCTTTTCCATCACTTTTCCCCCCAACTTCACCCCTAAAGCAAAAAGAAACCTGAAACACCGGCTGATCAGACAACACCCAGAAACCCTAATTGCGGACACATACTATTGCTCTTCCAAAGGCCAGATAAAAATTGACCTAATTTTCTACACCATGAGATCTGATAATTGGAACAAAGTCCTCAAGACACATCTGAGCATATCTAAAATAACCAACACCACCCACAGCTGCAAACTTACGATCACACTCCCTGATCGCCCCAAACTTAGCAGCAACACCTCCATAACCATATACACCAACGGCACAGTCTTGATCCAAGCCAATAACGACAACCTAGAAGCCTTCGACTCCCTCTTCCCCTCACTCCGCGATGCCCCTCCACTTTCTCATAGATCTCGACTGTCCACCCTCTTATTGCCAAATAGAGGCCCCCCCATGCAATTGCACAGGAAATTCCCAAGACCCTCGCCATGCCAGACAATCTCCCCCCTCCAGACACTATCCGACCCTCCGTTCACCCTCCCAAAGAGAATTCAACTCTCCCACACACCCCCAATCAAATCAGAGCCCCGACATAGACGTGACTTCCCAAGCCCATTCCAACCAACACCCACCTCCCCCCTCCATAACCCACCACCCCCACAAGACCTCTGTCTTGCAACCATGCCTCCTCCCGCCAAACTCCATCCTCCACCCGGTTTTCCCCTCCCCAACAGCGCCCAACTATCTCCCCCCGCCCATTCGTAATGGATACCACAACACAGATCAAGCCCTCCAACCCCCCAAGCACAACCCACTCCCACCTTCCTTAATCACCCACTTTCAACAAACAACCTGCGATCTCAGGTCGCTACCCTTGAATTCTATCAATCTCCCTCCACTGCCACACAAGAGATGGCAGCGAGACCCCCGCCGAGACCGCCCACTCCCAATATCCAGGACTTTCCATAGAGGAAATTGGGGCAACTCCAACACCAAAAGTCAATGCAGAGAATCCAGCCCACACCCATACCTGGCACCCCCATTCACAGACACCACTCACGCAAAGCAGCCCAATATCCAACCGCCTAGATCTTCCACGACCCCCAACTCGACTCAGTCTCAGAGACCCAGAAACAAAAGAGCCGCAACACCCGTCCGAGACGCCTCTTTGCCCCCCTACTTAAAGACGAACCAGTGACTGGCCCTACGGGAGAGCCAGCTAGAAACGGTAATTCTGGGCCTCTCAGAAATAGTACGGAACGGCACCCCACTCGGAAAGCCCACCCATCATCGACTTCCGACTCCCCTACACACCAGCACCAATCACTTAAGGCCTCATGAGACCAAACGGCTCAGTTGGAACACAACCCCCCTCCCAAACCAGGCTCAAAGACCCCTAAGAACAAGAGCCTCCTTGTCCACTAAAGAAGCGATAGATCTTGCCTCCACATTTGACACAACCGCTACCGTCACCTCCGGATCCAAGATTCAGGTGATCACTGGGATGGGAAGAGACTGCCCTCCCATCAGACCCATAAGGCCACCAGCCCTCCTCACTAATATCCCCGAGCTCCCTTAACAAAGAACCCCAACAACGAGAGCTCCAACACCAAGTGCATGCTCATCAACTGCAGGTCGGCATCCGAATATGCAATCTAATTGTATGTATGTATGTATGTATGTATGTATGTATGTATGTATTTATCGCATACTTTTATAGCGCAGTCTGTCACCCAGAGGGTATCCTGGCGCTTTGACTCTACCTAACTTTTGCGCAGTCACAGAAATTACACCACCCTGGGAAAGAGGTAGGACTTCAGCCCTTTTTCAAAGGAGGAAAGTTCATTCAGACTCCTCAAGGATAGGGGAAAGGAGTTCCAAAGCTTGGCGACAGCAAAACCAAAGGAACGGCCGCCCATCCGTACCCTCTGGATTTTAGGAACTGCTACTAAACATGCAGAGGAAGATCGCAGAAGTCTAGCCGCTGAGTACCAGGAGAAGAGCTCCTGCAACAGGACCGGCCCCTGCCCATGGAGGGCCCTGAACACTATACAAGACGCCTTAAAACAAATACGCTGATGGACCGGTAGCCAATGGAGGTCTTTTAGCGCTAAAGAAGAAGAGGCCGAGCGCATCCGAGAAAGGGCAAGCTTAGCTGCCATATTCTGTATTCGCTGCAGTTTCCTGATCAAAGTGCTTGGGGCGCCCAGGAGTAGTGCGTTGCAGTAATCAAGCCTGCTAAGAATGATACTGCGCACTACCTCCGGTCTAACTGGGGCCGGAAGCAAGGGAAGAATCTTACGCAATGTACGAAGCAGCATCATACATGTGGCAATGGTCTTATTTACAAAGGCATCAAGCTGAAGATTTGGGCCAAACATAACGCCCAGATTACGAGCAGCATCTGCTGCCGCAACTGTGCCCAGGGATGATGCTGGCCAGAAGCCCGCTGGAAGCGGGCAAGGGGTTCGATCAGTAGAGCAATGCAGCACCTCTGTTTTAGATCCATTGAACTGGAGTGAGTTATGTCTCAACCAGTCCGCCGTGGCTGTCATGCAGCGATGGAAAGTATCCTTAGACACAGCATCTCTGCCTTCAAAGCAAAAAATGAGCTGCATATCGTCGGCATAATTGATCACCGAAACGCCGAAGGTTTTAATCAGCCTGATCAGAGGACAGAGGTATAAATTAAATAGAATCGGGCAGATTGCTGACCCCTGAGGCACACCTTGTCCCACCTTTCTGATACCAGATCTGAAAGGCGACAGGGCCACCACCTGCTGCCTATTATGAAGGTAGGAGACTAGCCAGTCTCGGGCCAAACCGGCTAACCCAATCGCCTCCAATCTGCTAATTAATGTGGCATGGTTGACCGTGTCAAACGCGGCCGACATGACGAGCAGCACTAAAAAGGCTGCCCGACCAGTGTCAATTGGCTGAGACCATCCTCACACATGACATTGACATCACGTTCATCACCAAAACTTGGCTAAACGAGTTCTCTCCCCCAATTATGGACATGCTAGTGCCCCCGGGCTTCGCTATCCTACACAAAGACAGAATAAACCAGAGAGGAGGGGGTATAGCAATCATACACAAGAACAGCATCTCTGTAACGGAAACTGACTCCCTCAAATATAACTCTTTTGAATGTCTTATTACAACCATAAAGATGAGTGACAACAACTCACTACTCTGTCATCTCCTCCTCCAAGAAACACCTCCTCCTTCGGAGAGCACCTCTCGGACCTATTAACTCATTCCTCACTCCAGGGCCCAAACAACATACTTCTAGGCGACCTCAACTTAAACTGGAACGATGAAAACATCGCGCTAATCAAAACCCTCAATGATCTTATAAGCAACCTCAATCTCACCCAACACTGCACTGAGGAAACCCACAACAAAGGTTCTATCCTCTACGCCATTATTGCTCATGCAGACACAGTCTCCATCGACCACACCTAGCCTGTGGACTGGTCGGATCACCATATCATTTTGTTCCACCTAAACCGAAGGATCTAAGACAAACCAGTGACTCGGGACCTAACGCGCTGGGTGAGAAATCTAAGCCAAATCCCTCTGGCTGACCTGGAGGAAAGGGTAAGCTCTCTCCTCCCCTTACACACAGGTGATCTATTAGCAACTGAACTCACTTCTTAGTACAACTCCACCATGACCTCCATTATGGACCAAATAGCCCCCCTGAAACTAAAAAGAGCCAGGAACATTCCTTCCAGATCATGGTTCAATTCAGACTTAAACTCAGAAAGAAGAGAACTAAGAACTGTGGAAAGACTGTGGCAAAACAACCTGTCCACAATCCTACGAGCTAGACTCAAAGCAGTAGGAGGGAAATACAACAAACACATAAAAAATGACAAAACGTCCTTCTTTTGCAACGCCCTAGACAAAGCTAAGAACAGACCCAAGGAACTATTCAGCCTCATGAAGCAACAAACCTCCTACGACACAAGTTATAGCCTCCAAAGACCTGTGCGACAACTTTGCCAATTTCTTCAACGACAAAATCTCCAAGATAGAACTCTCCTTGGTCATACAGAACAGCCCCTTCGACAGCAAATCGTCTGCTGAGTCAGAAAATGTAACACCTACACACCCCCCCCCCCAACTTTTGGAAATCCTTCAACCCCCATCTCCGAAGCAGAGGTCATCAATATGATCTCTAACACCAAACCCTCAGCACACGCCATGGATCCCCTACCGGCCCAACTAGCCAAAAAGCTCAAACTATGCCGAGCCTCACACTAGACTAAGATTATAAATAGCTCCATGAGCACCGGAGGCATGCCTGACTGTCTCAAAATTGGCCAAGTCACTCCTCTACTGAAAAAACCTGGCTCAGACACAAACGATCTGAACAACTTCAGACTCGTCTCTAACCTCCCTCTCCTAGCGAAAATTATGTAAAAATGTGTTCTCACCTAACTCACTCAACACCTAGACAGCACCAACCTTCTTGATCCCCTACAATCAGGGTTCAGAAAAGGATGCAGTACAGAGTCAGCGATATTAAATGTAATAGACAATATGCACAAATCTCTGGACAAAGGCCAATGCTGTCTACTCATACTCTTGGATCAATCGGCGGCCTTCGACACGGTTGGCCACAAACTACTCATCAAAGCACTTCAAGAAAGGGTGGGAGCAGAGGAGGTGGTCCTACAGTGGTTCGCCTCTTTCCTACAGAACCGCACCCAGAATACAAAAATCAGGAACTTCTCGTCTGACCCACTCCCTGTATGTAAGGGTGTTCCCCAAGGATCAGTACTCTCCCCACAACTTTTCAACATATATATGGAGCCCCTTACCACCATACTAAAAAAAAACAACATGCCGTTCCACCTCTATGCAGAGGATACCCAAATTTACCTGGAAACCTCCTCCATCGAAGACATCCAGAGATTGGACGTCACTCTACAAGAAGTCCAGCACTGGCTCTCATGCAACCACTTAAAACTAAATCAAGACAAGACGGAAATCCTCCTTATCTCCAACAAAGAGGATTAACACCCAAATCACAGAATGGATAAAAACCATCAAGGCTCTCAATCATAACCTCATCCTAGCTGATTCCGCAAAATGGTTGGCAATCACTCTGGACCCCAAACTAGACATGAACAAACACATCAAAAACACAGCAAAAAGTGCATTCCTCATCCTTAAACATCTCAACAAAATTAAACCCTTCATCCCTCTTAGTGACCTCAAACAAGCCACACAATCCCTGGTACTGTCCAGACTGGACTACCGAATTGCAACCCTCGCAGAAGCAGCAAAATCCCATCTAGCTCCACTCAGATCAACTCTGAATGCAGCAGCCAGAATGGTCACCGGAATAAAAAAATATGATCACATCTCGCCTGCACTCAAAGAACTAAAATGGCTCCCTGTCGAAATGCGTGCCAGCTTCAGAACCGCTTGCCTCACGCACAAAGTGTTGCACACTGGGAAACCCGCCTACCTTTCTGCCAAACTACAGAAGGCCGGGCAGTCAAGAACCATGAGGAGCACAAACACTCTACTCTTTATCCCCCTGAAATCTCGCAGACAAAAAAACGCATCTCGATCTTTTGCAGGAAATGCGCCTAATATATGGAACTCTCTTCCAGTACAAATCAGGACTAACCCCTGCTACATAAAATTCAAAAGGCAACTCAAGGACTTCCTCCTCAACGAATGCCCCCAAACGGATAGCTACAAGCCAGTCGCCAAAGTCATACCATAGTCGCACACAGTCCCTTTGGCCTCAATGACCTCTACCTCACTCTCCTCAGTGACTACCTCCCGCCCCCCACTCACCAGCCGAACCCATCCGTGAGTCATGGGGTAGTCTTTGACTACCTCATACAGTCCCTGTACAGTATACTGTAATATCTTACTTACGAGTGACATGTTTCCTTTATGTATACTAAATTGCTTAATGTATCCTATGATTGAGTCCTGCTGTAAAGCGCTCGAATACCTCCGGGTCTGGCTAGCGCTATATAAAACTCACAATAAATAAATAAATCTTGGATGCCACACAATTATTTGGCCATGGACATGCCCATTTTGTAACTGATGGAGGATTGTTAGTTTCAATGACCACCAACAAAACATGAGGAAAAATAAAGAGAAGTGAAAGCAAATGCCTGAATCAGCCTTAACGTCTGGCAACTGTGATGAGTTGTCACATATTCCATTGTTTTGGGATTGTCTGCCTTTACAGTAGAAGACCAACCGCACGCCTCAAAAGGAAGTGCATCCGAAACTACTATGCCATGTTCCTGCTGCTCAGCAACACAAGCAGCAACAGACACAGTTTTGTTTCGCACTTACTGGACCTCACAGGTGAGGTGTAGTCGTGTTCACCTACCCCAAAGGAGCAGTCCAGTCCAAATACCCGATCCTCTGCTGAGAAACAAGGTCAAGCTTAGCCACATTTCAGACTTATTCAGCATCACTAGTGAGGTGAAACGAAAACCCACAGGCACAACAAACAACCACATCGAAGTGTAAGATATCAAGGATTAATTTTAGGAGCAATCATGAGAAAGCTCATGGATTGACATGTTAGCACAGGAGGCACAATCTGTATTTTGATTAAATTCCTCATATCACTGAGTAATAGGAATTACTTTTATTTGTGTGCTGTGTAATTGCCCTTCATCAGCTTTTGGCAATTTAAAAGAATTCCATAACATCATCGTGTTCAAAACTGAAATTGTTCTACAGGAAATGAGATCTGCAACATGTTACCCTTTGGCCGAGGTCGAACGCCCTAGCCCTTATGTTCACAATTTTAAAATTCAATAAAACAGCTTGAAAAAAAGGGAGAAATTGAGGCAAAACAGCATAGTAAACAAAACAAATAAAGTATAAGTCAAAAGAAGGAGGTCTGTTCTTTGTACTGTGTGTTTTATTATTTTTTGCCAGTATCTCTTCCAATATTCTTACTTTTCCTACTTGTCTACAATATGGTATGCAGTTTAGCACTGCTGCTTTCTCAAGGCCCTATTCTTCTATTATGTACTTTCATCTGGATATTTTAAATTTGCTTCACTTTTCTCGCATTTAGTATTTTGAACACTGCCTAAAATTTGAATTCAAAGACAATGTTTTATTGATCTTCACCTTTAGTCCACAGTGGGTACCCAATTCCACCTCTAGCGAGGTATCAAGACCACTAGCATTTTGGAGGTCTAAATATAGTCCATGATCAATATAGTGAGGGAAAAACAAATTGTATGTCTCCTCATCATCCCTATCAAGTGGAACATCCTAAAGGTCTTGTATGGCAGCTGAGTCTGAGAGAAAGGCCTCAGGGCATTATAGCGGCTCTCAGGCAGAAGCACTGCTGGAGAGTCCCCCAACACACCTAGCTCTGCCTTAGTAATCTTAGAATAAGACTGAGACATAGCTGACCTCTGCTTCAGATCCAATACTGATGTCGGGGTCGGATCCAGAACTGGTACCTCTGAAGCTAGAGCTGGCAGGACAGTAACTTTACAGTCTGATTTGACACAGTATGGCATCAGTGATGACATGTGATCTAAGATCATGAGTACCTGGGCTTTTTATTTTATTTTTGAGCTGTAAGTAGAACATAATTATCTATTTGAAAATCAATGATAAGATCAATGCTAACATTTTACGAGTTTTGAAAGGAATCTACTTACATTCAGTAAAATAAATATAAAATAATCATTCAAATGAATGTTTCTTAAAATAAACTGTTAATTGACAATACTTGTAGCCAGTTTTGACAATGCTAATGCAAGCACAACATATATTCAAGATCTTGCATTTGGCTGCATTCATTAGAACACTGTATGTACCACACTGTAAGCACACAGCTACTTGGAAGGTCAGTTGGAAAGCACTGGTCTATATAAAGTGTTACCAAATCCCATTGACATTACAAAGATACTTCAACTGTGTTGCAGTGATGTGACAGAATTAGGCAAGGTCAGACTTACTGTTGGCGGGCCAGTTAGAGGGGTAGTAACCTTGCAAAGGCAACAGCTCCACTTCACTGATGGCGGATGGTCCGAAGAAGGCGCTACATGCAATAAACGTATCAAGAGGATCAAAGTTTAGAGTTTTTGAAACAACCCAGAGATCATCTGCGAGGAACAAATAAAAACATTATGTATCACAGGTCAAAAAGCTATACCTAAGACTTAGTTACAATACGTACTCAAATTAAGAACAGCAGATTTGTCTAAAACAATTTTCTCATCTGCGAAGTAGTTGACAGGACAAAACTACATTCCATTTAATCAGGGCATTCCATGTAATCAGTCCATGTAATCAGGGCTACGGCAACTATGTGATTCTGTAGATGTGGCGTTTTTCGCATAGTTATGGATTTGTTGCAGTTGCCACATCTTCTGCTACATACTTTGCAGATTTCGACCAAAAAGAAAATCTTATGTAGCTCAGTACTGGTCAAAGGTAACTAAAAATGTGGCAATGTGTTTCGTGCAGTAGAAGCCCTTTGCAAAGGTTGACTAGACATCTTGTAATTACTTATCGCTGATTTTTGTGTGTACAGCTCTTTAACTGGAACACATCATTTGGATGACTGTAACTCACTTATTGCTTAATTTAATAGATACGAAAAGTTCTCAGTTTTCACAATAAATACAGCACATGAACATGGCCAGCACAAGTTTGCTTATGGTGGCAGCCATATTGGGCATTGCCCTCACCCACAGACTTAGCATTCAAATACAGGCTTTTGAGGAAGACAGACTCTTGGTAGCAGGCTGGGCAACAGTGTGGGTCAGGGGGACACACTGGAGAAGAAAGGAGTAGACATGTGCACTTGAATTAATCTCAGCCACTGGCAGTCACTCAGGCCACATCCCAATCCATCATTTTCCATCCAGCATGCCACCTCAGTTTGGACCTAGCCATATGAAAATCAGTCTTGACCCTGCTCGTCATGGGAACAGTCCAGCCCGGACTGCCATGCCAGGTCCTCTCTGAACTGGAACACAAGCAACCTAGGACTAGTTTCACCTAGTTAGGGTTCTTCAGCCAGGTATAGCTTAGTTCCAGTGGCGCAGTGAGCCTGGGACCCACGTCTGGGCACACCTGGTGCACTTAGGGCGTCAAATGGAAAAAAAAAGGCAATGGATGAAATTTTTGAATTAATCTCAGCCACTGACAATAAATCTGAGCCGCATCTAAATCCATCATTTTTCGCCCACCATGGAGGACGCTGGCTTGGCACTTCGGCTGGAGCAGGGTCAAGACTGATATACATGTGGCTGGGTCCAAACTGAGGCGGCATAGTAGGCAAAAAACAATGGATTGGAATGTGGCCTGAGCAATTTTCCAGTGGCTGAGATTAATTCAAGAATTCCAAACCTCAGAAATTCACTGAAAAAAAACAAAGGTTAAAGTTACTTTGCAGTGCACAGCATTGTCATCAATGATGACTTTTCAGATGTCATGAGTGATGTTATCAACATCAGAGAAAATGTCATAAGTGATGTAATATTTGTGGCCATAAGCAGTAAATGGCTAGAGTGTGAGTTATAGTTACTTCATTAAACTATATCTCGTGCATCATAGTGTTTTTTGAGTGTAGAATGCTGTTTTAACTGACATTTTGAACTAATTATAACAGGACTGTCACTTTTGTAATTTTTGAGTGAATGATTTTCTTTCAATCTAAGTAACAGTATAAAAATATGTCATTATACGTAAGGCAGACTTACTAGCTTTGTCAAAGAATCAGAACACCAAAAAGTAAAAGGCTGACCTATTGGCCTTAGCAAGCACAGCTACCTATATATTGCAAACTTACATGGCTTTGTCAAAAAGTCACCACAGTAATTCATCAATAACAATATTCCAAAGTAATCCTTATAAATTCACACAGCAATGCATAATATTTTTTGACACAAATACATTTAAAATAAAACATTTTTATTCCAAATTATAAATGCATGTTTTAGTCTTTCTTTAACATTGAAGAGCATCATCGATGATATATTCTTGATATGGCAAGCCACGACAGGAGAATTAGAACAACTGATCAGAGATCTAAACACAGTTAACCCAAGAATACAGTTGACCTACAAGATAAATCATCATAAGATGGACTTCCTGGATGTAAGAATAACTAAAACCTCAACTGGGTTCCAGACCCGATTGTACACCAAACCCACAGACCGGAATAATGCCTTGCTTTACTCGAGCTTCCACCCAAGAAGCCTACTCAGGACCTTACCATATTCGCAATTGATTCGGATAAAACGGATATGTTCAGATTCACTGATAGGACAGACCACAATGGAGGAACATCTCGTCAAATACAAGGAAAAGGGATACCCAATAGAGGTTTTGAATCAGAGCAAGGATAGAGTTTTGAATTTAAACAGACAGGAGTTACTACAAACAAAAACCAGAACAACTGACAAAAAAATGGTATTTGTGTCTAAATACACAACACAATCTACAGCCATTAAAAAAATCATTAATCAGAGATGGGAACTACTATCCAATGAACCAGATTTCAAGGATTTATTCAAAGAGACACCATTACACGCGTACACCAGAGGCAGGAACCTAAAAGAACTACTGAAATGACCAAATACTGCGAGAAAAGAGATCATTTACAAAGGAACAACACGGTGACTAAATTGTATACATTGTAATAATGTGATCAGCGGAAATATACTTACCCATCCCACAACTGGGATACCAGTCAAATTAAGACACACAAGTGACTGCAACTCACAGAATGTGATTTATGGCATTAAATGTCCGTGCGGGAAAATGTATGTGGGCAAAACGGAACGTAAAATCAAAATCAGAATCACAGAACATAAAAGTAAAATCAGAAATCAAACGTTAACATCACCACTGGCTACACATTGGCAGGAACAGAATCATTCCATTTCACAAGTACGGTTTATGATCATTGAAAAGGTTGAACCAATACAGGGTACAGATACAAGACAGAAACCTCTGCAGCGAGAGTTGTATTGGATCAAAACCTTGAAAACAATGAGGCCAGTAGGGCTCAATGACCGATATGATTTAGCCTGTTATCTATAAATAGACATAACAATGCAGACCAAGTTTAACCAACATCAAATACTTTGTTAAGCCGTATACAAAAAATGAGGGACGCAGTCAAATATTGGTCATTAATGTATTACTAACCAAGGCAGTCTATATATAGGGTTTATTTTTATAACACATGGATCAACGGAGACTTACAAATGTGTATAATAACGCAAATGTTAATATGAATGGGAACATGGAGCAACTAAGATATGATCATAGGCATGCATGTCGAATCACATATGAAGTAGAGGAAATTCACAAACAGTTAAAATTATACAAATGTTAATATGAATGATAGCATGTAACAACTTAGATATGATTATAGGCATATACGTCATGACCATTAATCAAAATATGCACACACACACAGGACGCATGATACATATTCTAAATAATGGAATTCTATATATGCACATAAGACCAGCAACACACCGGTAATTTATAGGACCAGAATGTCCAGCGGACAGTGTCTGATATCACATCAAAACCCGGACTTTCATTAAATAAAATCTCGGTTTATTGTTTAATTTAGACGTTTGGTAACAATCATATTACCAACAATATCCTTAGAGAAGTTCATCGACTAATATTACCACAAACCGGAACACTTCGGCTTTACTTATACAAACTAGTTCGTAAGGAATACTATGTAAATAGTATATTATAAACACCATCTTAAGATGGCGACGACACAATCACAGTTAGACTCTAGAGCCAACGGGTAGTCCGTTATTTGTGGCTACATAGGGAGACGCCGATTAAGTACGATCACCTCGAGGTATACACCTTCCGCGAGCATACGAGCACAGAGACCCCCAGTTAAAACGCAAGATCATCAGATTTTAGGTAAGTTACGACAATTTTGTTTGGTTTGGAAATAGGATCGGCCCGTTTTTTTAAAATGGACATGAAAACTTTTCAAAATGTGCTTCGAATATAAAATCATTTACCGCGTTTTTTATTTAACACAAATATAGCGGTATTTCCGATTCCAATAGGTATGCCTTGTATCTTTGCAGATATACCGGACAATACAACCAAAGGTATGCGAATACAGTTACAAATCCGATTCAGCAAAACCCGTGACAAGTAAGAATCCGTAATATATTCCGTATATCTTTTGTTGTCATTTAGGTCTAAAGCAAAGAGTTTCAACCACAGGTAGGATTTTTATTCCCACACGGGACTATCAATTAGTATGGTTCAGCAAACCCAATATAAGGCACTAAGGTACATTATCATCTATATGTGTTTTTTATTACAGCACATACGCCGAATAACCTCAGAAACGTATCGGTAAGACAACAACAAAATTAATGGTTACATCCACCCTCTGGCCAATAAGTAGGAACATATAAAACTGATTTTGATATGTATTTATTACAGATCCAACACGCTGAGTTATTACATTCATAAGGTATGACCAAATTTGACCAATCATTCGAACAACATGAGCAGCCATGAGCTTACATGATAAATACTATGGTTTTTATTTCTTTTTTTATAGTGAAAGCCCCGGAGGAAGGCACTGACAGTGCCGAAATGCATCGGGCATGTGATCAAGATTTGTTATGCACTGAAAATGTGGTTGTTATTTACTTATAGGAAATGTGACCATCAAGTTGTATAAATTGCGTGATTATAATCTAAAGTGATTGTTGAAAAACATGTGACATAAAACATGAATTATATGAGAAATCAACAAAGAAATAAATGAATGAAAAGTATTTGATTAAGTACTGATTACGTTGCAAAAAAGCAAAAGGTGTGGCATATCACTAAATGAACAGTGCGTGACTGGACTGACACTTTTGTTGGCCTAAACTCATATGAACCCAAAGGATTGACATCCCTTATCAGTCACAGCACCAGTAGAATAGCAGGATAAAAACAAGGAAACCGGGAGTGCTCCCCGCGAACCCCTCAATAACCTTTTCACTTTTTGTCAAAACAGTGGGGTAGCACCCAACCAGGAAAATGCAAGTTGATCAAATCACAGATATAACGGACAATAGAGCCACAACACTGGCATACACTTCTGACCAAGCAGATGAGATATATTCACTAATTCAAGAAGTACGAACCAAAGACGCTCATGGAAGCTCAATCAGCCAACAACTCAAACAACTGGAGTATCTAACCCGACGTCAACTAAATCAAAGAATGCACGCATCTACACTAGTGCAATACCATAAAGCAAAAAGAATTCCGAGAGGCTTAAGACTAGCCATCAAACCAATGCTATTTCGCTTTAACTTAAACGCAAAATTTATGGACAAATGGTATAGTATTTGGAATAAGTGTTCGTTGGACCTTATACTACTTATAGTGGAGGAACTGTCAAAAACAATCCGGGAGTTGGAGGAAGAAATCCTCATCTTGAAAAGCGAATTGGAAAACAGGATGGAAATAAACACATGGCAAATGAGTTTGGAAGCAATCAACCAGAAATTGGATAAGTACAGCAAAGTACTCCAAGAAGGCAAACTCCGCAAATACAAGCGAGATACAATAGATTACAAACTTAATGAAGTTTACACGTGGGCGGACATTTACACCAGGAGAAGATTTGACCCTAAGAAAACAACAGCAGCACCACACTCCTCGGAAGAAAGTCTGGTAACAGATAAGGAGATCACGTTAAGCAGGGGACCTGTAAACTTGACCACACAAATAACAACAGCAAGCACAGAACCAACAGGAGGAGAAGCATCAAATAGCAGCGTGGCTTTTTTATCCAAGGTTCAGAACAAAGGGCTACAACCAACGGAGTTACCAGGAACAACAAGCGAAGCCGCCCGACAAGGAGAGGAAGCGGCAGGAAAGTCACTCCGGAGCGGAAGGACAGTGGTTTGATAATTAACATATCATCAATTGACTTTACCAAATATCAACTTAATGTGTTAAACAAAGGGTTAACATTTGTACGAACCACCACGGCAAATGAAATAGAGACAGAGGCTGCACTTTATCGCTTCATGAGAACTTTGCGTCTACGACATTTCTTTACAAATGTAGTGGAGACTACACCACAGTCTACACAAGAAACAGGAGGACCATTCAAACCCAAAAGCACATATCAACCCCCGGTTTCGCACAAGATGTTGGACACATTCGAAATCATGGTCAAAAAGGATATAGAGGCATTGGATTTCAAGAAAGTCAAACAACAAAATTTGACAAAGTCAGAAAAAACAACTTGCAAAATCTTTCCAACAACTCAGAATTGACAATTCATTCAACAGATAAAGGAGGAGCAGTAGTTGTTATGGACACTAGCTATTACAACATGAAGGTCAATCAGCATGTTGAGGACAGCAACACATATCTCGCTTTGGAACTAGAACCAACTTCACAAATACAAACTTTACTCAACCAATTACTAAAGGAAGCTATGCAACAAGGATGGATAAATGAAAATACTCAAGCATATCTTACCACAACTCACCCAAGATGCCCAAGACTGTATATGATCCCAAAGATCCATAAAGACCCCAAGGATCCTCCATTCAGACCAATCGTCTCGGGGTGTGGGTCAGTTTTTGATCCCCTCGGTCGATATTTGGATTATTTTTTGCAAAAATTCGTTCAAGGATGGCAATCATATATCCGTGACACAACTGATTTTTTGAATAAACTGACTGATTCAACTAAAGATTTTCAAGACAACTGGATTTTATGTACCATCGACCTGGTAGCACTATACACGTCTATCCCCCACATGGATGGAATAGAGGCTGTCGAATGGGCACTTCTACAAATGGATGAACTACAGGTTGAAAAAGTTTTTCTATTACAGCTTTTAAAATTCTGTCTACAAAACAGTTATTTTGAGTGGAACAAGAAATATTATGGACAGCTGACAGGCACTTCCATGGGCTTTTCAGGGGCGCCAGCGTACGCAAATATCTTCATGGCCCAATTTGAGGCAGACAATTTGATGAACACTGAGCACTGGAAGAATATCAAGATGTATTGTCGATTCATCGATGATATATTCTTGATATGGCAAGCCACGACAGGTGAATTAGAACAACTGATCAGAGATCTAAACACAGTTAACCCAAGAATACAGTTGACCTATAAGATAAATCATCATAAGATGGACTTCCTGGATGTAAGAATAACTAAAACCTCAACTGGGTTCCAGACCCGATTGTACACCAAACCCACAGACCGGAATAACGCCTTGCTTTACTCGAGCTTCCACCCAAGAAGCCTACTCAGGAACTTACCATATTCGCAATTGATTCGGATAAAACGGATATGTTCAGATTCACTGATAGGACAGACCAAAATGGAGGAACATCTTGTCAAATACAAGGAAAATGGATACCCAATAGAGGTTTTGAATCAGAGCAAGGATAGCGTTTTGAATTTAAACAGACAGGAGTTACTACAAACAAAAACCAGAACTGACAAAAAAATGGTATTTGTGTCTAAATACACAACACAATCTACAGCCATTAAAAAAAACTCATTAATCAGAGATGAGAACTACTATCCAATGAACCAGATTTCAAGGATTTATTCAAAGAGACACCATTACACGCGTACACCAGAGGCAGGAACCTAAAAGAACTACTGAAACGACCAAATACTGCGAGAAAAGAGATCAATTACAAAGGAACAACACAGTGTCTAAATTGTATACATTGTAATAATGTGATCAGCGGAAATATACTTACCCATCCCACAACTGGGAAACCAGTCAAATTAAGACACACAAGTGACTGCAACTCACAGAATGTGATTTATGGCATTAAATGTCCGTGCGGGAAAATGTATGTGGGCAAAACGGAACGTAAAATCAAAATCTGAATCACAGAACATAAAAGTAAAATCAGAAATCAAACGTTAACATCACCACTGGCTACACATTGGAAGGAACAGAATCATTCCATTTCATAAGTACGGTTTATGATCATTGAAAAGGTGGAACCAATACAGGGTACAGATACAAGACAGAAACTTCTGCAGCGAGAGTTGTATTGGATCAAAACCTTGAAAACAATGAGGCCAGTAGGGCTCAATGACAGATATGATTTAGCCTGTTATCTATAAACAGACATAACAATGTAGACCAAGTTTAACCAACATCAAATACTTTGTTAAGCCGTATACAAAAAATGAGGGACGCAGTCAAATATTGGTCATTAATGTATTACTAACCAAGGCAGTCTATATATAGGGTTTATTTTTATAACACATGGATCATACGAGACTTAAAATGTGTATAATAACGCAAATGTTAATATGAATTGGAACACGGAGCAACTAAGATATGATCATAGGCATGCATGTCGAATCACATATGAAGTAGACGAAATTCACAAACAGTTAAAATTATACAAATGTTAATATGAATGCTAGCATGTAACAACTTAGATATGATTATAGGCATATATGTCATGACCATTAATCAAAATATGCAAACACACAGGACGCATGATACATATTCTAAATAATGGAATTCTATATATGCACATAAGACCAGCAACACACCGGTAATTTATAGGACCAGTATGTCCAGCGGACAGTGTCTGATATCACATCAAAACCCGGACTTTCATTAAATAAAATCTCGGTTTATTGTTTAATTTAGACGTTTGGTAACAATCATATTACCAACAATATCCGTAGAGAAGTTCATCGACTAATATTACCACAAACCGGAACACTTTGGCTTTACTTATACAAACTAGTTCGTAAGGAATACTATGTAAATAGTATATTATAAACACCATCTTAAGATGGCGATGACACAATCACAGTTAGATTCTAGCGCCAACGGGTAGTCCGTTTTTTGTGGCTACATAGGGAGACGTCGATTAAGTACGATCACCTCGAGGTATACACCTTCCGCGAGCATACGAGCACAGAGACCCCCAGTTAAAACGCGAGAACACTGGATTTTAGGTAAGCCACAACAATTTTGTTCGGTTTGGAAATAGGATCGGCCCGTTTTTTTAAAATGGACATGAAAACTTTTCAAAATGTGTACCGAATATAAAATCATTTACCGCGTTTTTTATTTAACAATAATATAGCGGTATTTCCGATTCCAATAGGTATGCCTTGTATCTTTGCAGATATACCGGACAATACAACCACAGGTATGCGAATACAGTTACAAATACGATTCAGCAAAACCTGTGACAAGTAAGAATCCGTAATATATTCCGTATATCTTTTGTTGTCATTTAGGTCTAAAGCAAAGAGTTTCAACCACAGGTAGGATTTTTATTCCCACACAGGACTATCAATTAGTATGGTTCAGCAAACCCAATATAAGGCACTATGGTACATTATCATCTATATTTGTTTTTTATTACAGCACATAAGCCGATTAACCTCAGAAACGTATCGGTAAGACAACAACAAAATTAATGGTTACATCCACCCTCTGGCCAATAAGTAGGAACATATAAAACTGATTTTGATATGTATTTATTACAGATCCAACACGCTGAGTTATTACATTCATAAGGTATGACCAAATTTGACCAATCATTCGAACAACATGAGCAGCCATGAGCTTACATGATAAACACTATGGTTTTTATTTCTTTTTTTATAGTGAAAGCCCCTGAGGAAGGCACTGACAGTGCCGAAATGCATCGGGCATGTGATCAAGATTTGTTATGCACTGAAAATGTGGGTGTTATTTACTTATAGGAAATGTGACCGTCAAGTTGTATAAATTGAGTGATTATAATCTAAAGTGATTGTTGAAAAACATGTGACATAAAACATGAATTATATGAGAAATCAACAAAGAAATAAATGAATGAAAAGTATTTGATTAAGTACTGATTACGTTGCAAAAAAGCAAAAGGTGTGGCATATCACTAAATGAACAGTGCGTGACTGGAGTGACACTTTTGTTGGCCTAAACTCATATGAATCCAAAGGATTGACATCCCTTATCAGTCACAGCACCAGTAGAATAGCAGGATAAAAACAAGGAAACCAGGAGTGATCCCCGCAAACCCCTCAATAACCTTTTTTTTTTTAAATGGCAGCGCTGCACATGTCATTTTGTTGTCTTATTATTTTCTTTTTAGTAGGTGTTCTGGTTCCACCCAGTGCACCCACAAAATACATATGCGTTGGGGACTGCCCAGCAACCCACCAGCTCCTATGCAGGCACCCATCTTGGCTGCCAGGGCGGGGGCTGGCTGTACTGATTTGCTGCCATCCAGCAGAAGCAGCTTTTGGTTCTGCTTCTGCCGTGCGGGACTAAACCTATTTCCCCTGCATTGGTAGGTTTGTGCTCCCAGTCTGCGCTCTCCCAGGCAGGGAACAACGCAGTGTTCTGGGGGATAGCATCCACGGAACCCTTATCAAACCATGCACCTTAAAATCCTTAATACTCCTTACCCGTTTCCATACATGAACTTTAAAACCCTTTATAAACCTGTACCCTTACCAATACTTGAACCCTAAAAGCCTTTGGAAACCCCTTCCTACTGTTTTGAACCCTTACCAATTCCTGAACCCTAAAAACCCTTTTAATCCTTTACCACCCAGTACCTTTACCCATCAAATAACCCTTAAATCGTCCATTTTTCTAAATGACATAATTATGTGGGGTAAAGTCCATGGGTTGCTGGCTGTTATATCAACTTAAATAGCTATATTTCAATACATCATCTGCTCCACACTGGGACAGGAAGCGGTGCTATGGCAACCAGACAAACCTATGACTCCGCTACAGGAATAGATCACAGAAGGGCATCATGTAACCATATCTGTTCAGTTACCATCTGACTGAACACCAGAGATGTCAGGACACTTAATCCAACTGAAAAATTATGATTATAACCATATCAATGGATCTCAAATAAAGGCATACCGGGGTGACTTTTAGGTATTTTTATTCTTATCTTTTGACTAGTAGACCCACTTGAGTTCAATATGTGCTTTCTGGAAAACGGTTGAACCCATACTGGTTTATAGGGACCAGGATGAGACCAGATGATGAAGCATGACACCAATAGGGTGTGTGAGGGTCAAACATAACACACTGCAGGGCGTTGGGTCAGAAAATGAGTTCAATCAGATGGGGACCGAAAGAATATGGTTATAGGACACCCTTCTGTGAAAAGTGTATAACAAGAGAGACAATATCATGTATCCCAATAAATCTCTCTCCTTTCCCAGAATAATTGGAAGTCTGGGAGATTAGTAATTTGTGATTTCAGCTAGAGGGGCACTGGCACGTCTTCACCCAAAACTAAGCTGGGTGGGTGTCTCCCCTACGGACAAGGGTCTTGATGTTGAGGGTGAAATCTGTCACCAGTGATTGTTTCAGTGTGTAGCACAAAAAACGACCTTTTCATTGTTGCTGTAGCTTGAGAATGATTTGTGAATTTAAAAAAAACAGTTCAGATTTAGCAATGATGTGGATTTCTCAATGTTTTTCTATTTTAATTCCCCTCCCCCATAAGTTGATACTGAATAAGGAGTTTCTTTTCAGTGTTTGCAGAAAATTGTACTACAGAACGTGGCGTCACTCGTGCTGCGAGTGAAGCCCTCTTGTACATCTATCATGCATTTTTCATTAATAGAAAACACTAAAACACACAAACTGGATTATTTTTTTACCTTTGCTGTAAAGGGAGGCATTCTCCTTTTTGCTTAGTTTCAGGTATAGTTTGCTTTTGGATATCTCAGCAGTTTCAGAGTCCATCTTCATATTTTTTCTAAATTTTCCAAATTGTTTTTTATAATCAAACGGTTTTCTGCAATAAAAATAAAGGAACATCAGGGTAAGAAATCAGACAGGTGTATATTCATTTTTCATTATTTGCATAGTTAGATCTGCCTACAGTGCTTTCTCTAAAAAGTCTGGTAAATTCCTTAAACTACAAGAAAAGAAGTTGCCTCTGTTGCAACTAGTCGAACAGCACTGAAAAAGGTATAGGTCCAGAATACTGAGTTTTAAATGTAGTGCTACAATAATATTGCAACCAAAATATTGAGACTAAAATGTTGTGAAGGTAAGTATACGCTAGTACTGATAATTATTATGAATGAATGAATGTTAAAAAAGCCTACAGCGGATTGGAACCCATTTACTAATTTCTTTCCCATTTCACTTCTGCTGGTGGGGTCCAAAATGTTGAAAAAGCTGCATAACTCTTGAACATTCCTCTTAATCTGGTTTCAGGCTGTGCCATAGCACGGAATCAGCCCTCCTTGAAGTAGTAGATTCAATCAAGTGGTCAATAATTCAAGAAAATAATGCGACCTCGATATTATTAGATCTATCTGCTGCATTCAACACCATCGCCCACCCAATTCTTTTACAAAGGCTTATAAATATAGAGGTGGGAGAGCAGTCGCTCAAGTGGATTATTTCCTTTCTGGATAATAGACAGCAAGCAATTTGGATGCCTCATTTCTCATCAGGTACCAAGTCCCTCAATCTTGGGATGCCGCATGGCTCATCCTTGAGCCTCACCTTGATCGATGACTATATGGCCCTGTTGAGCCCATGGTGGAAGAATTCGGTGTAAGGATAATTTCATAAGCTGATAATACGCAGCTCTTCCTCTCTTTTGAAAAAGAGTGCTTGGGCTCCTTGGAGTTCTTTATACTTTGTCTGAGTTCGGTCCTTGATTGGAATCAGGCCAGTAAGTTTCAATGTAACCCTGATAAGGCTGAGATATTGCTGTTTGGGGCCTCTCCATCTTTAAGGTGGGAAAATGACTGACCTGTGTCTTTCCCTCCCATCACCTAGCCCCACAGACACCAGCAGCCGAGGTGGTAAAGAATTTGGAAGTCAAATTTGACATTTAAACCTCAAATCTCGGCAGTGGTGGGATCCTGTATTATGATACTAAGGTTCCCTAAAGAAATTTCTTTTTCGCCTTCCACTTCACACTAGGAAAACAGTTAATACATGCACTGATTCCATCAAGACTGTACTACGCAGGGGGAGTTAGCCAGCCAAAATTGGAGCTGGCCACACAAGTCGCAGCTCTGGTGCAGAGCCCTACTCACGGCTACTCTTGCGGCCCCTGAGCTCCAAAAGGATGCGGGGATCCACAACGGGCCCTAGTGACCCCAACAAGAGGCCTGGGGAGGGTGGGCAGTGGCCTGTAGTGTTGCAGCGCTCATCAGCGGCCCAATGGTAACAGCTGCTGTGGCATAAAAAATGGCAGCAGCTCCTACGCCTTGAGTGGGGCCGACGCTGCGGTAGGCGGGATTAGAGGTGGGCTGAGAGGGCCTCAGGCAACGACTGAGAAGCCCCCCTCTGAGGAGCCGTGGCAGATTGGCAAGGGTAGTGTGAAATTTGAGGGGTGGCAGTCTTGAAGGCTCTGGAGAGGCTGTCTGAACAGAGGACGATGCCGGGGGGTCTCAGGGGGTGTTAAGCCCCCCCACCTGTGGAACCCACCAGAACACTACAAAGCCGGAAGAGCAGGCCTAACATGCTGCCCGGGGAAGCCATAGGGCGACGGAGCAGAGACACTCAAAGATGAAGCGGACAAGGCCGACGGGCTGTATTGGAGAGGTGAGCATGGGTGATCGTCCCAGTGGGGTTCCAGTTATTGCCCGGCGGTGCCTGGCCCAATTGGCCGCTTAGGCCCAGCTCCTGGGGGTCCCCTGGTTGGATCCTGGGGGGCCCAGGGTCCCCAGAGGGACACAGGGTAGGCACCCATTGTAAAGAGGCCCTAAGCAAGGAGACAGAGCAGCAATTGGAAGTCCTGTAGACAAAATGCTGACAACAAGGGAGCCACTGACGCCCGAGACACCAGCTGGATCATTGTGAAGTCCAAATTGCAGAAAATGGGGCCTGCAATGGACCTGTCTAGATCTGGGGAGGACTCGAGACACACCTCGGTGAGGGAGAGCAAGGGCTAGTGGCTAACACCGCATCAATACTGGAGGCAATCCGCAATACTAAGATGGCCCTGGACCACCAAATTGATATGGTGGCCCTAGACCTGGGGCTCCTTCAGGCTGACCATAAAAAACTTGCATGGCAAGTGGGTAAGACAGAATAATCACTGGCACACCTAAAACCTACCCTTTTAGGGACTGATGTCAAGGTCCATGAACTGCAGAATACAGTTGCCCACCTCCAGATGTGTATAGAGGATGCAGAGGGCTGATCCAAATGCAATAATGTGCGACTGGTGGGGCTCCCGGAGCGGGCAGAAGGCCCCAGCATGCAACTGTTTCTGGAAAAATGACTCCTTACACAGTATTTGGGGTCAAAGTGTTGAGCCTGTTCACAGTTGAAAGGGCCCAGAGAGTTGCGGGCAGGCTGCCAAAGGCAGGGGCGCTGGATCGCCCAGGGGTCACTAGACTTTTACATTTCAGAGACTAAAAAAACATCCTTCAGGTGGCCTGTGCACGTAGCCCATGGGACCAGACTATACCAATGTAGTATAATGTGAGAGAGAAACGTCCCTGGTAGCGAAATGTCACCTGAGAACACTGAATCTCTAATACTCCTTGTTCTTCCCAGCTAAATTAAGATTTATTGATCAGAACGGATCACACTTTTATGCGACAGCCGCAGACTCCTACGACTGGCTGGAGGCGTGGGGGCACCCGACTCTGGAGCAACATGTGAGCGACAATCCAAAGGAATGGCAGAGGCAAAGATCCAAACCGAAACCGCACCAACTCTCAAAAGTGTTTCAATCATGAAATCAGGGGAGACAGAGAGAGTTATAGCTGTGGCTGAAATTCAGCAATGCCAGTCCCTGGTTGCTGGCAATAGAGAGGCTGCATTATTGAATAATTCGGAGGACATGGGGAGCAAATCTAGGAAGTCACCCAGGGGCTTGGAGGAAGAGATACTCCTGGGAGTCACCCTGATGACAGCGGGCATGGTTGGCTGGGGGCCACAGAAACACAGAGATACAGGTCAAGCAAGAAGCCAAAACAGCGGATGACTTCTAAGATGGACACTGTATACTCCATTGGCCCACATTCCCCTTCTGTTAGTACTGTTGTAGCATTGTCTGTATAGAGTATAAGACTGGTCGAATAGAATGAATGAATGAAGACGCATTTCTATAGTGCATGGCTACTCAAGAGCATCCCAGCGCTTGAAGGGGATAACCATCAGAACATCCAGAGAAAAGTTCAAGGAAAGAGGAAAGTCTTAAGTTGTTTCCTGAATATAAGATAATCAGGTTGAGACCGAAGCTGAAATGGAAGCGTATTCCACAGCTTAGAAGCATTAACCGAAAAGCGTCTGCCCCCAGCGTGAGATCTCTTTACCCTTGGGACTGCCAGCAGCATTTTGTCAGTGGACCTTTAAATTCTACTGGTAGTATAGGGTACTATCATAGATTTCGTCAGCAGCGGGCCTGTACCATCGAGAGATCTGAAGACCGTACACAAGGCCTTAAATCGCACTCTCTCTGAGACTGGCAACCAGTGAAGTTGGCTCAGAGCAGTCCTGGCAGACGATCGAGTTGGGAGGTTCAGAAGCAGACGTGATGCACAATTCTGCACCCTTTGCAGAATCTTTAGGCTTCCTTGGGGTGCCCCCAAGTAAATAGCGTTGGAGTAATCCATTCTTGATAGAATAAGGGCCTGAACCATAAGACGTCGAGCCTCGAAGGATATAAGGGGCAGGATAGGTCTCAGCATTCTCAGCAGGTCGAAACAAATCA